>NC_059176.1:7434192-8034192 GCF_019923935.1 Bubalus bubalis
AAAGCTGCTCTTTTTAATTCCTCAGGAGGCCCATCGGAGGTCCATTTTATTGCTATTTTAGCTGAATGTTTTACTACTGTATCTGCATTTAATATTTCCAGTGTGGCTTCATTTTTGGAATTCCACCCCCCCCCCAAATCCCACCAGACATCCTTGCTTTAAGTAAAATCCATGTCTTATCAATGTGTTAATCAAACTGAAAATTCTGAGGCCCTTAAAAATGCAGCTAAGGATAAGTGCCCACATCTGATCGCATTTGAATCTCCACGTGCTGAAGTACAAACTGACAGATCAGGGGCAGACATTTTTTTCGTAGCAACGACAGGAAGAACATTTCTGGCTCAAAAGCTACACTGAGAAGCGAGCTTTCAAAGGGGACTTGCTTTATTCTAGCTCGTGATTTAGTTGTTTGTTTACTTTTCATCTATCTGCTTTTCAGCGCCTTGTCTTGCAAATTAAATCCACTTTTCTTTTTTTTTTTTTTTTTGGATCTGCACTAATTCCATGGAACAGGGAAAGACTTTTTCCTCAATACCTAACTGCCAGGGCAAAACATAAGATTTCAAAGCACCTGTCATTGTCAGAAAGGGAAAATGGCTTTAGAGTCCTCCATGCTGTGTGTGTGTGTGTGTGTGTGTGTTTCCAGTTAATGGTGTCTACGGTAATGTGACACAAACGCTCCCCACCCTCAACATGAATAGAAAACCACTAGAATTAAAATCGTATCCAAACCAGAGAACTGACTAGAACCTATCCTGGGTTTAGGATAGGAGAAAATACGGCTGGAAGCAGTGTGTAACGGGGTGTGTTGGAATGAGGGCATCACTGTTTCTGAACTGGATGACATCGGTCTATTCACACCTCACCTTTAAGTTACAGCAACAGGGTCCAAGTCATGCATCTGTTGTGAGGATCAAATGGGATGATGTGAGAGAAACCGCTCGGGTAATGCATAGAGGAGGGTTAGAGCTAGAGGTTAAGGTCAGGGGGTCATGAAAGACCCAGCAGAAAGGGTTCTGCCTGGGGTGTCACCTCCACTATTATGTAACAGAAGATGGTAAGAAGGCAGTGGGCTGGCGAGACTGAGCGGGCATCCTGGCTCTGGAGTGTCTGGGAACTGTGTGGCCATTCTGTTGTCACCAGAGAGGAATGCTGGCTCTTTTTCAAGATTAAGTTAGAAAATATTCCAGGGAAGAATTCTGACTGATTTAGTTTCTGTCATGTGACCAATTTGTATTAAAATAAACTATTCGGAGAACTTCAGTAGAACACTGATTTGAAAGGATCAGTGTTTCTCAATGGATATCCTTATTCTGAGTTGACAAAACAAAACATATACACTTCAATTCATTCTTTTTTTGTGTTTTTAAAAATTTATTTACTTTTAATTGATGGATAATTGCTTTATAATACTGTGCTCATTTCTGCCATACGTCAACATGAATCAGCCATAGTTATACACATGTCCCCTCTCTCTTGAACCTCCCTCTCCCCTCCCACCCCATCCTTATCTTGATACCACTAATATTTAAGCAACCTGCCCAAATGCCTCCATGAAGGCTTCATGGTTCTTCACAAGTCACACACAAAGTATTCTGACCATATTCAAAGCAGTCTTCTCTCTGTTGAGATTTTTATCTGGTGACAGTGTTTTCCACTCTTTCCTAAGCCTAGTCCACAAATGAGTCAGGGTCACCTGTGGGCTTGCCTTCCTTGGTTACAAGGTCGACAGATCTTTCCATTTGTATGCTGCCTTTGGAGCTTGCAATGTGATTTTGTGTCTACTATCTCATTTGATGTTTGGGCCGGAGGTAAGCAAACTGGAGATGTAGGTAAGACGTCATGGTTCACTTACTTAAGACAAGAGGCTTCTCAAAGCTTCTAAAGAGTAGAATCAGGACTGGAACTCAGGCCATTGACCTCAAAATCAAATTTTCTTTTAAAGACTTTGCCATACATGTAGGTACCTCTTGTCTCCCTAGTTTGAAAGCATGACTTTGTTGCTGATTAAACATAGTCTATGATTTAAAGATGTTGCTGGATTGCTGAATGGGGCAAAGGATCTTCCTAGAATGCAGAAGGACCTGGGTTCAATTCCTGGGTTGGGAAGATCCCCTGGAGAAGGGAATGGCAACCCACTCAAGTATTCTTGCCTGGAGAATTCCATGGACAGAGAAGTCTGGTGGGCTGCAGCTCACGGGGTTGAGAAGGTCGGACACAACTGAGTGGCTAACACATTCACTGGATTGCTGAGACTGATGCCATCTCTCAATGACCTCTATCCTCAGAAGTCTTGCTTAAGGCCCTTAAGTATGCCTGCAAAAGTGAGCCTCATGAATGCTCAATAGGCTTTTATAACTGAACACTCACTCTTTAATTCAGAATATGGACATTTTGTAGGTACTCAGAGAACGTATCATCAGACCATCATGTTTCTATGTGTCTGTCAAAAGCCTGCCCAAGATTTATGGAAGCTTCTTTAAGGAATGTGCTGTGTGTCCATAACTGCTACCTCAGACATGCTCCTTCTAGACAGCTCAGTTTGGAAACCCACATATTCTGGTCCTTGCCAGAGCTTCCTAACTTTGACAAGGTTTAAATTTTATATCATCAGCTTAAATCTAATGCTACCAAGAGATAATCATAGGCATTCCCCACCTGTATGTTCAATAAATATTTATCGAGTGATTGTGTATATAACTGATTTCTATATAATAATTTTGTATAATTTTGAAATGTGATAATAATAATTTTGAAATATCTTACTACAATGGTGTCAATTCTTCAATTTCCCTGTAATTCTATCATTTTTGCTTTATATATTTAAAAATGTATTAAATATTAAAATCAAGTCATATTATTTGTATCTTCTTGATTAATTGTCACCTATTGTGTGTGTGTGCTAAGTGGCTTCTGTTGTGTCTGTCTGTGACCCCATGGACTGTACCCCTTCAGGTTCCTCTGTTCATGGGATTCTCCAGGCAAGAATACTGGAGTGGGTTGCCATGCCCTCCTCCAGGGGATCTTCCTGACCCAGGGACTGAACCTGCATCTCTTACATTTCATGCATTGGCAGGTGGGTTCTTTACCACTAGCCCCACCTGGGAACTCTTTACCACCTATTGTCATTATAGAAAAACTACCACTATACATAATAATCATTCCTGTCTTAAATTTTATTTTTGTAATTTCAGTATGGTTACTATTTGCCTGTTATATATTTTGCTATCTTTCTATGTTGTCATATGTTAGGTATAACTTTGTAAAGAACATATAAGTAATTTTTTGAGTCTTAAATGTTTTACTGATTTTAATCCTTTTATATTTATTTTGATTATCCATAGCATTTATTTGATGCCTTTAGTGATAAAGCCATTTTTTGGACTCATTATTCAGTTTTCTCAAATTTTAATTTCTAGGGATTTAACTGTAGAATTTGGCTGCTTAATTGTTTTGTTTTTTTGTTTCCTGTATTGGTTTGAAATTTATGTATGTAACTTTATTTTTGATAGTTACATCTGAAAGTTTTGCCATGTATACTAAATAAAGCTTAAAGCTAATAAGTATCTTAAAACTTTTTAAAAAAGTAATATGAGAATCTCAGATATTTTGCCTTATAAAATGTATTTCTATCTACCTGAAGAATATTTTTTTAACTTACTTTAGAGTAGGATGCTGATCATAATTTTCTCTGATAGCTTTGAAATATCAGAAAATAGCATTACTTTGATTTTTAATGATAGTTTTTATGGCTGTCCAATTTTTGGTTGAAAGTTGCAGTCTCTCAAAACTCAAAAAATGTTGTTCCATTGTCTAATTTCCATTATTTCCATTGAGAAGTCTGCTCTCAGCTGGTTGATCTTTTTCTTTCCGCTTTTAGAATTCTATTTGATGTTCTGCATTTTTACAATGAGTCTAGTGCAAAGTTCTTCAGTTTAACATTGTTTAATATACAGTGCATTTTATCTTATTATTATTTCTATTCTATAACTGCTTTCAATATTTTTCATTTTCATGCCTCTTTTTCAAATATTCTGAGAATTTCTTCTGATTTACCATGCAATTCCAAACTGTCTGTTCATTTGGGCCCTAGTCAATGTTTAACCCATTTACGGGGTTTTGAAATTAAATAATTTTATTTATAAATAGATTAATGTTTTTTTTTCAATCCTACATAGACACATTTGATTGAATTTTATCCTTTTCTAAGTTTGTTTTATTTTCTTAAATGTTTCACAGACATTTATTTTACATCATATGTATAACTCTGTATCATGTATATGGGAGCCTCATATGATCTCCAGGCAGGGTTTTCATTTGCTTTTTCTGAGGGTCATAGGATGTTACAGACTGGGACTATTTTTGGTTTATAAGCTTCCTGGTTCAAAGTATAGCCCTCAGGTTGAGCTCCTCCATAATACTAGAGTCTAGACTCTAGACTTAGATTCTTCAAAGGAGACTTGCTAAATATTCAAGTTCCATGTTCAAATCATGCTCAGTCATCTTTTTGTACAGTTGTTTGTTTTTAGACACCTCTCATATTCTATCAAGCCCAGAAAAGCCTAGCAATTATGTTTATCTGTTTTTCTGTTATTAATTTCTAGCTAACCCAAGATCTGGTAGTATTTCAGCCATGACATTCTTCTGATCATCAACTTGCTATACTACCAGAAACACATTTGCTGGAATCATGTTTGAAGGATATTGTCTGCTCAATCATTCAGTGTTCCTGGCCCTCCAAATAATGATAATAAAAATAGTAGTAATAGCAACAATTGTATACTGAGAATTTACAAGGCATCAGAGACCTTGCTAAACATAAATGGTCCTCTGAACATGGTGAGGAAACTGTATTTCTGAGAGTAAAAGTAAATAGCAAATAGTGTTTGCCATAAACCTACTTTATAAAGGATTTGAGCTGAAAGGAGTCTGTCATAATATTCTGCACATTTAGTACTATGCCATGATATATCTAAATTTCAAAATATAAAATTATATAAAAACTTTTATGGAAAAATTACTTTTATAGTTTCACAGCTTAAAATATATTTTTGCCACCCTATGGGCTTAAACTATATCTTTGTGACCCCATACATCCATGGAATTCTCCAGGTCAGAATACTGGAGTGAGTAGCTGTTCCCTTCTCCAGGGAATCTTCCCAATGCAAGGATTAAACCCAGGTCTCCCGCACTGCGGCCCGAGTCTTTACCAACTGAGTCACCAAGGAAGCCCAAGAATACTGAAGTGGGCAGCCTATCCCTTCTCCAGTGGATCTTCCTGACCCAGGAATCGAACCAGGGTCTCCTGCATTGCAGGTGGATTCCTTACCAACTGAGTTACCAGGGAAGTCCTAAAATATATTAATTTACCCCAACAGACTGGTCTTAACCCTCTTTGTCAACAAGGAAAGTTGCATGACTGATTGCTCTTGCACCTCACTTGGAATATCAGAACGCTCTGCAACAAATTGGAAAGTCAACTGAGTCATTCTAGGTTGGAATATCATTCACATTTCCCCCTCTAGCCATAACATTCTAGCTGCACATATATTTAACTGTATATTCACTGTATTATTTTTATTGCAACCATTTAAAAATGAATAAATCATTAAAGACATGAAAATTGAACAAAATAGGTACACGGTTGCTTTATAGAAAGGGCTTAAGTTGCACGGATCTTGTTTCAAAACACATACAAGATTCTAACAGGCCAAATATCCATATCATGTACTACTTTTAGCTTTCTTTATGGGGGATGGGTTCTCTTGTAGTACTCAGATCAGATTAGTCGCTCAGTCGTGTCCGACTCTTTGCGACCCCATGAATCGCAGCACGCCAGGCCTCACTGTCCATCACCAACTCCCGGAGTTCACTGAGACTCATGTCCATCGAGTCAGTGATGCCATCCAGCCATCTCATCCTCTGTCATCTCCTTCTCCTCCTGCCCCCAATCCCTCCCAGCATCAGAGTCTACTAGGCAACAACAAAAGCTTAATGACAGCAAGTGCAATCTGATAAACAGAATCCTTACAAAATGTTTTTCTCCAATTTGTTCTTCACTCAAAACAATCCTTTCTGGATCAATTTATTTCTATACATTGTGGGATTGAGGAAACAGAAACACTGAAGCTCTGTGCCTTGCCAGCACTTCAAGACTGGTTAGTGCATTAGCCAGGGTTCTCCAGAGAAATAGAACCAATTTATTATAAAGAACTGACTCATGTGTGATTATGGAAGCTAAGTCCCTGCAAGCTGGAGACCCATGAAAGCTGATGATTTAGTTCTGAGAACCACAGGCCAGTGGTAAATGTGCCAGTTGAGGGCAGAAGAAGGCTGGTATTCCACTGGAATGGTCAGGCAGAGAAAGCAAATCTCCCCTTTCCTCCATGTTCTACCCCAGCTCTTGACATTGACATAATGCCCAGCTACGGTTATCTGCTTTACTCAGACTGCCGTCTCATTGATAATCTCTTGTGGAAGCAACCTCACAAACAGACCCAGAAATAATATTTAATTGGGGCACTATGTGTTCCCTTTGAGTTGACACATAAAATAAACCATCACGGCAAGCAAGTAGGAGAGACGGAAAGTGCCACCTCAGTAAACCAAAACTCCTTTCTCCTTTTTGCCTCTTATGTTATTGCAAGGAGTACTGGTCATTGCTTCTGTCCCAACTCTCCAGGAGAGATAGAAAGATAGAAACAGAGAAAGAAAGGAAGGAAGGAAGGAAGGAAAGAAAGAAAGAAGGAGTGGGGAAGGAGGAAGGAAGAGAGGGTGGAAGGAAGGAGGAGAGAGGAAGAAAGAATGAAAAAGAAAGAAAGGAGAGAGAAAGAAAAAGAGAGAAGGAAATGAAGAAAGCCCTTTCATCTGCTTTCTTCTTGATACTGCTTCTCTATACTTATATCCCATTTAGAGAAATCCTTTATTGTCCATTCTCCTTGAAATTTAGTATTTCCTAACAGCCATTCTACTTAACCTCTCTGTGCATCAGTATCTCATCTCTAAAATGAAAATAGCTTCGTGGAAGTGTTTTGAGAAATAAATAACATAATATTTTAAATGCTGTATACTGTTCATCATACAGTAGGCTCATTATTATTATTTTATTTTATCCAGCTTTATTGAGACATAATTGATATATATCATTGTATAAATCTAAGGCACACAATATGTTGATTTTATATATACTGCAAAATGGTTACTACCATAACATTATTAATACTTCTGCTGCTGCTGCTAAGTCGCTTCAGTCGTGTCCAATTCTGTGTGACCCCATAGACGGCAGCCCACCAGGCTCCCCCGTCCCTGGGATTCTCCAGGCAAGAACACCAGAGTGGGTTGCCATTTCCTTCTCCAAAGCATGAAAATGCAAAGTGAAAGTCAAGCCGCTCAGTCGTGTCCGACTCTTAGCGACCCCATGGACTGCAGCCTACCAGGCTCCTCCATCCATGGGATCCTCCAGGCAAGAGTACTGGAGTGGGTTGCCGTATCACATCACATAATTACTCTTTCTTTTTTGTGGTGAGAACATTTAAGATATACACTCTTAGCAACTTTCAAGTATATGCATGCATGCTAAGTTGCAAAGTCTGACTCTTTGCGACCCAAGGACTGTAGCCTGCCAGGCTCCTCTGCCCATGGGATTCTCCAGGGAAGAATACTGGAGTGGGTTGCCATTTCCTTCTCCAGGGGATCTTCCCAACCCAGGGTCAAACCCATGTCTCTCACATCTCGTGCATTGGCAAAAATGTTCTTAACCACTAGCTCTACCCGGGAAGCCTACATAAGGCAGTATTATTAACCACAATCACAATGCTGTACGTCATATCTCTCCTCAGAACTTATTTGTCTTATAACTGGAAGTTTGTACTCTGACCGTCTCTCCATTTCCCTTACCCCCTGGTAACTACCATCCTATTCTGTTTATATGAGTTTGACAGTTCTAGAGTCCACATATAAATGATGTTACACAGTATTTGCCTTTTTCTATCTGACTTATTTCACTTAGTGTAATGAAAAAGGTTTCTACACAGAAAAAGAAGCAATCAATAAAGTGAAAAGACAGCCTATGAAATAGGGGGGAAATACTTGCAAATTATGTACCTGATGTGAAGTTGTGAAGTTGCTCAGTCATGTCCAACTCTTCGTGATCCCATGAACTGTATAGCCTGACAGGCTTCTCTGTCCATGGAATTTTCCAGACAAGAGTACTGGAGTGGGTTGCCACTTACTCCTCCAGGGGATCTTCCTGACCCAGGGATTGAGCCTGGGTCTCCCACATTGCAAGCCGACGCTTTACTGTCTGAGCCACCAGGGAAGCCCTGACAAGGGGATTAATATTCAAAATATGTAAAGAATTTATACAACTCAATAGCAAAAAATGAAACTATCTTGTTAAAAATGGGTAGAAAACCGAATAGACATTTCTGCAGAGAAGACATACAGATGGCCAACAAGTACATGAAAAGGTGTTCAACATCAGAACATCACAGGAAAATGCAAATTAAACCACAATGGATATTTCCCTCACACTTAGAATGGCTATAATCAAAAAGGGGGATTCCCCCATGGCTCAGCAATGAAGAATCCACTTGCAGTTCAGGAGATGCAGGTGCAGTCCCTGAGTCAGGAAGATCCCCTGGAGGAGGGCATGGCAACCCATTCTAGTATTCTTGCCTGGAAAATCCAATGAACAGAGGAGCCTGTTGGGGTATGGTCCATAGAGTTGCAAAGAGTTGTACACGACTGAAGCGACTAAACATGCATAATCAAAGAGACAAGAGATAAGTGCTGGTGAGAATCTGAAGAAAGGAAACCATTGTATACTACTGGTGGGATTATAAATTGGTACAGCCACTATTAAAAACAGAGATGCCTCAAAAAAACTAAAAATAGAAGTATTGTGTGAACCAGCAATTCCACTCCTGGGTATATACCACAAGGAAATTAAATCAGTATCACAAAAAGATATCTGAATTCCCATGTTCATTGCAGCATTATTTACAATAGCCAAGATGGAAGAAGAGCTTGGCTGTCCTTCCCTGGATGAATGGATAAAGCTGTGGTGTATCTATGTATATGCAATAGAATATTATTCAGTCATGAAAAAGAAGGCAATCCTGTCATTATAACAACATGGAATGATCTTGAGGGCAATAGATTGATTCTGCGGATATATACTACTTCTTCTGAAACTTTCTTTATTACTTCCCTATGACTTCTGTTAAAAAAAAAATTGCCACATACTTATTGGCTTAAAACAGCACAAACTTATTATCTTAAGATTGTGGGGGTCAAAGGTTCAATATGTATCTTACTAATGTAAACTTGGGATGTCAACAGGACCGTACACCTTCTGGGAACTCTAGGGGGCAGACTGTTTCATTGGCCTTTCCAGTTTCTAGAAGTTGCCAACACTCTTTGGCTCATGACCTCTTCCTTCATCTTCAAAGGCGGTATCATAATATCTTCAACTCTCTTGTTTTGCTTTTATTTGCACATCTCCTCCGATTCTGAGCCTCCTGGCCTTCCTTTTATAAAGATGCTTGTGGTGACATTGAACTCATCTAGGTAATGCAAGATAATCCTCCCATCTCAACATCCTTAATTTCATCACATCTGCAAAGTCCCTTATTCCATGTCAGGTAACATTTCCACAGTTCAAGAGGATTAGGGCGTAAAAGTTTTGGGGGTCATTTCTCTTTTGACTTCACCCTGTAAGAACAAAACGATCCCAGAGATTCATTTGGAACCAAGGTGTAAAAGTTTTGGGGGTCATTTCTCTTTTGACTTCACCCTGTAAGAACGAAATGATCCCAGAGATTCATTTGGAGCCAAGTCTCCAGACAGAACTGTACTGGACCCAATGCAGAGAAGATGATGGGGTGAAGAGTGATCCTGTTATCAGGCTTTGTAAGCAGTTCAGAACAGCTCTTATATCCTAAACCTTCATTTCCTCCAAAGGCACAGGGAATGAGTTTGGGATAACTTTGTTCATATTTTGGAGAAGGCGATGGCACCCCACTCCAATACTCTTGCCTGGATAATCCCACAGACAGAGGAGCCTGGTAGGCTGCAGTCCATGGGGTAGCGAAGAGTTGGACACGACTGAGTGACTTCCCTTTCCTTTGTTCATATTTAATGCAAACATGATAAAACAGCAATTGTCCTTACTCCTTATTCATAAACAAAGGTCACCTATGGCTAACCCTGAATAAAATTCTCCTGATCCCTTTTTTTCAGGGCCTTAAGGCTCAACTGCATATTATCGTGCATCTATATTTATTTGTGTTTAATCGTAGTGCTTGTCATTTTCTGAAATGATCTGGTTTTTGTTTGCTTTCTAAATTGTCTGCCTCCTTTCAACCATTGCCTAATTCAACAAATATGCACTGAATGAAGAGATGGTGGATGGATGGGTGGACGGGTGGATGGATGGATGGGAGAGTGGGTAAGTGAGCAGATGGATGGATGAATGGCTGGGTGAGTGAGTGGATGGGTGGATGGGTAGATGGGTGGATGGATGGATGTCTAGATATGTTATTTCCATGACCTTATATCCAGAACCATGCATATTATTAGTATCTTATGTTGCAAGAGATGTGGGGCCTGGAAGCTTCACAACATGAGATGGTTGGATGGCATCACTGACTCAATGAACACAAGTTTGAGCAAACTGCAGGAAATAGTGAAGGGCAGGGAAGCCTGTCATGCTGCAGTTTATGGGAGGGCAAAGAGTTGGACATTACTCAGTGAATGAACAGTAATAACATGGCAAAATATGTGATTGTTGCTCACTCAGTTGCTCAGTTGTGTCCAGTTATGGCCAACTCTTTGTGACCCCATGTACTGCACATGGCTAGGCTCCTCTGTCAATAGAATATTCCAGGCAAAAATGCTGGAGTGGGTTGCCATTTCCTTCTCCAGGGGATCTTCCCAATCCAGGGAATGAATCTGCATCTCCAGTGTCTCCTGCATCGGCAGGCAGATTCTTTACCATTGAGCCACATGGGAAGCCCAAAAGACATGAGATAAGCTACAGAGAGAAGTTGAATTTAAATGCCATCACCTATACCCTCATGAGAGAAGGCAGAGTGAGTCTTAACACATAAGAGGAAAGGCTGTGACCACAGAGGAAAAGGATTGATACAGTCCTAAGCCAAGGATGCCAGGAGCCACCAGAAACTGCAAGAGCCCAGGAAGGATCCTCCTCTGGAGACTGGAGGGTGCTCTGCCCACCAACACCTTGATTTCAGATTCCTGGCCTGCAGAACTGTGAAAAAAATAATTTCTATTGTTTTAAGCCTCCAGTTTGCAGTAATTTGTTACAGCAGCCAGAAGAAACTAATACATTTCAAGATTCCTCTGACTTTAAGTAACCTGGTGAATTTAGAATAGGTCTGGGTAGATGGGGAGAAGGAGGAGTCAAGAGCATGCACACATTATTTCTGGACAGAGGCAGGGGCTGGATGGAAGGACTTGGAGGGGATCTGTGTCCCTTCTTACCTTCACCTCTAGATCAGGGAGCGGGCCTGGCACACTGCTGTTCTCCTCTTCCTCCCGTGAATTGAAATGACTTGTTCAGCCCTGAACTTATGTGCTGTGTGACTCCAAAATATCTCCCTTACTTCTCTGATTTTATCCTCCAAAACCAGTGAGATAAAAATAAAGTTCTGTTCTTTCTGATCAATAGCTATCTGTGTTACATTGCACTCTCTTTTTCTCTCTTTCCCTCGGCCTTTTTTTTCCTCTCTCTCTCTTTTGCAAAATTTACACACTGTCAAATTATTGACACAATGTCCATAGCCATTTTAAGCTGTACATTTCAATGATATTTAGCACAATCATAATGTTGTGTAACCATCAACTCTATCTATTCCAAAATATTTTCACCACCATGTAAAAACTTCATGCCATTAAGATGTCAGTCCCCAGTTCTCTCCTCCCACCAGTCCCTGACAACCATTAGTATGCTTTTGTATAGATTTACCTATTCTGTAGATTTCATATAAACAGCATCTTATAGCTAAAAAAAATGAATAGGTCTGGGTTTTTTTAATTAAAAATTACACATTTTAACATAGAAGTGTACAAAGAGACATGTTTACTAAGAATTACAAACATAATTTTAAGCATTTGAAAAAGTTTTTATATAAAGTACATATATAAGTACCTATTTCTGAGGTCTATGCTTTTCCTTAAAATGAATTACAATGTGTTAGCAGAGTATGTTCTTCAAAATGAGATAAATGACTTCTGTAAAAGTCATCCTCAAAGCTGACTTGTCTCTGTCTCAGGCATATGTCCCACAAATTATTTAGATTCAGAGTTACTTTTTTAGTGAGTGGGATATTACTATTTATTGAGAGGGCCACATTACATCCCAGGGAACTCAGGGTATTTTATGGAGAAACACTTCCCAAAGGACCCCAAATAAAGACTACAGATACTCAACTCCCAAAACTGAAGCAAAAGTAGGGTATTAAGCTCTCGGTAGGGAGCATGTGACCATCTCTATCTGCTTGGAATTTAATGCACCATCAACCTTAATATGATGAGACGTCACAGGATAGGTGGCAGATTCTGCAAGGAAATTAGGCAGCTGCAGACATGGGAGTTTGAGTTCCCTTGAAGTTCTACTCAGGGGAATTACCTAAATGTATAAAACTCAAAGCCAACCTCCAGCTTCCTTTATTCTACTAATTTGAAACAGTGGAGAGAATTCAATTCACCCACAGAACTGAAGCCCTGCCTCCTAGTGGACTGGATAAAATGAATGATCCCCCTGAATAAATAAAACCTAACCTGCTTTGGAAGGCTTGGTCCAAAAGGAACTTCAGAGAATTCCTCAAATATTTACCAAGTGCTAGAAGTCACAATGGAGAAGGAAATGGCAAACCCACTCCAGTGTTCTTGCCTGGAGAATCCCATGGACAGAGAAGCCTGGTAGGCTGCAGTCCATGGGGTTGCACAGAGTCAGACATGACTGAAGCGACTTGGCAGGCAGAAGTCACAAGGAACTTATAGAATGGTGATGACAAAGATGTAAAGATAACAAAGGTGGTAATGATGGACTGGTGATAATGAGGGGGACTATGGTGGTTCTGATGATATAAAATGATGAAGATGATGATGGCAGCAATGTAAAAAAGAGGGAGATGGCTTTTGGTGGTGATGTAAAGATGATGGTTGCTGCTGCTGCTGCTACGTCACTTCAGTTGTGTCTGACTCTGTGTGACCCCAGAGACGGTAGTGCACCAGGCTCCCCCGTCCCTAGGATTCTCAAGGCAAGAACACTGGAGTGGGTTGCCATTTCCTTCTCCAGTGCATGAAAGTGAAAAGTGAAAGTGAAGTCACTCAGTCATGTCTGACTCTTAGGGACCCCATGGAGTGCAGCCTACCAGACTCCTCCATCCATGGGATTTTCCATGCAAGAGTACTTGGAGTGGGGTGCCATTGTGTTCTTGAAAGGTGATGGAGATGAATCCTAAAATTTAATTGCTTGTGATGACAGGGTTTTATTAGGTCTTTGGTTCAGTTGAGACAAACCTAACTTGAATTATGTCCAACTTTCAAACTGATGATTTTATCCAATAAAATATATAGCAAATTCCAGGAAAATTCTAAGTATTACCCTAAGCCTCCAGGGCAAATTTTAATAAAATATTGTCTCAAGAAATTCACAATCTGGAAGTAAATACATAAGAGTAACATGGAATTATTCCAAAGTTTAGGAAGGCCTTCCATGCCCCGACAGAGGGGCAAGATTTAGTAGAGACCTGTGAAGAACACTTAAGTGAGCCCGTGTGTTGAAGGGAGTCTATGGGGAGAAGGTGCCATATGCCCTGTGCTCCAGATGACTAAGAAGAACTACCCTTGCCATAGGAAAGAGAAAGTGAGGCATGGGTTGGAAAAAGAATATGCTCTAGTCTATCCCTTTGAATGGAGGCTCCCCAGATGGCTCAGCCATAAAGAATCCACCTGCTGATGCAGGAGACACAGGAGCTGCAAGTTCGATCCCTGGGTCAGGAAAATCCCCTGGAGAAGAAAATGGCAACCCACTCAAGGAGAAAATGGCAACCCATTCTTACCTGGAGAATCCTAAGCAGAGTAGAGCCTGGTGGGTTACAGTCCATGGATCACAAAGAGTCTGACATGACTGAACAATTGACCATGATGGGCAGTAGAACAGCAGGATAGGAATGAGGGGTGTGTGTGTGTGTGTGTGTGTGTGTGTGTGTGTGTGGACAATGGAGGAGAGGATGCTGAAAACTTAAAATAATTTAAAAGGTTTATATGTGGTAAGGGCTGCTCAAACATGAGAACTTATGCAGGACTGGGCAAACAGACTCTTGGAGGGCACAAACAAAATCTTGTGCACACCAAGATCCAGGAGAAAAGAGCAGTGTCCACACAAGAGACTGACCCAGACTTGCCTGTGACTGTCCAGGAGACTCCAGCGGAAGCATGGGTTGGGGTGGTCTGCTCAAGGGTCAGGGGCACTGAGTGTAGCAGTGCCTGCATGGGACATTTTGAAGGAGGTCACCATTATCCTCATTACCTCCACCATAGTTTGGCTTCAGGTCAAACAACAGGGAGGGAACACAGCCCAGAAAATTGTATTAAAGATTTACTGAGTATGGACCCACCCATCAGAACAGGACCCAGTTTCCCCCCTCAATCAGTCTCTCCCAACAAGAAGCTTCCATAAGCCTCTTATCCTTATCTATCAGAGGGCAGACAGAATGAAAACCACAGTCACAGAAAACTAACCAACCTGATCACATGGACCACAGCCTCATCTAATTCAATGAAACTATGAGCCATGCCATGTAGGGCCACCCAAGACAGGTGGCTCATGGTGGAGAGTTCTGACAAAACATGGTCCACTGGAGAAGGGAATGTCAAATCACATCAGTATTCTTTCCTTGAGAATCCCATAAACAGTATGAAAAGACAAAAAGATATGACATTGAAAGATGAACTCCCCAGGTTGGTAGGTGCCCAACATGCTACTGGGGATCAGTGGAGAACTAACTCCAGAAAGAGTGAAGAGACAAAGCCAAAGCAAAAACACCCATTTGTGGATGTGACGGGTGATGGAAGTAAAGACTGATGCTGTTAAGAGCAATACTGCATAGGAACCTGAAATGTTAGGTCCATGAATCAAGCAAACTGAAAGTAGACAAACAGGAGATGACAAGAGTGAATATTGACATTTTAGGAATCAATGAACTAAAATGGACTGGAATGGGTGAATTTAACTTGAATGACCACTGTATCTACTACTGTTGGCAAGAATCCCTTAGAAGAAATGGAGCAGCCATCATAGTCAACAAAAGGGTCCAAAATGCAGTACTTGGACATAGTCTCAAATATGACAGAATGATCTCTCTTCATTTCCAAGGCAAACCATTCAATATCATAGTAATCCAAGTCTATGCCCTGACAAGTAATGCAGAAGAAGCTGAAGTTGAATGGTTAATGAAGCCTACAAGACCTTCTAGAACTAACACCCCCAAAAGATGTCCTTTTCACTATAGGGGACTGGAATGCAAAAGTAGAAAGTCAAGAGATACCTGGAGTAATAGGCAAATTTGACCTTGGAGTACAGAATGAAGCAGGTCAAAGACTAACAGAGTTCTGCCAAGAGAATGCACTGGGCATAGCAAACACCCTCTTCCAACAACACAAGAGATGACTCATATGGACATCACCAGATGGTCAACACCAAAATCATATTGATTATATTCTTTGCAGCCAAAAATGGAGAAGCTCTATACCGTCAGCAAAAACAAGACCGGGAGCTGACTGTGGCACAGATCATGAACTCCTTACTGCCCAATTCAGACTTAAATTGAAGAAATTAGGGGAAACCACTAGCCTGTTCAGGTATGACCTAAATCAAATCCCTTACAATTATACAGTGGAAGTGAGAAATAGAATCAAGGGTTTAGATCTGATAGACAGAGTGCCTGAAGGATGGAGGTTCGTGACACTATACAGGAGGCAGTGATCAAGACCATCCCCAAGTAAAAGAAATGCAAAAAGACAAAATGGTTGTCTGAGGAGGCCTTACAAATAGCTGAGAAAAGAAGAGAAGTGAAAGGCAAAGGAGAAAAAGATAAATATACTCATTTGAATGCAGAGTTCCAAAGAATAGCAAGGAGAGATAAGAAAGCTTTCCTCAGGGATCAGTGCAAAGAAATAGAGGAAAATAATAGAATGGGAAAGACTAGAGATCTCTTCATGAAAATTAAAGATGCCAAGGGAATATTTCATGAAAAAAAGGGCACAATAAAGGATAGAAACAGTATGGGCCTAACATAAGCAGAAGATATTAAGAAGAGGTGGCAAGAATACACAGAAGAACTAGACAAAAAAGATCTTTGTGACTCAGATAACCAAGATGGTGTGATCACTCACCTTGAGCCAGATATCCTGGAATGTGAAGTCAAGTGGGACTTAGGAAGCATCCCTACAAACAAAGCTAGTGGAGACAATGGAATTCCAGTTGAGCTATCTCAAATCCTAAAAGATGATGCTGTGAAAGTGCTGCACTCAATATGCCAGCAAATTTGGAAAACTCAGCAGTGGCCACAGAACTGGAAAAAGTCAGTGTTCATTCCAATCCCAAAGAAAAGCAATGCCAAATAATGTGCAAACTACTGCACAATTGCACTCATCCCACACGCTAGCAAAGTAATGCTCAAAATCCTCCAAGCCATGCTTCAACAGTATGTGAACCATGAACTTTCAAGCTGGATTCAGAAAAGACAGAGGAATCAGAGATCAAATTGCCAACATCCACAGGATCATCAAAAAAGCACAAGAGCTCCAGAAAAGCATCTATTTCTCCTTTATTGACTATGCCAAAGCCTTTGATTGTGTGGATCTCAACAAACTGTGGGAAATTCTTCAAGAAATGGGAATACCATACCACCTTACCTGCCTCCTGAGAAATCTGGATGCAGGTCAATAAGAAATAGTTAGAACTGGACATGGATCAACAGACTGGTTCCAAATCAGGAAAGGAGTACGTAAAGGCTGTATATTGTCACCCTGCTTATTTAACTTATATGCAGAGTACATCAGGAGAAATGCTGGACTGGATGAAGCACAAGCTTGAATCATAATTTCCTGGAGAAATATCAATAACCTCAGATATGCAGATGACACCACCCTTATGGCAGAAAGGGAAGAAGAGCTAAAGAGCCTCTTGAAGAAGATAAAAGAAGAGAGTTAAAAAGTTGGCTTAAAACTCAACATACAGAAAACTAAGATCATGGCATCTGGTCCCATCACTTCATTGCAAATAGATGGGGAAACAATGGAAACAGTGACAGACTTTATTTTGGGGGGGCTCTCAAATCACTGCAGATGGTGACTGCAGCCATGAAATTAAAAGACACTTGTTCCTTAGAAGAAAAGCTATGACCGACCTAGAGAGCATATTTAAAAAACAGAGACATTACTTTGACAACAAAGATCCGTTTAGCCAAAGCTATGATTTTTCCAGTATTCATGTATAGATGTGAGAGTTGGACTATAAAGAAAGTTGAGCACCAAAGAATTAATGCTTTTAAACTGGGGTATTGGAGAAGACTCTTGAGAGTCCCTTAGATTGCAAGGAGATCCAACCAGTCAATTCTTAATGAAGTCAGTCCTGAATACTCATTGGAAGGACTGATGCTGAAACGCCAATATTTTGGCCACCTGATATGACAAAATGATTCATCAGGATGGGGAACACATGTATACCTGTGGCAGATTCATTTTGATATATGGAAAAACCAATACAATATTGTAAAGTTAAATAAAATAAAATTTAAAAAAATTAAATTAAATAAAGCAAAAAAAAAAAAAAAAAGACCCTGATGCTGGGAAAGATTGAAAGCAGGAGGAGAAGGGAATGACAGAGGGTGAGAGGGTGTGATGGCATCATTGACTCAATGGACAAGAAATTAAAGCAAGCTCCAGGAGTTGGTGATGGACAGGGAAGCCTGGTGTGCTTCAGACCATGGGGTCACAAAGAGTTGGACACAACTGAGTGACTTTCATTTTCACTTTCTGTGAAGCCTAGTCTGCATCTCCATGTTGGGCTGCAATTCCATAAATTTCTTCTTTATTCTTGCTGCCCAGTGAGATTATTTGGACAGAGAGAAACTGGGTAGATGGGGACATGTTCCCTGGACTCTGCTCACCTGTCTTCCTGCTGGAGAAGCAGCTCTCTGACCCAACCCACAGCCTTCCAGCTGCCCCCCTCCACCACCACCAATCCCTCGCCATTGGAACGGTTACGTCCTCTTCCTAGATAGTTCTGGTTAGTGCCCCTTCCTTGTCTGGTCTTTGCACGGATGTAGCCTCTCAGTGAAGCATCCTCAAGCACCCCACCCTAACACACATCTGGCTCTTTGTACCCCTAACAGGCTTTATTTTTCTTCAAGGGACTTTCACCATCTAAATAGTGATGCATCATACTTTGGCAGTCGACTGCTGCTAGCTCCAACACCACATTGCTAGCACCCACAACAGTTCAGTTCAGTCACTCAGTTGTGTCCAACTCTGTGACCCCATGAACCGCAGCACGCCAAGCCTCCCTGTCCATCACCAACTCCCGAAGTCCACCCAAACCCATGTCCATTGAGTCGGTGATGCCATCCAGCCATCTCATCCTCTGTCGTCCCCTTCCCCTCCTGCCCTCAATCTTTCCCAGCACCGAGGTCTTTTCACATGAGTCAGCTCTTCGCATCATGTGGCCAAAGTATTGGAGTTTTAGCTTCAACATCAGTCCTTCCAATGAACACCCAGGACTGATCTCCTTTAGGATGGACTCCATTGAAAACTCTCACCCAGGAGGCCAAACATGCAGGTGATTTAAATAACTAACAACCCAACTAACTCTGATAGATAGAAAATCAACCTGAGTTATCCCTCTGACAGCTGCCCTCGACAGTCTGACGATTACTTACAACGACATAGACCTGATTCTCTCTTTTCGTCACTATAAAAGCACTATTCAGTGAATCCTGTTCCCTTCAGAGGGGGATCAATGTCCCTGGCATCATCCTGTGAGAACACAGTGGAGTCCGGTTATCCTAAACCAGAATGGCTCCAAAAGTCTGTGTGTTGCCAATTGCAAGAACAAGTTTCAGATTTATGCAACATCAAATTCTGATGTGATGCTTGTAATGAATAATAACTCCCGAGTCCCCAGTTGGGAGGTTTCTTATGCCAGAGGCCTCAGGAGAGGCACGGGAACTCATATTTTAAAACCATCCTTCAATGGTTTAAGCGTTTAGTCCAGGGTTGAGGCTTTGAGAACCCAGACTCCACCCGCTGCTTGTCTATTAAAAGAGCAGACGAGAGTAGGACTTGGGTCCCTGTTCAACACAGGTAGCCATTTGTGGTTTTCTCTGTGTATGAGAGAGAGGAGGGAAAGGGCAAAATGAACAGGGAAGGAGGAATTGACTGGGGGATTTTATTATTTTATTCCTCCCCAGCCCCGCGGGTATTTATAGCTCAAATGATGCTCCAAAGAGACCCCTTGACTCTAAACTCATAAAATGCCTACTTGGGAGTCAGGCTGTAATTTACTTTTCTAAAGATGCCTCAATTATATCCAAGGAAAAGCCTGGTTACATTTTTAAAACTCAGGAGCAGCAGCTTTTAAATTTATTCAGACTAATGAGCACGTATAAATTTGGCGAATGCTAATTCACGGGAGTCGGCTGTGGCGATGGGAGAAACACAGCAAGAGTGTCACTGCCGGAGAACAAAGTGAGTGGGTGATGTGAGTGACAGTAAAGATTTCTTTTAACATCACTAAAAGGCGGCTGAAGTGACAGGTGAGAGGACAGTCGCAGAATTCTGCAGCACTCGGAGAATTTGTGTACTATCAAGAAGGGACGCATTGACTTGATACCAACTTAATAAGTTCAGCAGAGAATAAGAGCAGGGGGCTGGGGGAGCGGATCTGATGGCGAAAGGGCTTCCACCCTGCTTGCTTCCTCCAGAGGCAGAGGACGCTGATCACACAGCCTGGAGGGTGCAACTCATCATTGGACTGCAGACCTCCACCGCCCCACCCCTTGCAGGTTTCACAGGAATCAGCCACATGGTTTTAATCTGTTCCCATCGCCCTCCGCAATGAACATAGCATCCTCTGGAGACAGCTTCCACTTCGGATCTTCTCAAAGGGAAAGAAATCCTAAATCAAACCCCACTGGTGTACACCTGGATTTCGAGAGTCACTCCCCAATCAAATGTACAGGTTTCTGAAGTCGGAAACCTCCAGCTCAGGGAGAAGTCAATGGGAAGCCAAACTTTGAAACCTTAATAAGCGTGGCTTTGTGACCCACTGTTGTGCTTTCTGGGAGCGGGGGTGTCTGAGTGGAGCACAAACTCCGAAGCGGCTCAGATCTCCTTACTGATTTCTTTCTGAGAGAGGTGGGCACCGGCTCCCACCTGTGTGTTCTTCATGCTTATATGGACCCAGGGACCACCCGGAGCTGAGTGCACCCCTGCCTACCTCTTCAGCCTTTGCCCCACCCTCTTCTGTCCACACGCCTGCTGAGTGTCAGCTATATGCACTTTGATACTATGGATTGGATTGACCAATTTTCATAAGATGTTATGGCAATCCAGAACAGCCTTTTTTGCCAGCCCCATATTTTGGGCTGAATCGTTTTCCTTGAAAATCCATAGTTTGATGTCCTGACCGTCAGTATGACTGTATTTGGAGATAAGACCTTAAAAGTAATTTAGGTGAAATGCTGTCATAATGGAGGACCTAATGAGACCAGTGTTCTTAGAAGATGAGGAAGATACCAGGGCACCCCGCTGTCTGCAGACACAGGGGAAGAAACTTGTGAGGATGTAGGAAGAATGTCTGCAAGCCAGAAGAGTTCTCACCAGAAACCGACCCTGCTGGCATCCTGATTGTCAATTTCCAGTTCGCAAAACTGTGAGAAAATAAATGCCGTTTAAGGGTCTCAGACTAGGGTACTTGATGACAATAGCTCCAGCCGACTAGTCACTGTTCTGTGGAAGATGCCGTGCTTTAAGCGGGATGTCTATTGTCTCTCTGGAATGCCTTCTCATATTACCCATCTGATGATCAAATGGTCCTCAGCTCACATACCTGGCTGGTCTTGCTGGATTTTCCTAGATTGGAGAGGCTGCCCCGGTTCTATGTTCACTTAGCATTCCATGCCCTTTCTCTTGTAAAGTTGAGCACAGTCTTGAAAATATGGTTTTATCTGACTTTTCTCACAGCTAATCTCTAAATACTTAGAGACCATTGGCTTAGATTTACATCGTGGTGTGTGCAGGACAGAGCATCTATATTGAATCTCTTTACAGCTTGTAGAGTAAATTGATAAATTAAAAGATGAAATGGATAGATAAACAAACAACTGGATGGACAGAAGCAGATGAGTGGAAGGTGAGATGGATGCATGCATGGATATATGGATGGAAGGACAGGTGTTAGAGTGGCTGGCTGGCTGACTACACAGATGGAGGTTTAATATTTTTCCTAGTCTCGAGCTCCCCACGGTGCCGAGGACAGGGTAAGGTTGAGGCTGGGAGGCCAGAGTGTTGTTCCTCAATGCACATTGCTCTTTTCATCAAACCTTTGTATTGAAAACTTCCCTTACTTGTTCCCTCACCGTTCAGGGCACTGGCTGCTGAATCTCTGCTGTATTGGATGGATGGTCCTAAATCTTTGCCTACAAGCCGACTGGACTCTTTCTTTATATGGTACACAGTCACATCCCATCGAGGAGCTGATTTCATTTCAAAACAGAGTCTGCTGAATAATGTGGTATAATAATAACTACGGATCAGGCATTTTGACAGACTACCATCTCATTTAATCCTCACAAATAAATTCCTGAAAGTTGATATCATTAACCTCGTGTTATGGCTGAAAACCAAGAGGCTCAGCCAATTGAGAGCAAAGACAGGATTCAAAGTGCATCTCTGCAGTACCAGTCCAAAACCACAAGACGGATGGGCAGCCCTGCTGCCCTGTGTCTTCTTGAAAGATGGACATCCAGTGCTATCTGGAATTGCACCTGCATTTTCTGCAAGAAGAATTAGGCTGGGAGACATATTTCTCTTTGCAATAATTTTACTGGGGGAAATTTCCGACTGTGCTGAAAGCTGACCTCTTGGACAAACACACTGTCATAAAAATGTGCTATTTGCTACGAGTGCATTGGGAGTTTTAAATCATCAAACTAAAGTACCCCAGGCTCTGACAGTAAAATTTTCATTCAAAGAAGGACTCAGCTTCACAACATAATAAATTATATATGACGGGGACATATAAAACATTTAAAGATATACAGAATTTCTCTGCATTTGTGTTCAGTGGAAGAGTTCAGTGCTTAAAGTACTTTTTTATGTCAATCCTGCCTATTCATAAGAAGAAAAGACACTCATCTTTCCTCCCCCCTAAAATGAGCAGCAACAAAACAAGTTGCCTATTGCCTGTGTCCTGAAGTTGAGATTTGATGTTTTATTTTTATTTTCTTTTTTTTCCAAGCGTGTGCAAGAATGAAACCATGCCATGGTGGATAGCAAGTAGTTAGAGACACTGTAAGCAGAGCCTTGGATGACCTCTGAAACCAGAATAATTAAACATAAACAGCACAGACCCATACCAGGCAGACTTTAGCAAACTATCCAAGACAGATCAAGGTGAAGTTTGGGGTGATATTGGTAAAGAGTGGAGTTTATACAAACAAAAGCTGTGATTACTGGAACCACTTTTTTAAATGTATTGAATTTAGGGAGACACCCTGTTGTTCAGTTGCTCAGTTGTGTCCGACTCTTTGTGACCCCAAGGACTACAGCATGCCAGGCTTCCCTGTCCTTCACCACCTCCTGGAGTTTGCTCAAACTCATGTCCATTGAGTCAGTGATGCCATCCAACCATCTCATCCTCTGTCACCTCCTTCTTCTCCTGCCCTCAATCTTTCCCAGCATCAGGGTCTTTTTCAATGAGCTGGCTCTTAACATCAACTGACCGAAGTATTGGAGCTTCTGCTTCAGCATTAGATCTTCCACATAGTAAAATAGTTGAAACAAGAAATTCCTAGACAGAGGTTTACAAGCCCAGTCCTGGAACATGTTAGCTACTAAATACGTGATATAGTTCTTTGCCTTTCTGGACTGAAAGATGATCTTTGTATAATGCTAACACACGACTGTGCATTAGTCAGCAATTATTACACTAATGCCATATAACCAGCTGACTACACCCAAAATCAGTGGCTCATAGCTTAAAGCCATATATGGGTGGCTCTCTCACACATGGGTCCATAGGTCATCTGCAGTTTGTCTGAACTAGATGAACCTTGGCTGAGCAGCTCTGATTCCAGATGCTGGTCAGCTGGACTTGCACCCAGACTAACCATCAGAGCCATGTGCTTCCTCCTTCTCTTTAGACTGGAGCTGTTTGAAGCATGCTCTACTCATGGCAAATGGCAGGAATCCCAGGGTGTCAACAAAAACAGACACTGTCTCTTGAGGTCTTGGTTTGGAACTGACTCTCCTTCCACCATGTTGCCCTGGCCCAAACAAGTCACATGGCTGAGTGAGAGGTCAGTAGGGCAGAGAAATTCCACTTTGGTAGGTGGTTTTGTAAAGTCACATGACCAAAGTCATGAATATATAATTTAAATCTAGGAAGATTGTGAAAAACTGAAAATAATCATTTGCTCTACTTCCCCGGGGTTTGCTCTCTGCCCTTGGTCTTAAGCTGCTGTGAAACTTGGAGGAAATTATTTCTCTCTCCCAGTCCAGTGGTAACCAAAGGTCCCAGATCAACAGCATCAGCCTCATCTTGGAATTTGTTAGACTTGCACACTCTCATGCCCCACCCAGACCTACTGAATCAGAAACCAAGCCTCAGTGAAAGTAAGCCACCTAAGCACATAGAACACTAAGTCATGGTCTGACCCCAAAGCCTCTTTCCTTTTCTCATATTTCCCTACCAACCCAGAAGAGGGAAGGGGGAACCAGTGAGTGGAATTGATTAGAAGTATCTTTTAAGCGAAAATGAGAGTTAAAAGCATTTCCCAAGGATACAGACAGATTCGTTCATGTGCCTCTCACCTCTCGCCAAGCCCACATTCCAGCAAAGGCATTCAATTAATCACTGTTTGTGCAGAAACTTGATCCAAAGCCTCAGGTCACTTCACTGTGACTGAGTCTATTTTTGTTTTCTGAAATCCCAAGAGTTTTACAGGTGACTTCCAGACCTGCCCAGCCTTGGAAAGGGAGTGGGAGGTCTCCCCACAGGTAAAAGCCTCTTGTCTTCAACTACAGATTGAGCCTGAGGGGCCTCCCACAGCCTGAACACTCAGGGTTCACAGCCCCTGGGAATCCTGGTGAGCGCTGAAAACATGCAGGGCACAGGCAGCCTTGCGAACTGGTCAGAGATCCTCATGTGATTACACGAGAGCCCTGTGGATGGGGAGGGTCAGGGCTCATCACACCAAAGCCAGGGAAGGGGCCCGGACTAAGGGCCAAGAGTGGTTCTGGTACAAACTCTGACCCTCCTGAGCTCTGTGATATTAGACAATGTTCCTGGGCTTCAGAGGGCTCTTTTACCAAGGTCTGGGATTTGTATATTACATTATATTATTTATTATATCACATTATCATGTTAATATAGATATATGGCAGGACTTCCCAGGTGACTCAGTGGTAAAGAATCTGCCTGCCACTGCAGGAGATGCTAGTTCGATCCCTGGGTTGGGGAAGATCCCCTGGAGGAGGAAATGGCAACCCACACCAGCATTCTTGTCTGGAACATCCCATGGATAGAGGAGCCTGGCGGGCTACAGTCTGAGAGGATCTGGGGTCAGAGGTTGTTGCATGTGAGTTTCAGGTTCCAGTTCAGCAACTGGGGACCCTCAGGCAAGTCTCATAAGCTGTTCGAGACTTTCCTAACCCGTATAAGGAGGATCTTACTCCCTGTCTCGTCGTCTCACTGGGAGATTGTGACAAAGCTTGCAAAGCACTTGACTGTCAGTTGATCCGCAATACATGACGATTTGTTAATGAGCAGCTCTGCTCTCCTGGAGCGAGAACCAGTTACACTGAAGATGGCAGGGAAAGATCACACAGCCTTGTTTTGACACTCAAAACTGAAGACTCACCCTTTTCTCCATTTCTTGGATTGCCCAGTTCCTGGGAAGGTGGGGTGGGTGTCTGTTGAAGGTATCCTGTGCTGCACGATTCCAGGAAGGACAAGAGGCTGAAGCCTGTAGGTCTGTACACAGCTCTCCATGCACTCACACTCTCGCACTTCAGCATCCTCAGCCACCCAGCATCCCACAGCTGAAACCCCAACCAGCAGACTCCACCAACAAGCCCCATGGATCTGACAAAGCTTGTCTCCAATGACGTTTGCTCTCCACTCATTCACTTGATAAACATTTATTGTTTATGCATTGTCTCCTCACTGGCAGTCTCTCAATTCTCCAAATAGCATGCTGGCTTGCTTTTCAACCTTCCCATAGCGTTTGTCACGTAAGCTTACCAAGGTGCTCACTTGAGGCATTCAGTTCTACTTGGCTGGTATATAGTGATGTGTGTGTGCACTTAGTCACTTCAGTTGTGTCCGACTCTTTGCAACCTTATGGACTGTAGCCCATCAAGCTCTGTCCCTGGGATTTTCCTGGCAAGAATACTGGAACAGGTTGCTATTCCCTCCTCCTAGGGATCTTCCTGATCCAGGGATCAAATATGTGTCTCCTGTATCTCTTGCATTGCAGGCAGATTTCTTTATCACTGAGCCACCAGGGAAGCCCAGTATATAGTGGGGGCCTGGCTAAAGAAGCATGTGCTATGCTTAGTCGCTCAGTCATGTCTGACTGTTTGCGACCCCATAGAGTGTAACCTACCTGACTCCTCAGTCCATAGGGATTCTCCAGGCAAGAATACTGGAGTGGGTTGCCATGCCCTCTTCCAGGGGATCTTCCCAATCCAGGGATCAAACACAGGTCTCCTGCATCACAGGCAGATTCTTTACTGTTTGAGCCACTGGGGAAGCCCTAAAGGAAACATTGCCAGATGAAAAAGAATTTTTGTGTCAATGGGCTTGAAATTTATTATATGCACATATAATTAGAAGCAAAATATGAATAGTCACTAACTACCTGTGACTACTTACTTTGACTACCCCATGCAAAGAGCTGATTCATTTGAAAAGACCTTGATGCTGGGAAAGACTGAAGACTAGAGGAGAAGGGAGTGGCAGAGGATGGTTAGATAGCATCGCCAACTCAATGGACATGAATTTGAGCAAACTCCAGAAGATGGTGAAGGACAGGGGAGCCTGGCATGCTGCAGTCCATGGGGTCACAAAGAGTTGAACATGACTTAGTGACTGAATAACAGCAACAACCTGTGGCTACTTAAATTCCAATGAGTTCAAAGGAAACAAGATTAAAAGTCAGGGGAGGAGGAGCCAAGATGGCGGAGGAGTAGGATGGGGAGAACACTTTCTCCCCCACAAATTCATCAATAGAGCATTTAAACGTCCAGTAAATTCCACAAAACAACTTCTGAATGCCGGCAGAGGACATCAGGCACCCAGAAAAGCAGCCCAACTCTTCGAAAGGAGGTAGGAAAAAATATAAAAGACAAAAAAAGAGACAAAAGAGGGAGGGACGGAGTTCCGTCCCGGGAAGGGAGTCTTAAAAAGAGAGAAGTTTCCAAACACCAGGAAACCCTCTCACTGCCGAATCTGTGCCGAGCTTTGGAAGCACAGAGGGCAACATAAAAGGGAGGGGAAAAAAAAAAAAACAATTAAAAATCGTGGATTGTGAGCCCTACGGTAACTCCCCCAGCGGAGAAGCAGCGCAGACGCCTGCACACGGCATTAGCAAGCGGGGGCTGGGCAGGGAAGTGCGGCGCGGGCTGTGTCCCTTAGAGTAAGAATCCGGCCGAATGTCCTGAGCGCTATCTGAGCGAAATAATTTGGGCTAGCAAACCAGACTGTGGGATATCTACCACGCGAAAAGCCAGCCCTAACCTAAGACACCGCCAGGCCCGCGCACAGAACAAAGGACTGAACAGAGATAGCCGACTGCAGACCTTCCCCCTCCGGTGACAGGCAGCCAGAGCCGGAAGGGGGCAATCGCAGCCCCAGACAGACACTATCTATAAAACTGTAAGCAGGCTTCTTTGCTAACTAAAACTTCTTGGGGGTCTGGACGGTCAACAGCTGCCTGAGAAGGTGCGCCGGTTTTACACCCAGGTAACCGAGTGGCGGGGAGGCGATAAGTCGCAGCATTGGCGCTCGCCAAACACCTCATCACCTGAGCTGCTCGGATCTGGGAAGAACACAAAACGCAGGCCCAACCGAGTCTTCGCCTCTGAGGACTACCTGAATGCCCGAACCTGAGCGGCTTGGACCTGGGAGCTCAGCCCAGGGCCGGCCTCTGATTGTTCCCGGCGGAACAACCTAGAGCCCGAGCAGTGTGGGCATGGAGGCTACACACGCCGTGAGCGGGGGCAGACCCAGTGTGGCTGAGGCACTGCGAGCGCACGCCAGTGTTATCTGTTTGCAGCATCCCTCCCTCCCTCCCCACAGCGCGGCTGAACAAGTGAGCCTAAATTAAAAAAAAAAAAAAATAGTGTCCTCAACCATCCCGTTTGTGTCAGGGCGGGAACCAGACACTGAAGAGACCAGCAAACAGAAGAAGCTATAACAGAGGGAAACACCTTGGAAGCTACAGGCCATAGATTAAAACCCTGTGGTTACTACGGACTACATAGGAAGGGGCCTATAGATCTTGAGAAATATAAGTCGGACTAAGGAACTAGCCAAAAATGAACTGAACCCACAATACTCACAACAAAACCAGAGAAAGACCTAGATATATTTTTACTATTTTTACGATCAATCTTTCTTTCTTTTTTTTTTTAATTAAAAAAAATTTTTTAAGTCCTCTATTGTCCTTTAATTTTCACTTTTATAACTATTACTTTGCAAAAAAAAAAAAAAAGACCCTATTTTTTTTTCTTCTTCAGCAAACTTCATATATATATTTTATAATTTTTTGACCATCTTTTTTTTCTTTTTTCTTTTTCTTCTTTTCTTTAACATTGTATTTTTGAAATTCCAAACTCTACTCTAGATTTTTAATTTTAGCCTTTTGATATATGTTATCAATTTTGTACCTATAGTTTTTTTCATAATTTCAGTGACTTTTTTTTTTCCTCTGTTTCTTTCTCTTCTTCTTTTATATAACATCGTATATCTGCAATTCCAAACTCTACTCAAGATTTTTAATTTATGCTTTTTGGTATTTGATATCAATTTTGTACCTGTATTTTCTTTATAATTTTTGCGACATTGTTTTTGTTGGTTTGTTTGTTTTCTCTCTTTCTTTTTTTTTTTTAACGTTGTATTTTTGAAATTCCAAACTCTACTCTAGATTTTTAATTTTTGCTTTTTGGTATTAGTTATCAATTTTGTACCTGTAGTTTCTTTATAATTTTCACGACCTTGTTTGTTTTTCTTTGTTCGTTTTTTCTCTCTTTCTTTTCCTTCTTCTTTCATTAACATCGCATTTTTGAAATTCCAAACTCTACTCTAGATTTCTAATTTTTGCTTTTATGTATTTGTTACCAATTTTGTACCTTTAAGAACCCAATCTTCAGGACCCATTTTTCACTAGTGTACGAGATTACTGGCTTGACTGCTCTCTCTCCCTTTGGACTCTCCATTTTCTCCACCAGGACACCTGTATCTCCTCCCTAACCCCTCTCTACTCTACCCAACTCTGAATTTCTGTGTGTTCCAGACGGTGGAGAACACTTAAGGAACTGATTACTGGCTGGATCTGTCTCCCTCCTTTTCATTTCCCCCTTTTATCCTTCTGGCCACCTCTGTCTCCTGCCTCCTTCTTCTCTTCCCTGTATAACTTCGTGAACATCTCTGAGTGGTCCAGTTGTGGAGTGCACATAAGGAAGTGACTACTGGCTAGCCCACTCTCTCCACTATTGATTCCACCTCATCTCATTTGGGTCACCTCTAACTCCCTCCTCCCTCTTCTCTTCTCCATGTAACGCTGTGAACCTCTCTGAGTGACCCTCACAGTAGAGAAACTTTTCATCTTTAACGTAGAGGTTTTATCAGTGGTGCTGTATAGAAGGAGAAGTTTTGAAACTACTGTAAAATTAAGACCGATAACTGGAAGTGGGAGGCTTAAGTCCAAACCCTGACTCCAGGGAACTCCTGACTCCAAGGAACATTAATTGACAAGAGCTCATCAAACGCCTCCATACCGACACTGAAACCAAGCACCACACAAGGGCCAACAAGTTCCAGGGAAAGACATAACAAGCAAATTCTCCAGCAACAAAGGAACACAGCCCTGAGCTTCAAGATACAGGCTGCCCAAAGTCACCCCAAAACCATAGACATCTCATAACTCACTACTGGACATTTCATTACACTCCAGAGAGAAGAAATACAGCTCCATCCACCAGAACATCGACACAAGCTTCCCTAACCAGCAAACCTTGACAAGCCACCTGTACAAACCCACACACAGCGAGGAAACGCCACAATAAAGAGAACTCCACAAACTGCCAGAATACAGAAAGGACACCCCAAACTCAGCAATTTAAACAAGATGAAGAGACAGAGGAATAGCCAGCAGATAAAGGAACAGGATAAATGCACACCAAACCAAACCAAAGAGGAAGAGATAGGGAATCTACCTGATAAAGAATTCCGAATAATGATAGTGAAATTGATCCAAAATCTTGAAATTAAAATGGAATCACAGATAAATAGCCTGGAGGCAAGGATTGAGAAGATGCAAGAAAGGTTTAACAAAGACTTAGAAGAAATAAAAAAGAGTCAATATATAATGAATAATGCAATAAGTGAAATTAAAAACACTCTGGAGGCAACAAATAGTAGAATAACAGAGGCAGAAGATAGGATTAGTGAATTAGAAGATAGAATGGTAGAAATAAATGAATCAGAGAGGATAAAAGAAAAACGAATTAAAAGAAATGAGGACAATCTCAGAGACCTCCAGGACAATATTAAATGCTACAACATTCGAATCATAGGGGTCCCAGAAGAAGAAGACAAAAAGAAAGACCATGAGAAAATACTTGAGGAGATAATAGTTGAAAACTTCCCTAAAATGGGGAAGGAAATAATCACCCAAGTCCAAGAAACCCAGAGAGTCCCAAACAGGATAACCCAAGGCGAAACACCCCAAGACACATAGTAATCAAATTAACAAAGATCAAACACAAAGAACAAATATTAAAAGCAGCAAGGGAAAAACAACAAATAACACACAAGGGAATACCCATAAGGATAACAGCTGATCTTTCAATAGAAACTCTTCAAGCCAGGAGGGAATGGCAAGACATACTTAAAATGATGAAAGAAAATAACCTACAGCCCAGATTATTGTACCCAGCAAGGATCTCATTCAAGTATGAAGGAGAAATCAAAAGCTTTTCAGACAAGCAAAAGCTGAGAGAATTCTGCACCACCAAACCAGCTCTCCAACAAATACTAAAGGATATTCTCTAGACAGGAAACACAAAAATTGTGTATAAATTCGAACCCAAAACAATAAAGTAAATGGCAATGGGGTCATACTTATCAGTAATTACCTTAAACGTAAATGGGTTGAATGCCCCAACCAAAAGACAAAGACTGGCTGAATGGATACAAAAACAAGACCCCTACATATGTTGTCTACAAGAGACCCACCTCAAAACAGGGGACACATACAGACTGAAAGTGAAGGGCTGGAAAAAAATTTTCCATGCAAATAGGGATCAAAAGAAAGCAGGAGTAGCAATACTCATATCAGATAAAATAGACTTTAAAACAAAGACTGTGAAAAGAGACAAAGATGGTCACTACATAATGATCAAAGGATCAATCCAAGAAGAAGACATAACAATTATAAATATATATGCACCCAACACGGGAGCACCACAGTATGTAAGACAAATGCTAACAAGTATGAAAGAAGAAATTAACAATAACACAATAATAGTGGGAGACTTTAATACCCCACTCACACCTATGGATAGATCAACTAAACAGAAAATTAACAAGGAAACACAAACTTTAAACGATACAATAGACCAGTTAGATCTAATTGATATCTATAGGACATTTCATCCCAAAACAATGAATTTCACCTTCTTCTCAAGCGCACATGGAACCTTCTCCAGGATAGATCACATCCTGGGCCATAAAGCTAGCCTTGGTAAATTCAAAAAATAGAAATCATTCCAAGCATCTTTTCTGACCACAATGCAGTAAGATTAGATCTCAATTACAGGAGAAAAACTATTAAAAAATCCAACATATGGAGGCTGAACAACATGCTGCTGAATAACCAACAAATCACAGAAGAAATCAAAAAAGAAATCAAAATTTGCATAGAAACGAATGAAAATGAAAACACAACAACCCAAAACCTGTGGGACACGGTAAAAGCAGTTCTAAGGGGAAAGTTCATAGCAATACAGGCACACCTCAAGAAACAAGAAAAAAGTCAAATAAATAACCTAACTCTACACCTAAAGCAACTAGAAAAGGAAGAAATGAAGAACCCCAGGGTTAGTAGAAGGAAAGAAATCTTAAAAATTAGAGCAGAAATAAATGCAAAAGAAACAAAAGAGACCATAGCAAAAATCAACAAAACCAAAAGCTGGTTCTTTGAAAGGATAAATAAAATTGACAAACCATTAGCCAGACTCATCAAGAAACAAAGGGAGAAAAATCAAATCAATAAAATTAGAAATGAAAATGGAGAGATCACAACAGACAACACAGAAATACAAAGGATCATAAGAGACTACTATCAACAATTATATGCCAATAAAATGGACAACGAGGAAGAAAAGGACAACTTTCCAAAACTCGACCAGGAAGAAATAGAAAATCTTAACAGACCCATCACAAGCACAGAAATTGAAACTGTAATAAAAAATCTTCGGGCAAACAAAAGCCCAGGTCCAGACGGCTTCACAGCTGAATTCTACCAAAAATTTAGAGAAGAGCGAACACCTATCCTGCTCAAACTCTTCCAGAAAATTGCAGAGGATGGTAAACTTCCAAACTCATTCTATGAGGCCACCATCACCCTAATACCAAAACCTGACAAAGATCCCACAAAAAAAGAAAACTACAGGCCAATATCACTGATGAACATAGATGCAAAAATCCTTAACAAAATTCTAGCAATCAGAATCCAACAACACATTAAAAAGATCATACACCATGACCAAGTGGGCTTTATCCCAGGGATGCAAGGATTCTTCAATATCCGCAAATCAATCAATGTAATACACCACATTAACAAATTGAAAAATAAAAACCATATGATTATCTCAATAGATGCAGAGAAAGCCTTTGACAAAATTCAACATCCATTTATGATCAAAACTCTCCAGAAAGCAGGAATAGAAGGAACATACCTCAACATAATAAAAGCTATATATGACAAACCCACAGCAAACATTATCCTCAATGGTGAAAAATTGAAAGCATTTCCTCTAAAGTCAGGAACAAGACAAGGGTGCCCACTTTCACCATTACTATTCAACATAGTTTTGGAAGTTTTGGCCACAGCAATCAGAACAGAAAAAGAAGTAAAAGGAATCCAAATTGGAAAAGAAGAAGTAAAGCTCTCACTGTTTGCAGATGACATGATCCTCTACATAGAAAACCCTAAAGACTCCACCAGAAAATTACTAGAACTAATCAATGACTATAGTAAAGTTGCAGGATATAAAATCAACACACAGAAATCCCTTGCATTCCTATACACTAATAATGAGAAAACAGAAAGAGAAATTAAGGAAACAATTCCATTCACCATTGCAACGGAAAGAATAAAATACTTAGGAATATATCTACCTAAAGAATCTAAAGACCTATATATAGAAAACTATAAACACTGGTGAAAGAAATCAAAGAGGACACTAACAGATGGAGAAATATACCATGTTCATGGATTGGAAGAATCAATGTAGTGAAAATGAGTATACTACCCAAAGCAATCTATAGATTCAATGCAATCCCTATCAAGCTACCAACAGCATTCTTCACAGAGCTAGAACAAATAATTTCACAATTTGTATGGAAAAACAAAAAACCTCAAATAGCCAAAGCGATCTTGAGAAAGAAGAATGGAACTGGAGGAATCAACCTACCTGACTTCAGGCTCTACTACAAAGCCACAGTTATCAAGACAGTATGGTACTGGCACAAAGACAGAAATATAGATCAATGGAACAAAATAGAAAGCCCAGAGATAAATCCACGCACATATGGACACCTTATCTTCGACAAAGGAGGCAAGAATATACAATGGATTAAAGACAATCTCTTTAACAAGTGGTGCTGGGAACTCTGGTCAACCACTTGTAAAAGAATGAAACTAGAACACTTTCTAACACCATACACAAAAATAAACTCAAAATGGATTAAAGATCTAAACGTAAGACCAGAAACTATAAAACTCCTAGAGGAGAACATAGGCAAAACACTCTCTGACATACATCACAGCAGGATCCTCTATGACCCACCTCCCAGAATATTGGAAATAAAAGCAAAAATAAACAAATGGGACCTAATTAACCTTAAAAGCTTCTGCACATCAAAGGAAACTATTAGCAAGGTGAAAAGACAGCCTTCAGAATGGGAGAAGATAATAGCAAATGAAGCAACTGACAAACAACTAATCTCGAGAATATACAAGCAACTCCTACAGCTCAACTCCAGAAAAATAAATGACCCAATCAAAAAATGGGCCAAAGAACTAAATAGACATTTCTCCAAAGAAGACATACAGATGGCTAACAAACACATGAAAAGATGCTCAACATCACTCATTATCAGAGAAATGCAAATCAAAACCACTATGAGGTACCATTTCACACCAGTCAGAATGGCTGCGATCCAAAAGTCTACAAGTAATAAATGCTGGAGAGGGTGTGGAGAAAAGGGAACCCTCTTACACTGTTGGTGGGAATGCAAACTAGTACAGCCACTATGGAGAACAGTGTGGAGATTCCTTAAAAAACTGGAAATAGACCTGCCTTATGATCCAGCAATCCCACTGCTGGGCATACACACTGAGGAAACCAGAAGGGAAAGAGACACGAGTACCCCAATGTTCATTGCAGCACTGTTTATAATAGCCAGGACATGGAAGCAACCTAGATGTCCATCAGCAGATGAATGGATAAGAAAGCTATGGTACATATACACAATGGAGTATTATTCAGCCATTAAAAAGAATACATTTGAATCAGTTCTAATGAGGTGGATGAAACTGGAGCCTATTATACAGAGTGAAGTAAGCCAGAAAGAAAAACACCTATACAGTATACTAACGCATATATATGGAATTTAGAAAGATGGTAACAACAACCCTGTGTACGAGACAGCAAAAGAGACACTGATGTATAGAACAGTCTTATGGACTCTGTGGGAGAGGGAGAGGGTGGGAAGATTTGGGAGAATGGCATTGAAACATGTAAAATATCATGTATGAAATGAGTTGCCAGTCCAGGTTCGGTGCACGATGCTGGATGCTTGGGGCTGGTGCACTGGGACGACCCAGGGGGATGGAATGGGGAGGGAGGAGGGAGGAGGGTTCAGGATGGGGAACACATGTATACCTGTGGCAGATTCATTTTGATATTTGGCAAAACAAATACAGTTATGTAAAGTTTAAAAATAAAATAAAATTAAAAAAAAAATAAATAAAAGTCAGATATTAGGTCTCACTGGCCACATTTCAAGTGCTCAATTGTCACATATAGCTAGTGGTTACTGTATCTAACAGTGCGGACAGAACATGTCTTTCTTTGCAGAATATTCTATTGGGCAACACTGCTCAAGATGCTCTGTTCCCTTGGGACCTCTGCTATTCTCTTTCACTCTGTCCATTCTCTTTTATATCTTGTTTGTTTAATGGTGTTACCCCCAGTTAGACTGGCAGCTCACTGGGAATAAGGATGAAGCTCATCTCTTTCACCACTTCAACCCCGGCAGTTAGAAGAGGAAAGGCACACAGGAGGCACTGTAAACATATCGTTGAAATGAATGCCTGGGAAAATGAACCTCTGTATCCCATTGGCCCGAATTTCGAGTCTTTTATACATTGATTTGCCATTTGGTGGGATGAATCTGCTAGACTGTCATGGCTCTCCGAGGATACCACTTATCATCTTGGCAGGTGTATCCTTCTCCCACTGATACTCTGTTGGCACACCCTGCTCTGACCACAGGGATCTAGAAAGGTCTTACTTCCCTCCTCATTGTCTTTGCGTGTTTAGGATCTCAGGCCCTGGGACTTTCTCTTACAACCATGCCTGAGGGATTGAATCTGACACAGACATCCAGGATCAAGTAAAACACCACCTTCTCCAGGAAGATGCTTGAACATTCTTCTCTTTTAGACCTTACAGCTCTCAGGACACTTCTCACCTGTCGCCTTGTCTGTGACTGCCTTCATACATTTTTGTTCACATTTCTTACCCACTCTTTGAGAGCAGGACTTATGTCTACTTGAAAGCCATGTTCCCAGGCTCTGAGCAAAGTACTTAACACACAATAAATGCTTAAAAATATTATTTGAATGAATATGAGTAAATAAATGGTTACTTTTTAAGGCTATGAGGCTTCCCTGGTGGCTCAGATGGTAAAGAAGTTACCTGCAATGCAGGAGACCCAGGTTCAATCCCTGGATTGGCAGATCCCCTGGAGAAGGGAATGGCTACCCAATCCAGTATTCTTGCCTGGAGAATTCCATGGACAGAGAAGCCTGGTGGGCTATAATCCATAGGGTCACAAAGAGTCAGACATGAGCAACTAACATTCTCACTTTCATTTGTAAAGCTATGATTCTACATTTTTTTCTGTTTATAAACAATCATTGCCACTGAAGAGTTTAATTCTCCTAAAGCTTTATTTCATAACTTTTAAAATTTTTATTTTTCAAAAAATTATATTAAAGTGTAAAGCATAAAGTTCTATAGCATGTGTAACTTGTAAAATCAAATTCTAAAATTAAGAATTTATTACAGATAACAGTTCAAGGACCTAGGACTCCACAAAGCAAATTTCCAAAATTTAAATATTTATTGAGGATGGAGTCACATTCATTTTGATTTTGCAACAAAATAGATGAGTTCAAGTAGGGAAAATGTGAACCATTGGTATAATTTATTGTACACTACATCCTTATTATAATGTATATGTTTTAGACCAATATTTTAATAAAGAAGCTACAAATAGAGGACCACCGCTTCATCCCCATTATCCCCTTTTTGTCTATATTCCAAAGAAGGACAAGAGTTCTCTGTGCTTAAGGCTGACTTTGTACAAGCATTGTCATTGTTGCATGCAATGTTACATCAACCCTACAGTTGCGGGCTTTTATCTTGTAAAATGCTGGCCCCCAAAGTGTCACTAACACAACCTGTTACAAGAACATTCTAGGTCTCATAGTTGTTTTTCAGTTGCTAAGCTGTGTCTGATTCTGTGACCTCATGGACTGCAGCACACCAGGCTCATCTGTCCACTGTCTCCTGGACTTGGCTCAAACTCATGTCTATTGAGTGATGCTATCTAACCATCTCATCCTCTGCCACTCCCTTCTCTTCCTGCCATAAATCTTTCCCAGGATCAGGGTCTTTCCCAATGAGTCAGTGCTTACTAAAGTAATGGAGAAGTTGGAGAGAGCTTATGCAGTGCTGGTGAGGTGAGGAGGCAAGGCTGGAACTGATTTAGGATTGGGAATTTGGGGTAAGCAGGTCTTCCAATGTGGAGGCTTGGTTGGGATTTGGTAAGGATCATGTACAATAGTGAAGACTGGATGGAAAGAGAAAAGTGAGGCTTTTTGAAGCAAGAGATTAAAGGGACGTGAGAGGGCCAATTATCTGCTGCTGTTTTACCTTGACGAAGAGTCAGTGGTTCTTCCAAGAAGTCACTGTAGTGAACAGAGAAGACTCTCCTGGCTTAGCCTAAGTATGCTGACCAAGCCCACGGAACAGTCAAAGCATGTTAGTAGGGATTGTAAATCGGGTCAGGATAGAGAGCTTCAGATCTCAGAGGTCTGATCCTGCTGTGTGGTTGCATGTTTTCCATAATCAAACCTCATTGGACAGAGAATAAACATGCCTTCTTGAAATAGGATACTGTTTCCATTTTTCCATATGATTGAAGTGAAGTTGCTCACTCATGTCCAGCTCTTTGTGACCCCATGGACTGTAGCCTACCAGGCTCCTCTGCCCATGGGATTTTCCAGGCAAGAGTACTGGGTTGCCACTTCCTTCTCCAGGGGATCTTCCCGACCCAGGGATCGAACCCGGGTCTCCCGCATTGTAGGCAGACTCTTTACCATCTGGGCCACCAGGGAAGCCCTAAAGCCTATTGCACCCAGTATTCCCAGGCTGTCTCCCATCCAAGTACTATCCAGGCCCAACCCTGCTTAGCTTCCGAGATAAGAGGAGATCGGGCGAGTTCAGGGTGGTATGGTCGTAGACTCCATATGATTATATACCTTTAAAAGGAGTGCCTGCCTTGTTCTTGAACCCCAGAGTGTGAAGTAGAGACCCCCTCCCATCTACAGAGAGCCCACCCCTCTGAGGAAAAGAGGGTTGTAGAGAGCTGCTTTCCCCTGTCTGTAACCGTATATGCAAAATAAGACTTTGCGTGTTTTTAAAAAAAAAACTCGGGTCGATTTCTGATCTATTAAAGTGTTATATAAGTAAAGATATAAATACACATCGATCAGTATTGTATTCAGTTGTCTTTCCCCCTTTGAGCCAACTTCCAGGCAGGTGGCTATTGAGAGTGTTCGGAATTGTAAATGCCTGTTTGCAGCTAGTACTTAGTGACTTAATTTTATTCCACTGAAATATGGAAGACACGTGGAAAGGTGCTATTTTCTTTCAGGGAAGTAATCCGTGAGATGAAGGCTAGATTGTGGATAAGGGCAAATGGAACCTGTTAATAACATACCAAGTTAACACTGCCGATTCCTTGTACCAAGGCTGCTGAGAGTTGGGGAGGCAAAGCCCTGGTAGCAAGGATCCCCCTGGGCCCTCACTCCCCCAATACAACAGAAACGTTGTGTCCTGTGTCCATCGCAGTTACCGGCACAGCAGGCAACACACCAGCCTGCCTTCTCCTTCTTTCACCCTCTACATTCTTCTCCTTTGCAAGTGAATGCAAACTCCCTCCTGAATTCCATACAAAGAATAAGACACTCTTCTCTGGGTTGTGATCAGAGCTCCTTTAGAAAAATGGTACTGATGAACCCATTTGCTGGGAAGGAATGAAGATGCAGATGTGAAGAACAGACTTGTGGACACAGTAGGGGAGGGAGAGGGATGGACGGATGGAGGAAGAAGCATCCACATAAATACGCTCCCATGTGTCAAATCGACGGCTGCTGAGAAGTTGCCTAATAACACCGGGAATGCAGCTGGGGGCTCTGTGATGACCTAGAAGAGTGGGATGGGGGGAAGGAGGGAAGCTCAAGAGGGAGGTGATATGTGTATACTTATGGCTGATTCACATTGTTGTATGGTGGAAACCAACAATGGTGAAGTAATTTTACTCCAATAAAAAAAAAGGCATGAGAAACAGAATTCTAAATTATGAATGTCAGCAAAGGATGGAGATGAAGTCCTCCAGGGGAGATGTTGGAGGGGAGGTGGCCCCCGGAGGGCCATTCAGCCTCTTGAGCTCTGGGGCCCATAATGAAGACAAGGTCTCTATCTAAACAACACCTTCCTACCCCATGCTGTCCTGATGCTCTCCCTGGTGTGTTAAAGACCCCTTCCCTGTCTGCAGGAAGCCCACTTCCAGAAGGAAAGAACAGGTGTGGAAGGCTGTTTTTCCCTGTAAGTATGAATTCACCTGGATTTACATCCTTCAGATATATACTATAACACATGTTCTGGATAAATCCGGATTTGGCAAAATAGCGTGTGATCTGCTCTTTAGTATTATGCTCTAATTTCTTGGTGTTTGGAGAAACCGCTTTTATCTATATCCGTAACTGTTTTCATCCTTATGGGCTTTCCAGGTGGCGCTAGTGGTAAAGACCCTGCCTGCCAATGCAGGAGACATAAGAGACACAGCTTAGATTCCTGGGTTGGAAGATGCCCTGGAGGAAGGTATGGGAACATGTTCCAGTATTTTTGCCTGGAGGATCCCTTGGACAGAGGAGCCTGGTGGGCTACAGTTGGTAGGCTTGCAAAGACTCGAACACGACCTAGCATGCACACAGGCATTCCTACTTACACTTGTGTGTTGATCCATGTATCTAGGTAATGCAGCAATTAAGTAGATCCTGAAAAGGAGCCTGGTGGATAAAAGTCATGAGCTCCACGTACTGGATTCAGAAGATGGGATTTGAGCACCAGCTTAGCCACAAGCAGCTAGTGACTCAGGCAACAGAGGAACTCTCCCTTTGCCTCAGTCAGCTTATCTGAGGATGAATCTGACAATCTTGTCTAACAGGAATGTCACATGTAGTCATGTATGTTAAAGGACTTCATAAACGATGGAACTGAGAGGGCAGCATAATGAATATTATATACCAATGGTGGATTCACCTGAATTGTGGGATTATGTCTCATTTTGATTTTATTCTGTACAGAATTTGGTCATTTGGTCCCAAGCCACATGCTTTTCTCCCACCTAGGAATAAACGTCTTAATAAGAGAAGTGTGTCTGTTTGTACGCAGGCGTATGTGTGTTTTCTGGAGGAGGGCATGGCAGCCCACTCCTGTATTCTTGCCTGTAGAATCCCATGGACAGAGGAGCCTGGCAGGCCACAGCCCATAGGGTCGCAAAGAATTGAACATGACTGAAGTGACATAATACACACGCACGAATGTGTGTATGTATGTGTGTGTTAGTTGTACTTGTCTGTGTGTCTTTCTCTGTGAATACATGTGCACACATGTATGCAAACATTGTGCACATGTGTCCACGCATAGGATGTATGCATGCATGTGTGTGTGATATATATGTATCCGTATGTGTGTAAAGGAAAATTTAATGATGGCCTAGCCATTCCAACTACTTAGTCTTTTACATTTATCACTGGCTGGCATGTCTGTAGACCACACAGCCCATGGAGAGCAGTGGGTCCTTGCCCCCTGGTGGCATCATCCTCCCAAGAGCAAGCAGCCATGGAGGAGACCAGCAAAGGCAAGTAAGCCTGGGGCTTCAGGCAAGGAATTCTAGGAACCAGGTAGAAGAAATAGGCTCTGGCTGACCTGCCTCTTGACAAACCTGTATGCAGATCAGGAAGCATCAATTAGAACTGGACATGGGACAACAGACTGGTTCCAAATAGGAAAAGGAGTACGTCAAGGCTGTATATTATCACCCTGCTTATTTAACTTCTATGCAGAGTACATCATGAGAAACACTGGGCTGGAAGAAGTACAAGCTGGAATCAAGATTGCTGGAAGAAATATCAGTAACCTCAGATATGCAGATGACACCACCCTTATGGCAGAAAGGGAAGAGGAACTAAAAAGCCTCTTGATGAAAGTGAAAGAGGAGAGTGAAAAAGTTGGCTTAAAACTCAACATTCAGAAAACGAAGATCATGGCATCTGGTCCCATCACTTCATGGGAAATAGATGGAGAAACAGTGGAAACAGTGTCAGGCTTTATTTTTTTGGGCTCCAAAATCACTGCAGATGGTGATTGCATCCATGAAATTAAAGGACGCTTACTCCTTGGAAGGAAAGTTATGACCAACTTAGATAGCATATTCAAAAGCAAAGACATTACTTTGCCAACAAAGGTCTGTCTAGTCAAGGCTATGGTTTTTCCAGTGGTCATGTATGGATGTGAGAGTTGGACTGTGAAGAAGGCTGAATGCCAAAGAATTAATGATTCTGAGCTGCGGTGTTGGAGAAGACTCTTGAGAGTCCCTTGGACTGCAAGGAGATCCAACCAGTCCATTCTAAAGGAGATCAGTCCTGGGTGTTCATTGGAAGAACTGATGCTAAAGCTGAAACTCCAGTACTTTGGCCACCTCATGCAAAAAGTTGACTCATTGGAAAAGACTCTGATGCTGGGAGGGATTGGGGGCAGGAGGAGAAGGGGACGACAGAGGATGAGATGGCTGGATATCATCACCAACTTGATGGACATGAGTTTGAGTGAACTCCGGGAGTTGGTGATGGACAGGGAGGCCTGGAGTGCTGCAATTCATGGGGTCACAAAGAGCTGGACACGACTGAGCAACTGAACTGAAATGAAGCTCAGTCCATTGGCCCCAGGAAGTCCTCATGTATAGGAAATCATAGAGGCTGGAGGAGGGCTCAGAAGGACCTTCTAAAGATCGGGGTCCAAAACCGGTGCATGCTAAGTCACTTAAGTCATGTCCAACCCTTTGTGGCCCCATGGACTGCAGCCCACCAGGTTCCTCTGTCCATGGGATTCTCCAGGCAAGAGTACTGGGATGGGTTGCTATGCCCTCCTCCAGGGGATTTTCTTGACCCAAGGATCAAACCTGCATCTCCATGTCTCCTGCATTGACAGGCAGGTTCTTTACTATCAGAGAAGGCAATGGTACCCCACTCCAGTACTCTTGCCTGGAAAATCCCATGGGTGGAGGAGCCTGGTAGGCTGCAGTCCATAGGGTCGCTAAGAGTCGGACACGACTGAGCCACTTCATATTCACTTTTCACTTTCATACATTGGAGACGGAAATGGCAACCCACTCCAGTGTTCTTGCCTGGAGAATCCCAGGGATGGGAGCCCGGTGGGCTGCCATCTATGGGGTCGCACAGAGTCGGACATGACTGAAGTGACTTAGCAGTAGCAGCAACAAAGCTGGGGCCTGACACTATCTGCGGGTGACCCTATGCTGGTGTCTACTTGGTCCCTGTCTGAGATGCACCAGTAAACTTCAGCTAAATAAATGCAGGGATGAAGTGGATCACCAGGTGGCCTTTATAGTTCTGCTACTGCTAAGTCGCTTCAGTCATGTCTGACTCTGTGCGACCCCATAGACGGCAGCCAACCAGGCTCCCCCGTCCCTGGGATTCTCCAGGCAAGAACACTGGAGTGGGTTGCCATCTCCTTCTCCAATGCATGAAAAGTGAAAGTGAAGTCTCCCAGTCGTGTCCGACTCTTCGCAACCCCATGGACTGCAGCCCATCAGGCTCCTCTGTCCATAGGATTTTCCAGGCAAGAGTACTAGAGTGGGGTGCCATTGCCTTCATGGTTCTAAGAATGACTTAAAAACTAAAAGTGAAAACATAGATGAACTTCCCTATAGTTATTCTAAAGGTGAGAAACTTGAAGTTTGGAGATGCCCCATTTTAAGCAGCCCTGTTAATTTTAGAGGGCTTTCCTGGTTGCTCAGCTGGTATAGAATCCACCTGCAATGCAGCAGACCCCGGTTCGATTCCTGGGTTGGGAAGTTCCCCTGGAGAAGGAATAGGTTACCCACTCCAGTATTCTTGGGCTTCCCTGGTGGCTCATATGGTAAAGAATCTGCCTGCAATGTGGGAGACCTGGGCTTGATCCCTGGTTTGGGAAGGTCCCCGGAGGAAGGCATGGCAACAGAAACCAGACTTCCTATCCTCCCTAAGGATGTTTTGATTCATATGTCTTCCTTCAAACAAATATCCATCATGATATATGGATATATGGCCCTATTCCACAATCACTCTATGATCAGAGGTATGTGTGTTCTAATCAGAATTTAATCACACCGAAGTTGAAGTAGGATGATACGTAGACATCTCAATGCTGCAAAATTTGGTAGAGTAAAGTAGATAGAGAAAAAATAAAGACATTTTGGAATGCTGCTTTTTTTTTCTTTCCAGCTTCATAAGTTATGAGGGACGAGTGGGCCTAGGAAGGAAACACTTTGTCACACTCAGCGTCCTAGGACAGATATTTATCACCTGATACACTCAGCCTTGTAGAATGAAAGCAGGAGCCATAAACTGTGCAGAGAGGAAGGTGCAAACTGTTGCATTCTCTGAATTCATTGAAGATGACGTGAAAAAGTTGTTTGGATGCTTTATTATGTGTGGAAGTGTCATAAAAAAAGGTTGATCCACCAGGAAGAAAGTGCGGTCAGAGCTAAGAGTGAGCACGAAGAGGATGACGCTGCAATTAAACTTGAAAACCTCTCTTTATAGACACATTAAAAATTGTACTCAAACCAATAGAATGAATAAGCAGCCTCACTGTATCAAGATCCCACAGCTATGAACACACAGCCCTGGAAAATAAGATCTGCAATATTTGCTCTCTCTCTGTCTCATTTATGGAGTGATGGTATGCCAACTCTATTTAAATACCATGCAAATGCCAGATAAGCGTTTATTTATCCTTTTACCTAATAATTATTAAGTGCCACCTATATGCCAAGCTTTGTACAAGAGGCTAGAGATATAAAAATATAAATTCACGGCCCCCATTCTGGAGGTTCTGTAGGAAGAGAAAGAATGATGAATGTCTAGTCCAGAGGAATGGATAAAAAGGAGTCCCTGACTTAGTGTTTTTAATTTGGAGTGAGATAATCATCTTGTTGGGCTTCCCTAGTGCCTCAGGCAATAAAGAATCTGCCTGCAATGCGGGAGACCTGGGTTCGATCCCTGGATTGGGAAGATCTCCTGGAGGAGGGCATGGCAACTCAGTATGCTTGCCTGGAGAATCCCCATGGACAGAGAGCCTGGCAAATTACAGTCCATGGGGTCACAAAAAATTGGACACAAATGAGTGACTAAGCACAGTATGGCACAATCATCTTGTTATAAGTTCTACACACACATTTTCATTATAATTATTATTAGTCATACATAATATTCATGGGGTTCTTGAGGTAAGAATACTGGAGTGGTTTGCCATTCCCTCCTCCAATGGGCCATGTTTTGTCAGAACTCTCCACTGTGACTCCTCTGTTTCGGATGGCCCTACATGACATGGCTCATAGCTTCATTGAGTTTCACAAGTTCCTTATCCATGTATAGCTATAGTTTTTCCAGTAGTCATGTAGAGATGTGAGAGTTGGATAAAGAAGGCTGAGTTTTGAAGAACTGATTCTTTCAAGCTGGGGTGCTGGAAAAGACTCTTGAGAGACACTTGGACTGCAAGGAGATCAAACCAGTCAATCCTGAAGGAAACCACACTGAATATTCATTGGAAGAGCTGATGTTAAAGCTCCAGTACTTTGGCCACCTGATGCAATGAGTCAACTCATTGGAAAAGACCCTGATGCTGGTAAAGATTGAAAGCAAAAGGAGAAGGGGGCTACAGAGAATGAGATGGTTGGATGGCATCACCAACTCACTGGACATGAATTTGAGCAAATTCCTGGAGATAGTGAAAGACAGAGGAGCCTGGTGTGCTGCAGTCCATGGGATCGCAAAGAGTTGGGCATGACTGAGTGACTGAACAACAAGAATCCTAGAAGCCCATGAAAGAAAGGATGTAAAGTTCAGAAAAGTAAGAAGGAAAACAAAAACAACCTTACTGCTTACGAACAATAGATTATGTTAAATTACAGTTCCTTCTGATGTTATGCATATATTTTGACTTTTTTATTTTTATTTTATATTAGAATATAGTTGGCTTCCTTGGTGGTTCAGATGATAAGGAATCTGCCTGAAATGCAGGTGACCTGGATTCTATCCCTGGATCGGGAAGATCCCCTGGGAAAGGAAATGGCTACCCACTCCAGTATTCTCGCCTGGAGAATTCCATGAGCAGAGGAGCCTGGTGCGTTACAGTCCACAGGGTCGCAAAGAGCTGGACACAGCAGAGCAACTAACATCTCCACTTTCAATGGTTTCAGGTGGACAGCAAAGCTACTCAGTCATGCATATATGTGCCTTCATTCCCCCCTAAATTTCCCTCCCATCCAAGCGGCAACATTGAGCAGAGTTCCCAGTATTTTGCAGTGTTGATGTTTGAGCCTTGTATACATTTTACTAAAGCTCAATAACATTATTTTTATGGTTTTAAACACATATAATATTTGGGATGCAGCAGTTGAGATGAGGGGAAGGGAGCTGGCAAAACTCAGGTACCTGGTACTGCCCCTCTTCCCACCACAACCTGATCAATTTATTCAGAGTCTCTGGGATGGAATACAAGTCTCAGTATTTTTTAGTTCTTTAGGGACTTATGTGCAACCAGTACTAAGAAGCTGTGTGTTTTCTTTATTATTTCACAATTGAATGTGTCATGAGAAGACTATGGCATGGTTTTATTGTCACAGGCAATGACTGACTGACAGACAACTGTCTCTATAATCTAACTATTACCAGACCACCTGACCTTCCTCCTGAGAAACCTGTATGCAGGTCAGGAAGCAACAGATAGAACTGGACGTGGAACAAAGGACTGGTTGCAAATTGGGAAAGGAGTACATCAAAGCTGTATATTGTCACCCTGCTTATTTAACTTATATGCAGAGTACATCATTCAAAATGCCAGGCTGGATGAAGCACAAGCTGGAATCAAGATTGCTGGGAGAAATATCAATAACCTCAGATATGCAGATGATACCACCCTTATAGCAGAAAGTGAAGAATTAAAGAGGCTCTTGATGAAAGGGAAAGAGGAGAGTGAAAAGCTGGCTTAAAACTCAGATCATGGCATCCAGTCCCATCATTTCATGGCAAATAGATGGGGAAACAATGGAAACAGTGACAGACTTTATTTCTTGGGCTTCAAAGGAACTGCAGATGGTACCTGAAGCCATGAAATTAAAAGATGCTTGCTCCTTGGAAGGAAATCTATGACCAACCTAGACAGCATATTAAAAAGCAGAGACATTACTTTGCCAACACTGGTCTGTCTAGCCAAAGCTATTGTTTTTCCAGTAGTCATATATGGATGTGAGAGTTGGACCATAAAGAAAGCTGAGTGCTGAAGAATTGATGCTTTTGAGCTGTGGTGTTGGAGAAGACTCTTGAGAGTCCCTTGGACTTCAAGGAGATCAAATCAGTCAATCCTAAAGGAAATCAGTCCTGAATATTCATTGGAAGGACTGATGTTGAAGCTGAAACTCCAGTAATTTAGCCACCTGATGTGAAGAACTGACTGACTCATTGGAGAAGACCCTCATGCTAGGAAAGATTGAATGCAGGAAGAGAAGGGTATGACAGAGGATGAGGTGGTTGGATGGCATCACTGACTCAATGGGCATGAGTTTGAGCAAGCTCTGGGAGTTGGTGATGGACAGGGAAGCCTGGTGTGCTGCAGTCCATGGGGTCACAGGGAATTGGACACCACTGAGCGACTGAACCAAACTAGTATCAGAAAGAAAAAATATTAGAATCAAAAACAAAAATCCAGTCCATCACTTTATTATTACATTCACTTTACAGTTTAAGAAGTTCCAGTGAAGAATTTCCAGTTAATAAATTAAAGTAACTTTGTCCCTGGGACATATATATGACAAGTCTGACTCCCAGATCAGGAGTTGTTCTACTCTGCTTTGATCTGAAAACAAACAAACAAACAAAAAATCTTGGGGAAATTCTTAAAAATGTAGGATCCCCCAAAGATTCTGATTGTACAGGCCCAAAAGTTCTAGGAACCTGTATTTTTAAAAAATTGTATATATATTTATTCATTTATTTTTGGCTGCACCACGGCTTTGTTGCTGTGCAGGCTTTCCTCTAGTTGTGCCAAGTGCTGGCTATTGTCTCTTTGTGGTGCACAGGCTTCTCGTTGCAGTGGCTTCTCTTGTGGAGCATGGGTTTAGAGCACAGACTCAGTAGTTGTGGCACATGGGCTTAGTTGCTCTGTGGCATGTGGCATCTTCCCGGATCCGGGATGGAACCCATATCTCCTGCATTGGTAGATGGATTATTTACCCCTGAACCACCAAGGAAGCCAGGAGTCTGCCATTTCTGCAGATCCAAACTAACTTTTTTCCTCCTAGAGCCCCTGTTGTTAAATGTTTCCTGGCACACCACTCTCCCCCGTGTCACAGCAGCTAGGATTCTTAGACATTCTGGTCCACAAATAACATTTCCCTTCTTTGAGGCGGTAGCAATACATACAGCCAAAACCTGTCCTCTTGTTATTTATCTCCCATTGACTTCTCTCCTGATGTAGGATAAAAGTCCCTGTGACTTCATATCCCAAGAGTTCATCATGTAAACACTTGTCTCCACCTGCTTGCTGGTAGAGTTTATCTGTTCAAGTGCTTCTTGTTACCTGCAAGCTCAAAATTCTCTAGTAGCCAACAACACTCCATAATTTTGTAATCAATAAGGAATTGTACCTGCAGGAAGACAATTATTGGTACAATACATCAAATTCAAAATGATACGCTCCAGATGTAATTCCCCTCCTTTTTTTTTTTTTCAGTTCAAGCAAGCACATCTCAAAAGACTGGAAGAGAATATTTGTATTCATAACGAATACAAATGTTCAGGAATCTGTGATTTAGTTACATCTCGGTGTGAAATGAAAAGAATCAACAGCCAAAGGAGTGAGATTGGCCTAAAATAAATAAATATATAAACATACAAACACACACATGCATTGGTTTCAAAAGAGAACATTCCTTCTAGACAGGGAGAGAGGGAAAAAAAAACTTTTCTCAGGGATCTTGATAGAAATACAAACCAAAAAATCATACTACAGGATTTTAACTTGTATTTTATTAGCAAAATGTAGGCATCAGTTTTCTTAAAAGCGAATCAAGTTTTATACCCATGTGAGTGTGTTTGTGGGCTCAGTAACATTATGTGCATGTGTGATGTGTTTCCTATGTGTGCTTGTGTATGTGTGTCTATGTGTATACATTCCTATGTGTGTTTTGGTATTTGTGTGTATATGTGGATGTGTGTGCATTCTGTGTTTGTGTGTTGTGTGTATCTATGTGGGTGTCATGTGTACATAGTACTAAGGCACTTAGTAAGTGTTCAGTAAAAGCAAATCTATTTCCTGCTTTGTTTTTATGAGAGTCTGTGGAGAGTAAGGCACCCACATCGCCATGCCAAGTGTATTCATTATTAAAGGAGAGAGATTGCTTTCTGGTGTTTCTGTAAGTGAACGCTAATGCATTAAAAGTCGAAAATAAATAAAACAAGCAGACAAAAAGACAAGGCAGAATTTGTAGTGGAAATAGCTCTACTAAAGCTTGCACAACTGGAATGTGGCCATAAGGACGGAGCAGGGAGTTGTTTGTCAATTACACTAGGAGGTGCAAGATGTCAGAGTGTGCAGGGCGCCTCCCAGGACAAGTGTGTGAGTGCAACATTACAGAGCAGCCAGCTTTACGCACAATCAAGACCTGCCAAATACTTGCTCTGACTTTGTTCTACAGACTTGGGCACAAATACTGAACAAGATCCAAGTGGTACATGGTGTCCTGGTATAAGCGCCTGCCATCAAAATTGAGTTAGGACAGGGGAGTAAAGATGGGGAGGGTGCTTGACCAATTGCCTTGGGTTTATTTTTCATCATTTATATTATATTACATAAGATTGGAATGCAACTTAATGTACGGACTGTCTAATAATTTACATGTTTGATATGATTTCTGCTACAGGCAAAAACAGTAGCACGTAAAGCATTCATATCTTAATGATAGGTAAATAATCCTTTAGTGTCAATGCTGAATGTGCAACCAGCCAGCATTGTCTATTTATGAAAACACCTTTATTTTTGTTCCTCATTACATCAGAGATATTACTACATTGGTAGCTATAGCCCTAAACTGATAGAATAAACAATTCACACACACACACACGCGCACACACACACATGCATACAAGCAAGATGAAGACAGTATCAGTTCAGTTCAGTTCAGTCACTCAGTCGTGTCCGACTCTTTGCGACCCCATGAATTGCAGCATGCCAGGCCTCCCTGTCCATCACAAACTACCTGAGTTCAATCAGACTCACGTCCATCAAGTCGGTGATGCCATCCAGCCATCTCATCCTCTGTCGTCCCCTTCTCCTCCTGCCCCCAATCCCTCCCAGCATCAGAGTCTTCGCATGAGATGGCCAAAGTACTGGAGTTTCAGCTTTAGCATCATTCCTTCCAAAGAACACCCAGGACTGATCTCCTTTAAAATGGACTTGTTGGATCTCCTTGCAGTCCATGGGACTCTCAAGAGTCTTTTCCAACACCACAGTTCAAAAGCATCAATTCTTCAGCACTCAGCTTTCTTCACAGTCCAACTCTCACATCCATACATGACCACTGGAAAAACCATAGCCTCGACTAGACGGACCTTTGTTGGCAAAGTAATGTCTCTGCTTTTTAATATGCTATCTAGGTTGGTCATAACTTTCCTTCCAAGGAGTAAGCGTCCTTTAATTTCATGGCTACAATCACCATCTGCAGTGATTTTGGAGCACACAAAAGGTAAAGTCTGACACTGTTTCCCCATCTATTTCCCATGAAGTGATGGGACCAGATGCCATGATCTACATTTTCTGAATGTTGAGCTTTAAGCCAACTTTTTCACTCTCCCCTTTCACCTTCATCAAGAAGCTTTTTAGTTCCTCTTCAATTTCTGCCATAAGGGTTGGTGTCATCTGCATATCTGAGGTTATTGATATTTCTCCTGGCAATCTTGATTCCAGCTTGTGCTTCTTCCAACCCAGGGTTTCTCATGATGTACTCTGCATATAAGTTAAATAAGCAGGGTGACAATATACAGCCTTGACATACTCCTTTTCCTATTTGGAACCTGTCTGTTGTTCCATGTCCAGTTCTAACTGTTGCTTCCTGACCTGCATATAGGTTTCTCAAGAGGCAGGTCAGGTGGTCTGGTATTCCCATCTCTTTCAGAATTTTCCACAGTTTATTGTGATCCACACAAAGGCTTTGGCATAGTCTATAAAGTTCACGGTTCACTTATTGCTGAAGCCTGGCTTGGAGAATTTTGAGCATTACTTTACTAGCATGTGAGATGAGTGCAATTGTGTGGTAGTTTGAGCATTCTTTGGCATTGCCTTTCTTTGAGATTGGAATGAAAACTGACCTTTTTCAGTCCTGTGGCCACTGCTGAGTTTTCTAAATTTGCTGGCATATTGAGTGCAGCACTTTCATAGCATCATCTTTCAGGATTTGAAAGAGCTCAACTGGAATTCCATCACCTCCACTAGCTTTGTTCGTAGTGATGCTTTCTAAGGCCCACTTGACTTCACATTCCAGGATGTCTGGCTCTAGGTGAGTGATCACACCATCGTGATTATCTGGGTCATGAAGATCTTTTTTGTACAGTTCTTCTGTGTATTCTTGCCACCTCTTCTTAATATCTTCTGCTTCTGTTAGGTCCATACCATTTCTGTCCTTTATCGAGCCCATCTTTGCATGAAATGTTCCCTTGGTATCTCGAAATTTCTTGAAGAGATCTCTAGTCTTTCCCATTCTGTTGTTTTCCTCTATTTCTTTGCATTGATTGCTGAAGAAGGCTTTCTTATCTCTTCTTGCTATTCTTTGGAACTCTGCATTCAGATGCTTATATGTTTCCTTTTCTCCTTTGCTTTTCACTTCTCTTCTTTTCATAGCTATTTGTAAGGCCTCCCCAGACAGCCATTTTGCTTTTTTGCATTTCTTTTCCATGGTGATGGTCTTGATCCCTGTCTCCTGTGCAATGTCACGAACCTCCGTCCATAGTTCATCAGGTACTCTATCTATCAGATCTAGTCATACAATAATCCCCTCCCACCCTGCCGCCCAGAAGCTAGGGGCTTCCCAGGTAGCACAGTTGGTAAATTATTGGCATGCCAATACAGGAGACATAGGAGATGCAGGTTCAATCCCTGGGTTAGGAAGAGTCCCTAGAAAAGGAAATGGCAACTCATTCCAGTATTCTTGCCTGGAAAATCCCATGGACAGAGAAATCTGATGGTCTATACTCCATGGGGTCACAAAGAGCTAGACACAACTGAGTGACTGAATAATAAGAAGCTAGAAATTTTCTGCCTCATTAAAAAAAAAATATATATATATATATATATATATATATATATGAATACTAGAAAGTATTCTAGTATGCTCTGCATGCTAGAAAGAATTCTTGGGATCAGAAATCAACTCTCAGGTACTCTCCTGATGAGCTTTGTGACCTTGAATGTTGTTTTACAAACTGTGCTTGCTCATGAATCACTCAAGGTTCCTGTTAAAATGCAGAGTTTGTTTCTCAAGGTCTGGAGCAGAGAGGGTCCCTGAGACCCTGCGTTTCTCACAAATTCCCCTGTACCTGGGCTCAGGATGGTGATTCTTGGACTTGACTTTAAATCTCAGTTTCTTCATCTGTAAAACATAGATGCTGATGTTTAATAAGGCAGTGAGTGTTATACCAAACAATGCTGATAGAAGCCCCAGCCAAGCGGCAGGCGCGCACTGTGTTCCATCAGTGAACGCAGTTACCACTATTATGAATAACGTGGTCACGGAACTAGGGCAGACATTAACCACCCGAAGAGAACAAGGTAACGTCAATTAGATGCATGTGATCCCGTCGCCTTTTTCATCTTACAGATAATGGCAACGTTGCAGATTTACTTAGCCCTGTAAATTCTAACGTCAAGGCATTGTGTATTCCGCCATCTTCCTCAAAATAATAAGAAAACTGGGAAAGAAATAAAAGGAGAAAATCTGTTTGCCTTAGAAAGTTTCCACAGCTCAGCAGAGCCCTGCATGTACTCGATGGTAACTTCATTTCCCAGGGTCTGGCAGAGGCCGTAATCCATGAAAATGGAACACAAGTCCTTGCATGATGTACTTTGCAGTAAGCCGCTAAGATTCACTTGCAGCTCTGCGTGAGACCCCTGGGTTCTCTTTGATAAGTTGCCCAACCCGAGGAAGCTGAAAATGTGTCTATTATTGTGGGGGGCTGTAGGGAGGAGACAGCATTAGAAGTGGAGAAGGTGGTGGATCACGGACCCCGGGGAGCACAGCCTGCCTCCCGACCTCATCTGTAGGACAAAGAGAGCCTGAGTTGTTTTTACAAAGTACTCAGCCCTGGTGAGGCAGCGTTTGGGGTTGCCTTCCATCAAATGCATGCGGATGAGGTGATCAGGGTGTTAGGGAGGATTTTAGCACCTGTGGAAATGGGGAGGGGGCAGCCCCAGGCAACTCTTTCCCTCCCTTGCAGAGGAAAGAGCGCCCTGGTGTTTGCGTTGCAAAGCTGGGAAAGAATAATGTGTAGTGCAGGCAAGGCCGTGGGGGGCTAACCCTCTCAGCCCCGGCCTGGGAGAGGATAAAGTGTTTCTGCTTTTCTGGAGGCAATTTGGCATTCCTTTTCAAAACCTTTAAAACTGTACATACCTTTGGACCCCGCAGACCTACATCTGGAAAATTATCCCAAGGAAACTACATAAATGTGTGGAATATTTTGGCTTTAGGGTGTCATGCCTGAACTGGGATGCGGGATTTTTTTTTTTTTTTTTTGTAACTTTGATGGATAGGGGTACATGAAAACAAAACAGCAAACCAAAAAACCAAACTAACAATGACAGCAATACAGAGACAAAGAAAGTTATCTCATTTCAAAGCTGCAGGAAGCTTTCTCTCCCAGAGAGCTGGAGTGTGGAGCTGGCCTTTGGTGGAGTCTGCTCTACTGCTTGGAAGCAACCCCCTTACATGGGGAAGAATATTAAGCAAACACTCTCCCCAGTATTCCCAGGCAAATCTGAGAATGCAGGTGTGTTAGACTCAGTGGTTAAGTGCCCTGCCTCATTATGGAAATTGTTAAGTGCTGTTTTTATCCAGACTTGGATGCTCTTTTGTACAGAGTCCAGTTTCTCTACTCAATAAGGTTTCAAACGTGTTGCAATTTGCCTGAAAAGAGGGAGCATTCAGGGGCTTCCCCAGTGGTTCAGCAGTAAAGAATCCACCTGCAATGCAGAAGACACAGGAGACACAGGTTCTATCCTTGTTGGAAAGATCCCCTAGAGGAGGGCATGGCAGCTCTCTCTAGTTTTCTTGCCTGGAGAATTCCATGGATGGAGGAGCCTGGCGGGCTACAGTCCATGGGGTCACAAAGAGTCAGATATGATTGAAGTGAATGGGTAACACACATGCAGGAATCTTTCAGGCATGCGATATTCATGTGCTGGTGGGCAGCCCAGGCTCCGTAGATAGTCTGAGAACCTGCCTTCGACTTGCTCATATTCTAATAGGCTTAGACCGGTAATGAACACACACATGAGTAAGTAAACAGAGGTGAGCATATATAATAATCCTATGTTCTATGTAGAGGAAAGTACAGTAACAGTAGAGAGTATTGGAGACAAGCTATTTACTTAGAATGGTTTCTGAGGGAACAGATAAGGAGGTAATGAGTCAGTGAACAGGGACACAATGTCCATCACTACATAGAAAGAAAGCTCTTTGCAGGAGGTGTTGCTGTGAACACCTATAGATAAAGGCCCTGACATTTGGAGGGAATGTGGAGGCATGGGCAATTTTATTTTGGATGGATATCTGATGGAAGATCTGTTGGCTTATGAGAATGATGTAGGAGACAGGGAGAGAGTGATGAAAAATATCTGAGGAACGCAGCTCTTGAGAAAACAAGGGGCAGGGGACAGGGAGCATAAGAAGGGACTCTGTTCTAGGGCTGAGATGGATGCTCATTCCATTACATGGTGGAAGCAAGGGATACAGATACAGGTGGCCAGTGTCATCGGAGAAATAAAGATGGCAAATTTGATTGCATCCATCTTCTTTGAGATAAAAGATGAGTAGAATTTGGTGGAGGTGGGAGTGATATTTGAGGATAGATAAGGTATGAAACCATCATCTCCAGAGCTAGAAAATAAATCCATCTGGAAAACATGATTGTCTAGTTGGATCAAATGCCTACTTCAGATGTGTGGTCATCTATTGAAATGCATCCATTCAGTCCCATTTTGCAACATTCTCCAGCCACAGTCAGCTCTTTGGCAGCAGATGCAGAGAAAGAAGACAATCCATGTAACTAGGTATGATGAACAATTTTATGTGTCAACTTGGCTGTACCACAGAACCCAGATATTGGAACAAACACTATTCTAGATGTTTCTGTGAAGATATTTTTAGATAAGATTAACATTTAAATCAGGAGACTTTGAGTAAAGCAGATTTCCCTCCATAATGTGGGTGGACCTCATGCAATCAGTTGAAGACCTTTAGAGAAAAAGAGTGACCTCCCTGGAAGAAGAGGGAATTTTGCCAACAGACTATCTTTGGACTCAAAATGTCATGCTTCCCTGGATCTCCAGCCTTCTGGTCTACCCTGAATAACTTTTAAGTTGACAGCTTCCCAAATCACATGAGTCAGTTCCTTAAACTGATTTCTCTCTCTATGTACATCCTATTCAGTTTGTTTCTATTGAGAATACTACCTACTCCAATAGGTTTTAGGAGGAACTGGGGTTATTAAGGGTGTCTTATGAGCAGGGAATGGGCAAGGGCATGAAGACTATTTTCAAGGGATGGTTATGGTCATAGTCAGGGAAATTGTACACGGTGAGAGTCTATATCCCTAAGAAAAGAAACAAGCCCCAAATCTCAATGGCCTATCACAAAAAACATTTACTTCTCAAGCAGGATGGCTACAGCTGTTGTTCATCATGGTCACTCAAGGACCTGGATTGATGAAAACTCCATCTCCACATCGGCTTCTGCAATTGCTGCAATGGGAAGAAGAGAGGGTCAGGGAATTGCACTGGCAATTAAAATGCATATATCACTTCTCAGATTTGCTTGTGAAAGCAAATCACAAGACTCCATCTAATTTCAAAAAATGGTCATGAAGCAGTTCTGCCATGTTTTAGAAAGGAGAATAATCAGAAATGTGTGAAATAGCTTTAAAAAGTGGTAGGACTGAGGAACTAGAGGTCTCAATGAGGCTGCAGAATTTCTAAAGTAGGAGAACTGCTGTGATCTGGAAACTTGGAGGCTTCCCTGGTGGCTCAGACAGTAAAAACTCTGCCTGCAATGTGGGAGACCTGGGTTTGATCCCTGGCTCAGGAAGATCCACTGGAGAAGAGAATGGCAACCCACTCCAATATTCTTCTCTGGAGAATTCCATGGACAGAGGAGCCTGGTGTGCCAGGATCCATGGGGTCACAAAGAGTCAGACATGACTAAGCAACTAACACTTTCACTTTTATAAAAACACCTTCACTGCAACACATAGATGAGTATTTGATTAAATAACTGGGACCACAGCTTAGCCAAGTTGATACAAAGACTTGTCACATACATCAATAGAAAGCTAAGGCAAATTCACTGATGTTGAAGAAAAAAACATTAAAATAGTCTAAATAAATCTTCAAGTGCTGGGCAAGGCATACAGCACACTCAGTGTGTCTGCTTTTAGTTGGGATCACCTTTATGAAAGTTTAAATTTTTAAGCAATATATATTCCCTGTATCCAAAAGGCAACATTAAAGGAGGGAATAATCTCTAGACACAGAATAAGGATAGTTGGTTCCAGAATTCATCAGCTCATTTATGTTGGTCAAGTCTTTTAACTCCCTTTCTCTCTTGATCTGCAAAGTGATCTTACCTCACAGCAAGATAAGATTAATTAATGTGAAAGTTCATCCTGCTGCTGCTAAGTCGCTTCAGTCGTGTCAGACTCTGTGCGACCCCAGAGATGGCAGCCCACCAGGCTTCTCCAGGCAAGAACACTGGAGTGGGTTGCCATTTCCTTCTCCAATACATGAAAGTGAAAAGTGAAAGTGAAGTCGCTCAGTCATGTCCGACTCTAGCGACCCCATGGACTGTAGCCCACCAGGCTCCTCCCTCTATGGGATTTTCCAGGCAAAAGTACTGGAGTGGGATGCCATTGCCTTCTCTGGAAAGTTCATTCTAATTGCCCATATATCCTCAAAAAATGATCCACAAGGATTTACAATAAAAGATACTTCAAGATGGTGAAAACAGAACCAGAAATTTAACATCCATTCAGAAGGATGGGAGAACACATTTATTTTGAGGGCTAATAAAATTATTGTGATTGAGCAATGAATCTAGCCCATAGCTTTGCAGTAGATAAGACCCAAAGGAGAAAGATGCTGACTTGCATGTATTTATTATTTCAAAAACAACTGCAAAACCCTATTACATCAGTCAGTTAGTTCATTCACTTGGTGGTGTCTTTGCGACATGACTCTTTGCGACCATGTGGCCTACACAGCACACCAGGCTTCCCTGTCCATCACCAACTCCTGGAACTTGCTCAAACTTGCATCCATCCAGTCGGTAATGCCATCCAACAACCTCACCCTCTGTTTTCCCCTTCTCCTACTGCTTTCAATCTTTCCCAGCATCAGGGTCTTTTTCCAGTGAGTCAGTTCTTCATATCAGGTGGTCAAAGTATTGGAGCCTCAACTTCAACATCAGTCCTTCCAATGAATATTCAGGACTGATTTCCTTTAGGATTGAGTGGCTAGATCTCCTTGCAGTCCAAGAGACTCTCAAGAGTCTTCTCCAACACCACAGTTCAAAAGCATCTATTCTTTGCCATGCAACTTTCTTTATGGTCCAACTCTTAACATCCATACATGACTACTGGAAAAACCATAGTTTTGACTAGACGGGCCTTTGTAGGCAAAGTAACATCTCTGCTTTTTAATATGCTGTCTAGGTTGGTCATAACTTTTCTTCCAAGGTTCAAGTGTCTTAATTCCATGGCTGCAGTCACCATCTGCAGTGATTTTGGAGCCCAATAAAACAAAGTCTGTCACTGTTTCCATTGTTTTCCCCATCTATTTGCCATGAAGCGATGGGACAGGATGCCATGGTCTTAGTTTTTTGAATGTTGAGCTTTAAGCCAGCTTTTTCACTCTCCTCTTTCACTTTCATCAAGAGACTCTTTAGTTCTTCTTCACTTTCTGCCTTAAGGGTGGTGTCATCTCCCTATTACATAATGGGAGTAAATACACATTTATTGGGTCAGAGAACTTTCTTGAAAATACTTGATTATGTCATGACTCATAAAAGGGACACAGATATGTGTGTTCCAGAATAATAGATGTGAGTCACACTGGCCTGAGCACAAGGCCCAGATTTAGCAATTTCTAGATGCCACTCTGAACCTGGGAGAGAGTCTTCATGTCTCTGAGCCTCCATTTTCTCCTCCCTCCAATTGGGAAGATGCATTGTATCTTCTTCACTGAGTCGTTGTGATGTCTTTAATGGACTTGGTACATCAAAAGAGCTTAACACAGTGCATGATATAGAAGGAATTCTATACACATTACCTAGTTAATTAGAATGTTGATTTTCATTGTTATGTCAGATACTTAAAAGTTCTTCACATGGTCTTTAGTCTTACAAACCCACTACAGAGGTCAATCCATCATCAGAAGGAATATTGATTTATTCCCTCTACTCATATCTTTTGAGTACACTATTCCAGGGACTACTTTAGAGGATGTATAACCATTGTGAGTCTTAATCTTATTACCTATAAAAGTAATAAGTAAGGGGGGAAGTAAGCATACTTACCTTGTCAGGTATTAAAATAAAGCTAAAAATTATTACAGATGAGACGCAAGCCTAGAACTTCTGGAGCGTTCCAGCCTTCAGTTAGTTTTTCATACTCAGGCTACACTTCACCCTACCTACTGATTCAAGATCATTTCAATCTGGGAAAATGGATGGTTCCTCTCCAGGATGATGTTCATGTATATATATATGAACCTCACATCTCAAAAAACATGTGTCTGACAGGAAATTGATGTCAGGGCACACTGCACTTCAGCAACTGTAATGGCACAAAATTAACCTCTGCCCAAGTAAACCCTTCCCCACTGCAGTGATGGACACTCCTAAGCTGAGAGCTTATTTTTGTGAGACTTGCATATGCCCTAAAAATGGAGGTTCTTCTAAATATGAGACTGCTGTACACCAGTAACTAATTATCCACAGGGAAGGTTTTTTATTTATTTATTTTTCCTTAGTATATCAGACCTGGTAGCCTACATTTCCACGGGTTCATAATCATTCAATTAGATACTCAGTTGAATATAAATTATTTTGCAAGTGATCCTTGCAGAGGAATGTTTAGGAAAAAAAAAAAAAGAGAGAGAGAGAGAAAAGCATTGCAAACAAGAAGTCTCATCAGCTCAATATTACACTTTGTCATTAATGACACTGACTGTTTTCATTCATTATTCAGCCCAACTTAACAGTAATTTGTGCCTGAGAGCAGGAGCAAAAAGGGGGAAAATGAGGGCTGGAAAATATGTGTTTATATTAGAAATAATTTTGAAATAGTATCTCTAATGCATAGTGAGAATGAATATTATTTTCACCATTAAGATTCAATTATATGCACAGTGGTTTTGCCTTTCTCTTAAGTGGTAAAATGGTACTATTGAGCCTTAAATGTGGTGATAAGTTTGATACGCGTTTCCTTACCTTTTTTGCACTGCATCCTATATATACTATTCATTTTCAAATTAATGATCCTTCTCTGGGAAGTTTTGCAAGGCGCAAAAGGTGCTCTGTAAAGAGACACTTAAAGATGCAAAGAGCATATATGTTAAGATCCCAGGTTGCATTGGTCCATTCCCCCCAAAAGCATATGTTATAAGTCTAGTCAGCCTCAGGCATGGTGTTAGACACAGAATTTTCCAGGAAGTAAAGACAGACCCCTGCTCAAGAGGACAGATTCCCAAAGGGAGCCAGCCTTGGAGCATGCATTCACAAAGAGATTATGAGAAAAAGCAGATAGTACATAAAGCGGATGCACAACGGAGGAGGTAGCTTTTAATCTAAGACACTGGTGGGCTATAATGTTGAGCGAGTCTGTTTGGGGTCCAGGGCAGATTCATACAAAGAATATGGTGTGAACTTGGGACCCACAAGAAGATCCATTAGTCATATGCAGATGTGAGAGTTGGACCATGATGAAGACTGCACACCCCAAAATTGATGCTTTCAAATTGTGGTGCTGGAGAAGACTCTTTAGAGTCTCTTGGACAACAAGGAGATAAAAATAGTCAATCCTAAAGGAAATCAACCCTGAATATTCATTGGAAGCCCTGATGCTGACACCAAAGCTCCAATACTAGGGCCACCTAATGCAAAGAGACAACTCATTGCCAAAGAGCCTGATGCACTCCTCCTGAGGGCAGATGGAGAAGGAGGTGACAGAGGGTGAGATGGTTGAATGGCACCACCAACTAAACAGACTTGAGTTTGAGCAAACTCTGGGAGATAGTAAAGAACAGGAAAGCCTGGTGTGCTGCAGTCCATGGGGTCACAAAGAGTCGGACACGACTTAGTGACTGAACAACAGCAACATAAGAAGATCAAGGTTACAGGAGTATAAAGGAGTTATTGATGAGAAGAAGGATGAGCAGCTTGTTGGGCCCCACATCCTGATGTCTAAAGGATGCTCAACAGATGAATGCATGTAAATGGTTGAAACCTGAACAAACTCTGTGATTTAGTTAATAGCACCAATGTCAATTTGCTGGTAATCACTGGGGGAAGCTGAGTGTCAGGTACATTAAGAACTCTGTGCACTATCTTTGCAATATCTTTTTTCTTTTTTTTAAGCTTTACAAAATTGTATTAGTTTTACCAAATATCAAAATGAATCAGCCACAGGTATACATGTGTGCAATATCTTTTGATTATTTCAAAGTAAAATACTTAAAGTGTTTTAGGAAGTGCATGTACTGTAAATAGGATACTAAGACTTGAAGCTAATGGAGAGCGGACACAGACTTCAGTGCAGAGATGTGTTTCCTAATGAGGTTAGACTTGGAATTGAACTTCAAAGATTTTTGAAAACACACCCCTTCTTCTTTGTTCTGGAAATGAAATAGAATCCTAGACCAGACTAGAAGGGTTGCACAATACATTAGTGATGGAGCTGGAATGAAATAGCAGTCTTGTTCAATGATTGCCTGGCTATTTCAGTTTTTGCATCGATTTAGTCATGGATGCCAAACTTTATTGGAAAGAGCTCACTCTATTGAGACAGAAAACTCTCCATTTTATGCTCATGTTGACCACTGTAGACATCGTTGGTTGTGACCTGAAGTAGTTTTAGACACACTCTGGAGTCATCTGACCCAACACCAACTCCATCTGCATTGCTGGTGGACTAGGGTTCAAATGTACTTCATGTCCCCATCTGTAGGGTGGAGGGATTTATGGTACCTTCTGCATAGGTCTGTAATAAGAATTAACCTGATCCACGTGTGAATGATTCTCAGTGTTCACTGTGGCACATGAGTGTTCAATAGTATTTTACCTATGGTTACTATGTGAGCTGACTGACTCTGAACACATTATTTAATCTTTGTTTTTACTGTAATTTTATTTTATTTTATTAAATTTTGTTGGAGTATAGTTGCTTCCCAGGTGGCCTGGGAAGAACCTGCTTGTCAATACAGGAGACCTAAGAGACATGGATTTGATTCCTGGGTCAGGAAGATCCCCTGGAGAAGGGCATGGGAACCCACTTCAGAATTCTTGTCTGGAGAATCCCTATGGACAGAGGAGCCTGGTGGGCTATAGACCATTGGGCTGCAGAGTCAGACCCAACTGAAGTGATTTAGCATGCTCTTAACATAGCTGCCTTACAATGTTGCATTAGTTTCTACTGCACCGCAAAGTAAATCAGTTATGCACATACATAGATCCCTTCTTTTTTTGGATTTCCTTACCATTTAGGTCACCACAGAGCACTGAGTAGGGTTCTCTGAGTTATAGGGTATATTCTCATTAGCTATCTATTTTATACACAACATCAATAGTATAAATATGTCTATCCCAATGTCCCAGTTCATACCAATCCCCTTTCCCCTCCTTGGTGTCTATACATTGTTCTCTACATCTGTATCTCTATTTCTGTTTTCCAAATAAGATCATTTATACCATTTTCTAGATTCCACATATATATATATAAATATGTTTAACATGCATTATCTGTTTTTCTCTTTCTGACTTATTTCATTCTGCAAGTCAATCTCAAGGTCCATCTACATCTTGGCAAATGACCAAATGTCATTCCTTTTCTATGGCTGATTAATATTCCATCGTATATATGTACGGCTTCTTTATCCATCTGTTGATGGACATTTACGTTGCTTCCATGTCCTTGCTATTGTAAATAGTGCTACAAGCACATTATTTAACCTTTATTAACTTTCAAATTCACATCTATAAAATGGAGATAATCATACATACTTAGCAAGGCTGTGAGAAGATTGGGCAAGATAATGTCTGTCATAGGTCTGGGGCAGAGTAAGCAGCACACCTAGATGCTAGTGTGTCTCCTTCCTGCCTCTGGGCTCTCTTCCATGCCTAGAAAGCTTCTCTGTGACCAATCCACCAACAGCACGTGACTGAGACATTCAGACTCCAACAGAAAGTCTGCCTCCTCCAGGCCCTCATCTCTCTTCTTGTAATATATCCTAATTTTTAAAACATAGATATTTATTGCAGACAAATGAAAAGATTTACCTTCAAATTTTCAGTCTAGAGTCCTACATTAAGCATATTTCATCATGATTTCCTCCAGGTTCATTAAAAAAAAATTTTTTTTAATGCAGGTGAGTTTATTTAGATAGACAACAGCTTTGTATCCTATTTGTTGGGGAAGAGGGTAAAGGGGCTTAAAAATATTTTTTCCTTGTCTTAAAATTTTGTAACAATTGATAATAGCTGCATAATAGTGGGAGGGCTATACTTATGTATTCAGTGATTCTTATATGGTGGTATATTTATGTAAATTTGGCCAATATAAGTGAACAACAATGTGATGAACAGATATTCATGCACATAACTTGGAGTTGCCAATGGACTTTTCTAATTTGAATTCTTATCTCTCTCCTGTGTTTCTAAATGTCATTTGCTCCATCCCTGGGTTTCACTCCTTTGATTTTCTGACATACATCTTTGCTGATAGCAGCCTCTTGGTTGGCCTACTATGTGGCTCTGTACCTCTTTGAGTATCATGTTCTTCAGCTCAAGGACTGGATCTCCTACTCAAGAGGCAAGGCTGGTCTGGACTCCTGTCACATCTGTGCTTGCCTGATCCTCTTAAGAGTTAATATTCCTAGTCTCAGATTATCAAAAACAGAAACAGATAAAACCCTACAACTGACTCTTTCCATTCTATCAGGATGCCTTTTGAAAACATTTTTGTATAGTTGCTAAGTCACGCTGGACCCTTTTGTGACCCCCCGAACTCTAGCCCACCAGGATTTCCCAGGAAAGAATAGTAGAGTGGGTTGCCATTTCCTTCTCCAGGGGATCTTCCCTACACAGGGATTGAACCCACACCTCCTGCATTGCAGGTGGATTCTTTACCACTGAGCCACCTGGGAAGCCCTTGAAAACATTGTAGCCCTCATGTTTTCTTTGTTTTGGTTTTGAATGGTCAGTATCAGGTACTCCAAGAGATGTAGAATTAAACAGAGAGAGCATGCTTTATAGGTGGATTGACTTTCAAAATTAAAACTCTAGTTTAAACCAGCATGAGCTTTGATTTTCAGCAGAACGGAGTTCTAGTCTTGACAAATCCAATAAACTTATTGAACTGGTCTGAGCTTCAGTTCCCTGTATGAAAACGAAAGATGGCCATAGCTATTGGATGAGTTGCCTTGAGGACTTCTGATTGCTGGTTTTGTGCTGGTCACTAGGCATGCTGGTGGCTAATTCGGCCTCAATGATGACTGATACATTGAAAATCAGTGCAAGGAAATTGTGAGTATCCATGTGAACTTAGACATGAAAATTACCTCCATAAGCCTCAGTTTCTCTCTCTGAAAAAAAATTAGAGAGACACATACTTATTCCTCAGGGCTGTTCTATGAAAAGAGATAATGCATTTAAAGTGCCTGACATATGCCAGGAACTCAATAAATATTCATATCTTCTCACTCTCCTTCTCTTCCCTAATGCCATCTTGGATTTCACCACAAGGCATTTGACCAGGCGAAGATGGTCACATTAGAGACACGGGCGGTGAGGAGCCACACTCCTCCAGACTTTGTAGAAAATGATTGAAAGTTAAACTGGGCCAGGAGTCTGGTGACGTTTGGGTGAGAGACAGAGTTAAATTAAGGTTTAATCTTAGCCCCTTCCATGTGTTAACCAGGCTGTGCAGAGCCAAGAGCTTGAAAGAGATTCAGTGCTGAATTTTCTCACTAATCTGATGAGAAGAGAGAGGCATGGGAAGAAAGAGAACGGGAGAGAGGGAGAAACAGAGTTCAGATGGCTAATTTTCTAGCCAGCAGCTACTGGAATGTTTCCATGAGGAGATATGAAAAGAGACAAAGAGAAATAATAACTGAAAATGGGCTTTGTTGGCCAGAAAAACTTATCCTGCTGGGGTGGAGGTCAGTGGGCGAGAGGATGGATAGAAGCAGGTACTCAGGGGACATGTTTCATTTTAATGTAGTCACTTTGGTACCCCTCTATCTGCTCATTCAATTAGCATCGGAGGGAAAAATAAAAGTTCCTCGCATGTCAGCCTGCTTTCCAAGCTCCAGGGACAGAACTTCGTAAATGCAGTGACCTTACATTGCTCTCCTCAGAGAGCACGCTCCATCTCTGTGTTGGCCTCTGATGTTAAAGAAAATGGATAGCTCATTCTTTTCCTTTTCCGTTTCTTTCAGGAAAGAAACGATCTAAGTGTCGTTTTAAATGAAAACAGTTGAGTAATTGTCTTTTTCTTAGATGCTCTCGCATCCCCCAGAGTCATAAGAACCAACCTTCTAGGCCTGTTCCTTTTCTCCCATCTTCTCCCAAGTACATCTGGCTGATTCACTGCAGGTTAACCTGAAATACGGCCCATGTGTTCCTCCTCCCACTCCAAGTCATGTTGATGGCAACGTGACCTTGGCATGGAGCTTCCAAAGTCACGACATCAACAAAGGACATTTCTTCTTCCCATATATATATATAAATTTGTTTGTTTGTTTGTTTGGTTTGTTTCTCCCTTGATTCCAGTTTTCCTGTCAAACCAACTTACATTGTTTGGACTTGTGCTGCCCTGACTCATTCCTTTAGATTATAAGTTTCCTAGAGACCTTTCACCCCTGACTTATAAAATTCTACTGTCTTCAACATCTCTATCAAAGTCTAGACCACAGGCCTCCTTGCCCCCACTCTCCTGGAATCTCTGTTTCAATCTCCTCACCTCTGCTGACTTGAGTGAATCTGAACTCAGGAGCATTCATTTATTCATTTGTTCATTCATCTCTTTAGATCTGTTATATTTGTGAAGGATTTTCTACAAATGGCTATAATATTTCTAGCCCCATGTGCTCCAACAAAACTTCCTCCCTCCTCAATAACAGGTGGAGTTTTTACCCTCTCCCCTTGAATCTGGGTGGCATCTGTAACTGCTGCCTCAACTAAAGGAGAGTGGAAGTGACGCTGAATGACCTCTGATGATGATGAGCAAAGAGGGTACAGAAAGGAGATCAAGCCAGCCAACCCTAAAGGAAATCAACCCTGAATATTCATGGGAAGGACTGATGCTGAAGCTCAAGCTCCAATTCTTTGGCCACCTGATGCGAAGAGTTGACTCACTGGAGAATCCCTGATGCTGGGAAAGATTGAGGGCAGGAGGAGAAGAGGGCGGCAGAGGATGAGATGGTCAGATAGCATCACTGACTCAATGGACATCAGTTTGAGCAGGCTCTGGGTGATGGTGAAGGACAGGGAAGCCTGGTGTGCTGCTGTCCATGAGGTAGCAAAGAGTGGACATGACTGAGCGACTGAACAACAACAAAGAAGATGCTGTGCTCAGCTGGATCCCTTTCTTGAGATGTCACCCTGAGAATCTCCACTTTGTAAGCAAGCCCAGGACACATGAAGAGGCAGCATGTAGGTGTTCCCATCATTGACAGCTGATAGCCAGTACCAAGTGCAAGACATAAATGAATGAGCCTTCAGAAACTTCTAGCCACTGAGTCACTCCTTACTCAAGTATTCCAGATGAGGTCTCAGACATACTGGAGCAGAGACAGCTACTCTCGTTGTCTAGTTCATACAGATGATCTGCAGAATCTGTGAGCTGGTCATAGTGCTTAAACACGAGAACCATTCATTGATTCATCCAGCATCTAAGTCGCATTCACTGATGACCACTTTTGTCCCAGACTATAGGCGTGTGTGGGTGCGAGCACCCTGAGATCATGGACATGCCAAATATTCTCCTATCCATCCCTGAAACCCAAACGACAACAGAGCACTTTCTTAATATCCCATTTCAGAATTTTGTAGCCATTCAATTATGAAAGTGTTTCTGCATTTTCATTCCAACTCAGCTCCTTTAAAATAAGGGACTATAAGCTCTATATTTCCCATGGTACACAACACAGTTTTATAAACTTCATAGATGTTTGATACAAATTTGTTAATTAAAAAACTCAGTTCACTACTGGTATTAGGTTTTCTGGGTCCCAAACAAATAAACTAAATACATTTTGGAGAAAGACTTTAATAAATGTAACCATTCTGCAAATAGGAGAGAAGGAAGACATAAACAATTTTTTTTTGATCTTTTATGACAGGCAACTGCTGTTTCATTTTAATCCACAAAGCAATCCTATAAAACAAACAAACAAACAAAAAACACTATAATCCTCAAATTACAGATTTGAGACTTCAATCCAGACTGGTAAAGTCGCATGGCTATTGAGTGTGGTGCTAGAATTCTAGCCAATGCCAAGAAACCCTTCCCAGCCACAGTGGTGGCTTCCACACATGAAGACACAACACAGATGACATTTGCTTTCAAGACCATTGAATAGCCTGTCAAGAGAAGAATGCTTTTCAGCGTGCAACATTATGTCCCATGTGCCACTGGTAAGTGGAGACTTGATCGCTTTTGGGCATTCTGGATGCTTCCTCTTTCAATGGTTTCCAAACCTCACAGAAAAGTGTTACTGATTAATATTACTCTTATTTTTATAAATGGGAAGAAAGAAGGCATAAGACTTAGGGGAAAACAGTTTAATATTCTCAAGAAGCCTTAAAAGTGAAAAACCAAAGTATGTTCATTACAAAAGCTCTGCTTTAATTTTGCATTTATACATTATATGAATATTGCTAAATATACTTCAGTGAACATGGGGATGAGGCTGAGGGATATGGAGCATCTCCTTTAGAAGCTGAATGCATACTTTGCCCTGCTCTTCTCTCTGAGCAGAAGAAAGGGAGCAGAGAGCTAAGAGGTTTCAATCTAATGTGACTATATCTTCTTATTCTGAGTGACCTTGGCATCCAAAGACTTCGTTTTAACAAACGACCCATTTGTTTCAAGGCTGTGGGTGGTGGTAACAAGAAAGATGATGTAACTTCTTATTAAAAGAAACTGTAGTGTTGGGAATTATTCTCCGAATAGTAGGGCTTACAAGAAATTAAAAAAAAAAAACACACATGGAGACTTCTGGACAACATATGTGGATCTATGGATGAAGAAATACCCTCTGACAAAGTCCTTCTACTCTGCCTGTAGAGAACTGTGTAACTGAAATCAGAATCTGGAGGTAATCACCTGGACGCCATTTACCCACACAGCTTTAAAAATGAGGAAATTGGAGGCTGCTGGAGGTGGGGGGTGGGGTCATTTTCCCTAGGTAATCCTTTGGTTAAGAATAGTCATGATCAGCTCTGAATGGACCAGTAGCTCGCATACCCTAACTCCAAATGTCTTTCTCTGATCTTATCACCACATCCGCATTCTAGTCTGTTCTCCACCTCCCTGGATTCTGTCTTCATTTTGAGTCTTATAGTCCAGACCTCATTCCTTCTATCAGGTTTGGCTACTGTCTTTCTTTTTAGTAACATGTTCCCCTAGAAGAGGGTCCAATATGTAAACAAATATGCCAGGGATAACTCCTATACAGACCACAGAGTTATAAAGAAGGAGATCATCATTCAAATTCAAATATGTACTGAATTCTGGCTAAAATAATAGGTCTGCTGGCTGGGGCTGGCTACAGGAAGCACAGCTGAAAACCAACATGGACCACAAGTGACGTCAGATGTTTTGATTGGCAGGCTGGTCTAGATGACCACTGGGATATCTTCATCTCCTAGAACATTCTTTCTCTCTTCCCTAACTCAGTCCAAAGTTGCTATCATATAAAGCTATTCTTCACCCCACCCCTTTCCCCAAGATAGAACTATCCTTTGATCCTTTGTGTATCCCATTGCTATTCCCATGAAAATATGAAGAAGAGTAAATGTATTCATATTAATAATAGCAATAACAGCAGTAAAGCCATAGTAGAATGTACACATATCAAGTAAATTACTTTGTTGCTGTTTAGTCCCTCAGTCATGTCTGACTCTTTGTGACCCCATGGGCTATAGCCCTCCAAACTCCTCTGTCCATAGGATTTCCCAGGCAAGAATACTGGAGTGGGTGGTCATTTCCTACTCCCCGGGATCTTCCCAACCCAGGGATTGAACACCAGTCTCCTGCAGTTTCTTAACCACTGAGCCACCAGCGAAACCCTGATAAAATACCAGATATGTTATTTAATAGCCAGACTATCTTTGAGAATGAGAGCTTCCCTGGTGGCTCAGATGGTAATGTGTCTGCCTGTGATGCGGGCCACCCGGGTTTAATCCCTGGGTTGGGAAGATCCCCTGGAGAAGGAAATGGCAACCCATTCCAGTACTGAAGGAAATGGCAACCCACTCCAGTACTCTTGCCTGGAAAATTCCATGGACGGAGGAGCCTGGTAGGCTACAGTCTATGGGGTCGCAAAGTGTCAGACACTACTGAGCAACTTCATTTTCTTTCTTTCTATCTCTGAGAATGGAAATCATCTATTTTCTGTTTTACAAATTAGGAAATTGAGGCACAGTGGAGTTAAATAACTTTCCCAAAGTCTAAAAAATGGAGTAGCCAAGGCTCTGCCATAAGCACGTTTTATTCTAGAACTCAGCTTTTCCCCCAGGAGCTATCTTTCTCCATGACCCATCCGCTAGTCTATGAAAACCTCCCGAACACTTGAATTCTGTTTCACATTTCTCTCTTCTACTTCACTATATTTCACTATATTTCTCTCTTATGCTTCAGTTCTGAATGAAAAGACAAGGAGCTTCACACATATAGGGAATCTTTTTTTTTTTTTCTTTTTTACTAAGCAACCAGTGATGCCCTTGAAAATTTTACTTGTAATTGTATGTTGGCATCATCATGTATCATGGTGTTGTTAATGGAACAAATACAGAGGCTTGCATGATGGGGCTTCCCCGTGATGGAGTGGTGAGTAAAAAAGCTGGCTTAAAACTCAACATTCAGAAAACTAAGATCATGGCATCTGGTCCCATCACTTCATGGCAAATAGATGGGGAAACAATGGAAATATTGATAGACTATTTTTTGGGGTTCCAAAATCACTACAGATAGTGACTGCAGCCATGAAATTAAAAGACACTTGCTTATTGGAAGAAAAGCTAGGACCAACCTAGACAGCATATTAAAAAGCAGAGACATTACTTTATCAACAAAGGTCCATCTAGTCAAATCTATGGTTTTCCTGTAGTCATGTATGGATGTGAGAGTTGGACTATAAAGAAAGCTGTATGCCAAAGAACTGATGCTTTTGAACTGTGGTATTAGAGAAGACTGTTGAGAGTCCCTTGGACTGCAAGGAGATCCAACCAGTCCATCCTTAAGGAAATCAGTCTGGAATATTCATTGGAAGGACTGATGCTAAAGCAGAACCTCCAATGCTTTGGCCATCTGATGTGAAGAACCAACTCATTGGAAAAGACCCTGTTGCTGGGAAGGACTGAAGACAGGAGGAGAAGAGGACGACAGAGGATGAGATTGTTGGATGGCATCACCAAGGTGATTGACATGAATCTGAGTAGACTTCAGGAGTTGGTGATGGACAGGGAAGCCTGGCATGCTGCAGTCCATGAGGTCACAAGGAATTGGACATGACTGAGCTACTGAAATGAACCAGTATTCTTGCCTGGAAAATTCCATTGACAGAGCTGCTGGTGGCTTACAGTCCATGGTGTCACAAAAGAGGGGAGCATGACTGAGGGGCTGAGCATGTTCATGCGTGAAGGGAACCCACGGCAGAGTCATTTTCTTGGCTTTTGTTTTGTTTTTTAAATTCACAACTGAACTTTAAATGATAATTGTGCTATTACTAAGTTTTGCTGCATAAAAAGACTTTTCCTAAAATGGGACACTTCATTCTGATTGCTTCCAATGACATCCTCGATTTGATGTGAGTCAAATCAACTCTTTGCTGCCTAACACCTCATTGATTCCACCTCAGGAAAAACCCACCGATAGGTGACCAAATATGACCAGGAAGGAGAAGAGATTGTCAGGTGTCATCTCTGATGCCCACTGAGGGCTCCAGGGTCATCCTGAGCTTATCAGTAGAGCCCATAAAGTCAGCAGGAGGAAAATGTTAATGAGAAGCAGCGTTGTTCTCAAGGGATCTGATGAGGGAGTGGGGTTGAGATCTCTGGTTGAGATCATCTGACACCTCATCAATAACCAAGAACACTTGAGACCATCACACACAGTTTTCCTCCAAGTTATTTCATAAGAACTAATTTGTATGTGATGTTCTGAATTGAAAAGGATCTATAATTAAATAATTATGGGCCACAGCTCATATAGGATGTGTCACAATGTACATTTAGATATACAGATCTTTGAAATGTACAGAAATCTACTCAGCTGTAATTCACCATTATAGCAGAGATGGTTTGTTCCCATTGGGCATCCATTTTCTTCAACCTCCTTGGTAATAGAATGCTGATTTTATTCACATTGGCAATACTCTTTTCACAGTTTCTCCCCCACCACCACAGAAATACTACATTTCACAATCTCTCTTGCAGTCAGGTGTGGTCATATGACTACATATTCTGGCCCATGAGGTAAAAATAGAGTGCCGTAAGGGAATTCAGGAAGTTATTTAAATAAAATTGATTTATGTAGAAGACCATTGTGTCTGACATGCTTTATAATTTTCATTTCTGTTACTTAGAATGCAGATGTAATGGCTGGAGCTCTGGCAACCGTTTTGAACTACATAGTGACACTGAAGATGGAAGTCATTGCTAGGGATGATGGAAGAGACAGATAAAAAGATCTGGGACTCTCATCATACCAGCCCAGGACGGCTTACCCCGGAATTTATTCCATTTGAAAGAAAAATAAATGTTCATTGTTTAAAGTTCTGGTGTTTTTTAATAGCACTGGAACACTATCCCTGTTTAAATCAATCATTGAAATTCTTTTGCACATAACTTACTATCCACGTCCTTTAGAACACATTTTGGAAAGCATGAATTTGACTTAACCCTTATATCTGCAGAAGAAAATCAAAGGCCAGGGAAGGGAAATGATTTGTCAATGGTCACAGCTGTTTAGTTGTAGGACTGAACTTTGGCCCAAGCAATCTGAAAACTGCTCCCTTGCTCTCAGCTCTCATGCTTACTTTTTATGATTTGCAAAATAACTTCCAATTCTGAAACCATTTTAGATACACAGTAGGTAGGATCCTGTATATGAATTGCAGAACTTCAGGTGCCTCAGAAAGAAACTTATGGTGCCCTAGAGAGAAAATAAGCCATTTCAGGCAACCTTGTCCTGGAATGTTCGCCACTGGGCATTTGGGGAGACTTGAAATCCCCCTGTCACTTAGGCACGGGGAAGGCAAGGGAGTAGCCAGCCAGAATGATACTTTTGTCTTCTCGCCTTTCAAATCCAAATAAATCATGAAGGCCTTCATATCTGCCTTTTAAGAATGCCGTCCCTGGATGACTTGTTGTGGTCTATAAACTTGTCTCACAGCTAACAGCCAATTAAAACACCTTGAGGAATCTGCAAGTTCCTACAGAGGCAAAAATGTGGCCCAGGTCTGACGGGGTCTCAAGGAAATAAATCCATGGTTAAACCTCCAGAGACGGGCTCCTCCTATTGAGTCTGGATGAGTGCAGACACACACACACACACACCCCCCACACCACACACACATGCCAAACCATGTACCACATACACACATACCACACACACATATATACCATACACGCAAACACACACACACAATGCCTTACTGACCACACACACATACAAACCTCACAGGTACCACACACACACACACACACACCACTCCACACACATAACACATACAAGCACATCACACATTGCACACAAACATTCCAAACCACACACATACCATACACATACACAGCAAACCACATATATACCACAGACACACACCATACACATACCACAGACACACACCCCTCTCACATATGCTCCCCACACACCTCAGACCATACTCACCACACACACCCCACACTCTGTGTGCACACCCACACCACATTTTGCTAGGCAGAAAGGGAACACTGTCTCATTAATTACTCCCCCATTGTTAGAAAAAAGTTTAAATTATGATATTGTTACCTGAGGGCTTGCTGACAGACTTCTTCAGGTCTCTTCCACCTGGCACAAATCCAAGGCTTCTTTTCTCCCTTCTTCCTTTTGAATTCTGGAATGCAGACAGCAGATTTTTCCATCAGTAAACGAATGTGTCTAAAACCCAATTATCGTGCTGTATCGGGAGAAGGGGCCCTTCGCCATCACCTCACTCCACTTCTAAGCAATGAAACACTGAATCCCTAGGGTATTCACAGATTGCATCTCCCCAGAAGTTTCCAGCATTTGGGGGTCCTTTTTCCCTATAAATTTCCAGTCACATTCATTTTCAAGGGATTGTTTAAAACCTGTGGTGGGATTTCACATCTTTTATTCCATAGGTTTTCACATTTTCAGAGGAACATGGGGAAATTTTACAGCTTTTTTTCTTTCTCTGTGGCTCAGCTGGTAAAGAATCTGCCTGCAATGCGGGAGACCTGGGTTCATTCCCTGGGTTGGGAAGATCCCCTGGAGATGGGAAAGGCTATCCACTCCAGTATTCTGGCCTGGAGAATTCCAAGGACTGTATAGTCCATGAGGGTCACAAAGAGTCCACACGACTGAGCGACTTTCACTTTCATTTTCTTTCCTCTCATATACACCAAAGTTAACCAGTATAACACATAACTTCTAGGTCTCAGAAGTTTAACAAATAAAAATTAGCATTTTGTGTCTCTTGCCCAGTGAGGTCAATGGGAGGGGTACCTTGCTCTGAGCCAGGGGTTGGAAAACTACAATCAGCCTGACATCTATCTTCATAAATAAAGTTTTACTGGAATCCAGCCTCACCCATTCATTGGCATGGTGTCTAAACAGTCAGCCGACCCTTGCTCTAGGCAGGTATTCAAGGACGCTGTCTTCTTATGCCTCCCCGCATCTCTGAGTTCTGGAAGTCTCTCCATTCTTCAGGCAGGTAGAGATTTTGGGGGAGGTTTTTTTTTTTTTTTTAACAGGTTAGACGTGGAAGTCCTGTCTAACACTCCCACTTGTATTTACTGGCCAAAGCTCATGGCTACATGTGATCTCTCAGGGATGCCAGAGAAGAGTATTACCCTTGTGTCCAGATAGAAGGAGAAGCAGGATATGTGAGCACCTAGTTTCTGCTTCCCATCTCCCTTGGCTTCAGCACCTACATCTAGGCATCAGGATCCCCATAGTTTCTATCAACCTAATAGCTCTAAACCCTTCCCTCATCTCTCACCATGTCGCCACTGGCCTGGGTCAGGTGCGGGGGATTGCCTCTTCTGTTTTCGGAACTGCAGTCTCTGCGTTCACAGTTCCAGTCTCCATCTCTCTTTTTCCCCGTGAGGTCAAGCTTGTCAGCTCATGTCTTTGTTTTCTGAAAGAACTCTAAAGTCTCCTGTGTGTCTATCACACAATTGCCAGGACTTAGGGAGAGGCAGTCTCATTCCTCCAAACCTGATGAAGCCCCAATTCAGCTTGACGTCTTGTCTTGCATGATCCCAGAGCTCTCTTCTCTACAGAATGCTCTATCTTCTTTTCACTCTTTGGCCTGTAGCCACTTTGTGGCTTCTTCTCACATTGTTCCCCTCTGCCTGGAAAATGTTCATCTCCCCAAATCTCAGCCATCTGACCCATTTCAACATGTCCAGATATAACTCAGACCTTCATCCACCTACACTAAGGACCTCACAGGAAGCAGGAGCTGCGTCATTTTTATTCATTCATTGTACCCATAGAGCTAGCACACTTCCTACACACACACACACACACACACACACACACAGTCACTCAGTTGTGTCCAACTCTTTGTGACCCCATGGACTGTAGCCCACCAGGCTCCTCTATTCATGGAATTCTCCAGGCAAGAATACTGGAGTGGGTTACCAATCCCTTCTCCAGGGGATCTTCCCTACCCAGAGATCAAACCCATGTCTCTTGCACTACAAGCAGATTCTTTACCATCTGAACCACCAGTGAAGCCCCAGCACATCTCCTAACATGTGGTAATGACTAACATTGTTTTAAAGGAATGAATGAGTGAATACCCAATGGATTATGTGTGTACTTGTATACCCAGTGGCCTGGATCTGTTTTCCCTCTGAAGTCTCATAACTGTACCTTATCACTCTTGTATTTAGCATGAGCTACACATGTGTATTTGGTATCACCTTTCCTGGACTGCACAATTCTCATGGATAAGAGAATCACCGTCAGCATCACAGCATCTATCACATGGTAGGTGCTGAATGAACGTGAGATAAATAGGTGAACCAAGGGAGCTGAGCTCTTTCTTGGAGATTCTGATCCATACACATTCTCTAAGCCTCATATTACTACTTCCTTCAGGTGAGAATGGAGAGTGACGATATTAATCTTAGAATGAGAAATGTCTTTCTTTCTTAAAAAGGGTTTGAAAGGCTTTAAATCAAGAGCCAAGAAGATTCAAGGTTAAGTAACAGCTTAAATTCTTGAGCAGTGTAGCTCTTCCTGATTTTTTTATGCAGAGACAGGAATTAAGAGCCTAATACCAGGATGAATAACTTTGGACTTAGTTGTGATATGAAGAGACAAGGGAAAAAAAAAGAGGGGAGACTGGACTCTGAATAGGAAATTGTTGGAATGTTATATCAAGTATCACACTGTGTTCAATTGAGTGGAAACAACTAGCCCTGAATCATTTTTCCTATCCATGCAATGGGTATCGCTTCATTAATCAAACCTTAACATTAGTGTAAAAAGGGTGGGTGTGATCGCAAAGCCTCATTATGCGATTGATTCAGATACAAAATGCTAAGAAGCAATTCATTGAAACCACAGGCTTTTCAACTCTGGAAACATAAATAGATTACAAATAGTCAGGCATCTCTTCCTATAGTTTTAATAATTTTTTATTTTATATTAGAGTATAGTTGATTAACAATGTTGTGTTAATTTCAGATGTACAATGAAGTGATTCAGCTATATATGAATATGTATCTATTCCTTTTCAAATTCTTTTCCCACTTAGGTTATTACAGAATATTAAGCAGAGTTCTCTGTGCTATACAGTAGATCCTTTCCTTGGTTGTCTATTTTAAATATCACAGTGTGTATATGCCAATCTCAAACTCCCAATCGATCCCTTCTCTCCCCCCGCCTCCTCCCGGGTATGCATGTTTATTCTCTACATCTATGATTCTATTTCTGTTTTGTAAATAAGTTCAGTTGTATCATTTTTTTAGAATCTTCATATAAGTGATATCGCATGATATTTGTCTTTCTCTGATTTGCTTCATTTAGTATAATAATCTCCAGGTTCACTTATGTTGCTGCAAATGGCATTATTTTTTTTTATATAGCTGAGTATTATTTGGTTATATATAAGTGCCATATCTTCTTTATCTATTCATTTGTCGATGGACATTTAGGTTGCTTACGTGTCTTGGGTATAGTAAGCAGTGCTGCAATGAACGCTGTGGTGAGTGTAACCTTTCAAACCATGTTTTTCTTCAGATACATGCTCAGGAGAGGGGTTTATGGATTATATGATAGCTCTGTTTCTAGTTTTTTAAGGAACTTCCATACTGTTGGGCTTTCCTGGTGGCGCAGAGGGCAAAGCGTCTGCCTGCAACGCGGGAAACCCGGGCTCTATCCCCAGGTCGAGAAGATCCCCTGGAGAAGGAAATGGCAACCCACTCCTGGAAAACTACATGTCTGGAATTATTGCCTGGAAAATTCCATGGATGGAGGAGCCTGGAAAGCTACAGTCCATGGAATTGCAAAGAGTCGCACACGACTGAGCATCTTCACTTCTTCATGCTGTTCTCCTTAGTAGATACACCAATTTACATTCCCACCAATGGTGTAGGAGGTTCCCTTTTTGCCACACCTTCTCCAGCATTTACTATTTTTAGATTTTTTTGACGATGGCCATTCTGATTCCTATGAGGAGACATCTCACTGAAATTTTGATTTGCATTTCTCTAATAATTAGTGATGTTCACAAGTGAATTCTATCAAAAAGTTAGACAGCAGTTAACACCTATCTTTCTGAAACTGTTCTAAAAATTGCAGAGGAAAGATTTCTCTTCCTGTGCATTTTTCGTAGGAGCACTTTGCTGAACAGGCTGGGCATTGCAGAGACAGTGGGTCTCAAATATCCCATGGACTTCTCTGTATTTCCCGTCTCACTCATTGTTGGATGGGTTTGTTGTGTGAACTCTTCCAGAAGCGGACAACAGGACAGAAATTAATGTATCCCTGATATCTTCAGATGGGTTTCCCTGGTGCCACAGATGGTAAAGAATCTGCCTGCAATGTGGGAAACCTGGGTTCAATCCCTGGGTTGGGAAGATCCGTGGAGAAGGGAATGGCAACCCACTTCTGGAGAATTCCATGGACAGAGGAGCCCAGCAGGCTACAGTCCATGGGATTGCAAAGAGAAGATCCAAAGATTGCAAAGAGTCAGACACGACTGAGCAACTAACGCTTGCAACTTCAGCCTGGTAAACTCCTCATCACACGATTGGTCCATCTGAGCCATGGGGCTGGATAGGCTTTTTCGGTTGCGTCTGACTCTTTGTGACCCCACGGACTGTAGTCCACAAGGCTTATATGTTCGCTTTAGATAAATTGGTAAGTGGAAGTGAAGGCAACAGAGAGTGTGGTATTGAGTCAGCTTCCACTGTGGTCACCTGGAGCTTAATGCTACTGCAGAACTCTGAAAATCAGTGTGAAAGGAGCCTCAGAATGACTCAGACAGAGGAGTGAGGAAGCTGGGGTATTTATCTACCACTTCTCCTCCCATCAGTGGCTGGAGCTGCTCTCAGAGATCTGGTTTCATGGCAAAGCAGAGGCTGGCATAGCGAGTGGCATTGAGAATGCAGAGATGATAGGGCACATAGAGAGGGCACTCACGTAGAGAACTATGCACCGGCTTCTACCCGCCTGACCCCGAAAGAAGTGGCATGGACTGCTTTAACCACCTCTTCTCTCCCTTTGGGCTTCCCCAGCGACTCCATGGTAAAGAATCAGCCTGTAATGAAGGAGACACAGAAGATGTGGGTTCAGGCCCTGGATCAGGAAGATCCCTTGGAGGAGGAAATGGCAACCCACTCCAGTATTTTTGCCTGAAAATCCTATGAACAAATAAACCTTGTGGGCTACAGTCCATGAGGTCACAAAGAGGCAGACACAACCAAAAAAGCCTATCCAGCCGCATGGCTCAGATGGACTAATCATATGTTGAGGAATTTACCAGGGTGGGCACCTGAATGACTGTGACAAATTGCCTCCATTCTAGATCTTCCCCAGCTGCTAATAAACCTGTAGTGTGAACAGGAATAAAAATCTTGCTTTTAAGCCACTGAGATTTTAGAACTGGTCTGTTATGGCAACTGGCATTAGTTACTCTGGTGAATATGCTAGATATTAAAGATTCAGTCTCCAATTAACTCATATTCAGCCATCATTCAGTTCAGTTCAGTCTCTCAGTCATGTCTATTTGTGACCCCATGGACTGAAGCAAACCAGGCCTCCCTGTCCATCACCAACTTACTCCCCGAGCCGATTCAAACTTATGTCCATCACACTGGTGATGCCATCCAACCATCTCATCCTCTGTAGTCCCCTTCTCTTCCTGCCTTCAATATTTCCCAGCATAAGGATCTTTTCAAATGAGTCAGTTCTTTGCATCAGGTGGCCAAAGCATTGGAGGTTCTGCTTCAGCATCAGTCCTTCCAATGAATATGTAGGACTGATTTCCTTAAGGATGGACTTGCAGTCCAAAGGACTCTCAAGAGTCTTCTCCAACACCACCGTTCAAAAGCATCAATTCTGTGGTGCTCAGTTTTCTTTGTAGTCCAGTTCTCACATCCATACATGACCACTGGAAAAACCATAGATTTGACTAGATGGACCTGTGTTGGCAAAGTAATGTCTCTGCTTTTTAATATGCTTTCTAAGTTGGTCATAGATTTTCTTCCAAGGAGCAAGCGTCTTTTAATTTCATGGCTGTAGTCACCATCTGCAGTGATTTTCTGCTGCTGCTGCTAAGTCGCTTCAGTCGTGTCCAACTCTGTGCGACCCCATAGACGGCAGGGAGCCCCCCAAAATAAAGTCTTTCACTGTTTCCACTGTTTCCCCATCTAGTTGCCATGAAGTGATGGAACCAGATGCCATGATCTTAGTTTTCTGAATGTTGAGTTTTTAAGCCAGTTTTTTCACTCTCCTCTTTCACTTTCATCAAGAGGCTTTTTTTTTTTTTTTGCTGAATTTTTTAATTTTTTTAATTTTTAATTTTTTATTATTAATTTTTTTATTTTGCAATACTGTATTGGTTTTGCCATACAACAACATGAATCCGCCATGGGTATACACGTGTTCCCAATCCTGAATCCCCCTCCCACCTCCGTCCCCATACCATCCCTCTGGGTCATCCCAGTGCACTAGCCCCAAGCTTCCTGTATCCTGCATCAAACCTGGAGGCTCTTTAGTTCTTCTTTGCTTCCTACCATAAGGGTGGTATCATCTGCATATCTGAGGTTATTGATATTTCTCCTGGCAATCTTGATTCCAGTTTGTGCTTCATCCAGCCCAGCATTTCACATGATGTATACTGCATATAAGGAGAAGGCAATGGCACCCCACTCCAGTACTCTTGCCTGGAAAATCCCATGGACGGAGGAGCCTGGTGGGCTGCAGTCCATGGGGTCGCACAGAGTTGGACACGACTGAGCGACTTCACTTTCACTTTTCACTTTCATGCATTGGAGAAGGAAATGGCACCCCTACTTCAGTGTTCTTGCCTGGAGAATCCCAGGGATGGGGAAGCCTGGTGGGCTGCTGTCTATGAGGTCACACAGAGTCAGACACGACTGAAGTGACTTAGCAGCAGCAGCATACTGCATATAAGCTAAATAAGCAGGGTGACAATATACAGCCTTCACGTACTCCTTTTCCTGTTTGGAACCAGTCTGTTGTCCCATATCCAGTTCTAACTGTTGCTTCCTGACCTGCATATAGTTTTCTCAGGAGGCAGGTCAGGTGGTCTGGTATTCCCATCTCTTGAAGAATTTTCCACAGTTTCTTGTGATCCACACAATCAGTCTTTGGCATAGTCAATAAAGCAGAAGTAGATGTTTTTCTGGAACTGTCTTGCTTTTTTGATGATCCAACAGATGTTGACAATTTGATTTCTGGTTCCTCTGCCTTTTCAAAAACCAGCTTGAACATCTGGAGGTTCATAGTTCACATACTGTTGAAGCCTGGCTTGGAGAATTTTGAGCGTTACTTTGCTAGTGTGTGAGATGAGTGCAATTGTGCAGTAGTTTGAACATTCTTTGGCATTGCCATTCTTTGGGATTGGAATAAGAGCTGACCTTTTCCAGTCCTGTGGCCACTGCTGAGTTTTCCAAATTTGCTGGCACATTAAGTGCAGCACTTTCACAGCATCATCTTTTAGGATTTGAAATAGCTCAGCTGGAATTCCATCACCTCCACTAGCTTTGTTCGTAGTGATACTTCCTAAGGCCCACTTGATTCAGCATTCCAGGATGTCTGGCTCTAGGTGAGTGATCACACCATTGTGGTTACCTGGGTCATGAAGATCTTTTTTGTATAGTTCTTCTGTGTATTCTTGCCACCTCTTCTTAGTATTGTCTGCTTCTGTTAGGTCCATACCATTTCTGTCCTTTATTGTGCTAATCTTTGCATGAAATGTTCCCTTGGTATCTCGAATTTTCTCGAAGATATCTCTAGTCTTTCCCATTCTATCGTTTTCCTCTATTTCTTTGCACTGATCACTGAGGATGGCTTTCTTATCTCTTCTTGCTATTCCTTGGAACTCTGTATTTGAATGGGTATGTTTATCTTTTTCTCCTTTGCCTTTCACATCGCTTCTTTTTCAGCTATTTGTAAGGCCTCATCAGATAACCGTTTTGCCTTTTTGCATTTCTTTTTCTTGGGGATGGTCTTGATCATTGCCTCCTTAAATTTCTATTAAATATTGGCCACTATTCTAAGGGCTTTCATAATCATTGACTCATTTAATACTTATAATTTTATCAAATGGGTCTTATTCCATTTTTAAAGGTGAGGAGACTGAGCCTCAGAAATAGTAAATTACCCACATCACACAGCTAGTATGCAGAGAGTGCCAGCCCTATTCATAGTGTCATTAAGGTGATCAGATCAGACCACTGTGAGAGGCCAATTGAACTGTGTCTCAGCTAGATCACCAAAGCAAACCCCACCTTCAATATATTCATTTCTGCTATCAAATCACTGTGGACAGTGACTGCAGCCATGAAATTGGATGATGCTTGCTCCTTGGGAGAAAAGCTATGACCAACCTAGACAGCATATTGAAAAACAGACATCACTTTGCTGACAAAGGTACGGATAGGCAAAGCTATGGTTTTTCCAACAGTTATGTATGGATGTGAGAGTTGGACCATAAAGAAGCTTGAAGCCAAAGAACTGATGCTTTCAAACTGTGATGCTGGAGAAGATTCTTGAGAGTCACTTGGACAGCAAGGAGATCAAACCAGTCAATCCTAAAAGCATCTACCCTGAATATTTATTGGAAGGATTGATGCTGAAGCTGAAGTGTTCCGATTTTTTGGCCACCTGATGCAAAGAGCTGACCCATTGGAAAAGACCTTGGTACTAGGAAAGATTGAGGGCAAGAGAAAGGGGTGACAGAGGATGAGATGATTGGATGGCATCATCGACTCAATGGACATGAATTTGAGCAAACTCCGGAAAGTCTGGCATGTTGCAGTCCATTGGGTCACAAAGAGTCAGACACAACTGATCCACTGAAAAAATAAGAACTGTGACCAAATGTAAAATCCTCCAGGCTTCCCTGATTGAGGAAAGCCCCTGTCTGTGGAATCCAGAATGTAGACGCTTCCATGGCAATTTCAACTCTAACATGTGAGAAGTGGCCATGACAGCAAGTAGCATGGTTTATTACCACAATAAGATCCCTCCTTCTAAGCTTTCCCTTCCTCCCCTTCCTTCTTTCTTTTGTGAAGACTGCCAAATGTTTCTTAGTAAAACTGGACAGCACCAATTCTGGGAGATGTATAGAAAAGGCATTTTCCATGTTTCATTTAACTTGATATTTCACTGATTAAAGGCAATTTGTTTTACTCCCATGCTTCTCAAATTTGAGAATGCTTGAAAACCTGTTTGAAGAATTGTTAGAACAAAGACTTCTGAGTCCTGCATCTACAGATCCTCATTCTGTAGACCTAGGATGGGCACTGAGAATTTACATTTCCAGTAAAGTTCCAGGAAAAAGCTGCCACCACTGCCGGTCCAGGGGCCTACTCTGCGTAGTTAATACATAGGTTTACTGACTTCATTTCTGATAACTCTTAAACTTTACCGAATCCCACAGTCTCACCTTCACTGTTTTTCTTTACTGCTTATAAAATTGTGATCTTTGTGACAATCTTTGATTATCACTTAGAATCGTCATTCATTTTCCATTCATACAATTGTTTATAGACTGCCTACTCTGTGCCAGGCACTGCTAGGTGCTGAGATTTTCAAATACAGTTTAAAATCCTATCAGTATCTTCAAGGGACTCATGATCAAAGGGCCGGAAGGGGATTGAGGGGTGTGGATCAGGACATAGAGACAGCAGTGAAGCCTGGGAGTAGTTTGGGTATCATGGCAGAGGGAGGACCACTTAAAGAAGGTTTTTAAAGTTTCTTTTGCTTCCCTTCTTGCTTCTTTCCTCATCCTCCTCTTGTTCTCTTGTCTTCATCTTCACACTTGACTTGACGTGCTCTGCATGTATCGCCCTTTGATTTTGGGGTGGAGGAATGGATCTCAAATCCTCCAGGCTCCCAGATAAATTCAGAGCATCCACAGCCATTAGCAAGTGCACCGTGGCCATCTCCTATTTAATCACTGGAATCCAATACAATGTACAAGTCACTGTGAGAATATATTACGGAGACGCCCTTGAGGCAGGAATGTTTCTCTCCCTGTCTTGGCAATCTGAGATGTTCTCCAAGTCTGCAGGAGAAGATGAGTAGAGAGAGACTCTGATGTCTTTAGCATCTGAAGGATCTAGGGATCCTGGATATAACTGCCTTCAAAAGCCAAACTACCTGGCTTCTTCAATTTGCCTAGGAATGTTCATTTATTACACTTATTAAAATAAAAGTAGCCGAATAAAACCAAAATTAATTTCAGGTAATGGACAACATTTTTTTTATTCTCACCAACAATATTTTTTAGTTATGTTGGCTCCGGCTCAAAGTTTCAAAGGCACAGCTTCAAAAGAGCTCAGTTCTCCAGCTTGCTTCCCCAAACTTCTTCAAGTCTAAAGAAAGGTCTCAAGTTAACTGGTTCTTTAGCACATCACTCCTGAATAGACAGATGTTGGTAAGAAGAGTTCTGGGGGAATAAATTATTTTCTAAAATGGTAAAACAAGAAGAGTGGAGGAAATGACTTATTTTTATTGATCAATTTATTTTTAATTAGCTGATAATTGTGTTACAGTATTTTGCTGGTTTATGACATACATCCACATGAATCAGCCATAGGTCCACATATGTCCCTTCCTTCATTAAAACGTACACATTACCAGATGCAAGACAGACAGCCAGTGGGAATTTGCTGTATGAAGCAGGGAGCTCAAACCTGGTGCTCTGTGACAACCTAGAGGGGTGGTATGGAGTAGGAGGTGGGAGGGAGGTTCAAGAGGAAATGACTTACTTTTAATGAGAGCATGCTACATTGATAATTCTTTGCAGTCATTTTGTGGGGTGAAAAACATTTGCCCTTTGAAAACACCTGAAATCTAAAAAGTAGGGATGGAAGCCAAGTAAAACAAACACACTTTGAGTCAATTTTCATTGGCTAGTGCAGTTCTAGAACTTGCCAGGCAACCAAGTCACTTCTTTAAAAAGGCTAAAGTCTTCTAGCTTATCACTCCTTGCCTTGGTCTGTCTCTGGATTTTGGAAATATCTTTGTGGGTGAATCTTCTTGAGATATTCTAACATGGCTGTCTACCAGTTTATTTCCTATAGTTAGCTGTGGGATCCCTGTAGGAAATGAACTGTGCTTCGTTAATTCTATTAATGTGCAAAGTCTGGGAGACAGTGAAGGACAGGGAAGCCTGGTGTGCTGCAGTCCATGGGGTCGCAAAGAGTCAGATAAACAACTGACTAAACAATGACATTAATATGCTTGCATATAACTGATGTTCAGTATGCATTTAGTAAATGAAACAGAATGAAGTGGATGGATAGATGGATGAAGGAGTAAGTGAGTGAATGAATACGTGGGTGTATAAATGGGTGAATCGATGGAGGGGGGAGTGGGTGGTGGATGGATGGATGGAAACATGCACAGATAGAAGGATGAATGATTGGAAAGACAGAAAGATGGAAAGTTCAATGGATGAGATGCTGGCTTAGGGGATAAATGACAAAATAAATGATCAATAAATGAGTGAGCCTAGAATTTTCAACTTATTACTACTCCTGGATGCTTTATCTTCACAAAGGATTTTATATATTGGTGGAAAAGGAAACCAACTACATATTCAACTTAGTGGTAGAAAGTAAAGAATTCAACAATTAAATAAAAACAGATGCTTTATGGAATTTCAACCACTTTTAGAAGACAGATGCATTTTTCAGAAATCTAACTCCCTTTGGACCATAGGTCCACAAATATTCTATTAACAAAATTCAGAAATATTTGTCAAAACATTGAAGACCAAATCTGCACCAAAGGACTTAACTAGAAAACTACACCTCTCTCTCTCCATCTCTTTTCATGTCTCTGTCTCAATCTCAATCAGCCCCTCTCCACATCATTCTTTATTGTTTCTATTCCAGTCATCTTTTACAACTTAACTCTGGCCAAAACATCCCCATTCTCCTGTTAGCACTCTTTGGTGGTCCCCCAGTACCTGTAGGAGAGAGTCAGCAACGGACATGAGTTTTGAGGCTATGCCACCCATCCCTCTCTGCTCTTCCACTCTCACTGGACACCAGCTGCCCCAGACCACCTGCCATTCCAGTCACAAGAAACCGAGCAGAAGTAAAGACGAAGCTCTCTGGTCCATAGCTCAGACCTGTCATATGAAGCCTGCTTCTTTGTGTGTGGAAATAGTACTTACTTCAGTAAATGTTAACACATTTTAAGCTGGCATATCCTTTCCTCCTGCCTTTTGGGGAAAAGCTAGCTTTGTTGGCTTTGAAGCCTTATCTATGTCTCTAAGGCCTTGCTGCGGGGCGGACTTCAGTGGTGTCTCATCCCCATCCTCTACCTTTATCACTCTATAATGTAAATATGCTGATGTTCAGTCGCTCAGCCGTGTCCAGCTCTTTGCCACCCCATGGACTGAAGCACTCCAAGCTTCCCTGTCCATCACCATCTCCTGGAGCTTGCTCAAATTCATGTCAATTGAGTCGGTGATGCCATCCAACCATCTCATCCTCTGTTGCCCTCTTCTCCTTTGCCTTCAGTCTTTCCCAGCATCAGGGTCTTTTCCAATGAGTCAGTTCTTCGCATGAGGTGGCCGAAGTATTGGAGCTTCAGCTTCAGCATCAGTCCTTCCAGTGAATATTCAGGATTGATATACTTTAAGATTGACTGGTTTGATCTCCAAGGGACTCTCAAGATTTCCAGCTCCACAATTCAAAGGCATTGGTTCTTTGGCACTCAGCCTTTATTTTTTTATGGTCCAAATCCATATACATAATGGGACACATTATGGTCACATCCGTATATAATGTAAATAAGCTCCCCTGCAATTTCTCGGTCCTCAGAAAATAACAGTGAAAGCTAATGTTTAGTGAGTACCTAGTATGTGCCACTTTTAATAGATTAGGTTTATTAGTTTACTTAATAGTCACAACAGCCTATGATGCAAATATAACATTATTGCCATTTCAAAGATGAGGAAAATGAGAGGCAGAGAGGGTATGTAACCACTGTGTGCTCCCTGAGAGCAGATACATGCCTTTTCTCTATAGTGCTTGGCACATAGTAGGTGTTTATAAGTATTGATTAAACAAGTGTCAGATAATTTGATCTCCAAACAAGTGTCAGATAATTTGAGCTGAGGCTGAAGAATGAAGGAGCAACCATCTTTTCATGTCATTTTCTGTGTGATATTAAACTGGCTTCTGCAAATTCCCATTTATTAAATTTCTCATATTTTTCACTTATGATTCAGTCCCTCAGGACTTTTACAATATTTTTAAGCTGAAAATATGACATTGTTTTCTCATATGGCAATCCAGGGTTTCCTTTAAGATTGTATTTAATAATCAGGCTGCAATATATGTCCCCTAAAAGGTCTTCACCAGGTGAAACTTTGTTCTAAAGAGAAACTGACATCCTGGTTTAACTGTTTGGAGGAGCAGTTATAACACCAGCCCCACTGTGCATTTCTCCTTATTTGTGTGCATGCCTTATTCAATTTACTATATGCTTCGGGTTTGGAAACTGAGTCTGGTCTGAATTTTATACCCGTGCGGTCAGCAGAACACTGAGCAGAGAGTAGATGCTCAATAAATGATCAAAATGGCACTCTGCTGCAACCAAATAGCTTGGAATTTCATCTACAAGATGGGTATGATAAGAGCAACTTCTGGAGACTCTGGGGAAATGAACAAGGGAAGCTGTGGGTGGGGCCATGTGCCTCAGGATAGATGCATTGGTAGAAAGCCTTCTGTGAAAAGTGGTGTTTGTGAACACCACTAGAATGAGCTCTAGAATAAATCGATTTCAAAGTCTGAGATTCTAACCCAGTTTGAGGTCTGACCTCAGACTTTATCCTTTAAGTTTCAATGCCCTTATTGTAGAATGTGAATAATAATAGAACTTGCTATATATTTACCAAATAAAGACACAAGTCTCCCATGAAATCTGCATTTGAGATACACAGCAAATTTTTTTTTTAAGAAAACTATGTCCCAGGCAATATTCAGAATTACTAAAAGATATTTCTTTTAACTTAAGTTCAAATTTAATTGGCTTCCTGAATTTTCTGCCAACTAGATAAAATAATATGTGTAATCCGCTTGCATGGGATACATACTCAATAACATTCACCATTATTTTATACTGTGTGTTCAATAAATAGTAATTCCCAGCCTGTATTCCCCCTTTTAAAAGAATCGGCTCTACTCCCATCCCTGCCTCCCTGCCATCCTCCACCTCATTCTCTGCTTCTTAACATACATTGAGTTGTCAGGAGGGGTCTTGGATATAAAAAGGGAGCAAACAGCTGCCATAGAAAGAAGTTGCTGTCAGTTCAAATGAATGCTGAGCTAATAGGCCTATTAATAATGAGCTTTATTATAGGAGGCCACTTACGTTAATAATTCTCTGTATTTAGTATTTGACGCTGTGACATTTATACTGAGCTGAATGGTGGCTCTGTGTGTGTGTGTGTGTGTGTGTGTGTGTGTGGTGTGTGTGTGTGTTTAAAGCTATTTAGCTCACTTTTACTTTGAATACAGCTGCAACATTGGGACACAGAAAATGTTTTATTTAAACACACACACACACACATACACACAACTCATCTGACTCTACTTCTCATAGGTGTCTCTCAGCTTGAATGCATCAGAGACACTGCCGAGAGATGAACAAATGGGAATCAGCCCTTACCCCTCTCGCCCTGGGATTGTCAGTCCAATCCCCCACCCCTTGCCCTTACAGCCCAGAGAAGCTGAGGGTAGATTTAATCTGATTTGCATACTGTGACTTCTCACAACAGTAGCTGGAATTGTGACAGGGTCTAATTAGCATTTCCACCCCCTCTCTTTGCCTCTTTTATATTTGACGACAGTGCCTGAGCAGTAGGGGAAGTTTAACTAAACCCAGATTAAGAAGTCATGCTCTGGTTCTGGAAGTTAGAAAAATCAACAGTCCCAGCGGGTGGTGCTTGACAAGGAAGGTGTTTGGGCAGAGGGAATATTTATTTCTATGGCGGTGACTTTAGCTCTAGTTAAGGCATTTGTGAGTAAGAGCACCCATTGGAGGAAGATAAAAGCAGAGCTGAATTTCCCCAAGAGTTCCTCAATCTAGCACGTCAAAAGTAGAACCCGTCCTTATATATATATATCCTGCCTTGAATCCAGTGCCATGAAATTTCTCAAATGGGCTAAGCAGCTTATCAGAAACCATATAGCCAGAAATTGTTCAAGTCCAGATTCAAGGTCTAGGCTTTCCAGGTGGCGCAGTGGTAAAGAATCCACTTGTCAATGCAGGAGACACAAGAGAGACGAGGGTTCAATTCCTGGGTGAGGAAGATCCCCTGGAGTAAGGAATGGCAACCCACTCCAATAGTCTTTCCTGGAAAATTCCACGAACAGAGGAGCTTGTCTGGCTACAGTCCATGGGCTCGCAAAGAGTTGAACACGACTGAGCGACTGAGTGTGCACACACACTTACACACAGGTTCAAACCCCACCAGGCAGGGTCCACTACCATCTGTTGTCTCAGAGCTCGGATATCACACCAGAGATCCTGCCATCATACGTATGCCTGATCCAGATCGGGCCAGGAGCGCCTCCATCTCCTGGTGACTCACAGAACCATCCACAGGCTAGGGGTTCTGCTGACCATCTCTCCAGAGCTTGTGAAAAATGCAGAATCTCAGGCTGAATTAGAAGCTGCATTTTAACCAGATCCCTCGTGATCCATCTCTATCAAATTTTGAGAAGCCCTGCCTTAGAGCTTTCTTGGGCAAACAACAAGCTTCTCCTTGAATTTGTCATATGACTTGCAACTCACCTTCTCAGAGAGCACTCTGTCCCCTTGCCGGGCACATCTCACACCTCACCTCTGCAGGGCCAGCATTTGGGAATCAATCCAGGCCTCTAAACCCCGAGGACAGACAGTATTCCTCTCACAAGGCCAGGCTCTCAATCCCAAGCAGTTTTCTCCAGCGGATGTCGCTTTGTGCCTACCCCTCCCACGCCCCACCAGCCCTTCCCTGCTCCAGAAGCACAATTAGCAGGTGAATTTTGAGGGCACTGGTGCATGCACAAAGTACCTGGCAATTACCAAAAAAGAGAGCAGATATTCAAACTAGACTGCTCATAGAAGATCAAGCTAGATGAATATTCTTAATAAGTGTTTAACACATCTTAAGAGTTTCCGGAGCTATTTTGCCGCTCAAGGGTTTTCAATAAGATGCTCTGATGATGGAAGAACCACTTTTATCAAATATTAAGCTACTGTAAATTTACTGTAATTGAATAATTTGCCTCTTAGCTTTGGTTCACTAAGACTGAAGCGAGGTTTTCATCCTTATGTGATTGCTCCACAGTCTGTTTCAATATATGTCATGTCAAGCAAGGCTCATCTACAGCACCATTTGAGTTTTAGTAATTTCAAAGCCAAGGGACCCTGTAAATGGTCTGGATGATTGACCATAAAGTATGTACATATTTAGTTATATTAAATTGTGATTAGGGTTTCAACTTCCATATTTAAACTCTGAGTAGTTTGCAGAGCCTTTATGACTTTTATGGAAGTGCTAATGTGGATTCCGCAGGGCTTTTAATAGGAATTGAAGCAGAGGCAGACCTTTTGGTCCAGGTTACATAAATATTATGGAGATGGAGTAACAGAAAAAAAAAGCCCAACCATCAGTTGGAAATAGATAAAATTAATACCCACATCTATAAATTATGTCTTAAGAGATGAGGAGGCAAAAACCATCTGGAGCTTTGAAAAGGATCATCTGAATTTGTCCCTAACTCTTCTCTTATATTGGTTTAGTGATTTTAGCAAATGACTTTCTAAGTCTCAGTTGACTCATCTGTAAAATGAACATCATGTTGCACTGAGTAGATCATTGAGGGGGGCATGAAGTGTCTGTGAAAGGTCTTGGCGACACAAACAAATGTTTCTCAAAGCATCACACTTGGACCCCCTGTCTTGAAAACATCCCTGAAGCTTGTTAAAATTCTGATGCCTGGTCATCACATCTGCTCTGCTAAAGGAGTAATTTTGGAGAGAGGACTCAAAAGCCCTCATTTTTTCCAATAATATTAGGTTATTTTCATATGCACTAAAGCACATGAATCCATTTCTAAATATGTTTCTTATTGTACCAGAATAGTGGAGGAAGGTGGTTCACTTTTTTTTTCAGTTCCCTCTTTCTGTGCATGTGTGCTCAGCCGCTCAGTTGTGTTCTATTCTCTGCTAACCACAGACCATAGCCTACCAGTCTCCTCTGTTCATGGAATTTTTCAGGCAAGAATACCGGAGAGAGTAGCCATGTCTTCCTCCAAAAATTGAAACTGTGTCTCCTGCATCTCCTGGGCTGACAGGTGGATTCTGTACCACTGAGCCACCTGGGAATCCCATCTAAAATTCAGGTATATTAGAGCAATTAGCTCCATTTACCTGTATATGAAAAGTGAAGAATCTCATAACCGCTATATGCGTCCCTGACAGAAGAGATGAATCCAATAATAGAACAGCAGGAATTAGGACTTTCGTTGTTCAGTTGATAAGTTGTGTCTAATCCTTTGCAACCCCATGAACTGTAGCACACCAGGCTCCTCTGTCTTCCACTATCTCCCAGAGTTTGCTCAAATGATAAACCTATATAGCATATTAAAAAGCAGAGACATACTTTGCCTACAAAGTTCCATATACTTAAAGTAATGGTTTCTCCAGTAGTCATGTATGAATGTGAGAGCTAGACCATAAATAAGGCTGAGTACTGAAGAACTGATGGTGTTGGAGGAGACTCTTGAGAGTCTGTGGTGTTGGAGGAGACTCTTGAGAGTCCCTTGGACTGCAAGGAGATCAAACCAGTCAATCCTAAAGGAAATTAACTCTGAATATTCATTGGAAGGGCTGATGCTGAAACTTGCATCCCCAACTCAATGGACATGAGTTTGAGCAAGCTCCAGGAAATAGTGACGGACAGGGAAGCCTGGCAAGCTGCAGTCCACGGGATTGCAAAGAGCTGGACATAACTGAGTGATTGAACAACTGAGTTGGTGATGCCATCTTACCATCTCATCCTCTGCTGCCACTTTCCCTCTGCCTTCAAGTTTTCTCAGCAGCAGGCTCTTTTCCAGTGAATCAGCTCTTCACATCAGGTGCCCACAGTCCTGGAGCTTCAGTTTCAGCATCAGTCCTTCCAATGAATATGCAGGGTTAATTTCCTTTAGAACTGACTTTTTGATCTTGCAGTGCAAGGGACTCTCAAGAGTCTTCTTCAACACCACAATTCAAAAGCTTCAATTCTTCGGCACTCTTTATGGTCCAACTCTCACATCTGTACATGACTACTGGAAAAACCATACCTTTGCCTTATTATATGGACCTTTGTTGGCAAAGTGATATCTCTGCTTTCTAATATGCTGTCTAGGTTTGTCATAGCTTTCCTTCCAAGGAGCAAGTGTCTTAAAACTAAATTATTTTCACTATGTCTAAGATGGTATTTCCCTTGTTAACTCTAACTTCTATTCATCCTTCCAAATCCAAGTTAAAATCATCTCTGCTCTGAAATATGTTCAGACCTGTGACCTGACAGCAAAGGACCATTGCCTCCTAACATGTCCAGAGTAGACAGTGGCCATAACGGAGGTGGTGGGAAGAACTCCCATATGACCTGAAAGTTTCCTGTCCTCTGAAATCCCCCCATTGTGAGCGTGGGTGGGGCTAGTGATGGTGATCAGATGTTCCCTTGATCAGTTTACGTTATACAAGTAAAGAGGCAGATTCTACTGCTGGTTGACATCTTGATTTTCACCTGCTGAGTGTCTGAGCATTGGACCCAGCTAATCTATGTCCAAAATTTTCACCCACAGAAGGTGTGAGATTACATATTTGAGTTATGTTAAGCCACTAAATATTTGATGATTGCCTATGCAGCAGTATAACAAAGGAGATAAATAGTGAAAATACAGAGGAGAGACTGTAGAGATTTTTGGAATCCTAGAGCTCTGATCATGAAAGCTTTTTATAGAAAAATGTGTTGTCTCTACCTAGGGAACCAGTGGTTGGTAGGACATCAGCCTAGTTCAGACTCAACGCACTTCAAACCGTCAGAGACTGTAGGGCATAACACGAGTGGCACAGTTCAGGAATAGTTTTTCAATTATCTATGTGCTATCATAACATTTCTGACTGGGATTGGGATGGGAAGAATTCTGCAAACAACCAGCCATGTCAATGTGCCTTGAAATCCATCATTCTTTACCACCAATGGCTCAGTGGTAAAGAATCCACCTGCCAATGCAGGAGACACGGGTTTGATCCCTGGGTCAGGGAGACCCTCTGGAGAAAGAAATGGCAACCCGCTCCAGTATTTTTGCCTGAAAAATCCCATGGATGGAGGAGTCTCGTGGGTTACAGTCTATGGGGTTGCAAAAGAGTTGGACAGAACTTAGCAACTAAGCAACAACAGCAACAAGCTCCTTTAGAATTAAAGTTCCTCAGTACTTTTCATCCATCAGCTACCGATGAAACTGTCTGGCTCCAGCAAGAGCTTGTGCCTGGTGCTCTGTGAAAACACAGTTTTTGTAGTTTGTCATAAAATTGCTTCCTCTCCATCATCTATTCCCTTTCATCCAACGAGCTCCTAGTGTTTTATTCATAAATATAATTATCCTCATTTTATAGATGAGGAAACTGGGTCATAGAAACGTGAACACTGTGAATTAATAATAACAACAGAAGCAAGATTTGCCTCAAATTGCAAGTGACTAAGTCTCCCTTTTCGATTACCATTACGTGTATGTAGGAGTCACATACGTGCATACATACACATCATCATATGCATATCCATACAGTTGTATTTTGCACAAGTAACTTCCAAACTCTTGTTTACCATGCCAGGTTTTCCCCAGTACAATATTTCTATCCCACTGCATCCAGCCAGGAACATTCACAGTGATTTAACTCCAAGTAAAATTCAGATGTGCTTTTATATCTGTGTGGGCACAGGCACAAAATCTGAGACTGCCTGTGGCCCACACTGGCAACTTGGTCCTACATCATTCCACCTTAGAGACAAAATGTTTAAAAAAAAATCATGACTCCTCTATAAATTCCAACATTGTGGAGCTGAAAGCAATGGGTGATGTACTTTGTTAGAATGTTGCCTGAAATGTTGGCTGGTGCTTTTCAATGGGGCCACGAACATGAAGAAAGACAACCAGCTCTGCCTTGGACCCACTGAGCCCTTGCTGTAGTCTGAGTTCATCAGTCATGGCTTCATCACTGGAGATTTGAAAAGTCTAGGCATTTTCTCCAGCCCAAGCCAAAGCAATGAGACTGGAGGTCTGGGTACAGACTGACTCCTCTTTCAGAAACACAGAGCCCACTCCAGGGAACTGAAGAGCATGCGTCCTCTGCTCCCTACCTGTCTTATCTTCAGTGAACGGTCAATATTGTCCCTTAAAAATTTTTCTAAACCCAATGATAATTACTTTATTCTTTGTCAATTCATTTGAGATGTTAGACTGTGTCAAATAAAATGGCCTCTGAAACTGATTTGGGATTCTCCCCTTGGTACGTGGACTAGTTCCTGGCTAACAGTAGATGCTCAGGAAATGGTCATTGCACTAAACTGAGAAAGTTATGTTTATTGTTATCAAAATTCTGTACCCCATTCTATCCCCATTCCCTCTATGATAATTCACAACCTTGTTATCTCCTGCCCACTTGAATGGCCGTCTTGCTTATCTTCCGTTGCCTGTATATGCGCCCATTTAAACTTGAATAATAATTCCAAAGCCTAAATCTAACCATCCTATTTCTCTGTTTAGAACTCTTCAACGCTGACCCCCTCCCCCACCAAGAAATAAAGAACAGAGTTCAAGCTCCTGAACATGCAGACAAGGCCCCTGACCTGCCCCTGGCCACTTTTTTTTTTGCTAGATCTCTCCCCCCACCCCATCTTATTCATCATCATCCCAGGACTGCTCATAGCTTAATCATAATGTCACATCTAGATGCATCTTGCCTTTGCTTCTGTCATTGATTCTCTCCATCTTCTCCTCTTGGTATCTCCCAAAATTTTTACCCTGCCACTTCCTTTCTCATTAACTGAAAAATCCTGTTAGCTGTTAAGAATCAGCTTGGAGCTCTGCTAGGAAATGCTGTTCATCTCTTCTAAATATGGGTTCTGCTGTATGCTTTTTTGTACCTAACTTCATAACGACGCTTGCCCTTTTATCTGTATCCTTGTCTGCTTTCCCACATTAGAATGTAAGACCTGGTGAGCAGGGACTAAATCATATGCATCTGGGTATGCCCAGGGTCCAGCATTGGGATTCATGCACAGTAGACGCTCAATAAAGCATCTTGAAAGAATGAACAGGTGCCAGAAATAACTGATCCATGGATGAGTGGATAATGTCAGCAAAGTTCTGTTCTGAGTGCTTCGCTTCCTATGCTTCAAAGGGTTAATTGCCTCTTACCTGGAGTTCTGAGTCAATTCCACTCTCTGGTGTCAAACTCCATTTCCACTCACCTCACCCTTGTTCTAATGACATGAAACTGGACAAATAGGAAAAAGCACCCATGGCACAATTTCTGCTGATGAATATTTCAGCAGGTGCCTCTTGGCTAAAAGTCAAGATGAAAGCCTGGCTCCAGGCAAATTAAGATGGGGAAGAAAGACTTGTAAGTACATAAGGCTTTGGAGAAATGCCCCGATGCTGAGCTGGAGACAGGAGTTCTGCAATTGAAAGCGAGGAGATCACAGCCTGGGTACTCTCCAAGTCTCCTTCTGGGCTTGGGAAGGGGGCGAGGGACACGCTGCTCTCAAACTTAGATCACAAGCTGTTCCCAGGACACTTAGTCCCGGCAGGATATGACTGAGAGCCAAGGCTGCCCTCTCACCTACGGATTTTTAGCCCCCGGTAGAGCTTGGCTTCCTGGGTACAAGGCAGGCCTGAGTGATCTGTCCCCGGATCCTGTTCCAACATGACTTCCATGTTCTTGGGTGTTTTTTTGTTGTTGTTGTTGCTGTTGTTGTTATTTTTAAAGAAGGGCTGGGCTGAAGCAAGCCAGACTGGGACCATCTTTGAGTTGTTGTTGGTTCAGTTGTTGAGTCGTGTCGGACTCTTTGCAACCATCTGAGTACACACTGCTTTCTCACATCCCCAGGTGATCCAATGGGAAAAGAATCTCTGGCTTCTGAGTCCAGCAGGCTTCCCTCTCTTTGTTGCAACACAATGACTTGTTGGGATTCCAGGATAGGAAAAATTCTACAGATACTTTTTACTGAATCTACATGAAACTATATGATTTTCTTAAACACCTTGAAGCTGGATGGACAGAAAAATGGAGTCGGGGGAAAAAAAAAAAAAAGGAGGCTAATTGAACTGGACAAGGAAAGTCACTAACAGGAGACTAGGCAAGTTCCAGGAAGTGGGGAAGACAAGAGAAGACTGGGAGTTAGGAACTCTGGTTCTGAACTTGACTATGGCCCTGACCTTACACAGTGACTACCCTTTTCTGGTAGGGTATCAATTTTCTCAACTGCAGAAGGCAAAGCATTGTCTGAGATGTTTCAAGATGCCTTAAAGTTCTACTTAGTTGTGAATCGATCTATTGGTTTTTATAAGACCTCTGGCTCAGAAATGACAATAGCCAAACCAGGAGCCCTCTAAGCAAGGTCTATATTCCAGATGTGACTGGGATGTAGGAAAGGCTTCACAGGGTGGTTTGCCTTCTCCTGTCAGCTGCACTACAGATGTGGGAACTCGTAGGGAACTCAAGAGGAGTCTGATTGAATCAAAGAAATAAATCTTAATGTTGAAGATTTAGCCTGTGGTTGGTGGGAACTTGTACATAGGGAATGAAGGTCATAAATAGAGGCCCCTAAGCCACTAAGGCAGGGACCTATCTGCAAAGTTTATCAGAAGTGCTGGCAGAGGGCGGAGCACAGAACTGAGAAGAAGGAGAGATGGGGCTTTGGAGCATTCACAACAAGGACCCACGGATATCTCTGAAGCTGGAGCGTGTGTGCTCAGTCACTCAGTCTCGCTCAGTCATGTCCAGCTCTTTGTGTGGACTGTAGCCCACCAGGCTTCTCTGTCCATGGAGTTTTTCAGGCAAGAATACTGGAGTGGGTTGCCATTTCCTTCTTCAGGGGATCTTCCCGACCCAGGGATCGACCCTGTGTCTCCTACATTGGCAGGCACCTTCTTTACTACTGCTCCACCTGGGAAGCCCTATTTCTGAAGCTGGAGAGACCCCTCCAAATTCCTCAAACTGGGGCACGGGAGTGGCTATTTGCACCCCATGCATTGATCAGTTAATGTTTGGGTTGCCTTCAGGAGGACCCGGTTTCTCAGGCCAGCTGTCCACAAAGATCTATCAGTTGCCCATTTTTGCAGAAACTGGGGAAATAAGTCCCTCAATTCTGCCTGGGTAATCAGGGTGGCAGAGCAGAGTGTCCACACAGGGTAACAGCTCATGGAGCAAGTAGCTGATCACCCTTAGGGCAGATGAATTTTCCTAATTTAAATTGCTTACCAAATAAGATTATCTATACCATTTTGATGATTTTTATTTCCAAACAGAGACACAGACATCGAGAACAAATGTATGGATACCAAGGGGATAAAGGGGAGGTGGGATGAATTGGGAGATTGAGATTGACATATATAAACTAGTGATACTATGCATAAAATAGATAATTGATGAGAACCTACTATATAGCTCTACTAAGTGTTCTGTAGTGACCTAAATGAAAAGGAAATTCAAAAAAGAGGGGATATACATATATGTATAGCTGGTTCATTTGCTGTGCAGCAGAAACTGACAGCATTGTAAAGCAAGTATACGCCAATACAGGTAATTAAAATAAATAAATTGCTTACCAATCACAGGGGAGTTTGTTAAACAGCCATCTCCCTGGCCTCAGTCTGAATCAGTTAAGACAAAATCTGAGAGTGTGATCACGTACATACTTTCACAGCATCCCGGTGATTCTATTGTTAGCTGTGGTGAGATGTAGTGGTATTTGGGGTAAAATGGTTGGAGATATGGCATCAAATTTTGAGTTCCAAAAATGGCTCCATTCCTTGCAAATCAAAAGAGACTACATTGATCACACTTCTCTCAGCCTTATTGCCTTTATCTAGAGAAAAAGAATGAAAGAGCAGAGAACTATTGTGGAGTCAATAATATTATTTTATTCAAGAATTTTATGGAATTCTACACTAATATTAGATATTTCCCCTGAGTTCAGTGGTTATAAACATGCATCTGAGAAACAGTGCCAGTCTGTGATGCAGTTTTCTCCAGTCTATAGAAAAATAATAAATTTTTTTACAGAGTTTTATCTAAAGACAAAATCAATTTAAGGTTCTTTATACCTGGCACATATTAATTGCTCATTTAATGCTAATTACAGCTACTTCTAAAACAAACAAACAAAATTTTCAGTGGAGAAATATTTTTAAGAATCATCCCACCTTGATTGTTTCTCTAAGATACAATGATTACTTTTTAAATAAGACAGAGCAGCTTATTATTTTAATAACATTCCTCCTCTTTTATCCCAATCCGTGTGGGTAGATGCATCGGAAAATGTCTTGAAAGAGCCATTTTGACTGGTATTTTCTCTAACGTTCGGCCACGTTCTTGTTTTCCTTTTGTTGAAAGCTCATTTCTCCCCTCCTGGAGCCGCTGTGAGTGTCCCCAATCGCAACGGTCACAGTGGATGTGAACAATGTAACGCTCTCGGCTTTCTCTCTCCACCACACGGTCTTTCCATCTCTAACTGCCTCTCCTGTCTTTCCTCTTTGCCTTCTCATCATCCTCCAGTAACTGTTTTCCTTCCTCTTCCTCTTCCTTTAGTCTCCCCCTCCAATTATTCTTACACTAAAAAATTACCAAACAAAACAAAGAAATAAAAAAAAGACACATTCTATACATAGGCGTGGGGAAATCTGTGTAGAGCTGAGGGTCAAGGTATTGTTTTAATTGTGTCCATTTTTAAATTGATTGATTCAAGTAATACATAGGACTCACTGGAACCCATCTTAAAGAGATGGGGATACCAGACCACCTTACCTGCCTCCTGAGATATTTCTATGCAGATCAAGAAGCAACAGTTAGAACTGGACTTGGAAGAACCAATTGGTTCAAAACCGGGAAAGGAATATGTCAAGGCTGTATATTGTCACCCTGATTACTTAACTTGTATGCTGAATACATCATGTGAAATGCCAGGCTAGATGAAGCACAAACTGGAATCAAGATTGCTGGGAGAAATATCAATAACCTCAGATATACAGATGACACCACCCTTATGGCAGAAAACAAAAAACTAAAGAGCCTCTTGATGAAAAGGAAAGAGGAGAGTAAAAAAGTTGGCTTAAAATTCAACATTCAGAAAACTAAGATCATGGCATCCAGTCCCATCACTTTATGGCAAATAGATGGGGAAACAATGGAAACAGTGAGAGACTTCATTTTGGGGGGCTCCAAAATGACTACAGATGGTGACTGCAGCCATGAAATTAAAAGACCCTTGCTCCGTGGGGGAAAAGCTATGACAAACCTAGACAGCATATTAAAAAGCAGAGACATTACTTTGACAACAAATGTCCATCTAGTCAAAACTATGGTTTTTCCAGTAGTCATGTATGGATATGAGAGTTGGGCCATAAAGAAAGATGAGCCCTGAAGAAATGACGCTTTTGAACTGTGGTGTTGGAGAAGACTCTTGAGAGTCCCTTGGACTGCAAGGAGATCCAACCAGTCCATCCTAAAGGAAATCTGTCCTGAATATTCATTGGAAGGACTGATGCTGAAGCTGAAACTCCAGTACTTTGGCCACCTGATGTGAAGAACTGACTCTTTGGAAAAGACCCTGATGCTGGAAAAGACCCTGATGCTGGGAAAGACTGAAGGCAGGACGAGAAGGGGACAACAGAGGATGAGATGGTTGGATGGCATCACCGACTTGATGGATGTGAGTTTGTGCAAGCTTCAGGAGTAGGTGATGGACAGGGAAGCCTGGCATGCTGCAGTCTATGGGGTTGCAAAGAGTCGGACACAACTGAGCGACTGAACTGAATTGAACACCAGCTGAGTCAATCATTAGGCTCACAACAGGAGAGTTAAGCCAGGTTGGAAACACAGGATGCTTCAAAAGCATGGAGGGAGCTTCTCTAACCTCTGGTCTCTCATACTACTCATGATCCAGACCTCTTTTCCATCTTGCTTTTCGTCTATCCTGGGGTCATGAAGAGAACATTTAAACAGTTCAGCAGTCCACAGCGGAGTTGACTCTACTGTTGTAAGAGGGAGTTGTAATAAATATGCAAGTAAAGCAAAATGAGCTGGAGGTTCAAAATCATGAATATGGCCTTGGTAGAGTGTGGCCCCAGGTTACACAAAGAGGCCCCATTCTTGTCTTGGCCTTGACAATTCTGACAACTGAGGTCAAGATTATGTCTAAAGGCAGCAATACTTAGGGGAGGAGAAGTTCACCACATTCAGACTGGTTTTGATGTTTTAAGACAAGAAGAAATAAATTACCTGAGGTCATAGAATATTGGAGGCCTCCTCCAATCTCTGATAGTTCCACTTCACCTTGTGTCCATTCTTTAGTGATCCTCAAAGTTTGGGTTTTGATGAATACATAAGTCTCCTTTAGATCATAAAATATAGATGATAACATATAATGTGTTCATCACTCATTTTGATTAGTAAACTAAAGCTCTTCCTTTCATAAACTGCCCCTCTTCAAGAAGGCCACATTTAACCAATATCTGCTCTGTTTACTCAAATACAGGTCATGTCCCTCTAGGAAGGAATCCCTGAGCCCAAGAGGGAGTATTTTCCTATACGTCACTCATTCTACTTTCTGATAGTGAGCGGTCTGCTCTCTGTCTGCTCCCAGCTCATGAGATACAGGCGGACTGGGACATTTTTTTTAAAGTAATTTTTATTGTGGTAGAGATGATTGGGCGGCCATCTATGGGAGCTTCCCCCGTGGCTTAGATGGTAAAGCGTCTGCCTACAATGTGGGAGACCCGGGTTCAATCCCTCGGTTGGGAAGATCTCCTGGAGAAGGAAATGGCAACCCACTCCACTACTCTTGCCTGGAGAATCCACGGACGGAGGAGTCTGATAGGCTGCAGTCCATGGGGTCGCAAAGAGTCAGACCCGACTTCACTTTCACTTTCACTTTCTATGGGGTCGCACAGAGTCGGACACTACTGAAGCGACTTAGCAGCAGCAGCAGCAGAGTTGATTTACAATGTTGTGTTAGTTTCAGGGGTAGAGCAAAGTGAGTCAGTTACACATAGACATAGATTCACTCTTTTTTAGATTCTATTACCCCTATAGATCACTACAGAGTATTGAGCAGAATTCCCTGTGCTATGTATTAGGTCCTGCCTAGGCTGTGGTCCATGGGGTCGCTAAGAGTCGGACAGGACTGAGCGACTTCACTTTCACTTTTCAGTTTCATGCATTGGAGAAGGAAATGGCACCCCACTCCAGTGTTCTTGCCTGGAGAATCCCAGGGACGGGCCAGCCTGGTGGGAGGCCATCTATGGGGTCGCACAGAGTTGGACACGACTAAGCGACTTAGCCACATCAGCAGTTATCTATTTTATATATAGTAGTGTGTATAGGTCAATCCCAATCTCCCAAATTGTCTCTCCCCTATCCCCCCTTGGTAACCATAAGCTTGTTTTCTACATTCGTGACTCCATTTTTGTTTTGTAAATAGGCTCATTTCTACCATTTTAAATATTTTTGAGAACAGTTTCTTAGATTTTTTTTATGTTTTATTGGAGTGCAGCCAGTTACTAATGATGTGCTAATTTCAGGTGGACAGCAAAGGGACTCAGCCCTATATATATATATATATATCCATGTATCCATTCTCCTCCCAATTGCCCTCCCATCCAGGTTGCCACATAACATTGAGCAGAATCCCCTGAGCTATACAGGAGGTCCTTGTTGGTTATCCATTTTAAATATAGCAGTATGTACCATTCTTTTAGATCCTACATGTAAGTGGTATATTTGTATTTCTCTATCCAACTTACTTCAGTCAATATGATAATCTCTAGGTCCATCCATGTCCCAGGGCCTTTTTAAAAATTTAAATGTGTGCCTTTGTGTGGGTGGGCTACAAGATGCAGATGAAGCAAATGTCTGCAGAATAAATGAATGGAAAAATAAATTAGTGAATAAGCTAAGGAATTAACATAAGAATGAATGAAGCTCTATACTAGAAGGTGCTTAATTAGAAAAAAAAAAAAAAAAGAGAGAGAGAGAGAGAGAGAACCAGCCTTAGAACTGTTGAGAAAGGATTGCTAAGCTAAACCTTGCAAGCATTTTGAATCTAAGGCAAATGCCAGACGGTGGAATTATATAATGACAACTCACCTTTAGAAGAAATTTAATGTTCATGTGAGCTAATAAAGCTGATGGAATTTAGATGGACTTTTAATAGGGGAGCTGAGGAAGTACAACATCCCTGACTATTTATTTTTAAGAAAAGTCAGAATTAAAATACAATTTTCACTGATATGTTGCTAAAGCCAAATCGACTAGAAGTAGGCATTCAAGGGTTCCCTCTTTAATTTGTTGGAGGCAGTCTAGTGGAGGAAGTTACACACTGGAGAGTGAAATTGGAGATCCCCGTTAGTCACACAAAGAGCAGCCATGAATACGGTTTCTCTGAAGATTTTCTCCAAATACCTCTCTCTTCCAAAACTGAGGCTCTACCAACTTCAAACAGAGAGTCTTTCAAGCTTCTCTGTGCTCCTAGAAAAGCCACATCAACAGGCTATTCATAAATATACTCTGCCCTCTTCTCCCCAAGGCATAAAGAGAATACTTAATTCTTCTTTGGGTTCAAAGCATCACCTTTCTTCTTATAGTGTAATATTGAAAAGAAAGCTTACGACTCAATGAAAAAAATTCCTATCTCTAAAATTAAAGTGGGTTGACAGTGGTGAGCTCCTGTATTTAGTAGTTTGTGATGATAGTTTGGGATAACGACTTGAATGTCAGTGTTAGACATCTATAAGGGAGTTCAAAGCTTGCTCAGAGCCATGCTTCTTTAAGATTGGATTTGAACAAGAAGTCATGTACAGTGCTGGAGCAGTAAAACACCCCATTCTAGGAAAGGGTTACCATCTTTGTTAAGTTCTTGGATCTCAGAGGTCCAGCACTGCCCCTTCTGACTTCCAGGTGCCCAGTGGGCACACACATATAACACATACCATGCTGCATTAGCTGATCTGTCTCCATGCATCACCTTCCCCCAGAAGAGTGTGAGGACTGAGGCAGAGCACGGAAACCTGACCGAGTCATCTCTGAATCCTCAAGGTCTAACACTGAAGTTAACTGTTAGTAGAAGTTGGCTTCCTTGGTGGCTCAGACTGTAGAGAATCTGCCTACCAATGAAGAAGACAAAGAGATGAGAATTCGATCCCTGGGTTGGGAAAATCCCTCAGAGAAGGAAATGGCAATGCACTCCAGTATTCTTGCCTGTAAAGTCCCATGGGCAGAGGTGCCTGGTGGGCTACTGCCCATGGGATCACAAAGAGTCAGATATGACTGGGATACTAACACAGATATAGTAGTAGAAGAGAGTCGAAGTGGGTCCTTGAGAGGATGAGTGTTTGGATGGATGGATGGATGCGTGTGTGGATAGATGGATGAGTAGATGAATGGGAGGATGTCTTGACTTATTCATCTCTTCTTTAGAAAAAAAAAAAAAGGTGAGTTGTCAAGAAAACTGATAAAATGTTGTGGGTAGTGCCTCTGGATTAAGGACTGTCACATATTTAAAAGAAATAAATGAGAGAGAGAGAATCTGCTTCTTTCTGTTTCTTGTTGTTTTGCACCTTGCTGTGAGGGGATATGAACTTGGAGCTGCTGTAGACACCTTGAGAGCCTGAGGGGACATCCATTTATATGGTGTATATAGTGTAGCAGAAAGGTAGGAACAGCCAGGGTCCTTAAAGACCTTGATGAATAGCTGATCATCCCTGGAGTGACCTCTATCCGGATTTCTTATTAGGTGAGAAAATTCTCTTACAAGAGAAAAATGAATCCCTGATGTACAAGCTTCTATTAGCTCAGGTTTTCTCCTTCTATTACACTCATTTCTTCTAGACCTCCTTTCTCCCCTGTGTTGGAGTGGCACTAAAGCAACCAGTCCCTGTGGAGCCTAAGGCATGGTATGGACCAGACACCTGGACGGTGCAGCCTTGACTTTACCGGCGGAAGAGCAAGGCGGAGAAGGACAGCTGTGCTGCTGGTGGCAGTGGAGTCCTGCATGACCTGCCAGGAAGGAGAGCGTTCTGGCCATGGTCTTGCCCAACAGGGCTGATCTGGAGCGACTCCAGAGATGGGCGCTGTGGGTTTCTCATTTGACACTTGAACGTGTCTTCTGAAAGTTTCCCACTTCCAAGAAAACTGACTCAGCTGATGTTCCAGTTCAGCCCTTAGAATTTCTTGGTTGTATCATTGAAGATGATAAGCCCTCTCTGCTTTTTTTTTTTAACCTCAAAAAAAAAAATAGGAAAATCAAAATACACCATATCAAGGGACACTAAGGGGGAGAGGATGTGGAGTGAAGAACAGGGAGAGGCTGGACCAAGGGAGGGTACAGACTCACAGATGTAGAGAACAAACATGGTTACCAGTGGGGAGAGGGGGGAAGGGAGGGGTGCTATAGGAGTAGGGGAGCAAGGGGTACAAGCTACTAGTATAAGATAGGCTACAAGGAAAATAAATAAAATAAATTACCAGGATAAGTTGCACAATACAGGGAAGACAATATCTTGTAATAACTATGAAAGGAGTAAAACTTAAAATTTATGAATCACCATATTATATTATAATCACTTGGAGAAGGCAATGGCACCCCATTTATATGAAATCAACTATAACTCAATTTAAAAAGAAGTGCATTTAACAAATGTTCCTCTTCTCTCCTTGTAGTTTTAATTTTTTGGCTATTTTTATTAAAAGGGATTTTTTTCCCCTCCCTACCTGAGGCCAATACAGAAACAAACTGGCTTTATTGGTTTCCAGTATGAAAATATTAGAAAGAGATGATGACTATTTTTAGTATGAAAGGGCAATTGTGAGTCTAGGCTTTGAAAATAACAAAACTCATTGAAAAAAAAAAACATTCCAATACTTTGCCGAGAATAAGCACTCAGTTTACTTATTATCAATAAAATTATTATTTTAAATAAACTGTTGACTGTTTTGTTATTATGTTACAAACTCAAAGATGACACAGTTGTAAATTACGACGAAGCAGCTCACCCAGACCAAATGACCAACTTTAGTATTGTAAAGTAAAATAATAATAATAATAATAATTTAAAAAAAGTAGAGGAGTAAAAATGCAATGAACTGCTGTTTTCTTTTCTTTCGGTTCTTATGTTAGTCAACTTTTCATTTTGGGGAAAAATGTGAATTGAGCAGAAATTAGCGTTTCTTCTAGTAGAGTTTCCCATGGCATCTTTTCATGGTAAAACAAAGTCTACAAATATGGGGGAAAGGGCGGCATGTGTCATTCTCGCAACTTGATCTTCTTTCCTTAGAAAAGGAGAGAGAAATTCAAAGACCATCCTTAGAAGAGGAGGAAAAGAGTCCCTTGCTAAATGTTAGTTATTAGAACTGGACAAATTTCCACTGTTTAGATAATGTGATTATTCCCCACACTATGTTTAATTATCAGGTGTGCAGATAAGCTGACACTTTTATTCCTCTTTTAAATATTGAAATTTAATTGAAGAAAAAAGCATCCTAAAAAGTGGATAATTAAACAAATATGCTGCGAAACAAGGCCATGTGCAATTTTATTTTATGTGTAAATTATATGTAGACCCAAAGGGGATGCCATCTTATTATACAGATTGCTCCCCCATTAGCATTTCAGTGGAGAGACTTTTCCTTCTGGTTTTGAGGAACTCAGAGGAACAGGGAGCACCTGCCAAAGGTGTGTGTGAAGGAAGACTTTTAAAAGTTTGTTTGCTTCTTGGAAAGAAAAAAAACAAAAACCTTTCTGTGTTGATTGTACTTGCATAGCTTTCTGCTAGCTAGGAAAAATTAACCTCCGTTTGCATGAAGGAATCATTCCTGCAGAGCATCACAGGATGGTAGAAGTGAGTCATTCCACAGCTTGGAGAGAATGCTGAGCATGTTTGGTCCTGAGACAGGCCAGGATTCGGGCCCTGAGACCCTTTGCTTCAGTGCTTGCACCCAAAAAATGGCTCTGGGAGCACCAAACTACGAAGAATTGATAAGAGAGAAAAAACAGTTGTGTGCACTTGCAGTTGGGACATGGACTGTATGTAGTCCAGCAGGCTCCTCTACCCATGGAATTCTCTAGGCAAGAATACTGGTGTGGGTTACCATTTCCTTCTCCAGGGGATCTTTCTGACCCAGGGATCAAACCTGGGTCTCTGGCATTGCAGGCAGATTCTTTACAATCTGAGCCACAAGGGAAGCCCAAACTATGGACAGTAAGATACAAAAGAACCAAAACCCAGCTGCCACTTCTGAGGAGGAGGGAGCAAAGAAAGGGAAAATGAAAGTGAAAGTCGCTCAATTGTGTCCGACTCTTTGTGACCCCATGGACTATACAGTACATGGAATTCTCCAGGCCAGAATACTGGAGTGGGTAGCCTTTCCCTTCTCAGGGGATCTTCCCAACCCAGGGATCAAATCCAGGTCTCCCGCATGGCAGGTGGATTTTTAACCAGCTGAGCCACCAGGGAAGTTCAAGAATACTGAAATGGGTACCCTATCCCTTCTCTAGCAGATCTTTCAGACCCAGGAATAGAACTGGGGTCTCCTGCATTTCAGGAGGATTCTTTACCAACTGAGCAATGAAGGAAGCAAAAGAAGGGAGTTGGGAGTGAAAGCAGGGTACTGCACACACCACCAAGGGGGTGGGCAGACCATCTAAGCCACCCCGCTGACTGCCCCTGGACCTCTCCTTAGCTTCATCCCTATTTAAGGAGCTAGCTCCCCCTTGGGGATCTAGCAAGGGAAACTGTTGCTTGTTTCCCCTCTTACCCCCTGCTATAACAGGGGCCCCAGTAAAGTCTTGTCTGAATTTCTCATCTGGCCTCTTACCAATTTCTATTGATCAAGGAGGCCAAGAACTCTGGTCTATAACATACTGAAAAGACCACAAAAAGAAACTGTATTCCAAGGAACCAAGATAGATCTCTGGTCATAACACTGGACACTCTGTGTGTCTCTTTTCATCTTTCACCCCTTATTCGACTGAATTCAGCTTAAAAATGTAGAGACTATAAATTGATTATTAACAATTCACCAACCTGTATGATTATAGGATATATGCGTATGTGCTCAGTTGTGTCCAACTCTTCACTGCCCCCATGGACTGTAGCCCTCCAGGCTCCCCTGTCCATGGGATTATCCAGGCAAGGATACTGGAGAGGGTTGCATTCCCTCTTCCTGGGAATCTTTCCCACCCAGGGACCAAACCTGCGTCTCCTGTGTCTCCTGCATTGCAGGCAGATTCTTAACCACTTAAACCATCGGGGAATGAGCAAGATTCAAAAGGAAAATGTAGAAGGATTCTTACAGTTCTGAAGTACTGCAGGCCATGACAATGCTGATCCTAGGTAGCTGCTGTATTTCATCTGGGGGTTCATTTTCACTCCCACTGTTCCTGGAACTGCTCCAAGATTGTGGGAGCTGTTTCCACCATCAGAACTTCTTCTTGAGTCTTTGAGGTCCTCTCTGTATCTGTCTTTGACTTTGACATGCAAATATTGTTAAGCAGGGCTACACTTAAAAATGCTTATGTCTTAATGGAAATTTATTTGAGAAGACATATTAGAATGTCTTAACCATCTGCTATGGACAAGAGCTCCTCAATATTATGTATTGCCCAAAGTTAGAATCGCTTAGTGAAAAGTCTGGCATTAGACTTGAAGACCTTGGTTATTACAAGTAATGCTGCAATGGATATTGGGGTGCATGCACCTTTTCAAATTATGGTTTTCTCCTGATATATGTCCAGGAATGGGATTGCTGGATTATGTGGTAATTCTATGTAGACTTTTCTGATGAACCTCCATACTGTTTTTCACAGAGGCTGCGCTGACTTACAGTCCCAACAACAGTATAGGATGGTTCCCTTTTCTCCACACCCTCTCCAGAATGTATTTTTTTGTAAAATTTTTAATGGTGACCATTCTGACCAGCGTGAGATGATACCACCTTGTAATTTTTATTTGCCTTTCTCTAATAATTAGTGATATTGAGCATAAATACAAGTGCTTTTTAGTTATCTGTATGTCTTCTTTGGAGAAATGTCTATTTATATCTTCTGCCCATTAAACAATTATGTATAAATAATTCGACTCTTCCATACTCTATCTCAAACATTGTCTTAATAAATATTTCAATTTTTGCATTTTTAATGAGGACAAAGAGAATTATAGTATGTGTTTCTTTTCTTTGCTGTCATTAAAGGGATGCTTTTTTTTTTAAATAAAAATTATATGTATAAAATAATGGGTTGGGAAGATCCTCTGAAGAAGAAGCGGCAACCCACTCCAGTATTCTTGCCTGGAGAATTCCATGGACGGAGGAGCCTGGAAGGCTTCAGTCCACAGAGTCGCAAAAAGTCGGTCAGGACTGAGTGGCTAACACTGTTATTTTAAGAAGAGAATTAAAGATCCATGTTCTTCATTTAAACAGTGGTATCTGTTTGTATGCGTGTGTGCTTTTCTCCATGAAGCCGCCTTATACTGCACCACTGTCTATGTTTAATTGAGTACTATAACCATTATATGGGCTTCCCTGGTGACTTAGATGTAAGAATTTACCTACAATTCAAGAGACATAGGTTTGATCCCTGGGTCAGGAAGATCCCCTGGACAAGGAAATAGCAACCCACTCCAATATTCTTGCCTAGAAAATTCCGTGAACAGAGGAGCCTAGTGGGCTACAGTCCATGAGGTCACAAAAGTGTTAGAAACCACTTGAGATAAAGCAACAATAACATTATATAGAAGGAAGGAAACTTCCCAGATTTTTAACACCTTCTAATGTTACCATAAAATATTCCAAATCAACCCTGAGAGTCATTCAAATTGTGTTATTTTATATTTACCATTAGTAATATTATTTAAAGGAAGCTGTTAATTTCTCTCTGGTTCATACTGTCAGGACTCAGGATGAATCAAAAGGACCGGGTCAACAGCCTCTGAGTGACATGGAAAGTCTGCCCAGGGAGGAGGGATGAGGTTTTCCGGGTCAGACTGAGACAGTTATATATGGATGGTGGATTTGCACTGAAGACAAGTAAGGGAGCTGAAGTGGTGTTGAGGCTTGTAATCAGGAGGTGCACAAAGATTAAAACCAAATGGGCATATATCATAAGAGAGGATGTGTGGATTGAATTGGGATGAAGGGCTCAGGGTCATAAGTCACGAGGGTTCATCGATTCCTATCTCCCAGGGTGATGGGATATGAGATGAGGTTGAACATGGTGGCTTCATAGATGATCAGACAATTTCAGCCACTGCAGTAGGTGGTCCACAGCTAGAAAGAAAGCATCCAAGCTTGCAATTAGGAGTCCTGAATTGTCTACACTGGATCCCTTGGCTGAGCTGGACCATAGTGTCCCATAGAGATGTAAATAGCAAAAAATATAGTTTGGTAGGAAATAAAAGGACATGATAGTTGTAAAGGAATTAGGTTTTAAACATTTCAAGACAGTTATAAGCACTCTTATAAGAGAGCAGATTTCTACTGTGTTTCCTACTGAGTCATTTAGGGGAGAGACCTACTTTGAAATTTCTCAGCAAATTCTTGGAACCCTAATGCACAGCTTGAACCCCAAAGCAGCAGATGTTTTGAAATAGTGTAAATGCAGAGAGAATGGCTTTCAAGAATCCAGTAAAATGTTGGGAAAGGGATTAAGGATAACACAACTAAAAAAGCAAACAACACACATTATTCAGATACAGGCTTCATTTCTAAGCTCATGTACAAAAGGATCCATTTTCATTTCTATGTTATATCAAGTCCTTTTCCTAATTTTCCCATAATTTAACATTCAATTTATTTTACTACCCATATCACAGATAATTCATGGATAGAGTCTTGAAAATTTGATATGATTCATTTCATTCCCAAATAACATAAGGCCTTCTGCCTAATTTTCCCATATTTTTACATTCAATTTATTTTACTATCCACATCATAGATAGTGGAGGATAGAATCTTGAAAACTCAATTTGATTCTAAAGGTAGTGAGTATGAAATTATAAATGAATAGCAAAATAGTTATACATTCATTTAACAAATATTTATGGAAAATGTCACTTGTTCTCTACGTCAAGCATTGTAGGGAGTACAAATAAATATGGTGTGTGTGTGTGTGTGTTAGTCATTCAGTTGTGTCCAACTCTTTGTGACCCCATGGACTGTGACTCCCCAGGCTCCTTTGTCCATGGAATTCTCTAGTCAAAAATACTGAAGTGGGCTCCATTCCCTTCTACAGGGGATCTTCCCAACCCAAGAAATGAACCTGGATTTCCCACATGGCAGGCAGATTCTTTACCATCTGTACCACCAGGGAAGCCCATGAATATGGCATTTTAAGTGTCAGAGTTTGACAGAGAGTTTGTCAGAGTTTGCCTTTGGGGTGTCTACGAACCTGGACAGGGAAACGTGTCTTGACCTTATAGGAAGTAGGGCTGGTTTCTCAATCTTCTGAAATGGTCTGGCTTGGCGAATGGGTGCAAATGTGAGGTGACATGCATATTTTTTGTCATTGGCAGAATACTTAAATAAAACAACCACATTTTCAGGAAGGCAGTATTGTAGAATCAGATCAGATCAGATCAGTTGCTCAGTCGTGTCCGACTCTTTGCGACCCCATGAATCGCAGCCAGGCCTCCCTGTCCATCACCAACTCCCGGAGTTCACCGAGACCCACGTCCATCGAGTCAGTGATGCCATCCAGCCATCTCATCCTCTGTCGTCCCCTTCTCCTCCTGCCCCCAATCCCTCCCAGCATCAGAGTCTTTTCCAATGAATCAACTCTTCCCATGAGGTGGCCAAAGTACTGGAGTTTCAGCTTTAGCATCATTCCTTCCAAAGAAATCCCAGGGCTGATCTCCTTCAGAATGGACTGGTTGGATCTTCTTGCAGTCCAAGGGACTCTCAAGAGTTTTCTTCAACACCACAGTTCAAAAGCATCAATTCTTCGGCGCTCAGCCTTCTTCACAGTGCAACTCTCACATCCATACATGACCACAGGAAAAACCATAGCCTTGACTAGATGAACCTTTGTTGGCAAAGTAATGTCTCTGCTTTTTAATATGCTATTTAGGTTGGTCATAACTTTCCTTCCAAGGAGTAAGCGTCTTTTAATTTCATGGCTGCAGTCACCATCTGCAGTGATTTTGGAGCCCAGAAAAATAAAGTCTGACACTGTTTCCACTATTTCCCCATCTATTTCCCATGAAGTGGTGGGACTGGATACTCAATAGCAAAGAAAAGAATATCCTGACTGGATATAAATGCTTATAATGTTCTTGGCTTTCTTTCAGAGAGATGAGGAATCACAATCTTTTTGCAAGTGATATTGATTATAGATATATACAGAAATTAAGAAATAATAATGATGGATATATATTCTTTCCATCATTATATAATGTTATATATTACATCATATGAAATATGTGTATGTGTGTGCTCAGTCATGTGCAACTCTTTGCGGCCCCCTGGTGTGGCCCCACCAGGCTCCTCTGCCCATAGAATTTTCTAAGCAAGAGTACTGGAGTGGGTTGCCATTTCCTGCTCCTTGGGATCTTCCCAACCCAGGGATAGAAACCACCCTGCATCTCTTGCATTGACAGATGGATTCTTTACTGCTAGCACCACCTGGGAAGCCTGTATTATATACAGTATATATAATATTATATTATATTATAATATATTATATTATGATGGAAGAAATAGAAAATCCACCATTATTATTTCTATCATTGTCGGCCACTTCCTATCTGTTTGAACACAACAAAAAGCTGTGTAACCTCTCCTAGCCTCAGTTTCCTTCTCTAGAAAATGGGCACAATGACCTACACTTGCAGAGGTGTTGTGAGCATTAAAGTGACACCTGACTCTTGGAACCACTTGGTCTGTGACCAGCTTACTTGGCGTATCTTGATGGCAATGACCTTGTCTCTGTTTCCCCAGGCACAGACACTGTGCCAAGCACATAATAAATGCTTACTGTGTGCTTGTTTGAACACCGCTTGAGCGGAATTCTGCCTTTGATTTCTTCACAGTCTTCCCAAAAGGTGCCTTCTACTGATGTTTGATCTTAGGAAAGTTTCTGTTTGGGCTGGGGTCTTCATTCCCCATCGATACAACACAGAGTAGTCTTTCTGGAGAGATCTCTGAAAGATAGCTAAAATGTTTCCAAACATGGTTTTGTCTCCAGAGAATGTTCTGTGATACTCAGTGGATAAAAGAATTCTTTCTTGGCAATGCTTTTTCTTCTACCCCATCACATGTAGCAAGCATGCTCTTGGATCTTGTGGCTTCAAGAAAAGCAACTATGTGAATTTCCGAACAAATTTAGGAAGACCTAGCCAGCTAGTTACCCACATGGCAGTGATAAATAAAGAGCCTTGGGGTCAATGGTTACCCAGAACTTGTCTCTTTGCTATTCTTGGGTTTGTGGAATTTCTTCATGGCTTCAATCAACACTCTCCTTTTCTGTGCCTGCTGTATGCCACACACGGTACCACAGACGTTTCTCCCTTGAAGTCCTAAATACTTTATGTCGTCACTTTTGATAAAATCAACAAAAACAATAACTTTCTAAAATGAGATATATCCAGGGAGCCTTCTGTGTTTTGAAAGTAAGATCCCTGAACACCATCCCACATTTATCATGATTTGGCCATCCTTATGCAGAGAGTAAAAGTCTCTCATAAAAGAAAATGTAGTGAGAATTTCTGCTTGCCCTGTTTTCTGAATGGCTCCACACTGCATACTTTTAAAATCTGTTTTGCATAGTTTCCTGCCTTCTCCACTTCCTGACTATGCCTTATCACCACCAGTGTCCCCGCCTTCTTGACTACCTGCTTAAAATACATTTTCTATTTTAAATTCATTTTAGTTAGCTGAGATTTGTAGTAAGAAAACCAAGAAGTGAAAAGAGTTACATGTGTCATCAGAAACATCAGTGGATAGAGTTGGAATTCTTATTCTGACACTTCTCAGTTATGGCACTGGACATAGAACTTTGAATCTCTGTTTTTTATTCTCCTCTCTTTAGATTAGGAAATTATCCAACCCCATCTTCTTGCATTGTTGAAGATAGAAGCCATGCTGCTTACAAAGCTGTAGCTCAGTGGCCCAAATGCTGCCATTGCTGGAGTGTGCAGAATCCTTGCTTCCCTAGATATTCTGTAGCCTCTGTCTTCATACCTGGGTGCATCTTCAGCTTCCTATGGCTTTGTTGCTGTTGTTGCTCAGTCATATCTGACTCTTTGCGACCCCGTGGACTGCAGCACACCAGGCTTCCCTGTCCTTCACCATCTCCCGGAGCTTGCTCAAACTCACGTCCCTTGAGTCCGTGATGTCATCTAACCATCTTGTCCTCTGTCACCCCCTTCTCCTCCTGTCTTCCATCTTTCTCAGCATCAGGGTCTTTTCCAGTGAGTTGGCTCTTCACATCAGGTGGCAAGAATACTGGAGCTTCAGCTTCAGCATCAGTCCTTCCAATAAACATTCAGGACTGATTTCCTTTAGGATTGACTGGTTTGATCTCTTTGCTGTCCAAGGGATTCTCAAGAGTCTTCTCCAACACCATAGTTCAAAAGCATCAGTTCTTTGGCACTCAGCCTTTTTTATGGTCCAACCCTCACATCCATACCTGACTACTGAAAAAAACTAGAGCTTTAACTATGTGGACATTTTCCAGCAAAGTAACGTCTGCTTTTTAATATGCTGTCTAGGTTTGTCATAGCTTTTCTTCCAAGGAGCAAGTGTCTTTTAATTTCATGGCTGTAATCACCATCCACAGTGATTTTGGAGCCCAAGAAAATAAAATGTCAGTTTTCATTGTTTTCCCATCTATTTGCCATGAAGTGATGGAACCACATGCTGTGATCTTAATTTTTTGAATGTTGAATTTTAAGCCGGAATTTTCATTCTCCTCTTTCACTTTTATCAACAGGCTCTCTATTTCCTCTTCACTTTATTGCCATAAGGGTGGTATCATCTGTGTATCTGAGATTACTCATATTTTCCCAGCAATCTTGATTCCACCTTGTGCTTCATTCAACCCAGCATTTCACATGATGCACTCTGTATATAAATTAAATAATCAGAGTGACAATATACAACCTTGATGTATCCCTTTCCTAATTTTGAACCAGTCTGTTGTTCTACATCCAGTTCGAACTGTTGTTTCTTGACCTGCATACACATTTCTTAGGAGGCATGTAAGGTAGTCTGGTAGGTAAAGTGAAAGTCACTCAGTCATGTCCCACTCTTTGTGACCCCTTGGACTGTAGCCTGCCAGGCTCCTCTGTCCATGGAATTCTCCAGGCAAGAATACAGAAGTGGGTAGCCATTTACTTCTCCAGGGGATCTTTCCAACCCAGGGATCCAACACAGGTACCTTGCATTGCAGGCAGATTATTTACCTTCTGAGCCACTAGGGAAGCCCAAGAATACTGGAATAGGTAGCCTATCCTCCAGGGGATCTTCCAGACCCAGGGATCGAACTGGGGTCTCCTGTACTGCAAGCAGATTCTTAACCAGCTGAGCTACCAAGGAAGCCCCTGGATAGGTAAGGTGGTCTGGTATTCCCATCTCTTTAAGCATTTTCCAGTTTGTCGTGATCCACACATTATTATTTTCCAAGCTATTTTTTTCCTGCTTGGAAAATAATAATCAAAGGGGTCAGTCACTGAAGTCATATATTTTAGGTCCATTACCTTCTCTTACCTCTTAGCAGTGCAGTGATGCTGGCTCTGTGGTGCTTATTTTGCAGATAAGAGCACTGGGGCTCAGGAGGTTAAATGGCTTGTTGAGATCACATAGCTAGTAAGTGACTCAACACCATGTTTCTAACACCCAAACCATGAATCATTTCACCACAGTGGACTTCCTTTCTGGGAATAAGACAGGTTTGCAGAGAGCAGAGTAATGGATCATGGCAGTGTAACTCTACTAACCCCAGCAGGTGACCAGCTGCTCTGAACATTGATTATCTTTGGCAGACGCCCACATTTGAGGCCATGAAAGATTCAGGTATTGAGACAGGAGAGACTGGTTTTCTCCTCCACCTCTGAGCTGAATGTTTGGGGACACCAGGATCTGCTTGATAATTTGGAGATGTAATTCTCTGTCTTCCTGCAGAGTGCCAGAGATAATGTATTTAAGAGATGCTGGACCAATCAGGTGAGAATTTATGTAAGCTGAAACCATTAGGTGGCTTAATTAAATCAGGGCATTTAACTCATTAGCCTTCTGCTCCTGGGACTAATAAATTTGAACCTGGTGCTGCTAATCGCAAAAGAAGTCAAGTTGAGCATTTTTCCCCTCCCCCCTTTGGTGGAGAGATGAGAAAGAACAGAAGAAACTGAATAACTGACCCAGAGAAAAGATGACTGGCAACATCAACAGGCAATGTTGAGAATTCTGAGCCTGAGTCAGGATTACCTGGGAGAGAGTGATGATGACAATGATGTCTAAAAAGAACTTAGGATGTCACCTGGTCATCCCACAAAGATGCCTTGTGGGAAGGCCATGTCCAAGCCGTCACAGAAACCTTATCTGTTGAGTGACATCCTGCCATAGGATTGGTAATTGACTTGTGTGCGTGCTCAGTCACCAGTCATGCCTGATTCATTGCAACCCCATGGACTATAGTCCGCCAGACTCCTTTGTTCATGGAATTCTCCAGACAAAAATATTGGAATGGGTTGCCATTTCCTCCAACAGGGGATTTCTCCGATCCAGGGATCAAACCTGTATCTCCCGCATTGACAGGAAGATTCTTTACCACTGAGCCACTTAGGAAGCCCATAATATGGAATGGAAACTACCGGAAGCCAAACCTCATGTCTCTGCTCACAAGTGTGTGCATTGCCTTCTATTTGCTCAGGCTCACTTATCTCCTTCGCTAGGATTTTGAGATGAATGGCATTCATCTCTGTGTTCTCCTCTCTGTGTCACCGAAGTACCTTACAAACTGATGTCTCTTCCTCTAATCTTATCATTTCTTCTCAAACATAGCAGCAAGATTCATCTTTTAAAATAGAAGTCATGATGCCATCTCTCAGCTTGAAATCCTTCTGTAGACACTCACTACCTTCAACATCAAGTGCAAATTCATTAACATACCCAACCAAGTCTTCCTTTAAGTTTCATCTGCCACCCCCACTACATGTAGCTCTCCCTTCCAAGGAGGGCAGGTGTTCATAAATAGTATGTAGTGGTTTACATTTCCCCAAATATTCTACTCTCTTCTAACAATATGTGCCCTTGTATACCCTCATTTTGTTTGGAACGTTCTTCCTCTTCAGTTGGAAATATTCCTTCACTTCCATCATTTGATGGCTCAGACATCACTTTCTCAATCAAGTTCTTCTTGATATCTTCAGGCTTCAAAAGCCTTACTTGGGCTCCTGCTGTATGCTTCATAAAGACCTTACTTTTCTCCTGGGCACTCACCTCTTTGCATGTCTGTCTTCCTTTCTTTGGGTTTTTCCAGTGGCTCAACTGGTAAAGAACCCATCTGCCAATTCAGGAGATGCGAGAGAGAAGGGTTGGATCCTTGGGTTGGAAAGATCCCCTGGAGTAGGAAATGGCAATCCACTCCAGTATTCTTGCCTGGAAAATTCCATGGATAGAGGAGCCTGGTGGGCTACAGTCCATGGAATTGCAAAGAGTCAGAGGTGACTAAGGGCACCCCCCCCCCCCACACACACACACACACTTACTTCCTTTCTAGACCCCCAGCTCCTTGGAGTCAGGAACCATGCATTACTAATCATGACAGGCAGCCTAGGGTGTCATGTTTGAATGACCCTGAATGGTGCCCAGCAGCTTTCTTAAATGGAGTGACACTTGGCTAGCGTTCTGTTATCCCATATAGGGAGCAAGCTGAGATCCAGAACAGAAGTGGAGCTCAGAGAGGCCACTGAAAAGAAGAGGAAGGTAAAGAGAAGCCCATATTAGGCAGGAAAATCTGGGGTGAGGACAAAAAATTTCAAGGAGGGTTTTGTGGAGTTTTGCCACATATCATTGAATGAAAAACATTTCTATATCTTCTCATGACTTTTTCAGTAAAATAGCTATTTGTTAATCTGTGGGCTTCCCTGATAGCTCAGTTGGTAAAGAATCTGCCTGCAATGCAGGAGACCCTGGTTTGATTCCTGGGTTGGGAAGATCTGCTGGAGAAGGGTCAGACTACCCACTGCAGTATTGTTGGGCTTCCCTTGGGTCTCAGCTGGTAAAGAATCTGCCTGCAATGCGGGAGACCTGGGTTCGATCCCTGGTTTGGGAAGATCCCCTGGAGAAGGGAAAGGCTACCCACTCCAGTATTCTGTCCTGGAGAATTCCATGGACTGTATAGTTTATGGGGTGGCAAAGAGTTGGGCATGACTGAGCGACTTTCACTTTCATGATCTGTGGTAAGTTGGCTCTTCTGGGGAGTATGTGTCATATATTTCCAGGATTTTAAGGTCTATGGGACAGCCACTTCATCTATATTGCTTTTTCCCAATGGCCATAAATAATAGCTTGGCTTTCATGATCATATGCCAGTACCTGCTAGGCACTATCCTTGCACAATTTTATTCAGTACTCACACCAACCCTGGGAAGAATTGTTATTATGATTAATACAACTCTTACAGTGAGAAAATTGAGAGGAAAATAAAAGATGTTCTGAAAGTCACATGCCAAGTGGGATACTGGGACTTGAACCCAGGCCAATATAAAAGAAAAATCCTGGCTGGTACACTGTTCTCTTGGGACCCATCTTGAGACAGGGCCGTGGTTCCTAGGCTTTCTCAACATCAATAGTCCAAGGATGTCAAGAGAAGTGATTATGAACCGTCTGGGGCCAAGCAGGGAGGAAGACCTGCTGGGAGGTGTGTAACTTCAGGATGCATTACAGATGTGCTCTTGCTTCCCACAGAGGTAGAGGCTTAACCAAACCCTGTCAAGATTTCTGATGCTGCAATAACCTTCCTAGTGTTTTGACATTTTTTTTTTCCAGTTTCCTCTCTTCAAAAAATGTAGAGAAAATGACGGGGAGCCATCTCTGTCAATGCCTGAGAACCCAAATCAGCCTGAATGAGGCAGAGAGGTGGAGAGAAGAAGCCCTGTTTGAAACGTGTTTTTGTTCTAACCTAAATAGGATGAAAGGCTGCAAAGTTTGTCATCCAGAAGGCAGGAAGTACCCAGAACAGAAGTTATCTACTGGGTAATGTAGGCATTTGCAGCAATTTGGCAGATACAATCTTCTGTGTACAGACATCCTTCAGAGTTCCAGTAACTTTTCATAAAATAACCATCACTCACAAGCCCGTGGGACTGGTCAGAGCACTGACCTCAGCCCACCCTTGACTCTGAGAAGGGGATAAAAGTGTTAGATGCCCAATCATGACCAACTCTTTGCGACCTCATGGACTGTAGCCCTCCAGGCTCATCTGTCCATGACTTTGAGGGCTGTCCTTAATCCCTTATCTGACATACCTATGTCTCAGGGTCTCCATCTATCCATGAGGGCTCGAGTTCCAACTCTGAGTGGTTGTCAGAGTTATGAGAGATTGATGGACATGCATGTAAGACACCATCATGTTGGTCCAACTCTTTTACATAGTAGGGGCTGATTCTATCTCCTCATTGAGAGGGGAAGGGGCTCATCTTAGATCTCATGGCATTCTCATGCCAGCCCCAGGAAGTCCCACCCCATTCACTGGTGGCTCAAATCAAGGTCTGTGTCTTTTTTAAAACTTTTTATTCTCTATTGGAATGCAATTGATTAACAATGCTGTGCTAACTTCAGATGTACAGCAAAGTGATTCAGTTATACACATACGTGTACCTATTCTTTTTCAGATTCCTTTCCATTAATGGTTATTGCAAAATATTAGATCACGTTCCCTGTGCTATACAGCAGATTCTTGTTGTTTATTTTATATATAGTAGTGTGTATATGTTAATCCCAGCCTCCGAATTTATCCCTTCCCTCTTTCCCCTTAGGGAACTGTAAGTTTGTTTTTGAAGTCTGTGAGTCTGTTTCTGTTTTGTAAATAAGTTTATGTCATATTTTAGATTCCACATATAAGTGATATCATATGATGTTTGTCTTTGTCTAACTTACTTTACTTAGTATGACCATCTCTAGGTCCATCCATGCTGTTGAAAATGGCATTTTCTTGCTCTGAAAGGCACTTCTCCACATTTACTCCAGGTCAGTGACCCTGGACACTGACACACACACACACACACACACACACACACACACAGCAGTGCCTCTGAATTTTGTCCTCTCCAGCACTGTAGCCCCGAACCATGTGTGACACTGGAGCACTTGAAATGTGACTGATCTGAACTGAGATGCATGAGAAGTGTTACATATGCCCACTGGGGTTCAGATAGTTAGTACACAGATGAGGAAGGAAAATCTCTCATTCATGATCTTACTTGGTTTACAGACTGAAATATTTTGGATGAGAAGTGAAAGTGAAGTCACTCAGTCGTGTCCAACTCTTTTCAACCCCATGGTCTGTGTGGCCCACCAGGTTCCTCCATCCATGGGATTTCCCAGGCAAGAGTACTGGAGTGGGTTGCCATTTACTTCTCCAGGAGATCTTCCCAACTCAGGGATTGAACCCGGGTCTCCCTCATTGTAGGCAGACACTTTACCGATAAATAAGGTTAAATAAAGTATAATATTAGATAATGTCACTTGCTGCATTTTATGTTCTTTGAAAATGTGGTGAATGGAAAATATCAAATTGCATATGGGTCCCTCATTACATTTACATTGAACAGCACAGGTATAGCATCTCTTTCTCTCCCTCTCTCTTTGCTCCCTTTTCAGGAAAAATGCGCCATCCATTTTTTGCTTGTTTGTTTGCTTCTTTTGTTTTGCCGCTGTGCTCACTGTTTAGTTTTACTTGCCACACAGTCTTCTTTAGTAATAGTAATAATAGTTGTGTAATGATTAGGGCTATTTGTGAAACTCTGCGTTCTCACTGGTCCTCTTCCTTACAAAACTCACCCATACGGTTTCTTGTCCAGCTTATTTTTGCTCGTCTTGTCAGGCTGTCTCTGCACCCCTGAACAGTCATGGAGAATTTCCAGGAGATGCCCTCCCGTGAATAGCCATCCCAAGGTCAAAGGCATAGGAGGGAAAGGTCACACTCTCAAGCTAGCTTCATTCTATTCCCTCCAACTCTTCCAAGGACATGTCCTGACTCTCTCACTTTTTTTCCTTGAGCATATAAAAAGTTGTACATAATAAATACATTTGGAGGTGAGTAGACATCTATGGAACCATCACCACAATATATACTATAAACCTACTCATCACGTCCAAAAGTGTTTTCTCTCCATTTTGCTTTGCTTTTCTAAATTTATTTTTAAATGGAGGATAATTGCTTTACAATATTGTGTTGGTTTCTGCCATACATCAACAAGAATCAGCCATTGGTATACAGACGTCCCCTCCCTCTTGAACCTCCCTCCCACCTCCTACCCCATCCCACCCCTCTAGGCTATCACAGAGCACTCGGTTTGAGCTCCTGCTTCATACAGCAAATTCCCACTGGCTACCTATTTTTACATACAGTTAAGTACATGCTTCAATGCTACGCTTTTGATTCATCCCACCCTCTCCTTCCCCCTCTGTGTCCACAAGTCTGATCTCTATGTCTGTGTCTCCATTGCCACCCTGCAGATAGGTTCATCAGTACCATCTTTCTAGAGTCCTTATATATGTGTTAATATGCAATATTTGTTTTCCCATGTTGTTTATAACACCTACTACTGTCATTTGTGATAAGAACACTTAACGTAAGATCTGCCCTCTTAGCAAATTTTGGACACCAGGCTGTACAGGGTGTACAGATCTCTAGAGTTATTCTTCTTATATAACTGAAATTGTGTTCATTGACTAATACCTGTTCCCTTCCCAGAACCCCAGCCCCAGGAAACCACCATTTCACTCTCTGAGTCTATGAATTTGACTGTTTTAGATTCATTCTATAAGCAATATCATGCAGTATTTGTCCTTATGGAAAACCTTTTTGAATATGGAGTTTCCTTAAAAAACTAAAAATATCACATGATCTAGCAATCCCAGTTCTGGGTATATATAGATGGCATCATTGATTCAATCGATGTGAGTTTGAGCAAACTCCAGGAGATAGTGAAGGACAGGGAAGCCTGGGGTGCTTCAGTCCATGAGGTCACAAAGAGTCGGACATGACTGAGCAACTGAATAACAACAACAAAATACAAAGGAATTAAAATCAGCATCTTAAAGAAATACCTGCATTTCCATATTCATTACAGCATTATTTGCAATTCTAAGGTAAGGTAGCAACTTAAAAGTCCATTCACAGGTGAATGGATAAAGACTGGGCAGTGTATACCTGCAATGGAATACTACTCAGCTTTTCAAAGAAGGTCATCCTGACATTTACAACAAGGATGAACCTGGAGGACGTTTTGCTGTGTGAAGTAAGTCTCCCCTGCCTTGGGCCTGAGGTGGTGTAAACACTGTGAGTTCAAAGAGTGGTTTCCTCTTCCTGTTTCCTCTGACCCTCTCCATGCTGTTTTGTTCTTTGTGACTCACTTAACCATTGTAACTGGCTGGGGCCTAGTTAACTCATCAGTCGTTTATTTGGCAAACACTCACTCTATATGGGCAGAGGAGCCTGGTAGGCTGCAGTCCATGGGGTCGCAAAGTGTCGGACACAACTGAGCGACTTTACTTTCACTTTTCACTTTCATGCATTGGAGAAGGAAATGGCAACCCACTCCAGTGTTCTTGCCTGGAGAATCCCAGGGACGGGGGAGCCTGGTGGGCTGCCGTCTATGGGGTCACACAGAGTTGGACACGACTGAAGTGACTTAGCAGCAGCAGCAGCATTCTATATCTCACAAATACCAGCTACTGAAGTTGTGGCAGAGATGGAGAGATGAGCTTGGTTCGAACTTTGACCTGAAGGAATCATAGAAGAGTTGAGAAAAAAGACCTGCAAATACAAGATTATAGCAGGTGGAGGCATTGCTTGAGTTCACAAAGCAGGAAAACATAACCCATCCTGAAGGGTAAAAGAAAAATGTCGCTAATGATATGTTGGATGGAGTAGGAAGGCTGATGGAGACTTAGCTAGGGCTTATTGCTATGGTTATTACCATGACATCATCATCATTAGCATCATGTTAGAGGTGGAGGAAAGGCATCCCTGACCAAGGAAGCAATAACTGAAAAGGCATGAGCTTGACCAAGAGAATGAAAAATGTTAGGAACCAGAAACACTTTGATGATGTTGGTTGACAATAGGCTCATAGGGAGAATAAAAGGGATTGGAGCAGAGGAGGAGGCATAGAGCTAGCTTCTAGAGGCTCGTAAAACAAGTTTAGCACAGTAATTCAGCCTTAACCCTAAACCTAGTAAGAAGCCACACACGGAGCTCAACAAGGTACGTGCAACGGATGAGTGCTTTGTGAGCCAAGGATGAGGGATAAAATTGCTCTTACCCTCTGTACAAAGAGCAGGTCAGCCACATGTCCACAGAGTCAGACTGACTTGTCTTAGAGACACACCGACCAGGTATTTGCAATTCATCTTCTTCCCTGTTATCTGAAGGAGATGCCTCCTAGGGGTCTAGGCCTTGTCTGTAATATTATTTCCCACAGTCCCTCTATGCTTAAAGGCTTGTATGTATGTTTTCTCTCCTTGATGATGAGGGCAAAGGTGATGGGTCAGGCAGGCGCCTTGGGGAACCAGACCAGACTTGAGGGAAATCTGTCCTTCCTAGCCCCAGAGAGACTGGCTTGGTTCAGGGGACCCCTGGGGCCCTGTCTATAAAGTGGCTTTTCTCATTTCCCTTTGATCAGGCAGTTCATGGCATATTTGGAAGGACAAGGAGTGATTTGTCTTGCACATGTGTTTCCATTTATTCCTGAAAAGCAGAGCTAAAACATTAAGCGAGAATACAATGAAGTCCAGTGGGCAGACAAGCTTCAAACAGTTTCAAAGGGTATATCTAAGATAAGCTCGTTTGTTTATAATTCACTTTAAAAAAAAAGAGTAGCTTATGGAAAATATAGCATAAAATTATGGCTGGGTAAATAAGGATGAAAGTGAAATAAAACGATAACAGGCAGGAGGTCAATTCTGGAAAAGGTTGGCATACATTTCTGAATAATTCACAAAGATGGGGGCAGCATCATTTAGGCTTGAGCTTCCTAGCAGCCAATTAAATACAGGACAGAGTTTCATAGGGAAAGTGTGGGATAGAAGAATATCTAATTTTTAAGTAATTTTTATTCATTCATTTACTTTTGGCTGTGCTCGGTCTCTGTTGCTGCTTGCCCTTTTCTCTGGTTGTGGTGAGCAGGGCCCACTCTAATCGCAGTGTGTGGCCTCCTCATTGCAGTGACTTCTCTTGTTGCAAAGCACAGGCTCTAGATCATGCAGGCTTCAGTAGGTGCAGCTCCTAGAATCTAGAGCCCAAGCTCAGGAATTGTGGCCCACAGGAGCTCCGAAGCATGTGGGATCTTCCCAGACCAGGGATCGAAGTCCTGTCTCCTGCCCTGGTAGGCAGATTCTTTACCACTGAGCCACTGGGAAAGCTCAAAGTCACTTACTTTCATATCTAGAGCTAAAGAAATTACATTGGCATTTCTTCATAAAGCATACATTTTGCAATTACTTGTGCACTGTCTTAGTAATACCCTGATTACCATCAGAGTCTAGGTTTTAGAGTTTACCTGATATAACTTTCCTTCATTTAAGTACTATTCCCCGAGTATCTCAGATGTGTAAGTGCGGTAAACTGTAGTCAACGTGCTGAAATATATACTGTCCTTTCCTGGCCCCCACCTATTGCTCTGGAGTGTGGGGTACTCCATCCTGGAAGAGCACATGCTCACCAGGCCCACCAATAAAGAATGTCAAGTTTAGCCACATGATGTGCTTTGGCCAATAAGAGGAAAGCGGTCCTGAGACCCACTGCAGAGTGTTGCCATCACTCTTCCCTCTGTCTGGAGAAGTTCAAGTGCCAGAGAGACATTGCATATTCAGCCTAGATCTCAGTGCAAAGGTAGAATGAGGGGTGCTCCTACTGACCCACCATTAACATCCATATGAGCAAAATATAAACCACTGCAATAAATTTCTGAGATTCGGGGGTTGTTTGTTACTTCAGCATGACCTAGAACAAGCTGATGAATACTGCTTTATCAATGCCTCTGGAGAATACAGAATTACAAAAAAGCATCTTTATTCTCTGGGAACCTACAATTTGGTAAACAAGAAAGAGAAATACCATATGATGTCCCTTTTATGTGGAATCGAAAAAGAAATGATACAATTTTATTTATAAAACAGAAATAGACTCACAGACTTAGAAAACAAACTTATGGTTACCAGGAGGGAAGGGATAGTTAGGGAGATTCCTGGTGGACTTCCCTGGTGGCTCAGATAGTAAAGCATCTGCCTACAATGCGGGAGACCCAGGTTCAATCCCTGGGTTGGGAAGATTCCCTGGAGAAGGAAATGGCAACCCACTCCAGTATTCTTGCCTGGAAAATCCCATGGATGGAAGAGCCTGGTAGGCTACAGTCCATGGGGTCACTAAGAGTCAGACATGACAGAGCGACTTTCTTTCTTTTCTTCCTTTCTTTCTTTCACAGCTATATTTGGATTTCCCTGATAGCTCAGTTGGTATAGAATCTGCCTGCAATGCAGGAGATGCTGGTTCAATTCCTGGGCCCGGAAGATCTGTTGGAGAAGGGATAGGCTACCCACTCCAGCATTCCTGAGCTATATTTAAAATGGATAACCAATAAGGACCTACTGTATAGAGCAGGGAACTTTACTCAATGTTATGTGGCAGCTTTGATGGGAGGGAAGTTGGAGGGAGGCTGGATACATGTATATGTACAGCTGAGTCCCTTTGCTGTGTACCTGAAGCTATCACAGTGTTGTTAAACGGATAACCTCCAATATGACATAAAAGTTTTTAAAAATTGGCTGAAGCATGTAAAAGCCACATTTGATTCTCAAGAAGAACTATCATGGGAAACAAGATTTGATATAGATAAATAGATGAATCACTTCCTCCAGGAGTGGGTCCTGATAAGATGGGTGATGTCAGGGTAGAGGATCCACAGTAGGAACTCACACAGAAGGCTGAATTTAGCAGAGTGGGTTATGGACATACAGAGAGAATGTCACAAATGGACCTCTGACTGAGAGGAAGAATGTGATGGGAAATATATTTGTAAATCAGAGAGGAGTTCAGAGAGTCTTAGCATAGTTTCAACTGTAGGTACAGTGTTTGTTGAGAACCTGTCACTAGGCAGCCTTCTCAGGGTTGTACATATCTTGTTTCATTCAGTCCTTGTGACAGCCCTGGGAGATGGAGGTTCCAATGAACAATTTACCCAAAGATGAGGGAACTAAGGCTTAGCCCCAAAGACGAAAGGGCAGTAAATGGCAGAACTCAGATCTGATTATGAGCTTGTAAGTCCCTCTCTCTTTTTGCCATGTTCTCCAGAATCTCAGGGATTCCCTGGTGGCTCAAATGATAAAGAGGCTGTCCAAAATGTGGGAGACCTGAGTTCAATCCCTGGGATGGGAAGATCCCCTGGAGAAGGAAATGGCAACCCAGTCCAGTATTTTTGCCTGGAAAATCCCATGGATGGAGGAGCCTGCTAGGCTACAGTCCATGGGGCCGCTAAGAGACGGACACAACTGAGCGACTTCACTTTCACTTTTCACTTTCATGCATTGGAGAAGGAAATAGCAACGCACTCCAGTGTTCTTGCCTGGAGAATCCCAGGGACAGAGGAGCCTGGTGGGCTTCTGTCTATGGGGTCACACAGAGTCGGACACGACTGACGCGACTTAGCAGCAGCAGCAGCAGCAGCAGCAGCGACTTCACTTTCACTTTCTTTCCAATGTACGGAGAGATGGTGAAAGGTCTTGCATGCTATGCTAATGAGTGTAAACTTCATTGGACACACAGTTGAAAGCTACTGAGGGCTTCTAAAGCTAGGAGGAGGGCAACATTCATCTGGCCCGTGACTTCAGAAAGATACACCATCAGCCTTGTAAAGGACAGCTCTCATATGCTTAGCAGGAGAAAGAACATACACAGTTCATTGGTGACAGTTTCATACATCTGTAGCCAAAGAGTCCATTCAGTTATCATATGGGTGAGTTTGACTCCAACAGACCTGGCAAATGTCTAACCAGAGGGTCCACAGGAATATGTCCCAATAGATTAATTTCTTAATGTTATCTTATTGCCATTCTGATTGATATGAAGTGACCTCTCATGGCAGCTTTGATTTTCTAATAATTAGTAAAATTAATTATTAATTTCTAATAATAACTAGTGTTAGGTCCATGAATCAAGGGAAATTGGAAGTGGTCAAACAGGAGATGGCAAGAGTGAACATCCACACTTTAAGGATCAGAGAGGTAAAATGAACTGAAATGGGTGAATTTAACTCACATGACCATAATATCTACTACTGTGGGCAAGAATCCCTCAGAAGAAATGGAGTAGCCATCACAGTCAACAAAAGAGTCTGAAATGCAGTATTTGGATGTAATCTCAAAAACGACATAATGATCTGTTTGTTTCCAAGGCAAACCATTCAATATCACAGTAATCCAAAGCTGTGCCCCAACCAGTAATGCTGAAGAAGCTGAAGTTGAACGGTCCCACGAAGGCCTACAAGACCCTCTACAACTAACCCCCCCCAAAAGATGTCCTTTTCATCATAGGGGAATGAAATGCAAAAGTAGAAGTCAAGAAATACCTGGAGTAACAGGCAAATTTGGCCTTGGACTACAAAATGAAGCAGGACAAATGCTAGTAGAGTTTTGCCAAGAGAATGCACTGGTCATAGCAAACACCCTTTTCCAACAACACAAGAGAAGACTCTACACATGGACATCACCAGATGGTCAACATCAAAATCAGATTGATTCTATTCTTTGCAGCCAAAGATGGAGAAGCTCTAGTCAACCAGGAAAAACAAGACCAGGAACTGACTGGCTCATATCATGAACTCCTTATTGCCAAATTCAGACTTAAAATGAAGAAAGTGGGGAAAACCACTAGACCATTCAGGTATGACCTAAATCAACTCCCTGACAATTGATTATACAGTGGAAGTGAGAATTAGATTTAAGGGATTAGACCTTATAGACAAAGTGCCTGAAGAACTATGGACAGAGGTTCATGACATTGTACAGGAGGCAGTTATCAAGATCATCCCCAAGAAAAAAGAAATACAAAAAGGCAAAATGGTTGCCTGAGGAGGCCTTACAAATAACTGAGAAAGGAACAAAAGTGAAAAGCAAAGGATAAAAGGAAAGATATAGCGATTTGAATGCAGAGTTCCAAAGAATAGCAAGGAGAGATAAGAAAGCCTTCCTCAGTGATCAGTACAAAGAAATAGAGGAAAACAACAGAATGGGAAAGACTAGAGATCTCTTCAAGAAAATTAGAGATCCCAGGGGAACATTTTGTGCAAAGATGGGCATATTGAAGGACAGTAATGGCATGGACCTAACAGAAGCAGGAGATATTAAGAAGAGGTAGCAAGAATACACAGAAGAACTATACAAAACAGATCTTAATGACCCAGATAATCACGATGGTGTGATTTCTCACCTAGAGCCAGACATCCTGGAATGGAAAGTCAAGTGGGCCTTAGGAAGCATCACTACAAACAAAGCTAGTGGAGGTGATGGAATTCCAGTTGAACTATTTCAAATCCCAAATGATGATGCTGTGAAAGTGCTGCACTCAGTCTGCCAGCAAATTTGGAAAACTCAGCAGTGGCCACAGGACTGGAAAAGGTCAGTTTTCATTCCAATCCCAAAGAAAGGCAATGGCAAAGAATGCTCAAACTACCACACAATTGCACTCATCTCACACGCTAGCAAAGTAATACTCAAAATTCTCCAAGCCAGGCTTCAATAATACATGAACCATGAACTTCCAGATGTTCAAGCTGGATTTAGAAAAGGCAGAGGAACCAGAGATCAAATTGCCAACACCCGCTGGATCATTGAAAAAGCAAGAAGAGTTCGAGAAAAACATCTACTTCTGCTTTACTGACTATGCCAAAGCCTTTGGCATAGTTTCCACAACAAACTGTGGAAAATTCTTCAAGAGATGGGAATACCAGACCACCTGACCTGCCTCTTGAGAAACCTGTATGCAGGTCAAGAAGCAACAGTTAGAACTGAACACGAAACAACGGACTAGTTCCAAATAGAAAAAGGAGTATGTCAAGGCTGTATATTGTCACCCTGCTTATTTAACTTATATGCAGAGTACATCATGAGAAATTCTGAGCTGGAAGAAGCACAAGCTGAAATCAAGATTGCCGGGAGAAATATCAATAACCTCAGATATGCAGATGACACCACCCTTATGGCAGAAAGTGAAAAAGAACTAAAGAGCCTCCTGATGAAGGTGAAAGAGAAGAGTGAAAAAGTTGGCTTAAAACTCAACATTCAGAAAACTAAGATCATGGCATCTGGTCCCATTACTTCATGGCAAATAGATGGGGATACAGTGGAAACAGTGAGAGATTTATTTTGGGGGGCTCCAAGATCACCACAGATGGAGACTGCAGCCATGAAATTAAAAGAAGCTTGCTCCTTGGAAGAAAAGTTATGACCAACCTAGACACAGAGACATTACTAGGTCTATCTAGTCAGGCTATGGTTTTTCCTGTGGTCATGTATGGATGTGAGAGTTGGACTATAAAAAAAGCTGAGTGCCAAAGAATTGATGGTTTTGAACTGTGGTGTTGGAGAAGACTCTTGAGAGTCCCTTGGACTGCAAGGAGATCCAACCAGTCCATCCTAAAGGAAATCAGTCCTGAATATTCACTGAAAGGACTGATCTTAAAGCTGAAACTCCAATATTTTGGCTACATGATGCGAAGAACTGACTCATTTGAAAAGACCCTGATGCTGGGAAAGATTGAAGGCAGGAGGAGAAGGGGACAACAGAGGATGAGATGGTTGGATGGTATCACCAACTCAGTGGACATGAGTTTGAGTAAACTCCAGGAGTTGGTGATGGACAGAGAGGCCTGGCATGCTGCAGCCCATGGCAAAGAGTCAGACAGGACTGAGTGACTGAACTGAACAGAATAATTAGTGATGTTGAACAACGTATCATGTGTCTCTTGGCCAACTGTATGTCTTTGGAGAAAGACATCCAGGTTTGGTTTTGGTCTGTTTAGGTTTCTGCCTGCTTTTTGTTTGGGTTGTTTGTTTTTTGATATTGAACTCCACAAGATACTTGTATATTTTGGAGATTAATCCTTTTCTCATTGTTTTGTTTGCAGACATTTGCTCCCATTCTGGTGGTTTTCTCTTCCTCTTGTTTGTAGTTGGGGAAGGCGAGGGTAGGATGAATTGAGAAAGTAGCACTGACATAAATGCTACCACATGTGAAATAACTAGCCAGCTGAAACCTGCCGTATAGCACAGGTTGCTCAGCTCGGTGCTCTGTGACAACCTAGAGGGATGGGATGCGGGGGAAATGATGGGTGGGGTAGGTGCAAAAAGGAGAGGATATATGTATGCCCGTAGTCGATTCACTTTGTTGTGCAGCAGAAACTAAAACAACATTGTAAAGAAATTATGCTATAATTTTTTTTAAGTTATTTGAAAGAACAACAACAGTAACAATTGGTGTTGTGAGCCGTTTTCCTTCCTATTTTGGGTACTTTGCATACATGTTTACCTGAGGCAGGGGGGTGGATCCCACAGACTCTCAAGGGACTTTCCATCTTGCAATTATGATAACCTCTTCATCTTTATTATTCAATAAGAGAAACCTAGTCAAATTTTCTTTGTCCAGATCTCTGATCATCTGTCTACATGATGGGAGAAAATTGTTGAAATTAAAAGTAAAATCATGAGTATTAGCACTTGGTGGTTTTCTTTAGTCTGCTTTTAGGATTTTTCCAAGGTGTGAAGAGATTCAAGTTTCATACCCTCTCCTGGGCATCTGTTCTATGGCGCTATGGGCAGAGAGCTCCTTAGAAGGGAACAAACAGTAAAGTGTTCAAGACATAAAAATAAGCAAGGGGAGAGGAGAAAGGAAAAGAGGGAAATTGTAGCACTTGTGGAATTGGGAATACTTAGTAAATATCAAGTGGACAATCCGGTTGGTTGGTGGGGCCCCTAATAATGATTTATACAAAATGACCTGCCATTGTTTCTACAAAGAACTTCTTAGAAAGGCATGAACCCAGTGGGAAGATTGCATGTTTTCTTCTGATGTTAGGCAGCATTGGTCCCCAAGATAAGACTTTGAACACAACTTCCATGGAAGAACAGTGCCTGGCACACAGTAAGTAGGTGCCAAAAAAATATTTGTTGTTGAATGAATAGATGAGCTGGGCTCAAGGAGGACCCCAAAAGCCATCTTGTACCAAAGAGTGGGATCCTTTTGTGGCATTTTAAAGACCATCTCTCGAGGGCCACCCTGGACACCCCGAGACAGCAGATTGATGATGCAAGGGCAGCAGTTCTCAAGGAATCTAGACCAAGGGCAGTCAATTAGACTTCCCTTTGAACTTGGCTCAATTTCACCTTCAGGCACTTTCCCAGCCAAAGGTCAGACTTCTGACCTCTGAAACATATAATCTCTCTTCCTGCCACAGGGTTCTTTGACTCAACAACTCAAACCTTAGCTCAAAAAAGAATTAGAGAAAGTGAAAAACACCACACCCATTACAACACCAACTAATTGTGCCTTCTTCATCTGGAAACATCAAAGAAGTTTGTGGTTGTCAATAGTTGATCTGGGAAGAAGCCAGGCTTGCTTTTTCAGATGTCTTCTTTGATTCAGGCAAAGAGGTAAGTAATGGTAGAGACAGCTGGCCCAGAGCAAACAATAGCGAGGACCCAGAAGGGGAGAGGACTTATGTAGGCAGTCACAAGGATTCATGTTTCATGACTCTTCAGAAGCAAGATCAGAATTAAAATTCTTTAGAAATTCCTCAACTTACTTCCAGCCCCTTGTGTGGGACATTCAAATGAGTAAATGAGCTTTCTATCAGCAGGGACAAGAGAAAGTGTCGGTGCCATTTTGAATGTATTTTTGGAGAGTCTAAGGGCAAAAAAAAAAAAAAAAAAAAAAAAAGGGTTTATGCTATATTTAAAAGCTCTGCTTTGCACAATAGGTCCTAAGCATTCTGCTACTGAGATGCATCAATACCTGCGTTCTAGTCTCGGTATTTTGGGGAACACACAGCCTCTTAGCTGGGGAGGGGTGGGGTTGGAGCTTATGACAAGGTCTGTAGTCACTACACTTAATAAATCACCAGCTTCCCCTCAGCATGAGTTATTTCAAGGCAGTGGAGAAATGTAAATGCCAACTCATCATGAAAGAGATGTTACAATCAAACATTTTATAATTTACCTGGCCTTAAATCCCAGTAGACCCATTGAGTGTATTTTCCCTACAAGATGCTGAACAATTATAATGGAATGACATCAAAACAAACCCCAATACCCATGGATCATAATCAGATTCTCTTCTGTTGTGTCAAGTAAGTATACTTATTGCATCTCTTTAAAAGGTGAGAATGGTGGAAGTTTCCCTTGGTCAGTTTTAAACTCAATTCTGTACTGTATTTTCTGGACAATCTGATATTTTCAAAATTAGAAAATAATGTATAAAATATCCACAATGGACAAAATATTAGAAGATTTCAATAGAGGAGGGATTCACAGGGTAAATTAGGGTGAGGTGAGAGAGGTGAATCTTGCATGTACAGGATCAAAGCCTGGTTCACCTAAATTTTTAATGTTTTATTCACTGTGGATTTGTGGCATTAACTTTGATGTTTTAGGTATCACATTAAAATACCCCTTATTTTGGGACTACCATGGCCATCCTGTGGTTAAGTCTCTGTGCTTCCATTGCAGGGGCCACAAGTTTGATCCCTCATCCAGTAGCTAAGATCCTATAAGCCGTGCAGTATGGATAAAAAAATTTAAAAAAATAAGTAAGTAAATAAATAAAAATGAGATATCCCTTATTTTGTCCACGATGTTTTTTGACACCCCCTTATGTTGTGCACCTTTGAGAAATACCAGTCCCCGTCACTTCATGGCAAATAGATGGGGAAACAGTGGAAACAGTGGCTGACTTTATTTTTCTGGGTTCCAAAATCACTGCAGATGGTTATTGCAGCCATGAAATTAAAAGACGCTTACTCCTTGGAAGGAAAGTTATGACCAACCTAGACAGCATATTGAAAAGCAGAGACATTACTTTGCCAACAAAGGTCCGCCTAGTCAAGGCTATGGTTTTTCCAGTGGTCATGTATGGCTGTGAGAGTTGGACTGTGAAGAAGGCTGAGCACAGAAGAATTGATGCTTTTGAACTGTGGTGTTGAAGAAGACTCTTGAGAGTCCCTTGGACTACAAGGAGATCCAACCAGTCCATCCTAAAGGAGATCAGTCCTGGGTGTTCATTGGAAGGACTGATATTGAAGCTGAAACTCCAATACTTTGGCCACCTGATGCGAAGAGCTGAATCATTTGAAAAGATCCTGATGCTGGGAAAGATTGAGGGCAGGAGGAGAAGGGGACGACAAAGGATGAGATGGTTGGATGGTATCACCAACTCAATGGACATGGGTTTGGGTGGACTCCGGGAGTTGGTGACGGACAGGGAGGCCTGGCGTGCTTCAGTTCAAGGGGTCGCAAAGAGTTGGACATGACTGAGTGACTGAACTGAGCTGAACTGAACTGAGTCCCCATCTTGCTGGAGATGCCTTTCAAGGTTACCCTATTTAGGGAAGTAAATCGAAACTGTTGCTGCAAATGACATTATTTCATTCTTGTTTATGGCTGAGTAATATTCCATTATATATATGCACCACATCTTCTTTATCCACCCATCTGTGAGTGGATATTTAGGTTGCTTCCATGTCTTTGCTATTGTCAATAGTGCTGCTATGAACTTAGGCATGCATGTATCTTTTTGAACTACAGCTTTGTCCAGATATACACCCAGGAGTGAAGGAGTGAAGTGATTATCAGGCCATCTCATTTTAAACTTTTATTTGGATTGCTGGTACAGCCTCATTCAGAAAGTTCTCCTAACCACCTGTCCAGCTGTCCCTTCTCTGGGGTCTGCAGTCCCCTGTGCTTAGCTCTGCCATAGCATTTTCTCCTTGGAGCTATAATTATCCTTCTGTACCATCATTTCTCTTAGGAGACATTCACTCACTGAGGGCTGGTGTCTGGGGTCCTGGTATAGAGCACAGCACCAGACATTGGAGCGATTAAGATGATGGTTCATAAACAGCTATTGGGTTAATCCATGGATTGATTGCCAAATCAGTTGATTTGTAATAAATTTTTACATTATCACCCACTTCTCTGCTTTTCCAAATCGTGTACATTTTCCATCAGTTAGCAACACAGCTTGCCCCATCTCTAGGTCCTCGTATTTTTTACCAAAACCCATACTTGGAGAAATTATAAAGAAAATGATGTGGAGCACATGTTATTTATCTACTCATGGAAGTTGCTATGTTGAGTTAAAGTCTTTCATCAGGCTGGATCCCTGGAAAGCTACCGACTTGGACCACTTTCTCTAGCTCCTTGCCAAATCACCTCCGTTGAGTTGTGTTTTGTTACATCTTTGCTTTTTATTGAGAGTCATTATGGAAAACAGTCATATGAAATTTGGTATGCATTTATTCTAGAAGCTAGCGTTTTGGACTTTGTCCACGATGCTAACTAGCTCTCCCCAGAGGATTTCGTGTGTGCCCTCTCTTCTTAAAAACAAAACAAAAATAAAAACACACATTTGCCATCGCCTATATTTGCCCTTTGCCTTGACTGCCAGGAAACTCAGGGGCAAATTGGCACTCAGGTGGGGTAATTATAAAAACCCTGGTGGGGAGCTGATGCTTTGTCCCCTCCTCCTTTTGAGTGGACCATACTGAATTTCCATTTTTGGTCATTCACTGATAAACTCATGGCATGAGAATCCTTCAGACTTTGTCCCCAGTGAATTTCCAAAGATATAGACTTTGTTTAAAATGAAAATAAATAAAGATAATATTGTATCATCTTTTTGTGTGTTTTCCGTATGTGTATATTACTACATGGGCTATGTTTAAAATGGAAATAAATGAATATAATATTGTATTATCTTTCTGTGTGTTCTCCATATGTGTATAATACTACATGGACATGAACTTGGGCAAACTCTGGGAGATGGTGAGGCACAGAGAAGCCTGGCTTGCTGCAGTCCATGGGGTCGTCAAGAATCAGACATGACTTGGCGACTAGACAACATAATAAAATATTTTAAGCTAAATTTTAAACTATGATGAGGAAGGGAGAGATTATTGCCTGCAATTACTAGAACAGTGATGAGCTCACAGAAGATGCTTTATTAATGCTATTAATTGCCGAACGCTTGTGCATACCACTCCAGTATTCTTGCCTGGAGAATTCTATGGACAGAGGAGCCTGGTGGACTGCAGTGCATGGGGTCACAAAGAGTCGGACATGACCGAGCAACTAACACACACTTAGTGGACTTCTGATGGGCATCATACGTCAGCCATGTTTTCACTGGGCATCAGCATTCCTGTTTTATCATGGGATGTCTCCTCTGCTCTCATTCTGCAGATGGAGACAGAAGCCTCATACAACCATCCTCCCTTCCTTCCTCTCTGTCCAGATACAGATGATGAAGGATGCTCTGCAGAGGCAGAGACCTTGTTGGCCCTGGTGCCCTGGTTTAGTGCTTGGCACAGAGTAGGTGTTCAATATGTGTTGAATGCTTTCCTCTGTCTAAAGGCAAAAATAATGCTAATCCTGCCACCTTCCACCTATGTTAGAGAGGATCTAATTTTGACCCTGATGTTTGTCCAGGGCTTTTCATCCTTTGATTAAAAGGAATAATGCAAATTAATTTTTAGGTATGATAATAGTCATCATTGTATATCTGACTTTTCCCCTGGATCTTCCCAGACACCACCCGTGCTCACATCTTGCTTGTGTTATTTGTGCAATGCCCAGGGGGCAGGAATGCAGCGAACTTTCTGGCTGCTGTAGCAGCAGCATGGGGAATTAAAATGTCTTGCTCTGGGAATGCCAGTTAGTTTCCTGGCAAATCCCTCTGGTGCGGTTTGAAAGTCTCTTCCTGGATGGTGTAGACACCCTGGAATTCTGCTGCTCTGCATCCATTTCAGTATTCCCTCCACTGTGTCTCACCCTCAGGATTGGCTTGGAGCAAAATAGGATAGTGATGAGTGATGGGTCCCTGAGATGACTGAGCCCCCCCTGAGAATTGGGTTTTGTCTTAGGTGGTGGTGTCTAGATCATCTCGATAATGCCTGTGAAACTCCTGGGACAGCTGTCCCATTTTTACATATAGGAAGCTCTGAGAAATTAGAGACTTGCCCAAGATTTCATAGTTGTTTTTGGAAAGAGCTGGGATTTAAACCCCTTTATCTGAAGCACACAATCTTCCCACACCCTCACGTAGGCACAGATTTTCTCCTGTGTCCCCAAACCCTCCTCCTCTGCAAACTCCAACCCATCCTGACATTATTCCTCCTGTTTAGCACTTTCACTGGGCCGAAGGCAAATTTTGCACATTGGCCCCTCCATCTGCACCTCCCTACAGCCCCACCATTCCATCCTGACCACTGGAACAAAACTAAGACCTAGATGGTGGGTTCTGCCACAAAGCTCAACTGCCCCCATGTTCAGATGGCAGGGGATAGGGTTAAAGAAAACATCACATTTGCCCATCAGGGTTATATAATGTTAGGTTGAGCAATATGAAATTGCCAACATTTGATTAATTACTGCCAACTCTATAGGTTCAACTTAACAGCAAAAAGACAGGAGGAGAGTCATCCTTTAGCAAATACATACTCTAGTTTACATCTGTATGTTAGCTGATTTAGACTCATCAAGTTGTTTACACTTTACAATATCCTATGACCATTCTGCTGAAAACCTGAGATCCAGAGAGGTCACGTTGCTGGCCCAAGGTCACTCTTTTTGGAAGCATTGGAGCTCTGATCCCCATTTCCTGGATTCTGAAACTTGTGTCCACTTGACACTTGCTGCAGGGCTAGACTCTGCCTTGAGGATGAGCAGGGTTCCCAGCGGAGGTTCACTGGGGCTGGTGGTCACAGGCTCTAGAAGTTAGCATTTTCTGGTATTGCTGGATACTCATAATCAAGGGTGAAAGACAAAATATATTGAAGTCAGTAAGGCTTGGGCACTGGTCAGTCAGAGCTGACACACACCAGTCAGAATGGATGCTGCCTGTGAAAGTGCTGGTCACTCAGTCGTGTCCGACTCTTTGTGACACCATGGACTGAAGCCTGCCAGGCTCCTCTGTTCATGTAATTCTCCAGGCAAGAACACTAGAATGAGTAATCATCCTCTTCTTCAGGGGATCTTCCTAAACCAGGGATCCAACCCGGGTCTCCTGCATTGCAGGTGGATTCTTTACCATCTGAACCACCAGGGAAGCCCGGATGCTGCCCGTAAGCCTAGAAAGGCCGTAGATGAGGCATGTACAGTCCTGCTGTTGTTACTGTTCGAGCTTTCTGTTCGTCACTGTCTGCAGGGCACTCTTAGTTTGGACTGCTGTGCAGCTAAACTTGACTCCCTCCCCACCCTACTCACAAGACTGGGCCCATATTTTGCTTTTTCACTCCCTGATCTGGACCTTGCTCATGACTGGGCTTAGCCACTGGGCTGCCAGTGGACTGGATGCAATCAGGAGCCTTAGATGTGCTTGCTTTTCTCTGGCTTTGTGTCTAACATGCCTGCGGTGGCTAGCGGCCTTCCACTCTGGGACCCAGAACAAATACACACTGAGTGGACATGAATCCAGTCTACAGCCTAGAACTACATCCAGCAAACATATGGCCTGGAGCAGAGCCTTGCAGCTGAACCAAGTCTCAGTCAACAGAACCACTGTGAACTGGAGACAGTGAGCCTGAGAATAAACACTCAGGGCTGCAAACACTGGGCTGAGGTGGTCCTCCACCTTCGTTTTGTTGTTGCAGCTGCTAACTACGTCAGGATTGTGCACCTTAGAGTGTGGCCTTTTTTAATTGCAGGGCTTCCCTGAGTGTTCAGTTGGTAAAGAATCTGCCTGCAATTCAGGAGACCTCGGTTCGATTCCTGGGTCAGAAAGATCTGCTGGAGAAGGGACAGGCTACCCACTCCAGTACTGTTGGGCTTCCCTTCTGGCTCAGCTGGTAAAGAATCTGCCTGCAATGCGGGAGACCTGGGTTCGATCCCTGGGTTGGGAAGATCCCCTAGAAAAGGGAAAGGCCACTCACTCCAGTATTCTGGCCTGGAGAATTCCATGGACTGTATAGTCCATGAGGTCACAAAGAGTTGGACACGACGGACTTTCACTTCACTTTGGAATTGCATAGTCCCTCATGTGTGTGTGTGTGTGTGTGTGTGCGTGCGTGCGTTCGCTTTAAGGTTTCTTACTTTAATTTTTTTTCCAGATTTTTGATGAATTAATGTTTGCTGGCATATAGCTCCTTTACTATGACGTGTTAGTCTCAGGTGTACAGCAAAGTGAATCAGCTGTGTATATACATCTATGCCCTCTCTTTTGGATTCCCTTCCTGGTTAGGTCGCCACAGTGCATGGAGTAGGGTTCCCTGAGCTACACATGAGGTTCTCATTAGCTGTCTCTTTTATACATAGTATCAATAGTGTACATGTGTCAGTCCCAATCTCCCCATTCCTCCTACCCCTGGAATTGCATAGTCCTTTGAACGGGGTTCTGCTCCTTTTGGTACTGTGAGTTTCGGTCACTTAGCTTTAGATTCCCAGCAAGAAAAAGACTTTCTTTTTTTTTCTGCAGGACTTTGCTTTAAGCCACAGAGACCCACCATTATATGTAAAATAGAGATAAACAACAAAGACCTACTGTAGAGCACAGACAGCTATATGCAAAATTTTGTAAAAACCTATAATGGAAAGACATCTGAAATAGTTATATCTATATAAACTGAATCATTTTCCTGTACACCTGACGCTAATACTACACTCCAGTAAAATGCTGTTTGCTTCCAAAAAAATTTTTTTAAAGAGTTTCAAACAGGTCATGACTGTGTTAATGCATAATGGTGGCAACAATGAATGGACAATTCACTAATAATTAAGTGATTATAGATTAAAAAGTCCCCCCATCCCAACCCCAACCCCGCCTAGAACTGAGCAGTCTCATTTCCTCTGGATCCCATAATAGACACCACTACCCACTATTCCACTTCCTATTTGCCCGCCTGACACCAGTGAGCCTTGGTGATGAAGGGTAAGGTACATAGGCAGCAATCCAGAGGATGCAAGACTCTAAGGCAGCATTTTGGACAGAACGTCTGGGTGCTGTTAGTAAACGCTAACATCACATAACTAACACCATCACCACCGCCACAGCTGCTTCCTTTTGTGAGTGCCTCCCTGGGCCAGGCACTGTGAGTGCTTTACCTCACCCTTTGTTTTTACAATCACACTCAAGGGAAACATTGCTTACCTTCATTTTCAAGCATACAAATCAGGCTCAGAGAGGCTAGTTGATCTGCACAAGGTCACACAGCTAATATGGTGGAGTGAGAGTAGAATCCCAGCCTGACTCCGTCTCCTTTCGATAGCACATGAAATGCCTTTGTGCTGGACTGAATGTTTGTGTGTTTCCAAAATTCACATGTTGGAGCTCTGACCCTCAGTGTGGCTGTGACTTGAGATGGTGCCTCTAAGCAAGTGATGAAGGTTAAATAAAGCCATAAGAGCTGAACACTGATCCTATAGAATTAGTATTCTTTAAAGATGAGACTCCAGAGAGCTTTCTTTCTCTCTCTCTCCCCCCTCCCTCTCCCTACAAGGACCCAAGGGACATGCTGGCCATCTACAAGCCAGGAAGAGAGGTCTCACCAGAAACCAAGTTGACCAGAACTTTGATCCTGAACTTCTAAACTAGACAAATATTAGAAAATACATTGCTGTTGCTTGAACCACCCAGGCCGTGATGCTCTGTTTTTGCAACCCAAGCTACCTACTACAGCCTTAAAAACCTCCAAAGCCTGCATTCATTCAGGCACCCCACCACCCCTACCCAACTCAGGACACAGGGTTCGGGTGTCACCCCTACCCAACTCAGGACACAGGGTTCGGGTGTATCTTTGTCCGTCTCCTTTGAGCACAGGTGGGAATGGCACACGGGTGGTTGTCAATAGCATCTCAGGACTCAGGACTGACTTCAGGCTGACACCTCTGGCTCCAGGAAGGACATTATCTAGATTATGCATTGTTTCACTCTCGTGGAAATTAGCCGCTGCTTCTTGTATAAATAACTAATAATGAGCAGCCGTATTCTCCCTATTGGAGTCTGATTATGACCTTGGAGACACCTGGGGGCTCAACCTGGGCTGATGCTGCTGTCTGCGGCCCTGTCAGATCACTGCTCTCTCCATTTCCTGGTGAAATACTCCTCATGCAAGGGTCCTGTTTTCATTATCCGTTGGGTGTGTGTGTGTGTGTGTGTGTAGCTTGCATCCTTTCTCTCCTAATTAACGGGAATTCCCTGTAACTGGTGGGTGGCAGGGACAAGGAGGTGAGGGACTGGGGACAAGCACAGAGCTGCAGGGGAAAAAGAGACGCCCAGGCCTCTGGCCACAGCCTGTCCTCAGCCTTTGCCTCTACGGGATGGCACAAGTGAGGCCTGGAAACATCTCCAGCCCATTTCATGGACACAGTCACTCCAGTTTGTCAGGCTGTCCTGTTTGCAGGAAAAACACAAAGGAAATGTTGTCGCCGTAAAAGATGATCCTATTTTCAAGTTCTGTGGGGGCTGGGGGGGGAAATAACAACAAAACTAAATCAAAGGAAGAGACGAAGAAAGCCCAGATGCTGCCGGATGTCCACAACATTCAGCAAAGCGGTCGGCAAACAGCCAGGGGCAGCGGGCCTGCGAGCTGGACGTCTCCCCGCGGCCGCGCGGTGGAGGCCTCCGTGGTTGTCTGTACACTGCGTGCTCTCAGATGGGACAACCAGAGATACTTCTTTCCTGGCATGTCAAGTGTTTCATTTCCTTCTTAACATGTTTTAAAATGAAGCACATGCCTCCCCACACGGAGGCCCTAGTCAAACCCTATTTGCCTTCATCTCACAGCAATTAATCCAGCCAGAGGTGGTTGTCTCAGACACACAGGCAGTCCTTGTCACACAAGAGAGGGGAGACAGGGCAGGATGGAGAACTCTATGAACTCTCCACCTGGGTGTCCTTGTGGTTGGTCTGCCGAGCCTCTGAAAGGCACCTGTACTGCCGTGCTTTTTTTTCTAATAATAATAAAGATCAGGTGCAGCTGGGGGAGCCCACAGCATTAGGAGCCTAACACACATGTCATTTAACCCCCACAATCTCTGAGGTCAGAAGTGCTTGCGATATTTCAGATGAGGGAACCAAAGCAATGGGCTTAGAAGTCACGTGTCTGCAGCCGTATGACAGGGCCAGAGTCAGAGCCCAGGATGATGAGACTCAAGATTCGACAAGACTCAAGATTTGGCCGGCTCAGCCCTCCCAGACCTGCAGGATCACCCACGAGCTGAGTGGAGAGAGAAGCTGGGTTCTGAGTGAAAGAAGCTGGGTGTGTGTATTGTGGCAAGAGATTTAGAAAAAAAATAAGAAGCAGCAGTTATCCGTTATTTTACAGTGAAGGATACCCAGAGACAAAACAGCGGAGGAGGTAAAGTGACAAAAACATATTAAAGCCACATTGAAGCAAAAGTGACTGCTTTTTAGGGCAGAGGCACCGACCCCAGAGCTCTGCAGGGTGGTAAGGCTGTCACCTAGAAAGGGAGGTGGGGGTGGCTTTAACAACTCCTGGAACACCCACCCTCAACCCCTCGAGTTCTTGGGCATCGGAGGCTGAGTGACTGCCAAGAATGCCCTCTTCTGGTGATGCTCTCAAAGCCCAGGATGACAGCAAGGCAGACCAAGACCTGTGTTTTCAGATTCCTGGGGAGGTTCTCGGCATCAAGACACAGTGTCACTCAAGCAAATAGCTCTCCCCTCTCTCTTCCTCTTCATCCCCCCCAACTAGCGATAGGTCAATTATTCTAATAAGGTAAGATAGACCATGATCGAGATTTGGCTTCCTTTTTTTTTTCTCTCTCTCTCTAATCAGGAATAATACTCTCTATGTCATCTGTATATTTATGATAGCTCAAAGACATGGGTGTGTGGATCTAATTAAAAATGTGAAAGGGTTTAGCAGCCTGCTGCTTCCCTGCAACTCTCTGGTTGCCAAATCTTGGCAGCCGTGTTGAAACGGGGCCAAGTGTTTAGTGTGGAGCTGAACGCCTGCCAGCCGGAGTGCTGCATTGTGGGGCCAGGAAGCCTGGCGGGGTTGCGTTAAAACCAGCTCGCACAGGGCCGGGCAGGGAGCAGGACCCGGGACCCAGAGGAAACCAGCTGCAGAGGAAGGGTCTTGCTCTCTGCTTGCTTCCCCACTCAACGCAGGACCACTTAGACCATCTCGGAGACTAGGCAGCGCTGATAGCCACTAGTGGGAGATCCTCCCCACAGTCTTTGCTACAATCGGGCCTCTTCAGAGGAGAAGCGACCCTCAACTCTCTCCCAGCCACGAAGCACTGCACCAACAGCGGTCTTGTGCTGCATATGTCTATTGAGTTCCAGGAGTCTCCCCTGGAAGCCTGAGCCTCTCTCCATGGCTCACTCATTGTTCTGGGTCTTCCCTCTCAAGCAGCAGAGCCCCCTTCTGCATTTCTCTCCAACCGGACGGTGCACACACACCCCTTGGGGAATCTGAGGCAGGATTCTGATCCAGCAGGGAAAGGGGAGAACTCATGTTGCCAAGATCAGAGCTGACCGGAACTGCTGACGTGCTCAGTTATGAATTCTGACTCCTCGTGTCATGGATTCAAGGTTGGTGGGTTCTGGAAAAGTCCAATCTAGGTGATTCAGATTCCCACTGGGGTCAGGGTTGGGGGAGGTGATTCAAAGAGTTCGACCCCCTCCCTGGTGTGTTGACAGGATAAGTGAAACTAAAACACGTCAAAGATAAGGGTTACTTCTCATTTCTTCGAAATGTGCCCATTATAAACAAATTACAGAAGAAAAGGAATCATGTTCTTTCTGTTCAGAAACACTACCCTGCAAACAACAAAAATTTAGCTCAACAAAGATCTGCTGTGATATTGGGGAAGTGACATGTCTGGGGGGCTAGGATAGGGGATGAGAGGAGATTTAGCCTTTTGACTTTTTATCTTGTGTACTGTTGATTTTTATGATAATGCATGATGATACATTCTTTTTTAATTAAGAAAAGGTGGGGAAGGCCAAAAAAGCAAGAGTGCACCAGGCAGGGAGCCTGGTCATGACCTCCGGGCAACCATCAGGCCAGTGGTGGAGACAGCCTGGAGGGGTTTGGGGTCACTCGGTCCTGGAGTGGAATCTCAGCTCTGGCACAACGCTTGAGGAAGTCAGCTGACGTTGCCAGGCTCTGAGGCCCTGTCTGCAGAAGGAAGGAGCTGTACCTTCATTGCCGGAGCTGCCCTGTGTGCTAGGGATGTGGATGCAAAGGGTTTCAGACCCAGGGGGCTTGGCCGGGCGTCTGACAGATCCAGGGCCCCTCTCCACTGGGGCCAGGGCACTACCCCGGGTAGAATTTCATCCCAGCAGACGACTGCTAAGAACAAATACATTCTGAAACCTCAGGACGGGAGCTAATCACTTCGGATGTCACCAAGGCACCTTTCATGGTATCACAGGGAGCCTGGGGGGAAAAAAAAAAATGAGGTCCCTGGGGAACTGCAGAGAATTTTCTCTTTCTTTGACATAAGTAAATTTACACGTATGGAAAGTTTAAAATGACATGCCAAATACACCCCAAGTCATCATACTTTAGCCAGCCATGTTTATCCTGAAAAATTAAACTGCAAGAAGTCAGCCCTATGGAGGAAGATGCAGGTCACGTGCTCCCTGTACAGTTAGGGGCCGATATTTTCTTAAAATCCTTAGTCAGCATCCATGTCCATCTCTTCATGGATGGATAATATAGAACTCGCTGCTTCCATCACAGAGAGAGAGGTCGTTTGCTACTAAATATCCTAAGATTTTTTTTTTTTCTTTAGAAAAATCACACTCCAAGAGACTTTATCACATTTCAGTCCTAGCATGTGGGCAGGTGATTGTCTAAACCACTGAGGGAAGATGTTCCAGGTAAACATCTAATTAATTAAAGAAAACCTCTCTCTCTCCACCCCAACCCAGAAAAGACTGCAATTTAGAAAGACACACACACATACACACACAGTTTTAAAAAGGCTTCCAGGCAACTGAATCGTCTAGCCCGACCACCTCTGATAATTAAAGTCTACAGACCTCAAACCTCCCAGCCTCCCTCTAGCATCTGTGTGACCACCACCCCTCCACTCTTCCAAGCAACATTTGCTCCAACTTAATATTCTGGTGCTTTCGGGAACAACATTTAAAAATAAACCATTTTGGCATATTGTCAAAGTCTTGTCTAAATTTCTTCATGACAACCACCCTAAGTGAGATTTTAAAAATCAAAAGAGTTGGGGGTGGGGGGAATAAAAGGAGTCCCCATTTATAGAGTTCTAATTTCAGACAATGTCCGATGAGAATGCATTTATTTCTCCTTCGTCCTTGTTTCTGATTCCCTCACTTGCATGTAGGACATCATTGTCCCACCCTTGACTCCTAAGCCTGTATCTCTTTCATCCTCTCCACGGGACCCGGCACCTGGGTTGGTGATAGAGACTCTGAAATCCTAGGACAACTTTTTGCTTTTGGCCCAGGCTGGGCACTAGAGAAAGAAGTTTTGGGCAGAGAAGAGGCCTCAGGCAGGTGTTAAAATGTTGTTTCTGGTCCTGTGTAGTAAGCACAGCAAAACAGTCCTGTCTGCTCTGTTCCTATCAACAGCCTGATCTCCTTGGTCTGTTGCTAAGAGACCAGCCTGTTGTTTACAAGATCGTCGGTGGCGTAGACTTCCATAATTTATAATTTATTATCTTAGTGTCAAAACTTGGGTTGGTTTTTATTTTGTTTCACCGTAGATCCAATAATTGTTAGATACAACAAAGGTCACGTATGTGCCGGTGGTTCTGTTGTTGCTCTGATAGCGTCCCTGGCTGCCCCAAGCTTAGATGCTATGGAAAAAAATGCTATTATAAACTGAAGATGAATATCATTTTTTGTCCATTAACTTCATGCATTATATGACTGCTCAGGTCAATGGATTCCCTCCAGATTTGCTCACTACTGAAAGCATGTTTCTGTCCAACCAAGAAAGAAATGAATTGAAATGATTTCAATTATCACAAGAAAGGAATTGAGTCTTCTGACTGTATATTTCAGCACCCAACTCGCCAATTCTCTCTCCACAAAGTTCAGGGCCAGAGACATTTAACCAGCACTAGAAATTACCCCTGAGCATTGTCGGGTACGGTGAGCTCACAAAACTCCCTTTGGAGAGTCCTCCACTTACAGCAAGTCAATCAACCCAGTATGGAAGTGATGACACAGAAGAAAGAGAGGCATTTAAGTAAAACCAGCTCAGTCACAATACCCCAGCCTAAAGAAAAAGAAGAGACAGTTCAAGTGTTATAATCAAGATCAATGCTAACATTTATAGTGCCAGGCACAAGGCTGAGTGCTTAACCTGGACTAGCATGCAAAGCTCCTGACAAACTTGGGAGGAAAATTCTAGTATTAGCCCCATTGTAGAGACAACAAAACCAGAACTTTATAACCTTCAATAAAAGGCAGGACTGAACTCAGACTGTGTCCCTGGATACATCATTCTCATAGAAATTAAAAAATAAAAAAAACAGCTTGGGCTTTGTAATTTACTGTCTATGAACACTCCACAGACATTTGATGGAGCGGGGAAATTAACATAGGTTCCAAAATCATATCATCACATTATCTTTCCCTGCAGTCATTGGAATCTCTCTAGAAACCACAGAGCATGAGAAATTTCTAGGAAGGGTATTTTATTTTCCCCATCAAAGGACCTGGCAAATTCTAATGACATTTTACTGGGAATTAGATTTGTCGCTTTCCAGAAAGCAATTATGGTGATCATCCATACTGGCATTTTTCACTGCTTAATCTCTAGCCTCTCCCCAGTGGTGCTATGGCCAGGGTATCACACAGATCCAAGATCTCCTGGACCATCTCTGTTTGGAGTTGGTTGGCAGCCTCTTTCTAACTCCTGTGGTAAAAAGAGATAAACAAACAAGTTGGAAACCATTGACCACCAAAGAAGCAGTCACGCTCTTGATGACTTAACCATTTCTCAAGACAGGTCTGAGACCTAATTACTTTTTTCACTCCAAGCAGAGATTTAATCCCTTTCAAACATGTGGATTTTTTGACTGGAACCCACAGATCCACCCCAAGCAGCAGAGAAAGGGGGCACAGATCCCTCAATTTATCTTCCAAGAGCACCTTTCTGAAACGAGCATCATCCTGTAGTTGCGAATGGGGCGCGATTCATCTTGGCAGCTACATGATAGATTTGCACGTCGTTTAGGATGAAGGATCAGAAGTTGTGGCTTCAGGTTCCTGTCTACCACTGAATAAGCCCTATGAATAGAGGTGGGTCTGTTCAACTATTAGGCTCTTAGATTCTACATTCACAAAAACAAGGATGATATGACCTTCTTTATAAGGGAGAGCCGATTAAAACTGAACAATGGATGCAACACAAAATCAGGGGGAGCAAACTCTCCAAGAGTGATTAACATCATTCCTGGAGCCCTAGGGCCCAATGAAATGCCTGACAAATAGTAGCCTTTCATTGCTGTCTGTGCCCCCAAACCGCTAAGCACTGGGGCCTCTGAGATGGAAGATGAAGCTTTCTCCTGTCAGTAGTTCATTCTATCATGGAGGAGACAAATGTGCCAATGATTATTCAGAGCGATACACTTACTTCTATGGAGACCCCGATTGAGACGCGACCTTGGGAAAATGTAGTCTTCAAGCCTCTTTTTTGTTTTCTGTACCATGGGGATATAACAGCCTGATCACCTTGAGAAGAAAAAGAAGGATGCCCTGTGCCATCTGTCACCCAGGAGGCACTCAGTAAATATGGAGGGGTGGGAGGTGAGGAGGACCTGTGGTCCCATTCCAATTGCGACCTATGTCCTGGCTTTTTATGGGAGTTTCTAGAACAAGTGCATGCGTATTCCTTGATAAAAATCAAAGGTCATTAGAGCAAATGACATTTGCTAGCCACCTAGGTGAGACCCTCATCAATGTCAGCAAGAGCCATCATACTAGTGATGCAGGTACTGATTCCCCCTACCTCACACCTCTAATGTGTAGCCTCTCCTGTGGTCCTTAGCAAACCAGCAGCTAAAAAGTCAGGAAACAGGAGGGTCAGCCAACTGTTTTGCCAGGAAAATGCTCAATTCTATGTATGATCCCTGGTGGTTCAGATAGTAAAGTATCTGCCATACTACAGGAGACCAGAGTTCAAACCCTGGGCTGGGAAGATCCCTGGAAAAGGTAACGGCTACCCACTCCAGTATTCTTGCCTGGAGAATTCCATGGACAGAGGAGCGTGGCGGGCTATGGTTCATGGAGTCACAGAGTTGGACATGACTGTGGACACAACTGAGCAACTAACACTTTCACTTCCACTAAATGTGATCAGTGAGCAAAGGGAGTGCGGATATAAAGAAAGAAAATGCCCTTTGGGAGCCTGAATGAGTTGGGCTATTCAACTCAGCCATTGTTAAACTCTGACCAAGGTCAGGTTATTAACCCCTGTGAGGGCAACCTCATTGTCAGCATAAACATGGATTGATCACATGGGTGATGCTCCTAGAACTCAGGGATGTTCAGTGTAAGGCAGCTGTCTCCCTACCAAAGACCCTGAAACACTGATAATGTTAAGGGAGGTTGGGCCATGATCTGGTATCTCTGGTCCAACTTTAAGGGAATCAAATAAAAAGTCATCACCAAGAGTTAAGGATTTTTTCATCTCCTCCGAATTCCTAGCATCCAGTCAACACTATTGCCTAGTGGTTTATTTATTATTTTATTTTTTTCATTTTTAATTTTTTTTTTGAAAGTGAAAGCCGCTGAGTCGTGGCCGACTCTTTGTGACCCTGTGGACTGTAGAACACCAGGCTACTCTGTCTATGGAATTCTCCAGACAAGACACAGGAGTAGGTTGCCTTTCCTCTCTCTAGGGGATCTTCGCAACCCAGGGATTGAACCTGGATCTCCTGCATTGCAGGTGGATTTTTTTTTTTTTTATGGAAATACCTGTATGGGTGACAATTCTCAGGATTAGTTACACTCGAACTAAATTATTCTCCACCAGCCTCTAATCCTGGCCTTCTCCTATCTTCCCAGAGCTGCAGAGTCCTCCACCCAGCTGCACAAGGCAAGGACCACAACATCAGTGGTGATTCTCAGCTCCAGGGAGCCCTCACCACTGCATCTCCCACATTCATATCGAAGCTATCGACTCTCTTTCCTAAACAAATCTCCTCTTTGTACAGTTCTGTAGCATCCAGGGCATTTACTAAACACATGATTCTAGACCAGGAGGATACACTCCTTACATTCTTATAAAGCTCTGAGGGCCCCCACCTTTAGCACAGACTCCTGCTCCAGACCCTGGTACATCCCCTGTCCCCTCAAACAGCCCTTCACCAAACAGCCTTTCACCCTTTGGACGTGCAACGGGCAATTGCTTCTCATGCCTCAAACGTGTCACACTGAGCCAACACTGACTTGGCACACTCAGTCCCGCGGGAAGGATGTGACCTCTTTTATAGCAATTTCTGTTCACCCTTCAAGACACAGCCATTGTCACTTTCTCTCAGAAGTCTTCCTGACTTCTCTGGGCAGTGAAATAAACTGTATTTGTCTGATTCATCTCTATATCAACCAAGCCTGACATGTCATAGCCTGCGTATGTGAGCTCAGTCAGGTCCAATTTTTTGCCACCCCAGAGACTGTAGCTCACTCATCTGTCCGTGGAGTTTTCAGTCTTCACATCTATTTCCCTGGATCTTGGCTTCCTTCTTGTATTTCCAATGCTTCTCATTCTCCATTCTTCCTGGAACAGTCTTCCTCTACTAGCCATTACATGATGGTGTTCCTCAAACTTGGTCATATGTCATTTAAAAATATCATGATCATAATTGTGTCTTGGCCATCAGTCTACTCCCCAGGAAGCATTAGCCACTTACGAGCTGATGCCTCTCAAAGCTCCCTCTCTAGTCCTGCCTGCTTCTTCTTACACCCTGGACCTTTCCATTCACAGATGTAATGACAGTCCTGTGGATGGCCTATTTCCGGGAGCCCAAAAACTCAATAGTGTCAAATTGATTTTACTTTTCTCTCTCTGTGCATGTGCGCTAAGTCACCTCCGTCATGTCTGAGTGCGACCCCATGGACTGTAGTCCACCAGGCTCCTCTGTCCATGGGATTTCCCAGGCAAGAATATAGGAGTGGGTTACCGTGCCCTCCTCCAGGGGATCTTCCCAACCTGGGGATTGAACCTGTGTCTCTTGCATCTCCTGCATTGGCAGGTGGGTTCTTTACCACTAGCGCCACCTACCCATCCCTAAATCCTTATTCTATTTCAATGTTCTCTCATTGACATCCATGCTCAATGTCCAAGTGAGGAACCTAGACATCTTTACTGATTTGCCCGTCTGATTAAGCCTCAAGGCCCCTGGGTGCTTCCTTTACAATAGTTTTCAAATTTGTTCAGTTTCTTCAATCCATCACCATCCTTCATCACTCTCTTTGTCTAGACCATCATCGTTTCTTTTCTGAACTTCTGCAACAAACTCCTATTTTATTTTTCTCTCTGTCTCTAGTTTTTATCCTTGTCATCCATTCTCCATCTATTAGCCAGGATCATTGCTCTAAAACACCAAGTTTATCTCACCATTTTTCTATTTGACAGCTTTCAATGTTTCCCCTGCTTGTTTGGGGCAGATGTTCCAACACCTCTGTATGGCGCACAAAGAGCTTGGCCTGGGCTGTCAACCCTGGGTTTCTGTGTCTTGCACCTGAGAGCCCTGCAGCGCTGTTGGGCTTCTCTTAATTCTGCCCTGGGCTCCGCTCTGTGTCTCAGCCTTCTCATCTGTTGTCTCTTCCCAAACTTCTTTAACTCCTAGCCACCTTTCAGACATCAGTATACAGTGTACTTCTTAGAATATCCATTCTCCCTTGTCCACTACAAAATGACCAGTCCCATAAAAGGGATGTATAAAATGAATGGAATGTGTGTTTTTGAACAAAATATTGTATCCTTTTTCTTGAGATCAGCTATAGAATTAATCCAGTGAGACTTTTCCTCAAAAAATGGTCTTCTTCTCCACCAATCTGTTCTCTTGTGATATGTCTTTGCATATTCCTGAGTTTACACATTTAGAAATGTACCTGCATTCTCTTTTAAGCTTATGCCAGAATTTCTTCCAAAGAGATGCTGTATATTCTATCAGGACTGTAAGAATATTTTCCTGTTTCTATTCCCAAAGCTCTGGTTGTAGAACACACACGTGACTGATCAGAACAGAGGTTTTTTTTCTTGTTTTTTTTTTTAATTTTATGTCACATTGTCATGGTAAGTGATGATGATCTATGCTAGCAGATCCTCTAAGTTATCCTTTTACTGGCCATACATGGTTTCTCCCTTCCACATACATTTTTGAGCTCCTACAAACAGATTTTGAATGGTCCCTCAACTCTGAGTTGCTCCTAAGCTAACTTCCTTTTTTTTTTTTTTAAGAACGTTTCAAACAACCTGCATTTTAGCATCCTACATTTGTTCTGGTTTTTGCAATTCTAGACCCTTGTGCCGAAGAGAGAGCAAATCCTCTAGCCCTTTGATCTTCAGGATCCTTCAATTATCTTCTTGGCCTCCTTCTGTTGTCATTTAGAGTAAGTATAGTGGTCTTTGTCCATGAAAGGTAATCTCACTCTTCTTTTCATTATTCCTGGGCCCCTTGGCTGAATGCCTACTAGTCGTTGCCCTTCCTTCTCATACCACACAGCCCAAAGCTGCACGGCAGTCCAGGTGCCGTCTCCATGGAACTATTGGATCAAAGCCAGGACCAACCCCCTCTGGTTCAGGAGTTCCCACCAGGACCGACCCCCTCTGGTTCAGGATCCCCAGCCTTTGTCTGTCCCCAGAACAGCATGACTCAGGGCAGTGATGTCACCAGCAGCTCAGCCTGTCTGCCTCAAGTCCCACAGTCCTTCCAGCTGGTAAATTACTTTGAAACCTAAGTGCCAACTGTTTATCACTCTCCTCTTGGGTTTTCTCTCCATAGTCCCTCTTTACTTGAAAGCACTGTGTTCTCAATGGTGATTTTGATCTTCAGGTTTGAACCTTTTGATTTAAAAGCTACAGGTGGTTCTAGCTCTTTGCAACACCTTGAAATTGGCTTAAGGAAAGCACAATACCTTGCTCCACCATTTTACTTCTTGAAAGAGGAGAAAGAAGAGCCTAGCATATGTGTGCGTGCTAAGTCACTTTAGTCATGTTTGACTCTTTGCAACCTCATGGATTGTAGGCCACCAGGCTCCTCTGTCCATGGGATTTCCCAGGCAAGAATACTGGAGTGGGTTGCCATTTCCTTCTCCAGGGGATCTTCCCAACCCAGGGATCAAACATGCATCTCTGATGTCTCCTGCATTAGCAGATGAGTTCTTTACCACTAATGCCACCTGGGAAGCCCGTAGTGTATAGCACAGGAAACTATATTCAATATCTTGATATAGCTTATACTGGGAAATAATGTGGGAGACCCCAGTTTGAGTCCTGGGCCAGGAAGATCCGCTGGAGAAGGGATAGGCTACCCACTCCAGTATTCTTGGGCTTCCCTAGTGGCTCAGCTGGTAAGGAATCTGCCTGCAATCTGTGAGACCTGGGTTCGATCCCTGAGTTGGAAAGATCACTTGGAGCTATGCACTCCATTATTCTGGCCTGGCATGGAGAATTCCATGAATTGTATAGGCCATTGGGTCGCAAAGAGTTGGACATGACTGAGTGACTTTCACTCACTTATATATATATACATATATATATATATATCATATATATATATATGATATATATATGGAGAAGGCAATGGCACTCCACTCCAGTACTCTTGCCTGGAAAATCCCATGGACGAAGGAGCCTGGAAGGCTGCAGTCCATGAGGTCGCTAAGAGTCGGACATGACTGAACAATTTCACTTTGACTTTTCACTTTCATGCATTGGAGAAGGAAATGGCAACCCACTCCAGTGTTCTTGCCTGGAGAATCCCAGGGACGGGGGAGCCTGGTGGGCTGCCATCTCTGGGGTCACACAGAGTCAGACATGACTGAAGCGACTTAGCAGCAGCATGATATACCTATATATATATGTGTGTGTGTGTGTGTGTGTGTGTGTGTATGAATAACTTTGCTGTACACGTGAAGTAACACAACATTGTAAGCCAATTATATTCCAGGAAAAAGAAAAACAAAATGAAGCAAAATCTGCCCCCCACAAAATAACAATAATAAAATATTTAGAAAAGAGAGAAGAAAGGATAAGAAATGCATCTGTGCTCTGTCCCCCACGACAACACAGTGTTTTCATGTCTCACTCGGCGATAATGCCTGCCTGTCTTTCCACGTTACATTGGGTTTTCCAGTTAATGTTTTAAAATAAATGTTCTTGTATCTGCTTTTAAAGTAAAAGTTGAAAAAAAATATAAGAGCCAGTGTATTATAGTAAAATGAGCATGAATCTGACGTTAGGTATTTTGGGTGTGTTTCCTCTCCTGTGGTTTGTTGAGCTCACTTTTGTTCCTTCCCTGTGTCAGCATCTTCATCAGTGAAATGGGTAGAAAATACAAGCCCAGTCTGTTGTGAAAGAAAAAGTGAAAATGATTCCAGACGTTTTCTATATACTTGGAAGTTCTATGTAAATCAATCAGATTTTCTTCAGAAATCTTGGAAAAGTCAAGCATCTGAGGTTTAGAACTTTTTATACATTGATGTGTGTATCAGGAAGGAAATGGCTACCCACTCCAGTATCCTTGCCTAGAGAATCTCATGGACAGATGAGCCTGGAAGGCTACAGTCCGTGGGGCTGCAAAAGAGTCAGACACAACTTAGCAAATAACAACAACACAACAGCTACATACACTGACATAGAGGCAATTTCTAAAGAGTTTATTTTTTTTAACTCAAAATGAAGAGATTTGGTTAAGAGAAAATGAGATTTCAAAGATGTTATAATAAGAGACGATGTTTTTATTTTCTTTTAGCAGGCAATCTAGCATTTTTAAAGTCAGTCATCAGGAACTATACATTTAGCTGGTGAGTGTTATGAGGAGAATTTATCAGGGGAATTGGAGGAATTCTACAGCAAGAATACTCTCCTCCAACAGCTCAGAGTGGAGCTGGAGATATCATCCCCACATCAAAAAAGAGGGTCTAGGTTGAAATCAAGATACAATTTGTGAGTATCCAGAGAATGGAGAGTGGGATGTGGAGCATCAAGAAAGACTTCCTGGAGGAGGTGTGATTCCATCTAGGTCATGGAGAGCCTAGAAAGGTCACCCTGAAAATGCATACAGGCATTCTTTTTTTAATTTAAATTTAATTTTAAAACAATTTAAAATAGAACATCAATTTAAAATTAAATTTAAATTAAAATTTAAGGAGAACCCTGCATGAAAACTTTTGTTCTCCTTCTTACTCTCCCTTGCATCTTGGCACTGAAAACTCTTTGGCACTTGGCAGCCTTCTAGCCTCAGGTGGGGTCATCTTCACCACCACCCTTTCCCCAGCTTATCCAGGTGGTCACTCAGAGTCACGGTGATGGCCACCACCTCATCACACCAGCCTTCACACTGTTCTGTGGTTGATGGCTACGTCCCACCCTGTGGGCCTCCTCTGCCCTCACCCTTATTATAACCTTTCTGTTTTATGCTCAATGACCATTTCCTGCCCTGTGCCCCACTCCCTTCCTTCCATGGGTGTAGGCTCTTCACAGGACCCTCCGGGAACCCGTCTCTGCATCTTCTCTGGTCACAAAGGCCACACAGAGATGCCTGTGTTTCCTCTCTAGCTTCTTTATTCAGTGAGCTTAAGAAAGCTGGGGTAGGCTGAACCAGGAATTCCCTTGGTTTTAACACAAAATATGGTCAGTGTAAATGGACTATTTGTCCTGGCTAAATGGCTGTCCCCTGGGATAGCTGAAAATGCTCTTTTGGGCTGGCTAACAACTCCAAGCCCCTGGGCCCCCTGGGCTCCCGGCAGGCACATGGTGGGAGTCCATTAGCCGCCTCACCTCCTGCCCTTTCTGGTCTCACCTGGACCCTTGTCACCTGTGCCGGGGCCTCCTAGTCTCCAGAGGTCCATGCCTGCTTCTGCCTAGGCCCCAGCAAAAATGGGGAAGTTCAAACAATTGCCCGCCTTAATCCAATGAGCCTTGCCTAATAGAATGTGAGGAAGGTTTGGTGTGAGTCCTCCAAAGGGGAAAAAGGAATAAAAAGTAATGTAGCGTAATAGAGTGGGAGGGACAGAGAAAGAATAAACATCGGACGCATTTGCCTTAGCATCTTGACAAAATGTGTAACTGCAACAGGTGATACGGGATTTCCCTGGTGGCTCAAATGGTAAAGACTCAGCCTGCTAATGCAGGAGACCCTGGTTTGATCCCTGAGTTGAGAAGATGCCCTGAGGGAGGGAAAGGCTACCCACCCCAGTATTCTTGCCCAGAAAATTCCATGGACAGAGGAGCCTGATGGGCTAAAGTCCATGGAGTCACAAAGAGTCAGTCACGACTGAGTGACAAAGCACATACGCATGCAACAGGTGATCTGATCTGTCAGAACTCGAGTTTCCTCAGGGCTTCCCTGGTAGTCCGCAGGTTAGGACTCTGCACTTCCACTGCAGGGAACATGGGTTAGATCCCTAGTTGGGAGCTAAGACCTACACGCTTCACAGCCAGGTTGGTGTGGAGCGGGCATCCTAGCCTACACACTGCAGCAATGCTGGAAGGATCCCACTGATGGGAGTGAAGCCCCTGGTGAAGCATCGAAAAGTGGTACCTAATGCGGCGGTTATTGGTATCTTCCTAAACAGCTCAGTACCTTTAGAAGTTGAAATGCCTGATTCTATTACCCACATTCATACGAGCGGCTAAGTGGCTAAGTGCTTAAGTCACTTCAGTCGTGTCTGCCTCTGTGCCACCCCATAGAAGGCAGCCCACCAGGCTCCCCTGTCCCTGGGATTCTCCAGGCAAGAGTACTGGTGTGGGTTGCCATTTCCTTCTCCAATGCATGAAAGTGAAAAGTGAAAGTGAAGTCGCGCAGTCGTGTCCAACTCTTAGTGACCCCATGGACTACAGCCTACCAGGCTCCTCCATCCATGGGATTTTCCAGGCAAGAGTACTGGAATGGGGTGCCATCGCCTTCTCCACATTCATATGAGGGGACAATCTTATTTCTCACTTTTGTTAGAAGTGGTGTCTCTGGTGTTTACCTTCTGTGAACTTTCCAGAATTAAATGGCTTGAGTGTACAGATAGACCGATTTTTTCATGTTAAATATAATGATGTGCAGAAAAGAGGAAATTCGTTTTAACAGGACAAAGGTAGCCTGTTTATAGTGACCACCCTTAGCAATATTAAGTCATTTCCCTGCGTGATAAAGTAATAACAGGAGCACTGAGCCAATTCAAGGGGTAGATTTTTATCCTGGGAAAGTAGCAATAAACCCTGGTCCTCCTTTTATCAAAGCCTGTTTAATTTAAAGAACTAACTGCAGTTGACAAGAACTGAATTTGCTTATTGATTAATCCATACCTACCCAGTATTTGGTACTATATGTTACCATCATGTTAAGATACAATTTCCTCCAAACTGTATGAGTCTAGTCATTTAAAATATAAAAATTAGGTAATTATAGTCAGAAGAATTCATTAAAATTGGAGTACAGGTAAACAGAAGGGGCCACTACTACTTAGTCATTAAAATTCTGCAAAATAAAATGTGAGAAGAAAAAGTAAAAGACCAAACACAATCCACACCCTTCCTGTTATTCCTCCCATAATTTTTTTTTTTCCTTGTGAGTCAGACGCTCCATGTCTGGGGAATAGTTATTTCTTACCTCGTTGATCAAGGTGGAACAGGTTGTGGGGGAGCCAAGTGTCCACCTGGGAGAGGGTCACAGTCCCCAGAGCAGACGGTGTGGTTCCATCACCTGTAATTGTCATCGGAAAACTAACTTGAAGCTGCGAGCTTGGACATCATTTATTGGGCAAGAGGAAGGAAGAGAAAAGCATTTAAATGAAAGAAGAAGGTGACAATCTTTAAAAAGGACCACATAACAGATACATCTCCAGAACTGCTCTGTAACTATCTGCAAATCAGTACTGCTTAAAGTCTGAGACACAGAGAGAGGATGGGGGCAAAGCCACTGTTGACAAGTTCTTCAGTGAAACAGGAAAAGACAGGTTGAAGGTTCTCTGTCTGTGTGGGGGTGGTACAGGCAGAGGGCACAGCAGAGAGAAGGTAGAGTTTCAACATCAGTTGAAAAACACAGGCCATGTGAGCTCTCTGCAGACCAGCTGATTCCCTGCAGTGAATTCACCAGGGAGAAGGGATTTGGAGGTGCGATCTCATTACTAATTTTGTTAAAAACCCACCTGTGAACAAAGCAAAAGAGTCCCTGGGACCTGGGGAGGGGCGGGACAGGGTGGGGGGGGGGGGCGGGTTGGCTGTGTGCTCAGGTGTGGACAGCCCTTAACCTAATCAGCTGCTTGACTTCAGGGCTCCGGATAAACTGTAAGGAGTTCTCCCACGGAAAATGAATGCAAATGAATGAATGCAGATGAAGCTAAAAACCCAACCACGAGGCTGCCGATGGCCAGCTCGTTTCAGCTCGCAAAACTGATGTGGGTGATTAGCAAGCAAATGATAACAAATGATAAAACAGAGTTGTATTGGGTTGACCAAAACCATCATTCATGTTTTTTGTAGCATCTTATGGCCTGGTGGCTCAGATGGTAAAGAATCTACTCTCAATGCGGGAAACCTGGGTTTGATCCCTGGATTGGGAAGATCCCCTGAAGGAGGAAATGGCTACCCACTCCAGTATTTTTGCCTGGAGAAAGCCATGAACAGAGGAGCCTGGCGGCTACTGTCCATAGGGTCATAAAGAGTTGGACATGACTAAGTGACTAACACTTTCACTCTCACGGAAAAACTCAAATGGACTTTTTGGCCAACTCAATATCTAATCCCTATCTAAAGAGGCAGAAAAGTTTTCTATGGCTGACTGTATGTATACACAGGGTCATGTATCTGTTATACCTTTCTGTAAATTAAATTTATTGACTCAGTGTTTTCTGAACAGGTCAGGGGCTTCTGCCTTCAGGTGAGGCTTGATCAAGAGGCTCAGTCATGTCCCCAAGAATCTGGTTCTTCTGGGTCTCTTCGTTCTGTGTCCTCGGATGGTTGGGCATCCTCAGGCCGTATGCCATGGTTCCTGGGAAGCCCCTAGCTCTCCCTTCACCGTAGCAAATGCTGCTTAGTCCTTCTCCACATTTTACCACATCTCCATCCAAAGAAACGTGGTCTTCTTCAATGAGGCCTTCTGGAAAGCAGCTTCCAAGATGGGTCACATGGGTTATCCCTCCCTTATATTCTACTTCCTACAACATAGCACTTCCTGTTCTGATGGAAGTGGGCTCCGTATTTGTACAGAATTATGTCTTGGTTCACACTTTGGCCAACAACTGGAACGTTCTTCCTTCATGACTTCCTTTTTATTCCTGTCTGTGTTTTATTTTGTTCTGATCTCTCACTCCATGCCACCAAACCTTGGCAACTACTGATCTTTCTATCATCTCCATAGTTTTGCCTTTGCTAGAGTGTCATATAGTTGGAACCATCCAGTATTTAGCCTTTTCAGGTTGGCTTCCTTCACCGAGAAATATGCATTTACAGTTTCTCCATGTCTTTTCAAGGCTTGATAGCTCATTTCTTTTCATTGACAAATAATATTCCAGTGTACGGATGTACCATGGTTTTATTTATCCATTAACCTATTGAAGGACAGCTTGATTGCTTCTATCTTTTAGCAGTAATCAACAAAGCGAGAATAAGAAAGTGTGCATGCTTAGTCTTGTCTGACTCTTTTGTGACCCCATGGACTGTAGCCCTCAAGGCTCCTCTGTCCAGGGGATTTTCCAGGCAAGAATACTGGAGCAGGTTGCCATTTCCTTCTCCAGGGGACAGTGATCAATAAACCTGCTATAAACATTGATGTACAGATTTTTATGTAGTCATGAGTTTTTAACTTCCTCTTTTAAAATTCAGCTCAAATGCCTGGGGGTTGGGAGCGGAGCTCCAGGAAGTGTGGCCTGCTTCTCTCTGGCTGGGACCAGGCATTGCCACTGTGTCCCCAGAGCACCTGGCACCTCTCTTGCTATGCTGCTTATGAGACTGCATTGGACAGCTTGCCCGCCAGCCGCCCCAGCTAGACTGTAGGCTCAGAACTAGAGGGTCTGTTCAGCTCTGCTTCAAAAGCACCCACATTAAGTGGTCAAGATATATTCGTTGGTCTTAACTTTAAACCAGACTTGAGCTCCTGGAGTTAATTTCAGCATTTTCTTTTAAGCGCCACCGGTGTAGTGGTATCATGCAAGATTCCCATTCTTGTGATTTTAGGGGAGTTTGGGCTTCCCTTGTAGCTCAGCTGGTAAAGAATTCACTGCAGTGAAGGTGATCTGGGTTTGATCCCTGGGTTGAGAAGGAAATGGCTACCCACTCCAGTATTCTGGCCTGGAGAATTCCACGGACTGTATAGTCCATGGGGTCACAAAGAGTCAGACGTGGCTGAGTGATTTTTACTTCATTTCAAAGTGGCACTAGTGATAAAGAACCCACCTGCCAATGCAGGAGATGTAAGAGATGAGGGTTCAATCTCTGGGTCAGTAAGATCCCCAGGAGGAGGGCATGGCAGCCCACTCCAGTATTCTTTCCTGGAGAATCCCATGGACAGAGGAGCCTGGCAGGTTACAGTCCATGGGATCACAAAGAGTCTGACAGGACTGAAGAGTCTTAGCACACATCTTTGGGTAGTTCATCCTCAAAGGTAAATGTCAAGTTAAAAAGCAAGATCTAAGAGGCATCTTCTAAGCCATGTCGTCTGTGTCACAATCTAAGTGTGACATTGATTCTGGTGAGAAAAGGCAGATCTACAAGCTTTGATGGAGTCAGAAATGAGGTTGAATGGCGAGGACAGGGCTAGTCTTCTGCCAGGAGGGAAAGCTGGTGTTAGTTGTTCAGAGAGAAAATCAGCGCCTCACGGTTCTAGGAAGGATAGAGGAGCAGCCGAAGAGATAAATAAAAATACATAAAGTGTAAAAATAAAAGAAGGAAAATCCTGCACAGATGTTAGGGATGTCACACAAATTTGGGTTTGAGTTCCCTGACAGCCTGAGCAAAGGGGGAAACAGGATGAATTACAATCCATTGTGGTCATCAGATTAAAGAAGAAAAATATGCCCCTCAGATGCCTTTCTATCCCCCCGACATTGGTTCCAGACATGTATTTTGCTACAGTGGGTATCCACAAAGAGAGCTCTGTGTTAGGACTCGATATCATTATTTTAACAGCAACAAGCCACAAAATATCACTTCTTAGTGTAGGCAAGGATGATTCCACACAAAGTCTGTCTTCAGAAGCAAAAGCTGTGTTGATGTGGACAAAACAGTAATAATATGAAACTATCAGGCAAAACAGACCCTCTGTACTGAACCCTCAGCTGAAATTGGATGAGTTCGTAATTGATGCTTTTGAACTGTGGTGTTGGAGAAGACTCTTGAGAGTCCCTTGGACTGCAAGGAGATCCAATCAGTACATCCTAAAGGAAATCAGTCCTGAATATTCATTTGAAGGACTGATGCTGAAGCTGAAACTCCAATACTTTGTCCACCTGATGTGAAGAACTGAATCGTTTGAAAAGACCCTGATGCTGGGAAAAATTGAAGACAGGAGAAGGGGATGAAAGAGGATGAGATGGTTGGATGGCATCACCAACTCAATGGACATGAGTTCGAGTAAACTCTAGGAGTTGGTGATGGACAGGGAGGCCTGGCATAATGCAGTCCATGGGGTCACAAAGAGTCAGACACAACTGAGCGACTGAACTGAACTGATAAGCAGAACCCCTGGGTATGTGGCAGTACTGGGACTGACCAGCAGGGGGAGGTTGGGCAAGGCACCTGTGGTGGTTTAATCACTAAGTTCTGTCCAACTCGTGCGACCCCATGGACTGTAGCCTGCCAGGCTCCTCTGTTCATGGGATTCTCCAGGAGAGAATACTGGTGTTGGTTGCCATTTCCTTCTCCAGGGGACCTTCCCAACCCAGGGACTGAACCCATGTCTCCTGCATTGCAGATAGATTCCTTGCCAAATGAGCTACAAGGGAAGCCCAAGGCATCCTGTGAACCTTCTATTTGTCACTGGCTAGTGAACTCTGGGAGTTGGTGTTGGACAGGGAGGCCTGGCATGCTGCGATTCATGGGGTCGCAAAGAGTCGGACACAACTGAGCGACTGATCTGCTCTGATCTGATGGAGGTCAACCTATTCCTGTGCTGTCTGCTTCCTGGGTTCTGGAATATTCTAACATACTTGTTTTGGGCTTAGTTAATCAGGGGCTGAAATGAAGTTGGTGGTTTCCATATGTTGATTCATTTCATTTGCAAGAGTATGTGCGAGTGGGAGTGGGTGAGGGACAGCAAGGAAAATGTCCCAAAGGGACAGCTTTCTAAGGAGAAAAAAATGCTGGAAGGAAAAGAGGAGGGTCATCGCTGTGGGTCATCATCTGTGTATGCTTCCTAGGTGGCGCTAGCGTTGAAGAACCTACCTGCCCATGCAGGAGACTCAAGAGACTCGGGTTTGATCCCTGGGTTGAGAAGATGCCCTGGAGGAGGGAATGTACAATATTCTTGGCTGGAGAATCCCATGGACAGAGGAGCCTGGTGGGCTAGAGTCCATGAGATTGCAAAGAGTCTATAGCCAATAGTCTAGGTATCTTTGTATCCATATTATATAATTAAATACCAACAGCAGTTACCCTGGTGGCCCAGCAGTAAAGAATCCACCAGCAATGAGGGAGCCACAGGCTCCATCCCTGGGTTGAAAAGATCCTCTGGATAAGGAAATGGCAACCCATTCCAGTATTCTTGCCTGGGAAATCCCATGGATAGAGGAGCCTGGTGGGCTACTGTCCATGGGGTCGCAAGAGGCAGACCCAACTGAGCGACTAAAGCACCACCACCATCGCAAACAGCAATCATAGGTGGATTCTTTCTCTCCCAGATAAAGAGACCAAGCTCAGAGTGGTGGGGACCACATAGCTATGTGGAAGAATCAGATGAAACTAAATGAAATTAAATCAGCTTAACTCCATAAAGTTCCTCAGCTTGTCTGCTCCATCATCTTTCCCAGTGCCATTTGAAATACTTAATCATTTAAAATTTTATATTGAGCTTATTTGATTAACAATGTGTTTCATATGTACAGCAAAGTGATTCATTTTTACACATATATGTATCTATTTCTTTACCATGTGATTTTTCTAAAAATTTGATTTTATGTTGGCGTATAATTGATTAACAATGCTGTGTTAGAGTCAGGTGTACAGCAGAATGATCCCGTAATACACGCATGTATCTATTCTTTTTCAAATTCTTGTCCCACTTAGGTTATTACAGTATAGGGGCAGCATTCCCTGTGCTATACAGTCAGACCTTGTTGTTTATCTATTTTAGATATAACAGTGTGTGCATGTCAATGGATAGCAATATGTGGTATATGTTCACTAGATAGGTGGTTCTCAATATTGTTTATTTTCATTAAAATCTTCAGGGACTTTTTCCTAAATGCCCCCCATGAAATGTTGATACCACCATATATTGAATACTTGTTTATGTACCATCTATATGCTTGTGCTTTAAATGTACAGTGAAATTTCTCTACTCTCCCAAGAAACAACTTTAGCCCATTTTGGGGGTAATGTTGCCTTTCCCTGAAAACATATGCTTTGCCAAAAATACATTATAAATGCATGGTCACTTAATAATATGTAAAAGCTTTATAAATTTGAAGTGATAGATCTATACCATTTAATTTGTCTTGTGAAAGTCGCTCAGTCATGCCCGACTCTTTGCAACCCCATGAACTATACAGTTCATGGAATTCTCCAGACCAGAATACTGAGTGGGTAGCCATTCCCTTCTCTAGGGGATCTTCCCAACCCAGGGATCAAACCCAGGTCTCCTGCATTGCAGGTGGATTCTTTACCATCTGAGCCACCAGGGAAGGTGATTTAGGTAAATAAGAACCAGAGGGTCCAGGAAAGTGAGCCAAGCTCACAGAGACAGGAAAGGCAGAACCAGGCAGATACTAAAGCATCCTGAATCCCACTCCAGCACTCCCACCATGCCAGGGTGATCAATAAACGGATGGCTTTTCAAGGTGCTCTGGATCTTTCCTATAATACCTCCTGTACTTAACAAAATAATGCTATTTGGGGAGAAACCAGGGTCTGCCCAGTGGCCATGGAAAATCATCAAGGCACCACCTGCAGCCATCTTTTAGGCATATCATTTGGACAATAGAGTGTATCAGTTTTGCATTGCTACCATGACAAATTACCATAAATTCAGTGGTTTAAAGCAGCACACGCTTATTCTCTTATAAGTTTGGAGGCCAGGAGCGCCAAATGGTTCTAACAAGGCCAAAATCTAGGTGTTAGAATGGCTATAGTTCTCTAGAGGCTCTGGAGGAAAAGGTTTTTTCCAGTCTCTAGAGATGGTCCACAGTCCTTGGCTTGTGGCCCCTTCTAGCAATCACATCATTTGACCTCTGCTTCCAGCATCACATATCCTCTGACTTGGAGCCTCCTTCCTTTTTCCCTTCTCAGGATGCTGGTGATTACACTGAGCCCCCAGGATAGTTCAGGTTAATCTCCCCATCTCAAAATTCTAATGTATAATAATTGCATCTGCAAAGTTTTTCTCTTTTTTTGGCCATGAAGGTAACGGATTTACAGGTTTGAAAAATCAGAATTTGACCATCTTTGGGGACATTAGTCTTGCTACCACATACATCATTTGAGTTTGTCTGAGACTGCATTGGTTTTAAAAGTGAAAATCCTGTATCTTCAGAATCTCTTTAGTCCTGGGGGGACCAGGACCATTAGTCACCCTAAATGTGTGATGGGATGAGGCCTAAAATCCATACTTATTGGTAAGGTTAGTAGTTTATATTTTTCGCTCCAACTTGGACCCTTTTTAGGTCTGCAGTTTGGGCACTATCAGCCTCCACCTCACATTTCCTCCTCTAGAAATATCCAGCTATTGGTTGCTTTTCCTGTTTCTATGCTTTTGCCTTACCAACCCTCAACTTAGTGTTTCCTTCCCCCTGTCTCCTTTCAAATGGCCAACTCCTGCACACTGAAAGGCTGAACAGTATCCCAAACACTTCTCTTATCAAGCACTGATCAAGCCCTTACAGCACTTATTAAGACATAATTACAAGTCAACCTCCTGGATTATGAGTGATATCTTTAATTCAAAGTCTGTTGTTTTTTAGTCAGTAAGTCATGTCCATCTCTTTTGTGATCCCCATGGACTGTAGCCCACCAGGCTCCTCTGTCTATGGGATTTCCCAAACAAGAATAATGGAGTGGGTCGCCATTTTCTTCCGCAGGAGATCTTTCCAACCTATGAATCAAACATGTGTCTCCTGCATCTGGTACATTGGCATGCAAATTCTTTACCACTGAGCCACCAGGGAAGCCCAATTAAAGGTCTAGGTCATATTTATTTTTGTTAGAAAAGGGGATTTCATGGGTCTTTGACAATTATCTTTGATTCAGGAAATACTTGCTGATTTGAAGTGAAGGGAAGAATAAATACATGCCTGGCTGGGTGGATGGTAAGAGAAATGGATGGGTAGGTGAATGGATGAGTGGACCCATGGAGGGCTGGCTAAGAATAATTGTCATATCTAGAGGGCAACTTAAAGCCTGACAGCATCTAGGCAAAGAAAGATGCGTACCTAGAATCACTAGTATATATCAGCCCAGAGAGGCTGCAGTGAAAACAAAAGGATGTGAAGCAAAGGAAAGCAGAAAAAAGAAAAGAAGGGAAAAGTAAAAACAAAACAAAAAGCCCTGGTGGTTTGCAGCCTGGACCACACGCCCACAAATAGATCTGCATCCCCCAGGTAGAACTGTTCTGGAAGTCCAGAGGAAGACACATGTAGCCCAAGCACAGACCACACCATTTATCCTTTTTAATTACCATTCCTCCAGTCTAGACCCACGCTAGGAGGAGAATGTCTGCCATGCATTTTAATCTCAGATTTCTGCATGGATATTTATCAGCCCCAGATATAAAGCCACTTCCCTGTCTACACTTCTCACATGCTAGGCAGCATCTTGCTTTTTTGGAGGGCTGTGAAGGTGCTTAGTCACTCAGTCTTTTCCAACTCTGTGCAACCCCATGGACTGTAGGCCCCCCAGGCTCCTCTGTCCATGAGGATTCTGCAAGCAAGATACTGGAGTGGGTTGCCATGTCCTCCTCCAGGGGGTCTTCCCAACCCAGGGACCAAACCCAAGTCTCCTACATCGCAGACAGATTCTTTACCAACTGAGCTATGAGGGAAGCCCAAGAATACTGAAGTGGGTAGTCTATCCTTTCAGTGTTATTTGAAAGTGTGCAGTCTAGAGCTCAGCCTCTTCCTGAGTCAAAAAGTTTAGAGATCAGTGGATTCAGTTACCAAGTGGGTTCCCTGGGGCCCAAGACCTATGACCCGGGGCCATCTTGGAAAGAGACCTATGGACTTTTGACCTTCTGCTTGCCCAGCAGAGACTGAACTCCTAACTCCTGAATGCTCATAACTAAATACCCCCACTTTTTTGTGATGAGCCTCCTTTCTGTTACTGCCTCATCACCAGTGGAGAATGGTCAGCAAAATATGAGAGGACTAGGTACCCTGGACTCTGTGACATTGCTGACTCTTGTCACAACTACTTCTTCTGCATCGTAAATGGCCTGATATTGACATTCAGCTTGGGAGCCTCATCTATATCCTGGTGAGATCTGAGTTCAAGGTCATCAAATATGGCAGCCTGGTTGTTTGACAAGGTGGTAGCTTACTAAATGTCAACTTTGTGGGGCCAAGACCAGTGTTGTGGGGTTTCTTGTAATTCATGGGATTTTCTGGTGTATCCGCAAATTCAACCCTAAAGAAGTGCAATACCTCAGTGGGCTTTGGACAACACAGAGTGGCAACTCTGTCCCTTGGCAGATACGTGCTTTTGAGGAATGAGCCTCAGTTTTTTCAGCCATTGCAGAGGGCTGAAGTTCAAACCCAGTGGTCACTAAAGGTATTTCCAGCCTTGTCATTCTAACATTCTGGTATGCCTGGCTTTGTTTAGGATGCTATGAATTTGTTAGTACACTAGCCTTTGCCTATTCTGATAGATAAGGTCAGGAAATATAGTTCTTACACATCTGCAGTTAAGTATTAACATAAATCATCTGCCTGAATCCTGGCTTTGGTTACTCTGTGGATCAAACCATGGCCCCGTAAGCACGATAATGATTGGTTATGGTGGCCATATGTCCTGGGTTTCTTTGGACAGCCTTGATTTCAAATATTCTGTCCCATCGACAGAGCTAGTGTCAGATCATCTATCCCAATTTTGATTCAAAAATATGGTCTCCATATGGCAGATGTATCTTCACCACTATGGGATAGAAGGCTTTCTTTACCCACGTACAAAAGCTCTTCCCTGCCTTCCTTTCCCAGGCAGATGAAGCTGCTTCTCTGAGCTCCCACTGCAGTTGCTGTATCATCTTCATTCAAGCACTTTCATTCTGGTGTCTTGTGTTGAACGGTGGCCCTCAAAAGGCAGGGATACTAATTTTTCATCTCTATATTTCTAGCACCAGTTCGGAAAAAAAACTAGAAACAATTTTCAGGGATCTGTTACATGACACAGTAGAAATCTTCCTGAAAAGTTGAGGCTGTGCATGTTTAAATTAAAATCTCTTTCCAGTAGAACCAGAGGATCTATTACTAGAAGAAGAAATTCTATACTATATATTTGTTTTCCTTTTCGTTCCCCCAAATAATTCTTTCAGCCTTTCTAAAAGATCTGGACTGACAGATGCCATTAGCTAGAAGGGAGCTGATCTTGGAAGCAGGTTCTCTTAGCTCTGTGGAATTCAGCTCACTTATGGCCATCAAACTGAGAGATCAGAAGAAAGAATCCATATTTTAAATCTGACAGGAATGCTGTCAGCTCTGCAGTCATAGTTTCCTTTGCAAATAAAAATCCAAATTGCAGCTTTTTAATTGCTTCAAGAACTAAAGAAGAAAACAGGCTTTTCAGAGTGCAAGGGGCAAGAGGACCATCTCATGACCTTCAGAGATAAACCTCAGCCACCTGCCTTGCATTTCTGATGGTTGGCTGCTTCTAGTACTAAGTGCCTTCCTTAAGTACCATTTCTTCCTGATCTCTCCAGATGAGCTTATCTCCCAGTTTCCTCCAACCCAGTGTCCACTCTGACCATCATGCTAAACTTTTATCCAATATCATCAGTAACTTCTCCTTACTTTCTTGCCATCCCATTTCAGATGTCTCATGGTTTGATCATCATCTATTAGGCCACAACTCAGTTCTTTAAGGATCTATATACTCACCCCTTTGGCCCCAGTTCATCCAGAAATACATCTTTTCCTTCAGCATTTCAGTGGTTGCTGATCCCATAAAGTAGCCCAGTCCTCCCACCCACCCCACCACACTTTTGAGTCTTTGCACAAACTCTTCTCTCTGGGTTGTGCTTCCACCTTCAGGCACCTTGACAATCCTTGCCTGGTTTTCGAAATGTTACTTGATTTTTCCTCTACCATGAAGCCTTTTCTCATCCACTAAATAGAGATGATGATGATGATGGTGATAAAAGTATCAATAATAAAACATGATGGTAACAATAACACCCACGTGTGTTTAGCAGGTATTAGGCATTAAGTTGGGTGCTAAGTGCTTGGCACACTCTACCTACTATTACATGTTACAAAAGAAAAAAATCTCAAATTAATAATTATTTGGGTTAAAAAATAAGAAAGGAATAAAAAAGAAAGATCTTGGGAGCAAAACTAAACCCAAGGACAAATAGCTAAATTAGGTCTGGGTTAGGGACCCAGTATCCATCTGACCTCGAAGACTGAGCCCTTCCATACCTCATGGATCTCTGTTAAACCCTCCTTTATTGTATGGAGTGTGGTCATCCCAAGCTTGCTGGGCAACCTGAGTATCTTAAAGACAGAGGCACTGCCCTATAAATTTATTCCTCATTAACCCTCCACATGGTTCCTGACACATCTGCCATGTAAGCAGATTGTGCTAAGTGAATGGAAACAAGGAAGAAACTCCTTCCTGGAGTTTTATGGTTGCCCAGAGGAATCTTTCATGGAATATACTCAATATATGCCCTCCACCCAGATCTGTGAACATGGTCACTGCTCTCACACCAAAGGGACCACCATGATCTCTAGGCATCAACATTAGTCTAGACCTTTCTTACATCAAAACAAGCATCAGATGATGTCACTTACATGTGGAATTTAAAATGTGACACAAATGAACTTATTTATGAAACAGAAATAGACTCACAGCCATAGAAAACAAAGGGGGAAGCGGGTGGAGGAGCGATAAATTAAGAGTTTGGGATTAGCGGATGCAAGCCACTATCTATAAAATAGATAAACAGCAATGTCCTACTATATAGCACAGGGAACTTGATTCAATACCCTGTAATAAACCATAAGGGAAAAGAACATGAAAAAGAATATGTATACATATGCATAACTGAATCACTTTGCTGTACACCAGAATCTAACACAACATTGTAAATCTGCTACACTTCAATTAAAAAAAAAGCATCCAGATCTTTCTTCCGGTTAGGGTATAAGCAGAACCATCAAGACTCTGAGCTGGCACCACACCTCTGTGCTTCCTAGGGACCAGGCTGATGGTGAAGTTATCAGATCTCCCCCTTTCAAATGAATCAGTGCCCAGATGCTGAATATACGGAGTCTGGTATAAAGACCAAACAGGGTCATAGCTGATGGAAGCAAATGTTTCATTCGAGTTTCACTCACATGAGAGTGTTCTTTGCTTCCTTGATGGAGATTGATACTTAAAGATTCACCAGGACAACTTGACCGTACAAGAAGCCTCACGCAGTGAAGGAATTGGCAAAACACATCCATCAATCAATAAGGGCAAAGAGGGGATCTGCTATCAAATCTGACCCAAACCAGCAAACACAACCCTATCTTTTTGGCCACTTAGATGGAGGAGACTGATTCCACATTCTATTCCAACATGGAGCTAGTCTGCTCATCAGGAGAAGCTGTGCTGATGAATTCTGTTTCAAGCACACCACAAGCTTGCCCTTGCCTTTCACCTCACAACCAACTGAACCAGGCTCGCCCAGAGTCCTGAAGGCTCTCTTGGATCTGACTCACTGATCACATCTCAGGGAACCTGTCAGGCACACAAACTGTAGGAGATAGTGCGCTCTGACCAGCTGGGCTCTGCAGTACTGGCTCCTGGCTCTCCAGAGTTGCATTTCCCCCCTTGATTCACTTTCAGGAGACTTCAGAGCTGGTACATCAAAACACACCTGCTAACTGCCTACTGTTTGCTGATGACTCTGCTGGGATAAATGGAACACTTGAGTTTTATAACCTTACACTGTCAATACAACCATGAAAATAAGCCAAGACTGAGATATAAAGCAACTGTAGGACCAAAAGGTCATTTGTTCAAAAGTGGATTGTGTAGCTTCTCACTGGAATTTCAGGAAGGAGAAAGACTTTCTGGCAAAAGGGCTTCAGTAGTTGTAGGAAAGTAAGTAAACAGAGAATGCTGTGGGTAAAGTCAAGTGTGTGAAAGTTGCTCAGTTGTGTTGGACTCTTTGTGACATGGACTGGAGCCCACCAGGCTCCTCTGTCCATGGGCTTCTCTAGGAAAGAATACTTGAGTGGGTTGCCATTCCCTTCTCCAGGGGATCTTCCTGACTCAGGGATTGAATCCAGGTCTCCCACATTGCAGGCAGATTCTTTACCATCTGAGTTAAACAGGACATGAAAGTTGAAGGTTCTGTCCAAGCCAAGATCTCACAAGAAGTTTGAGATGCAGGAGAGTGATCTAGACAGGAGAAAAGACGAGGTGGTCGGGAAGCATAGAAAGCCTCCTTTCCCCAATCCGCACTGTACTGCGCTTCATCTGCTGTCTACACAGACTTCTCTCTGCTGGGTTATAGAATCTTTTAAAATATGATGGGGATTTATTCGATTCTACTCCCCAGTGCCCACTAGAGATCCTGGCCCATACTGTGTGACCGGTAACTGTGCCTGGAAGAATGCCTGGTAGGTATAGGCAGCAGCTGGTCCTCTGTCGGCTGACTTGCAAGCATCATCTCAGAGAATCCACTCACCAGTTCCCTGAGGGAAAGGATGAGGAGCAGTGTGGTGTGGTACCCAGAGGATAGGACCAGACTTTAGTTGGCTTTGGCTTCGACTATGACTCACTTCCTACTCAGCATGTGAGCGTGGGCAGGTCGGTCCTCCTCTCAAACCTCCGACACCTCTAACTGTTGGTGATAAAAGATGTTTAGACCGTGACACCTAGATATTCAGTATGACGGTGTTGTGATGAGTTTCTTATTTTCATACTTTCACAGCCCAAGTACAATCCCTGGGCTGTGGAAGTTCACACATGGGAAAAGTCACCAGGATGGTTGTGAATTAGAATCAGACGTGCTGTTATCACGTGGAGCCCTTCACTGGGTTAATGGTAACTATGCCTGCATTTTCCTTTTCTCTGATTTCTCTTTGGTGAGTACCTGATATGTGCAGGTAGGATGCTCATGGTCACACCGACCTCTCACAACAGCCTCACAGGCAGAAACTGCCACTGGCTTCACTTTAAAGATGGGGACACTGAAGCGCTGAGTGAAGACAGGCTTGCCAAGGCCACCCAGCTACGTGACAGCAAAATCCATTTCTGTTTCATTAACATCTCTCAGTAGAATGATCATCCTTTAGGATACATAAGAAATTATTCAGGTGGCTTAGTGGTAAAGAATCCACCTGACAATGCAGGAGCTGCCAGAGACACGATATCCATCCCTGGGTCAGGAAGGAAATGGCAACCCACTCTGGTATTCTTGCCTGCAGAATCTCATGGACAAAGGAGCCTGGCGGGTTACAGTCCATGGGGCTGCAAAGAGTTGGACCCTGACTGAAAACTGAGTACACACACACCCAAAATAGAAATCATTCCCCCATATGTCTGTCTTGACTGCTCATCATTTATCCCCTTTTTCCACTGACATATGGCTACAAAGAGCCTGGCTGCAGGCCTAGGACATAACTGGTCTTTGGATGTAACTTGTCTGAGATGGTATGTGACACCGAGGAGCTTGTGAAAGAGTATCACTTGAAAATTTCCCAAAAGTCCCTGGATAAAGCGAGCCATTATGTGTGTGCACACCTACATACAGATCTACAAATTGGCAAGTTGGGTGCTTAGCCAAGCAAAGGTTTGTTTTGTTTTTCAAACTAATTCTAGCAAAATGAAGTGAAGGCTTGATGTCAAAATAGGATTAAGTTTGCCTTTTATTCCATTACTCCACACCCTAGTATATCCTTCTCTCAAACTTCACACGCATACAAGAAAGAAAGAAAACAGTGTCTCTGTCTCATTTTTGGCATGAACAATTGAAAATACCCCACCACCCTCCTATCTGGCCCTGGTCTGAATGTTTTCAATTTGGTTAAGAAACCCCATGATTACGTATGCTTGACATGCAAGGTTATCGCTTACGCATGGATTTCTGTACAGGAATGAAAGAATAAACATGGCAGTAAAATGGCTAATGGGAAGTTAAACGTGCTTGCAGCCCCTCGCCAGAGTTGTCAGGAGCAGGGCGCTCCATGTCTGCTTCTGCCCCCTGACTCTGTGGCACCAGAGTCCTCGTTTGCCTCCTCGGGCCTCACATGACTCTGCTATAAGAAGATCAGACTACCATTCAGCTCAGTGTGGTTAATTTCCTTTCACACATTTGACCTATAGTTTGGGCATGGATAGCAGATGACTTTATTCTTTCTTTGTTCAAACTACCAAAAGGCTGCAGAAATCCAGAGAGTGAACAAATACCAACAGCTAAAAAACATTTAAAAGAAATTCAGAGTTTCTGTTCTCTTTTTGTTGTTGTTGCTCAATCACCAAGTCGTGTCCAACTCTCTGCAACCCCATGGACTGCAGCACACCAGGCTCCCCTGTCCTTCATCATCTCCCAGAGTTTGCTCGAATTCATGTCCGGAGTCAGTGTTCCTGCTCTCTCTTACTCAGATAAAATAAAAAAACATATCCTTATTAAACTAAATGAAAATTAAGCTAAAATAGAATTATGTCCTGGGCAGGGGGCATAAAACCTACTTACAACACAACATTAGATTAAAAAAAAAAAAAGCCAGATGTGATCATGTATTCAGTGTGACTTCAAACATGTAAAATAATATTTGCTAGCAGAGCAAAGTATGTTAAGATGTGAGTCTCGGGATGATGCAATCATGAATGATTTTCATTTTCTTACCAATTTAATAGTCCATTTAGTCAAAGCTATGTTTTTTCTGTAGTTGTGTATAGATGTGGGAGTTGGACCATTAAGAAAGCTGAGCACCGAAGAATTGATGCTTTTGAACTGGATGTTGGAGAAGACTCTTGAGAGTCCCTTGGACTGCAAGAAGATCAAACCAGTCATTCCTAAAAGAAATCAGTCCTGAATATTCATTGAAAGGACTGATGCCCAAGCTCCAATACTTTGGCCAACACGCAAAGGACTGACTCCTTGGAAAAGACCCTGATGCTGGGAAACATTGAAGGTAGGAGGAGAATGGGATGACAGAGGAAGAAGTGGTTGGATGGCATCACTGACTTGATGGACATGAGTTTGAGCAAGCTCCAAGTGTTGGTGATGGATAGGGAAGCCTGGAGTGCTGCAGTCCACGGGGTCGCAAAGAGTCAGACATGAGTGAGCCACTGAACTGAACTGACCTATTTAATGTCTTCCAAGTTTCCTATAATAAGAATAAATTTTCTTTCATGATTATAAAAATATGTATCTATATCTATACCTATCTCAAACCTACAAGTATTCTACACACACACATGCACACAGGCAATGAGACAGCACCTCCCATGCATGCTGTCAGGTCACTTGCCAACTCTGTTGTATGAATCACCCCAGCTTTTCCATGGAAAAACAAACCCAAAATAGCAGGTACAAAGGAAAAATTAGAGAACCTAGCCACTGGTAAGCCATTCACTTAACTTAGTACTATGTATGTTCCAGGTCCTGAAGACACCCTCTCCCCATTCTCAGTCTCCACTTCCCTCAGCTCCTGAGGGTTAGTCATGATCTGAACAGTATTGATGTTGTTGTGTTGGTTGCTCAGTCATGTCCAACTCTTTGTGACCCCATGGACTAGCCCTTCAGGCTCCTCAGTCCCTGAAATTATCCAGGCCAGAATACTGGAGTGGGCTGCCATTCCCTTCTGCAGGGGATCTTCCTGACCCAGGAATTGAACCCAGGTCTCCCGCATTTCAGGCAGATTCTTAACTGTCTGTGCTACCAATGCTCTGCAACAGTATTAAGATTTCCCAAAGTTCTTGCCCCAGTCCCCCACCCCACCCCCAGCTTGGCACCCCCTTGGCCAGAGCAGTTGTGTTGTCCTTGGCAGCACAGAGCTTCCAGGATGGGCAGTCCAGCCTGCAGTGAGAGCTGTCAGACCTACAGGGAGGCTGGGGTTAGACAGTGACAGACAGTGAAAGTCACTCAGTTGTGTCCAACTGTTTGCAACCCCATGGACTATAGAGTTCATGGAATTCTCCAGGCCAGAATACTGGAGTGGGTAGCCTTTCCCTTCTCCAGGACATCTTCCCAACCCAGGGATCGAACCCAGGTCTCCAACATCGCAGGTGCATTCTTTACCTGAAGTGGAGTTTAGAAGGTGATGCTTCTAAAGGGCATTCAAACTGAGCTCCTCAGTGACATCAGAGTTCTCAGGCGGCATACGTGTAGGTGACTCTTCCAAGGACAGTTGTGTGGGGGCTTTTGAAGTTGGACTGATGTGTTGTTGTTGTTCAGTCACTAAGTTGTGTCTGACTTTTTGAGATACCATGAACTGCAGCAACAAGGCTCCCCTGTTCTTCACAATATCCCAGAGTTTGCTCAGACTCATGTCCATTGAGACAGTGATGCCATCCAACCATCTCACTCTCTGCTGCCCTCCTCTCCTCCCACCTTCAAGCTTTCCTAGAATCAGGGTCTTTTCCAATGAGTTGGCTCTTCACATCAGGTGGCTAAAGCATTGGAACTTCAGCTTCAGCATCAGTCATTCAATGAATATTCAGGGTTGATTTCCTTTAGGATTGACTGGTTTGATCTCCTTGCTGTCCTAGGGACTCTTCAGAATCTTCTTCAGCACCATAATTCTAAAGCATCAATCCTTGGTAGCCTGCAATTAATTTTCTGTCCATGATCCCATTAGGTGACCATGTTGATGGTCAGTGTCCACGCCTGCTTCCTTCTGCTCCATGAGTCACACTTCGAGGTCTGCAGATCTGGCGGAGCGAGCCCTTGGCCAAAATAACTCTACTGTATACAGGGCTCTTCCATACCCTTCACTCCAAATGCCTGCAAGGACCAGGCTGAAGAATAGACTGTGAGTCTCACGGGGGCCGGGGTTTCAACACCAGGCTGCCTCCCAGGAACCAAGAAGGGGTGTCTGGGAACCAAAAGCCTGGACAAAAGCACCTAGAAAGCACTGGGGGCCGAGTCCAGGCATCCGGTTGCCAACGCCCTGGTCTGGAGTGTCCCAGCTGCAGCAATGCGTGACTGAGCTGGGCCCCACACAGCTGAGCAGAGCTGGAAGCCTTGGCCACACATTCCTGGTTTCAGCTTCACTTTCCCTGCCTGGTTCCTATTAGCGCTGCGGCTTTCCAAGCCTTAATGGCAGAGCTCTGGCTGGAGACAAGGACGGCCCGGGGCAGCCAGCTGCCAAACAGGTTATAATCCAGCGAGATCTTTCTGGAGTCAGCCTTTACGGCCTGGACACTGGGATACTTACAAACTTCTCAGAAAGCAAACACACAAAAAACAGAACTGCAATCCTTGGAAGGCGGGAGGCTGGGCAGATGCTCCTTTACTCATGGACAGAAGTCAGGCAGATTGGAAGTCCTGTTTGTCGGTAAACTCCAGTGTCCTTCATTGTGCTCCACGAAGGCTGCTCTCCATGGAGCCTGTCGTCAGTGGCCAGGCCTTTGGCATCTTTGCCAAACTGAGAGAGGTGACTTTATAGTGAGGAGAGACCCAGCTGGGTGGGGGTGGGGAGTCAGTAAGGTCTCCATCTCCTCTCATGGCACAGACTGTGGGGCAGGGGTATTCTGAAACTCCAGCCAAGGAGAAGCTGGCTCCATACAAATGAGAGATCCTTGTCCAGTAAGCCCTGGGCCAGCTCAGCTGCAGGAGGGGGCACCCTGCCATCCTCTCTCTGGCTCTCCCGTAGGCTCCCTTCCAGGTGTTAGCCCTCTCTTTACACCCTCAGCTTCTCTGAGGCCACCTCCAGCATCAGCAGAAAATCAAGCCGTCCAATGCAGTGGTAGGTGTGTAAGAAGGGTAATGTCTAAAGATTGGGGCCAATGCAATGATGCAATGATGTTGCCTTTATTTCAGGCCCCTGAGGAAGTGGTTTTCCTACCCACTGCCTACGGAGTTTGCAGCATTCAGTGGCCTGACTTTTATGTAATAAATCTGGGCTCTTTTATGAGGCACCTTTGCTAGGCAGAAGGGCCTGAGCCATCGCATTTTGAGCTACTGCTCACCAGTCCACTTTCATGACCTATCTCCTTATCTATGTCCTTCATGTAGCCATTCATTTGAGTGAACCTTTTCTGCAGCACCTACTGCATTCCAGGAACTGTGTTTGTTGTATGTAGAGAAGTGATCAAAGCGCAGTGCTAAAAGACATACAGATTTCAAAGCTCATGATGGACACCACCTCAGTCTCATGAAAATTAAAGTTTAGTGAGATATGCATCAGTGAAGAGGCAAGTGATTATAGAAAATAACAGATGCTAGTGTAGAGAAGTGTAGGATGCTAGGGACAAGGGAAAGAAAGTCTTAACCCTGTTCTGGTGGGCACTCAGGAATGATCCAGACATGGCATCTGAGCTGATTTTGAAGGATGAGTAGGCGTCTTCCAGGTGAAAATGGTAAGAGGTTATTCATGGTCAACGGAATAGCATATGCAAAGGCCCTGTGGGATGCACAGAAAGACACCTACCCAGAATTTGGTTGGAGCTTGAGACATACTCATGGAAAGAAAGCAGGGGCTTGATCATAAAAGGCCTCCAAAGTTGTGCTATGGAGTTGACCCTTTATCCTGAAGGAGGGAGAGTCCTTGTAAGTTTAACAAGGATGTCCCTGGGGTCGGATGGACAGCTTGTATTTCTCTCTCTGGTAGCAATGAGGAGCATGTATGGGACAGAAGGAGGCTGGGTCCGCACAGTTTGGGGGGAAGTTATTGCCAGAATCCAAGTGCTAAAGTATCAGGGATGAAGAAGCAAATTCAAAATGCAGGAGACAGGATTCCTATTCAGTGGGACTCAGCCTCAGGGACTGATTACTCAATGGGAGATACCAGAGACAATGCAGTTGAATGCCTGAGAGTGGTGATGCCCTTCACTGAGTGACGGAAGGCCGGACACCCAGGTTACATGCTAAACAAATGGTCTTCCCTAATGTGGGGACGCTCCCGTCTCCCTCTGCCACCCTGCCCTGAGATGCGCTGTCAGTCACACCGCCAGCGGGGACCAAGAAGTCATTTGCACACTCCTTGGCAATCTGGATCTCATCCATTGCTGCTTTCCCTTCACTTTGAGAATAAATGAAAAAATCGACTCCTCCGGATGCCAGATTTGTGTTCCTGTGTTAGGAGATTGTTTTTTCTTTTTTGCATCTGTGTGTACGTTAAACAGCAAGAAGAAAGTCGCGAAACTCAAGGAGTTTCCCCAAAAGTAAATCAATTTGCGGTTGAATGTGCTGTGGAATTTGTTTGCAAACCTACAAGAGCGAAGCGAGCTTAAAAAAGATGCAGTTGGATGAGACTGCAAAGTTTTGGAAAGTTCTTTGAACACATGTAAACATGATATGTGTAAGCAAATGTTTAACTTGCCTTTTTTACTTCTACAAATTATATTATGAAATCAGACGTCTGTGACTTCTTAAGAATGTCAAATCAGTGTATTCCTTCAAAACAGATAATTGCCTAGAGCTGCTCAGCTTCCAGGCTTGGGGCTTGGGAAGGCTGAGATTCCTGCCCGCCAGTGAATAGAAGCTTGTAGGAGAGATTGATTTGCATAATGCAGGCGGGGGCAGGCATGACCACGGGGAGGTGGGCTTGCTGGACACAGCCAAGTAGCCCTCAGAGAAGGAAGAAGAGCAAGTCCCTCTGTGCTTCCCCTTCCCAAGGACCTCATGATGATTCCATTCCCTGCCCTGCCCTCCAATGGAAGAGACCAGCACGCTAACCTCTCCTCGAGAAGGATGGTACAAAATGTATTCAATCTGATATTTGTCTCAGCACTGCTTTGATACTCTGCTCTCTGAAACCCAGGACCGAAGCAGCTAGAATTAAACTGCCCTTCTGATGCCAAATGAGATGGAATTGGCCAGCTTAGCATTCCTGAGCACAGCTAAGGTGTGGCCGAGGTCATCTGATTGGGCGGCTCTGGTATTGTTCCAAGTAGAGAGTATCAAAGTGGTTCGGAGGCAAAGATGGAGAAGATACAGTATATGTGGCAATATTTCAGGCCCCCGCATATAATTAGGTCATTATTACTAAGCACTTTTATTAGCACTGCAGCTGGACCGCGAAAGAGACCATCCGGGACCATGGCAGATCATTTCAAAGAATACACAGTCCCACTGAAATCAATAGAATATTGCCTGGCCTCACCACTGCACCCCAAGATTCTCTTCCCATGCCGTCAAGCCCAGGCTTATAGCAACACATGTTCACCTCCAGGGGAGAAAGGACCACATAGTGCTTAATATGCAAGTAGGCTTTAATTTGAATCCTTGGGTGCAAAAGATGTCAATGAGACCACCATAATGCATATGCCACCACTCATTGGCCCAATTAAATCAAGGTGTCATGGTTGGCTTGCATGATCCAGAGTAGATGTATTTATGATAGATTATTAGGGATGCAGTTTGCAGTGTTGTACATGATTTATTCCCAATTTATTAGCTGCTTGTGATGGTTATTTTGGAGAAGTCGTTTCATATTGAAAGTAAGCTCACAATGAAGAAATATGTGTCTCTCTTGATCTGGAAATGGTACAAACATAGAGCTGTCATTTTCCAGAAGTCTGAGGAGGTTGTTATAGGCTCTTAAGGACTGGATTCAATATCACTGACACTTATGAAGTGTCTTCTGTTGGTGGTTTTTGTTCCGGACTCTTGACCAACTTATTAATCAAATAGGAACAAAATTGCTGCTAGATGTATACTGAAGGTGAAAGGCTGGGAGAGGCAGACTCTGCCCTCTGGGAGTTTGCCCTCACTATCTGCATTCTGTCTTGCAAACACACACATAGACTCAATGAGGAATTTATGAATATTCTTTGTTTCCAGATGAGGTTCTTCTGATTCCTGGAGAAAGGAAGACCTCAACCTAGGCCAGCCATGCAGTAAATGGAAGAGGTAGAGGGAGAAGCCAGCATCCTGCAATCCCCAATTCATGACCTTTAGGTTTTACCTTCCTTAGAAGTGGGATGTAAATAAATAAGCCAATGACACGGCTAGCTTGTCTTCACAGCTCCCAGAAAGCAATCAATCCTGTGTTCAGAGAACACAAGAATGCCTTTTGTATACAGTCCATCATTCTTTAACTGATGGGAAGAGATAAAAGGATGTTATTAATACTTGAATTGGTATAGCACAAGGATCTTGCCACCTTTCTCTCTTTAGGAAATTCCCTTTAAAAAAAATTCCAAAGGTATATCCATTAGTATATAATAAATACTTTCTCATCTCACAGAAGTTGCAATGAAAAGGCTGTGTAGAAATGCAGATGAGAGCGGGTGAGTTTTATGAGGGGATTTCTTCACTTCTCAGAGACAGTTTTTATTTTGTAAATTAAAACTATTTTACATTTTACACGTGAGAAGGCATAGTAGGAAAAAATGAGAGGAATCCAGTGGCACCCTTGGAGCAGCCCACGTACCTCTCAGGTGAGTTGAGATGAAGACAATGTGCTTGCCAGAGAAAACTTCCCCATGCATTTCCTTATTAAGCTTACACTCAGCTGGAAAAGCTCACATTCTTCTATTTTTTGGAGGTACTAGCAGAGTGTTCGGAGAAGGCATTGGCACCCCATTCCAGCACTCTTGCCTGGAAAATCCTCTGGACGGAGGAGCCTGGTAGGCTGCAGTCCATGGGGTCGCTAAGAGTCGGACACGACTGAGCGACTTCACTTTTACTTTCATGCATTGGAGAAGGAAATGGCAACCCGCTCCAGTGTTCTTGCTTGGAGAATCCCAGGGACAGGGGAGCCTGGTGGGCTGCCGTCTGTAGGGTCACACAGAGTCGAGTCAGGCACGACTGAAGCGACTTAGCAGCAGCAGTAGCTGCAGCAGAGAGTTGAACCATAAAGAAGGCTGAGCACCGATGAAATGATGCTTTTGAATTATGGTGCTGGAGAAGACTTTTGAGAGTCCCTTGGACAGCAAGGAGATCAAAACTTTTAGATCAAATCCTAAAAGAAACTAACCCTGAGTATTCACTGGAAGGACTGATGCTGAAGCTCTGATACTTTGCCCATTTATGTGAAGAGCTGACTCATTGGAAAAGGCTGTGATGCTGGGAATGACTGAGGGAAGGAGGAGAAGGCGATGACTGAGGTTGAGATGGTTGGATGGCATCACCGACTCAATGGACATGACTTAGCAACTGAACAACAGAGGATCCAAAAGTAACTTAGCAATACTTGAGTCAGGAAAAGGTACATTTGGAATCCAAGCCAGCTCTTTGTTCTCCAAACTCCATGCTCTCTTCATCTGCTATGCCACAGCCTAAAGCAGTGGCTGTGCTAATAAGTTGGTCCTGTTACCGAATGGGGTAGGGTGCAGCTGCTCGCCATCCAAAAGCCAGTAAACAGGCCAGGTTGGTGGAAAGGAAAATTTGCTCTTTTTCAGATGTAGGCAACTGGGTGAGAAGGTGGACATCTGTCCAAAGGCCAACTCCTGCCATTGACAACAAGTGGGACAAGAGCTTTTATAGACAGAAGGAGGCAGCTACATGCAGAAACAGCACAGTCAGCTCTGACAGCCATCTTCAAATTGATCATTGGTGGTCTGATTAGTGTCATCTTCATTGTTTTAGGTACAGTTAATCTTCAGTTCCAAGTTCGATTTGTTTCCATATCTTTGAGACCCGTTCTCAGAACTGTGGCAGCTGATGTCATGGGTACAGTCTGGTCATCATGAGTTAATTTCTCCACCTGGGATTTCAGTACCTATAAGACAATTCACAGAATATGGCTCAAAATAATGTCTATAGCCCTTGAGAAAGAACAAAGGTCCTTGACTATGCTTAATGACTGCTGCTGCTGCTAAGTCATGTCAGTCGTGTCCAATTCTGTGCGACCCCATAGACAGCAGCCTACCAGGCTCCTCCATCCCTGGGATTCTCCAGGCGAACACTGGAGTGGGTTGCCATTTCCTTCTCCAATGCATGAAAGTGAAAAGTGAAAGTGAAGTTGCTCAGTTGCGTTAGACTCTTTGCGACCCCATGGACTGCAGCCTACCAGGCTCCTCCGTCCATGGGATTTTCCAGGCAAGAGTACTGGAGTGGGGTGCCAGTGCTTTCTCCGATGCTTAATGACTACATTATTATTAATTAGTCTCCTTTGACTGTTTTCCTTCATTTCTGCATGTTCTCATTTATCTGATTAAAGTTGTTCTTTGACTAAAGTTTTCCACAAGCAAAAGGCAGGCTGAGGACTGGGGAGTTTGGAGGCAGGGGCAAGGACCATAGGATTCTGCTCCATTTCAGTCCTGACTTATAAGAGCCAATTACAGGCACCTCTTTCCAAATTCACATTAAGGGAGATAGCTTGAAATCAGCCATGGTGAGTTTGACTATTACACCATGGAAACAGTCAAAACTGCTACCAGTCAAGGCATCACTGACTCAATGGACATGAGTTTGAGCAAACTTTGGGAGATAATGAAGGGCAGGGAAGCCTGATGTGCTGTGACCATGGGGTCACAAAGAGTCAGACATGACTTAGTAACTGAACAACAACCATTCAACTGTTTTTCCCAGAGTTCTGGTTGTTAAACCTCACTGGCACGTCACGGTTCCTCTGCTTCTGGTCTTCTTATGTTATCAAAAGAAAATATTATAACATGTCTTCATTATTGGTTGGCTCTTTACAAGGAGGCACTCTTAACCCTTTTGGGAAATAAGAAAGCAAGTTCAAGGATGCTTTAAGATAAATCATCTCCCAAGGCATTTTAAAACCAGGTCTCCTCAGCAGGTCCTGACTGTGGGTCCCTGGGCAGCAGTACCTGGTCTGTCATTGGCACAAGCTGGTGTTAAAATTCTGGAAGCCAGAGTCCCCTTCGTCTTGGCAGACCAGGGCCACTGACCACAGAAGTCCTGTAGGGGTGTTCAGAAATGTGTTCTTGTCTGGAAACAGGCCATGGCTCCCAGAACAAGCAAAGAGAGCATTTCCAGATGACATCAGCTCAGAACAGAAGAGATTCCTGCCCTGATATCAAAGGACAAGAAGACGGGAGAATGGGAGAGAATGAAATCATACTAATGGCAGATCCATGAGCAACTCTTTTTTTTAAGCATCAAAATCATTAACATCTGCTCTTGAGTTATAAGAATGGTTAACTTTAGCCACCCTCATCAGATGTATCCTCTCTAAGCTAAGCAAAGAGCATCAGACGTGAACCTGGAACAACAACAATGACAAAACCTGTATACATATATATATATATTGTGTACTCATACTGTGTTGAGAAAAAAATAACAGCGAAAATTAAAAAAAAAAATAAAACATTCTATCCATTTGGGTTTGAGGGTTTGAGAACGGACCAAAAGCTTTGAGTGGTTTGTGCTGTTTCCCTAATCAGAATATACCTTAGGTTTTGTCTGTCAACTCCAATATAAAACCCCTGTACACATACATATCCTCTCTTGATGACAGGATCATGATATTTTCTGAGCCAAATGAAAAATTCTAGGTACACAGTCTGAGAAGATCAATTCTTGGAATATTTCCATGTCAAGAGGCAGTGTAGAGGCTATACTTTTTATTCTTTCATTAGTGGGATTGTAGAATGCTTTTTGTTTTATTAAAGACAATGGCATGGAAATTCTGACATCACACTGTTCCAGAAATAACCAAATAAGACAACTGGAACATAAAGTTTCTATGCTGATCATACACAATTCTAAAACACGCACACACATGGGTGAATGAAATCCCGCCATCTCCTTCCCCTCCTCCTTCTCCTCTTCTTTTCTTCGTCATCATTATCGTTGTCATCATAATCATCGTAATTTGACCTTCAGAATCTTATTCAGAGGCATTCCTTCCTATAAACCACAGCAGATTATTTCCCTCCCCTCTGTCCATTAGACACAATTCACAGTTCTCCTAGAATTCCCTTCTGGAAAACTGGTAAAAGGAAAGAACCCACTTTTATCCAAACTTCCAAAGGCCAAACTTGAAAGAGGGCACATTTCCAGGAAGTCACTAGAATCATTGAAGGGAAGAAAGAAAATTTACTTTGAGTCCAAAAAAAAAAAAAAAAGCAATATTTACCTCCCCACCATGCCCTTCCCCTGAGCCATTACACCCAGCCATCCAAATGCATAGTTACACATGGCTTTAAAGCCAACCTCTCTTTCCTGAACTTTAATGGAGAATTGAAAGTGTAGATCCAGCCCTGGCATTCCCAGTGCAGTTAAAAAAAGCCCTGTGGTTTGGTTGTGCTGAGGCGATATTGCTCAACAGTTAATGTAATCATATTACAAGAGCTTGTATTAAAATCATATGCAAGATGAAAATCGGTCTGAACGGCAGCAACTAGGAAAAGACAAAGAAAGATCTGTGAGTCGTCATAATTCGTAAAGACACTTTGGTAGGAGAAAAGTACTGACAAATACACGCACATACACAGGAGAACCGGTAAAGCCTACAAGGGCAACTGGGAACGCAGAGATGGGTTCCAGCGAAAGTTTCTCTTCACGTGTGCATCTTCCACAGGATAGAGAAGCTCGTCCAAGAAAGACGGTGTGTTGAGTAGTGATGGCCACCTCAGACCTCACCTGGACCAGGGCAAAGCCAAGTTCAGCTTGATAGATTGGGATACTGAGCATTCATTCATTAGCTGGGAATTTGCCAGGCAGGACATGGCAGGTAGCCACTTGAAAGCCCAAAGCTTTCCTGGTGTGGCCCTGGTTTTTGCTGGCAGTCTAACTCTGCTATTTTATATGCTCCTGTGGTAAGGATTAAGTCTATCAAAACTTGAAGATTTCTTATAATATGAGACACACAGACGTAAAGTCAGACTCCCATAACCAGTCCCCCTCCCTTCAGCATGCAAGAGAAAAATCAGATCTTTTTTTTTTTTTAACTTTTAGTACCTGGAATCTACTTCAAACACTCTTTCATGGAACCAGAAGCATCAAATGTTAGGGGTTCTCAGCAGGACTTTACACAAACCTAAAACCTTGCCGGGTTTTCCACTTGCCCTCCGGGAAAGGATCTGTAAAGGGGCCAGAGAGGATTCACAGTACATCATAGTGTGAGAGCAAGTCAAACACAGGAAGGGCCTAGTGATGAAGATTTTAAGACTTCAAGAGCCTTACAAGGCCTAGGACTTGTCTCAGACTTTGGCTTGGGAGTCGCAGCAAGAACACAGATGGTAGCACGATGACCATCTCTTGATTTTTTTTTTTTTTTTTAATTTGCAGGAAGGTGTTCTTTACTCTTTCCACCGTGTGTTTGGCTGGTTTCAACTTAACATACTCCATCCTGGCTTTAAAGGGGTGGGCCCATCTCAGAACAAACTGCTCAGCGCAATCTATTCTTAAAATAAGTGGTCAACCTTGGAAGGAGGAATATGACCTGATGCTAAATAAAGCTTGAGAATGTTTCACACAGCATGCTTTGGAGAGAATGCCTAGACCATACCATGAGAAACGCCTTCCCATATGACACACAAAAAAAATGTGTTTTCCTTAACAGACCACGATGAACTGGTTCAACCACTTTGGAAGTTTTCTTTTCTTTATTTTTTTATTTAATCATATTTTTTTTTTTTTTAGTTTTTTTTAGTGGTTAGAGGGCTATGTCTGCCTACATTTTCTTCTTCCATTTGATTTATTTTTATTATTATTATTTTTGTATTTAAAACTGTTATAAAAGATGGATTAGCATGGTTAATCTTATTGGCATTATTATCCTGGTTGATGTAGATTTGGACATGGTTTTAATTAATGACTTTAGCTACTGCAAATTCAGCAAAAGCAGAGCCTTTTTGGCATATGCGTGTGTTGTGGGGAGGTGAACATTACATTTATGGCAATTGCTTTCTGGAGTTTATTATTTTCTCTCCCATTATACAGTTCTCAGTATTTGGTCTGGCTCCTCTTTAAAAAATGTAGTGATTTCCTCTCCAATGATGTAATCTTATGAAAGACCAAAGCTTTGCAAACTTGAATTTAGCAACGGGAATTCCCAGTATTTATATGTGTGTTAACATGAATATAAAAAAAAAAAAACTCGAACCAGCCAAGCAACTGCAGCTCACATTTTATGTTTTATTTATTTTTTATTCTTCTTGTCTTTTCTCTTGCTCCTGCTCTTTCTCTCTCTCTCTCTCTTTTTTTTTTCTGAAGATATTTTAAAGCACTTTCTAAGTGCCAAAGTGTTTAGATGGAGAAAGTAGAGATGACCAGACAGTTCTTGACCTTATAATATGGGGTGATAGATAGTCAGCCAATAAAAGAGAATTAAGAATGGACATTTGTGTGTGTGTGATACAAAGCATATGCTGGATTCTGTGAGCCCCCAATTCATCGTGGGTTGAGTCTTCATCTGGTGCAAGGAAGGGGCATAGCAATCATTCCAGGGAAGCTGACATTCTTACTAAGTCTTTAAAGATCTGTCAATAATGCCCAGACAACTTGAGACGTGTGGGTGACCTGGATGCTTGAATGCCACCAACACGAGCAAAACCTATAAAAAGAGAAAGCATGCCAGGTTCCTGAATCCGCAAGGAATTTGGTGCATATATAATTTGCAAGAAAGGGGGACAAGAGATTTGCAGGGGCCAGAGATAAAGAACACTGCATGCTTTGCTAAAAAGTTTGAACTTTGTTCTTTAACAAATTAGCATATCAGACTTTTGAATAAAGAGAAGAAAGAAAGAAGATGGCTTATGGCCCAGTGGTAAAGTGTGCAGATTGCAGTCTGTGGAATCTGGGTGACTGAGTTTGAATTCCCATTCTATCACCATGAGTGGCATGGTCTTAATCAAGTTATATCAAGTCTCCATGTGATGAAGGCTCTCACAGTTATAAAGCGGTAATGATAAGTATGATTCCTAGCTCCAAGTATTGATGTAGACAAGCATCTTCAGTGAATCTTCTATAGCAACAAGAATAGAATATGGAATAGCGGGAAGGTGATGAACAGAGGAAATTAGCCAGACCTTCCCTTGGAAACGGCTCTGACCATTGATTAGCCGTGCAGCCATGGACAGGTGACCTCACCATATGGTCGTATGACCTTGGCTTCTTCGTCTGTCTGATTGGGGTAAGGGGAACTGCCACAAGTGGCTGAAAAGACCAGATGAGAGAAAATGCAGACACATTGCTCACTAGAAATTCTGGCACCTATTTATGACCTTGATCCCTCAGTCTCTTCCTCCTTGACCCTGGAGATTGATGCCAAGAAAATACCACTTGTGTTTCTGGACTTTTGAGAAAGTTTGAAGCCATAACTCTTTAATGTAATACAGGTATTGAAAATAGAGGTTTCTCATGGAAAACAAACAAATGAAACACTGGGTTATGTTTCTATATGAATTCAACAAGCCTTGGAAATTATAGGAGTCTAAATCAGAGGTCTTTGAAAAATAACATTCTCACACTTGAGTCACAGCACTGGCAATTAGACACCATCCTTGGGTACCCTCTCAGGAGATACTGACTGACCTGAGAGAAAAGACTACAGGTGCTTAACCCAGGGGACTTTCCATTTAAGCAACAGTGAGACTCAGTGGTGGACAGGTTCCATCCAAATATACAATGTTTCCTCTTAGGTATTTACTCACAAGCTCCCAAGTCAAAATTGACAACCAAGTACTTCCAGATGTTAGATAAAAACTTGTAGCATGGAATATTATCACCAAAACAACAAACAAGTAGAGAAAACCACCGGAAATGGAGACTGCATTGACCAGAGGAAAGTTGCAAATAAACATAATTACTATACTGAGTGAAATAAAAAAAATATTGCATTCAATAAACACTAAAACACAATGAAATTATATTCAGAGAATAAGATAGAACCCTTTGAGTTCAAAGAGCATAAGTCCAGGGAAAAAATCCAATACAGAGATTAAAGATTAGATTGGGAAAATTTTCAAGATAAATAACAAATTCAAGTATATAAAAATGTGGTAATAAAGATAAATATATAAATTTAAGAAACTTAGTATTTTCTCCATATGAGCTTCAGGAATAGAAAACAAAAGAACATTTTTCAAGATATAATACAAGAAATTTTCTTCGGAATGAAAATACATAAGTTTCCATTTGAAAGCTATTCCATCTCTCCAAGGGCTTCCCAGGTGGCCCCGTGGTAACAAATCCACCTGCCAGTGCAGGAGACAAGGGTTTGATCCTTCGGTCAGGAAGATCCCCTGGAGAAGAAAATGGTAAACCCTCCAGTACTGGCTGGAAAATCCATGGACAGAGGAGCCTAGCAGGCTATACTCCATGGAGTCACAAAGAGTCAGACATGACTTAGTGGCTAAACAACAACTATCTCTCCAAAGTGGTTGGCACAGTTCCCAGAAAGCCATCCATATCAAGGCATGTCAACATAGAATTTCACGACACAGGGAATAAATACAGCATCCTGTACATTCACAGAAGAAAAAAGAAAAACAACTAGATTTGAATGGTGATAAAATTGGGTTTCTCAGCCGTGATAATGAAACTAGATGACAGATGTGCAATGCCTTTCTTATCATGAGAGAATATGACTTCCAGTCAGACTCTTTAAGTATGAAGGCAAAATGAAGAAATTTCCAGACATGAAAGAAATTGAAATTTGAACTTCCATAAGCTGCCTTAGGAGGTTACTAGTTTATTCTCCAACAGAATAAATTATTAAACCAATAATAACAAAGACAGAATTCAAAACAAGGGGATGCAATAGAGAAGGAGGCAGAGAGAAATTCTGAACTGAGATTGAAGATTTCTCAGTCAAAGCTGAGAAGTCAGCCTCAGAAACAGCCTATCTCACTGAAGCATGAAAGAGAAATGGAGAATGGATATTTCTGAGGAAAAAAAAGAATTCTAATAAAGCACCAGTGTTTGACTAAATGTGAACCATATTACAATTTTTAAGATAAAAATTAGATAAATAAATAGTGATACAGAAAATTAAGCAAACTAAATAATAATTTTAAAAATAGTCATTTACTTTGGGGAAAATAGCTTCACCACCAAGAATATAAAATTGTAATCAATAAATGGCTCAGTATTTAACTTATTCAAACACTTATGATTTATGAAAGTTTCTATTAAAGCTACATAGGAAGTCATGTATGTGTATATTTGAAGAGAGCTAAATCACTCTCTGAATTAGGAAGTTAAAAATTATTTATTTTAAACTTTTTATTTTATAGTGAGATATAGCCAGTTAACAATGTTTTTGATAGTTTCAGGTGGACAGCAAAGGGACTCAGACATACAGATACATATACCCGTTCTTCACCAAGCTTCTCTCCATCCAAGCTGCCACATAACGTTGAACAGAGTTCCCTGTGCTATACAGTCGGATACTTGTTGGCTATTCATTTTAACTATAACAGTATGTACAAAAGAGAAAATCAAGATGTAATGGTATTATAAGAATATTATTTATAAAATGAAGAGTAAATATCATCAAAAAGACTAAAGAAATTAAAAATGCTTGCCTCTAGAAAGCAGGAGTCTGGAGTCTGTGTTGAGTAGAGAACTCTGCTTATTTGTGTGGCAATTCTTGTACTACCATTTGACTTTTTAAAATGATATCCATCTACTATTTAATAAAAATTTCAGAAATTCATAAAAGGAAATATTGGATTGATGGTTATCACTAACACTCATATGAGGTAACTGAATAACTTAGTTCCAATATTTGGGGGGAAATAAAGGCATCAACTAAAGAAAAACAGCAAAATAATAAAAACAATAAAATTTACTGAGCATCTCCTAGGTTCGAGAGGTGACAGATAATAGATTCACCATCTTTTGTGATCCTCAACATAAGCAGAAGTCACACGCTATGATTTTCAGACTAAGCTGATCAAGGTCATTGAAGGCCAGAAGGCCAGTGAATGAATAAAGCAGAATCTGAACTCAGCAGATTTGACTGAAAACCCCAAGAATACTCCCGTATCCCGTGCTGTCTTCTGGGATCCAGCACTGGTTATTTAGGGCTTCCCTGGTGGTGCTGGTGGTAAGGAACCCACCTGCCATAGCAGGAGACATAAAAGGTACAAGTACAGTCCTTTGGGTTGGAAAATCCCCCAAAGGTGTGGCAACCTACTCCAGTATTCTTGCCTGGAGAATCCCATGGACAAAGGAGTCTGGTGAGCTATGGTCCTTAGGGTCACAAAGAGTCCATTTCTGTAGATGTCAAAGGCGTCCCAGGCTGAAAGCATTTTGGTGCTAGAAAGCCGCAGCTGAAGGTGAGCTGGCTGCCCTTTCGTGAGAAGTTAGTTTGTTTTGGGGGAAACCGAAGAGTGGATATTTGTGTTAGTCTTCTGTTATCATTTTAGCCAGTTAGCATCTGTTGAGTGACATACAGCAACACAAACATATGATCTCACGATTTTGTAGGACAGAAATCTATCTCCGTCTCACTGAGCCACTGTCAAGGTATCAGCTGGCTTGTTCCTTGCTGAAGCCTCTAGGGGAAAATGTCTCCTTGCCTTTTTTCTGTTTATAAAGGTCTTCCTCATCCCTCAGCTCAAGGATCCTTTCCTCTTTCTGCAAAGCCATAACCATCACATCCTTCTTGAGTTTTCTGTAGTTACTTCTCACCCTGACTCTGAGCTCAGTCAAGAAAGGTCCACTGATTTTGAGGATCTTTGTGATTACGTTTAGGACCAATCAGATAATCTAAAATAATTCCCCCATCTCAACATCTGAAAGACGCCTGCAAAGTCCCCTTCCCACTTAAGGTAATGTACCCCTGGGTCCTAGGGACTACTCTGGGCGGCCCTAATCCTGCCCATCTGAGGACTTCATCATGTGGGCTCAGTGGCTTTCTACAAACAGCTGTGCCTCCCAGGGCGGGCCACTCCCCCGGCCACCTCTGCCTGTGCAGCTGGACAGCACACATGGGGAGACACTTCTTGCTCCTTTGTACAAATGCAGCGTTGAGATAACTAAAACACAGAATAGAAACCAGACACTTGAAGCAGTCACTCTGCCCGCCCCTTGGTTCAAGGATGACGCTATTGTTCCCACCCCATTCAAATGTGTGCCTTTGGAAGATGTCTCCATTTTCGAATTCATCATTGTCGGTAAAGGAGCCTTCGAGTGCAGGAGAAATTCAGCTGTGCTGGGGCATTCAGCCTCCACATGCATTTAAGGCCACCGGTGGGGCAGGGTGACCCCAATGAACCCCAAGGACATCGCTCAGAACATCCCACAGACCCAGCACAGCTCTGTGTGAGGGAGCAGAGCCAAGGAGGATGTTTGTTTGTGCATGCTATTTCCAGGTCCTGGGGAAAGAGATGGTCTGCTTGAAGACCTATGCTTCGAAAGGCAGGTGGCTTTGAGTGCAGATTTTGCAGTGCTCTGTCACTTGGAACTTCAGTTTCCTTTCTTGTCAAGGAAAATAACATCTACCAATGGGGCACTGTAAGTATTAGATAAAAAATAGCATTAGATAAATATTAATCACAAAAATCCTAGCATGAGGCCAGGACTGTATACAGCAGCCAAGATACAGTGCCTATTTTATCTCTGATTCTGTTCATTCTCCAATCTGTACCATCATTTGTACCTAATCTACACAAAACGTGGAAACATGATGTCAGCAGCTATTTTCACAAAGGTAGCTCAAACCTGGTCTTGAGAAACTTGGGTTTTCTGGGTGGCTGCTGCTGCTGCTGCTAAGTCACTTCAGTCATGTCCGACTCTGTGCAACCCCATAGACAGCAGCCCACCAGGCTCCCCCGTCCCTGGGATTCTCCAGGCAAGAACACTGGAGTGGGTTGCCATTTCCTTCTCCAATGCATGAAAGTGAAAAGTGAAAGTGAGAGACATAAATCAACAATGCAGTTATGTCACGACATTAGAGTGGGACCATCAAGAATGACAGAGGTGAAACTCAGGGGACTTTTCACCAAGAAGGTAGCCTTTGGTCTGGGCCTTGGGAGATTTCAGAGGAAAGAAGAAATGAGAGATATTTCTGGAAGTGAGGAAAGTCTATGCACCTGCTGAGAGGGAGAACTGGGCTTGGGGTGTTCAAGAAAGACTCAAGAATTGATGTGCAGAGAGCAAATGTGGCATCAACATGGAACCATTTCTCCTCCTAGCTTCCCAAGGAAGGCTGCAATGTCCTCATGGGAATCCCATCATCCCAACCACCCCAGCTGAAGGCAGGATGCTCTGCCCTTGCCATCAGGGGAGGAATTCAACAGCTCTGCTCTGAATGAAGCACATGTCTTGATCATGGACAAGAGAAAGTCTCCCTGTGCTTGTTAAGGTCCTAACACGCCTCTGACATTGAAGAAAGAAATGCAACCCACTCCAGTATTCTTGGTTGGGAGATCCCAAAGACAGAGGAGACTGGTGGGCTACAGTCCATGGGGATCACAAAGAGTTGGACACAACTGAGCACATACATGTACAGACCTCAGACACAGATTACATGTGTCATTTGCACCACCTCTTGTCACCTTTATCATATTCTTGAGTGGTACACAGCATTCACCCAGAGTCAAAGGACAGGATGAAGCTCAAACACAGAGAGGTTAAGCAACTGGACTGAGGTCACACAGCCAGAGGTGTATATTTTCACCAAGGTTGGGCTGATCTTAGATTTTGCACATGTTTCGGCCTTCTGCTCTGCATGTCTCGCTCACCTGGGCCTTAGGCTCCTATCGCTACAGCCAGGCCCTCTTGGCCCATTTGATTCCAGAAGCTCATGTTTTCCTGTAGCTCCACATGTGTGTTTTTCTCCCTTACCATAAATCAGTTTCAAATCATTGGAGATGCAATTTCAAATCTCCTTTCCAGTTGCACTTGGAATATGTACAAACCCAGTGGAGATTGTAGACCACATATAGAGGCCTCTGGCCAGCATTCAGTTTTTTCCTAAGCTGGTCTTGATCTTCCTCTGGGTCACACCCCCGTGCCAGACTATTCTCTATCTCCAGAGTCACTCTGCACCCCAGGCCTTCACTCACTCCAATCTCTTTTTTTGTAACATGCACCCCTTCTCCTAATTCCGTATCATTAATGAGAGATGAAAAGACGACAGATTCTGGCATCAGGAAAGCATTTTACTTGTACAGCTTTGGGTAAATTACACCCCTTCTCTGATCCTTAGTTTCCCTATCTGTGCAAGCAGGGTACCATTGCCATCTGCAGAAGACTGCATACCTGCTAAATCCCTTGTTGTGCCTGACTCTTTGTGACTCTATGGACTGTAGCCTGCCAGGCTCCTCTGACCATGGGGACTTTCAGGCAAGAATACTGGATTGGGTTGCCATGCCCTCTTCCAGGGGATCTTCTCAATCCAGGGATTGAACTAGTACCTTTTATGTCTCTTGCAGTGGCAGGTGGGTTCTTTACCACTGCCGCCATCTGGGAAGCAGGGGATGGCTCTGAGGGTTAAATGGGACAGCGTGTTCTCTGGCCTTGCAGAGCATTTGGTACAAGTAGGTTGTCTGGTGGGAAAACACGTTCCCATTTCTCCTGTATCATGTCCATTGCAAACTAATCATGGTGAGCATGCCCTCAGGCCCCATTGCCTCCTTGACACTGAGTGGAAATCCTTGACATGGAACCCAGAAACAGGAATAGGGTGGGGGGTGGAGCAGAAGCCACCTTGGATCCAGCCCACCACCACATTTTGCAGAAAGAACCTCGTGATAGCTGGAAACTTCCCGTCATTAGGAGCTGGGCTGGCTTCCAGCTGGTACCCTGGAGAAGAGAGGTTTCTTATCCTATTACCAGCCTCCTCAGCCAGCCTGTCCCCCCAGGATTAAGATCTTATAAACATCAGCCAGTCCTCAGGGGTGATCTGCCGAGGGCCCCCCCCATTGATTCCAGATGGAGAAGAGATTTGTGTGGAGGAACAAATGTTAACTTTCTCTTTTCAGTGAGCAAAACACAACAACAGTACAACCACAAAGAGCAGCACAACCCAAAAATGCCTCGAGCGAACCAAGTTATTTTCTTCTCAAGACTCAGAGAGCAAGAAGCTATTTTTAGGGGGCCGTGGGCCGGGAGCGCAGGGATGTGTGCTTGTGTGCTTTGGCGGTCCCCCACCAGGGCGGCTCAGGGACGATGGGCAGGCAGGCGCTGGGGCGTCAGGTGGAACCCTGCCATCGAGGACAGGAGACGTGCCAACAACCAACCAAGTGGCAGTCTTCACACGGAAGCCGTGCTCTCAAAGAAAGGTTTCAGCGTTCGCTTAATTTTTCTCCTATGGGTTATGCCACAACCTCTGCCTCTGTCTGGGCTTTGTGAAACCCCAGCAGACTCTGATACGGTGCTGTTCTTTTCAGCGAGAGGCCAACAACCCATCTGTTTAAGCTCCAGGCACCTCCTTCTCTTTCCAAGGGAGAATCTTCTAGCACCTAAGCCCAGGACTGGTGAACACAGCCCCACACTCAGATAACCACCTACATGGCCCCTTCCATGGTCTAGAGAGTGGTTTATTTCCACTACACAGAACATTGGTAGGGATTTATTTTCATGCATAAATATATGTTTGTAGTTTTTAGTCTCTAAGTTGTGTCCAGCTCTTTTGTGGCCCTGTGAACTGTAGCTCATTAGGCTCCTCTGTCTATACGATGACTGGAGTGGGTTGCCATTTCCTTCTCCAGGGGATCTTCCTGACCCAGGAATCAAACCCTTGTCTCCTGCTTGGCAGGTGGATTCTTTATCACTGAGCCACCAGGGAAGCTACCTAAAAGCATATACATGAGTAACCTGAGTCATAAATTACAAATTACATGCAATTCCGTATTTTAGAAGCACCTGGAAATATTTGAAAGAATATAATTTGTGAATTGAAACAACCAAGGTACATTCCCCATTTAATCACTTCCTCACTCAGGGAACTCGCTTAGCCGTGTCTGACTCTTTGCAGACCCCATGGACTATACAGTCCATGATTTTCTCCAGGAGAGAATACTGGAGTGGGTAGCCTTTCCCTTCTCCAGGGGATCTTCCAAACCCAGGGATCAAACCCGGGTCTCCCACATTGCAGGGGGATTCTTTACCAGCTGAGCCACAAGGGAAGCCCAAGAACACTGGACTGGGTAGCCCATCGCTTCTCAAGCAGATCTTCCTGTCCCAGGAATCAAACCAGGGTTTCCTGCATTGCAGGCAGATTCTTTACCAGCTGAGCTATGAGGGAAGCCCTTCTAGCTCAGTGACTTTGGGCAAATCACACAACTTCTATGAGCCATGATTCCATCTAGTGACATGGAGCATTTAATACTAACCTCGTGTAATTACTGCAAGTGTGTTTGAAAGTGTTTAGAAGAGCTATAAAGCTGGGCAGGGGGTGTTTTTAATTGTCCCTCTTGCTAATAAAATGAACCACCCCTTTCCCCCTCTGGCATTAAAGGACAAATGTGAGATGTTCCATGTAGAGTTCAGGAAAAAACCTTGGATTAAAAGGAGAAATATAATTGCCAGATATGTAAAACACCCTATCTGATAAAGGCAAACAGCCATTAAATATACTTTTAACAAATTAAGTAGTTGTGGACCACAGTGGCTGAAAGAGTTTTTCTGTGCATCAGGACTTAACAGAGCCTTGACTTGGGGTCACAAAGAGGTCCTTTGAGCAAGGGGGTTCCTCAGTGTGACTTGACTGCTTGAGGGTCCTGGCAGACTTACACAATTTTTAGAGATGGCTGTAGATTTCATCAACAAGGAATAATAAGGGAGAGTAATATTATTTTTAAGAGTGTAAGGTATACCAGGCATTGGTTCAAGAGCTTTTCATGAATTAATTCACATCATTTAAATAGAGAGGATGTGAGGTCACATGGGGCCAAGGGCGCCAGGATGCTGTCAGGCTACGAGACTCAAGACTCCAGCCGAAACTGCGAGTGGGCGGAGCTTCTGATCTACCAAAAGCTGCCACTGTGAGGGCAAAGACCTGGCCGCCCTCCCTTCTCTATGTCTTGTTCCGGTTCCAAGATGGACCAGAGGAGGTGTATCAAAGTCTTGATATCATTCTAGAAGCAGGAGAGCTCCCTGAAGCACTGGGATACTAGTGTAGGGCTGCCTCACTCAACAGCATCGGTTCTTTGTACCTTTAAGGTACCGTAGAATCAAATACAATGCAACCATTCATAAACAAAAGGAAATGTCTCTCTTCAGTGGGATTCCCCTATCTTCTGTGACAGTAAATTCTCCTGTTTTCTTATTTCCAATCTTTTTTTATAATGCCTTCTTTCCCCCCGCCCCCCGTCTCTCCTGTTGCCCAGAGTAGACAGCAAACTCTTTCTCTGTTACTAGCTTTACCCAAATCCTCAGAAATCTCATCTGAAAATGTGCAAGCTCAGAAGAACCAATGAAACTGTCAGCTCCCTGGGGAGAGGGTCAGGGTCACTGTTTAATTATTTATTTATTTTGCTTTTTCAATACCTGTCTCAGTAAGTTTTCAGTTTGTAGTTGGATTTTATAAAGTGTCAGATCATAAATGAAGGAATGAATGAGTACCTTTCAAATGATTACTTTCAGCCTCAAATCTCTTTCCTCAACTCCAGTCCCATATTTCCAGCTGACAATTCAATCACACCCAGAAATGCATGACTCTTCCATCAAAGAGTACTGGGCTCCTCCTTCTACAACCCCTTTTTCTTCATCCACAAGCTGATTCCTTGAGTCTTCTCTCTACCCCCGGGGCCTCTGTCCATTCACCAGTGCAAGCATTGGTTATGGGGGTGTTAACAGATTTTTCCTTGCCTTTCGAACTGAAATATAGTACCAAATCCAGTCTATCCGATGGCCACTGTTCCCCTCTCAGAGATGTTTCCCTTTTCCCAAGGCTATTGGCTAACACAGCCTCCTAACTGATGTCCTGTCTTTACTCTCTGGATCTTTCCATCCATTTTTTATTCATTCACTCATACATTCAATCAGGAAATGTTAAGTGAGCTTCTATTTTATGCCAAGCAATCCTGGTACTGAATACAAGATAAACCAGATTGAAGTCAATGAAAAGCCACATTCTTATTGGAGGGGTTCAGTGAAAAAAATAAGCAGGAAAAAAAGAACATGATATTTTTGAAGAGTGAAAAGTACTGTGGATGAAATGAGCCAGAGTGATATAATAGAGAGTGGTGGATGGACTAGCAGTACAAGGGAGGGGCTCAAGTACCTCTCCAAGGATATGATATCTGGGTTAGGACCTGAGTAATAAGAAGGTTTTAGAAAAGGCAGAGGAACCAGAGACCAAATTGCCAACATCCGCCGGATCATTGAAAAAGCAAGAGAGTTCCAGAAAAAACATCTATTTCTGCTTTATTGACTATGCCAAAGCCTTTGACTGTGTGGATCACAATAAACTGTGGAAAATTCTGAAAGAGATGGGAATACCAGACCACCTGATCTGCCTCTTGAGAAATTTGTATGCAGGTCAGCAAGCAACAGTTAGAACTGGACATGGAACAAGACACTGGTTCCAAATAGGAAAAGGAGTTCGTCAAGGCTGTATATTGTCACCCTGTTTATTTAACTTATATGCAGAGTACATCATGAGAAACACTGGGCTGGAAGAAGCACAAGCTGGAATCAAGACTGCCGGGAGAAATATCAATACCTCAGATATGCAGATGACACCACCCTTTTGGCAGAAAGTGAAGAGGAACTCAAAAGCCTCTTGATGAAAGTGAAAGAGGAGAGTGAAAAAGTTGGCTTAAGCTCAACATTCAGAAAATGAGGATCATGGCATCTGGTCCCATCACTTCATGGGAAATAGATGGGGAAACAGTGGAAACAGTGTCAGACTTTAATTTTTTGGGCTCCAAAATCACTGCAGATGGTGACTGCAGCCATGAAATTAAAAGACGCTTACTCCTTAGAAGGAAAGTTATGACCAACCTAGATAGCATATTCAAAAGCAGAGACATTACTTTGCCAACAAAGGTCCATCTAGTCAAGGCTATGTTTTTTCCAGTGGTCATGTATGGATGTGAGAGTCGGACTGTGAAGAATGCTGAGAGCCGAAGAGTTGATGCTTTTGAACTGTGGTTTTGGAGAAGACTCTTGAGAGTCCCTTGGACTGCAAGGAGATCCAACCAGTCCATCCTGAAGGAGATCAGCCCTGGGATTTCTTTGGAAGGAATGATGCTAAAGCTGAAACTCCAGTACTTTGGCCACCTCATGTGAAGAGTTGACTCATTGGAAAAGACTCTGATGCTGGGAGGGATTGGGGGAAGGAGGAGAAGGGGACGACAGAGGATGAGATGGCTGGATGGCACCACTGACTCGATGGACGTAAGTCTGGGTGAACTCTGGGAGTTGGTGATGGACAGGGAGGCCTGACATGCTGCGATTCATGGGGTTGCAAAGAGTCAGACACAACTGAGCGACTGAACTGAACTGAACTGAACTGAATAAGAAGGAGCCCAATGTTGGAGCTCCAGTTTTAAAGCAACTGCTGATAAGCAGCTTAGTAGAAGAGGAGCTCAGGTTTGGTGTGCTTAAGGGGAACATAGCAGGGCTAGTGTGGCTGGAGTATCGTGAGCAATGGAGAGTATGATCAGGAAAAGACAGCAGAGTTGTAATTACAGAGTTGCAATTCTTCCTGTGGACTGTTCTGATCTAATCTCTTTCCTACACAAGCAGTGTCTATGACTCTTCATTGCTAATTTCAGTAAAAAATGAATTTTGCTCAGCTTTGTAAAGCTTCTCCCATGTGGATTTACTCTTTCGCTATGGTGGAACAAGGGCTTCCCTGGTGGCTCACCTGGTAAAGAATCCGCCTACAATGCGAGAGACCTGGGTTCGATCCTTGGGTTGGTAAGATCTCCTGGAAAAGGGAAAGGCTACTTACTCCAGTTTTCTGGCCTGAAGAATTTCAGGATTGTATAGTCCATGGGGTTGCAAAGAGTCGGACACAACTGAGCAACCTTCACTATGGTGGAGCAAATCCCCCAACATCTACTTAGCTGTCCCCCCTTAACCTTCTCACCAATCCATCCATCCATCCATGCCTCCATCCATCCATCCATGCCTTCATCCATGCATCCATCCATTTGTTCACTCACTGAACCAGCCACATGGAAGTCTTTCCGTGCCAGGCCCTATGTTCTGTGTTAGAGCTACAGGGATGAATAGGAACTTTCATCAACTTCAGGAACTCCTGAGCCTATAGAGGAGATGCAATGCAAAGAAAATCTTTGAAATATATGGAGAAAGGAGCTAAGATAGAAACCCATGCACAGTGTTGGACAGGCGTGAAGATAAACTTCTTTGGATAAAAGGAGAGCTGTGGTCGGGCAGGTGGCTTGCTCAGGGGGATCCCTGAGATGTCTTATAAATGAAAGGATGGCGTTCCAAGCAGAACAAATGGATGAGGAAGAGCACAGAAGTCTAAAAACAGTGGGATTGAATTAGGAAATTACAAGGAAAGCCATATTGCTTGTAAGCAAAGATGGTGAGGAGTGGGAAAGAGATGAGACAACAAGACAAATAGGTATGGATCAATGTGGTTTTTATCACAACACCAATGAATCTGGGAGAGAGGACCATGTGTAGAAATATCACTTTATAAACATTTCATCACGAAGCAGCCTGACTTCACAGAAATCCCTTTGTCCAAAATCCACATCTTACTGTATCGTTGAGAAATCTGTCTTGGTGATGAATTGGATAATGTAATAAGAGGGTATGAGCATGAAGCTAGATCACACCAGGGCACCCAAAATACTGAGTTCCATGAACTTTCCCATGTGAACAACTAGGTGAGACCTGTATGAGACCAAACCCTGGTTCTCTGCAAATAGTGAAATTAGAGGTTATCTTTGATAATCAGAGGATCAGAGACTGAAATAACAGCCTTATAAAGGTTAGATAGGCTTCCCTGGTGGTTCAGTTGGTAAAGAATCTGCCTGCAATGCAAGAGACCCAGGTTCAATCCCTGGGTCAGGAAGATCCCCTTTAGAAGGAAATGGCAACCCACTCCAGTATTCTTGCCTGGAGAATTCCATGGAAAGAGGAGCCTGGTGGGCTACAGTCCATGGGGTCACAAAGAGCTGGACATGACTGAGTAACTAACCCACACAAAGTTTAGATTCAGTGGAATCGACACAACACTTCCCAACACTCAAATTGTGTGTGATTGTGTGTATGTGTGCTTGTATGTGTGTTACATGATAAAGGATTGTGAGTTGAGAACAGGACTTGCAGCCCACCTTCCACCATGGCACCAGCCTGGAGAAGATCCCATGGATTGGTGTAGTGATGCCAGGGTCATTGGTGAGCCCCTGACCTCCAATTATCAGTCAAGCTTTTTCTTATCTTCTACATAAATTCTCCTTCACTACGACCATCTATAATTCTCACATGTGAATGTTTCTTCAAAATTTATTCTTATCTTCCTCTTTGTGACTCCTGTGTAGGAGGAAAGACCAAGTAACAGTGAAAAGTGTCAACCAGGGCAGGTACAACTTCTGAGCTGCCACTTACCCCTGGAGAGGCTTGTGTCATCTCTCTTTATGGGCCCAAGACTTTGTATTTTAATCTATTCAGGTTGCTATAGCAAAATACTACAGACTGGGTAGCTTATAAGCAACAGAAATTTATATCTTCCTTAGTTCTGCAAGCTGAGGAGCCTGAGATCAAGGTGTCAGCAGATTTGGTGTCTGGGGAGGACTGTCTTCCTGGCTCACTGACAGCCGTCTTCTCTCTACGACCATGCGTGTAGAAGTGGGCAGAGAGCCCTGTGGGGTCTCCTTTATGAGTGTGCATGTGTGCTGCATGTGTGCTCAGTCACTCAGTTGTATCTGACTGAATACAGGAGAGGGTTGACATTTCCTCCTCCAGGATATCTTCCTGACCCAGCAATTAAACCCCCATCTCCTCCATCTCCTGCATTGGTGGGAGGATTCTTTACTACCACACCATTTATAAGAGCACTAACCCCATTCATGAGGACTCCACCCTCATGACCTAATCACTTCCCAAAGGCCCCAGGTTCTAATATCATCTCAAGGCAGGGAGTGGGAATGGTGGGTAGCAGTGTATCAGGATTTCAACATATGAATTTTGAGGGAACACAAGCACTCCGTCTATGGCACTCAGATTTCCCATTTGTGAAATGAGCTTTGTCACACCCAGAACAGGCTCCAGAATCAATCCTGTGCTCAGGAACTGCAGCTGGCACGGCAGCTGGAACTCCAACTCTGAGAAGGAGTGTGGAGTCAACCAGCTTGGTGAGGCCAAGTGCAGTGGGAGTCTGTGCACAGTTGAGTGTGCACCAAGACATGCTTGCGTGTGTCTCCAGGAGTGTGTGTGTCAGCAGGAGTGTGTCTGTGCTTCTGTGCATACAAAGAGGAGGCCCCCTGTGAGCTGAAGACAAATCAGATCCCTGGCTGCATTCTTCCTGGTTCTACTTTCCTTCATTCAGGAAGTCACCAAAACTCCAAGTGGAATTCATGAACCACTAGAATCCCGAGAGCTTGTAGGAAATGCAGAGTCTCAATCTCAGGTCTTACCCAAGACCACAGAGTCCAAATCCGCAATTTTCCCAGCTGCTTCCCAGGCTCTTTCAAGTTGGAGAGGTTCTGAAGCTTCGATAAGTTCTCTGAATTCAAAACAGACATCCTGGGGATAATTGGTTATGTGACTCACAAAGCTCAAACCAGGGCTCTGTAACAACTTAGAGGCATGGGATGGGGTGGGAAGGGGGTTCAAGAAGGAGGGGGCATAGGTATACCTATGGCTGATTCATACTGATGTATGGTAGTAACCAAAGCAATATTGGAAAGCAATTATCCTTCCATTAAAAATCAATAATTTTTTTAATGTGACTGTCTCAGGAGATAGGTGTGGCGGGGGCGTTGATTAAGCACTCTACACATTTCATCCCATTTGTTCCCTAAAGACTTTTCATTATTCCCAGTTCAGAGGTGAGATGCTAAGGTCTAGGAGAGTAAATTCTGGTGCGTGAGGTCATGCAGGTTTTCAAGGGCTCACAGTGAAGGCAAGTCTGGGTGAGGTCTCTTTTATTTACTTGCTGCCTTCCAAGATGGAGGAATCACTTAAGATGAGAAAGATTTCAGAATAATAGCTAAAAATCTTTCTTATGTGTGCTGAACTTGAGCCCACCTTGAGGGTAAATCCTGGCTGACCCCAAGCTTTCCTTATGAGTTTCTATGTCAGCAGGAGGCGGTCTTTTTAGGGGAATTGGCTTCCGAGGTCACACTGATGGTAAAGAACCCACCTGCCAATGCAGGAGATGGAAGAGATGCAGATGGTATCCCTGGGTTGGAAAGATCACTTGGAGGAGGGCATGGCAACCCACTCCAGTATTGTTGCCTGGAGAATCCCAGGGATAGAAGAGTCTGGGGCTACAGCCCATAGGGTTACAGAGTTAGACATGACTGACGCAGCTTAGGCCGAAGGGGGCTGGGAGTCATGAATGTTCACCTTGACCCTTAAAATGCTTCTTCATGTGCCCAAGGCAAGTTGTTACCCTCTGACTTCCTCCTGCGTCTGTGCAGTGGAGCTCGACTGATGGAATCCTGGTCTTGAAAGCTCAATTGAGAAACGGAGGTGCATTTCATAGACTGGGTCCCACAGATCTCACATTGGAAAATCATTTATGAAACGTATAAAGTTTAGATCTGTTCATAAACATACCCAAGTTGCCAGGATATTTTTGATACCTTAATGAGATAGGGACTTTTGAATATTTCATCACATTTAACCTCATGATAGCCCTAGGAGATAAGCTTTATCAAATCCATTTTACAGATGAGGAAACTGGGGATCAGGGAGGTTAACGACTTTTTCGCATACTCATAGGTGGTTAAGGATGGACCCAGCATCCTTAAATAGCTGGTCCAGTGCTTTACTCACTTGATAGACTCCATCCCTTTAGCCTTAGGACAGCCTTGGTGTTAGAATTTCTGACTCAGCCTGAGATAATGACAATCAATCAGATAGTTGGAGAACCCTGAGAGAGACACAACTTTGTGTGTTATTTTGAGCATCCGACACTTTCCCTTGACTGACATCTCAGTAGCTCAAGCTCCCAGAATCCAATGTGAATGAAAAACCAAAGAATCTGCTAATCTTTTGGACTCAACATGTCCTGTACCCAGAATAGCTAAAGGCAGTTGAGTGATACAGTTCCTGGAGCTGTGGGCTAATAGGCAGTTAGGCTATAACTATAACTATAGCTACAACTATTTAGGCTAATAGGCAGGATCCCCGCTCTTGATCCCCCTATCTTTCTCTATATAGGACTGTGTTTCAGACTCTGAGTTGGATGCTTTAGAATCCTTGAGTCCTCACAAAATGTCAAGAGAACTTCTAAAAGTAATTTGCATTATAAATGAAGAAACTTGGACTAGTTTAAATGGCTTTCAGGAGACTCAGAATTAGGAAGCAGAAGAGCCAAATTTTGAGAGCAGGTTTGGTCAGCATCTAGTGCACCTTCCCACCAACCCCAGACCTTCCATCAGGAGAGTCCAGTCTGGAAAGAAGGGCCGCCTTTCTGTTCAGTCTCCAGATACACCTCATCCTCTCACAAGACTGAAATCATTGCCATTTGTAAGAATGTAACAAAGACTAAAGCCAATTATTAATAATCTAAATCATTTATATTTGGTTCATCCATTCACTCCATCCTTTAAGAAATGCTATGGGTCCTCTGGCACCTGCCTGTCAATGAATATAGCCCTTAAATTTTTCTGTAATAAACTCAGTTACAAAGATTGTTTGTTTGCTTGTTTTCATCGAGCCTATTGACTTAATTGAGGTTCGAAATAGGAATGTCCTCAAGTCCTTTGCGTCTCTGGTGACATTGTGTGTTGGAAGCACGGCAAATATGGTCCTTCCTGGATGTATTTTGTCTGTTTATTTATTTTTGGCTGTGCTGGGTCTTCATTGTTCTATAGGCTTTTCCCCAGTTGCGGTGCACGGGCTACTCATCTCGGTGGCTCCTCATTGGCAAGTGGATTCTTTACCACTGAGCCACCAGGGAAGCCCCTGGATGCATTTTAGCTTCGATTTAAAATCTAGATACTAATGCTTGCCTTTGAGTGCACTGTAAAACCCCTTCCCTTGCCTCCACTTTCCCCTCGTCCTCACTCATTTTCTTCAGGACACTGGGGAAGACTCTCACAGGCCCCTACCCTTAGCAGCTCTTGGGAGTAGCCCCTGCAGGAATGATGGGTCCTGGCCCCAGAGACCAGAAGGGCTTCTCAAGACACCCCAGGTGTTGAGAGCCTGGAGCCCAGTAGGAAACTGGGGAGACTGGGAGTCCCACTCTGTGAGCCCAGATGACCCGAGGGGAAGATCTCAGGCTGATCCCAGGCTTGGGTGCTCCAAAGGAGAAGGTAGTCCCTGAGAGCAGAGGAGCTGGCCACAGAGTTGGGCTCTCAAGTGACCAAGAGTGGGGGCTTGGGTAGACATCTCCCTCCTCTGAACTGTGGTCACCTCATTTGTAAATGGTCACCACAGTGCCACGACCTCATGGATCTGCTGAGGAGTAAGTAAGAGGGCAGGGAAAGTGTTTAGACAGGACTTGACTCATTGTCATAACCCAATAAAATTAATCACAGTTGTTATTCTTCTTGGCAGGAAAGATATGTGACAATAAACAAGGAGAAAAAAGGAAATACACAAACCAAGATGAAACTCCAGTACTTTGGCCACCTCATGCGAAGAATTGACTCATTGGAAAAGACTCTGATGCTGGGAGGGATTGGGGGCAGGAGGAGAAGGGGATGACAGAGGATGAGATGGCTGGATGGCATCACTGACTCAATGGACGTGAGTCTGAGTGAACTCTGGGAGTTGGTGATGGACAGGGAGGCCTGGCTTGCTGCGATTCATGGGGTTGCAAAGAGTCAGACAAGACTGAGTGACTGAACTGAACTGAACTGAACTGAAGGAGAATATTTCTATTTCAGGGGGAGACCAGAGACTTTGCCCCCATAGGCCTGTGTGAATTTACTGCTACAAAACAACTTGGAAAAAGGGGGCTAATTTCTTTAAAAGAGCACACGCCAACAGTGTTTTGGATGTGACTTGTAGCATCTGATCTTAGGTCATAATTCTTAATTTATATTTGAGTTTCTTCTCTGGTGGTTCAGATGGTAAAGAATCTTTCTGCAGTGCACGAGACCTGGGTTCTACCCTTGGGTTAGGAAGATCCCCTGGAGAAGGGAATGGCTACCCCCTCCAGTATTTTTGCCTGAAGAATCCCATGGACAGAGGAGCCTGGAGGGCTGTAGTCTATGGGGTCACAAAGAGTTGGACACAACTGAGTGACTTTCACTCACTCCTGATCTCAAGTCACACCTAAAGTTAGGGAGGAGGTGGAGCAGAATCCATGGCTCCCAGGTCCCTGTGAGCTCCTTATCTTCTTCTCTTCTTTCTAGAAAATAAAAGAGCCAGATAGCAAGAGGTCAGTTTTTCATCAGAGGCAGGGTCCCCTGGCAGCTGCTTTTGTTTACCCTGGGAGGGAGAGGTCACTGAGCTCTCTGTAGGCCCTGCCCTGTCCCACGGCACTTGGCAGCTTCATTCCCATCCCAACTCTGAACTCAATCACCATCTTTGGAAAAGTCACATAGAGCGATGTCTGGGACTGCCAGCTGGGGGCGGGGCAGGGTTGGGGGCGGGATTGAGTTCACATAATTCTTGCTAAATTAAGCAAAAGCCCTGAGTCACCCACCCCACCATACAGGGGGACAAAGCCTGGCCTCTTTCCTTCAGTGGCAGGAATCCACCATCACCCCTAACCCCACCTCCTCCCTGCCTGACTGAAGGGATGGGTATCATGCCAGGAGTGAACAGAGGAGCTGGAGAAGCCTGGGTGGTTGGGGATACAAGAGAAAGACTCAGTCCTTGGGCTCTGGGGTCTCCGTGCAGGTTCTCATGGCCCCAGCCACACCTCCCTACTTTCTGCAGAAGCTTCCACCATCCAAAACAGTCGTCTGTCAAGAAGCAGTCTCACATCTGTTAGGAGCATCTGCTCACCAGTCTCAGTGCTCATTCCCCGGCCAGGAACACGAAGCTTTGTCCTTCTCTCTGCCTATTTCCAGCCATTCTTGCAAGCTGTTATAAGGAAAGGAAAAAGACCACGGGGACATCTACTTTAAGAGCTTCATTACCATGCTTCTGTTCTCAAAACAAGCCTGAGGGCAGGGACTCCCTTCTCTGTTGCAAAGGAGGACTGTGAGTCTACAGGAGGTGAATTTGCACAAGTTCTGGCTTCACAAGAAAAAAGGAAGAGGAACCTGATTTCATCTCCAGGCTCTCTTAATACCTCCCTGTGATCTATGACTATAGGTTTACAACAGCAAGCGGTGTTTGGGCCCAGCCTCTGGTCGGAACGGCACATAGTTTCACAGAAGCTCATGGACTCACTTTGTTGTTGTTGCTGTTCAGTCACTAAGTCACGTCAGACTCTCTGGGACCCCATGGACTGCAGCGCACCTGGCTCCCCTGTCCTTCACTGTCTCCAGGAGTTTGCTCAAATTCATGTCCACTGAGTTGGTGATGCCATCCAACGATCTCATCCTCTGTTGTCCCCTTCTCCTCCTGATTTCAATCTTTCCCAGCATCAGGGTCTTTTCTAATGAGTCAGCTCTTCGAATCAGGTGGCCAAAGTATTGGAGTTTCAGCTTCAGTACCAGTCCTTCCAGTGAACATTCAGGGTTGATTTCCTTTTGTATTGACTGGTTTGATCTCCTTGCTGTCGAAGGGACTCCCAAGAGTCTCCTCTAGCACCACAGTTCAAAAGCATCAAGTCTTCTTTATAGTCCAACTCTAACCTACTTCCCTCCAAAGGAGGAGACTCTAAATCCAACCTGCCCAGGGGACAAGCCTCAGAGGCCCTGAGTTGAAACTCAGCTTTTCCACTTCTGCTGAGCTATGCTGGAGGATTCTAAGGCCTGCCTCTGTCATGCAGCCACACCTGCAATTTCCAGCTTGCCCTCCTGGAGGAGTTGATGAGAATGTTAAAGGAGAAGGTGTCTGGGAGAAGAGGTGACAGCATGAAGCCTGTGCAGACCATGAGACTGGGGGCTCTTGGTCATCTATTTCTAACTGACTGGGCCTCCATCACCCAGGCACTGTGGAGATGTGGGAAACACATCAGCAGCACACATCAGAGTGACCCAGAGTCATTTCCAAACATCCAGGTGGCTCATTTCCTCCACCAGTTTCAGGCTTAAAGACCCAGAAAGGCTGGAGTGGTGAATACGGGCCTGATGTTGAGTCTTTGCCTCATCAGATCAGATCAGATCAGTCGCTCAGTCGTGTCCAACTCTTTGCGACCCCATGAATCGCAGCAGGCCAGGCCTCCCTGTCCATCACCAACTCCCGGAGCTCACCGAGACTCACGTCCATCGAGTCAGTGATGCCATACAGCCATCTCATCCTCTGTCGTCCCCTTCTCCTCCTGCCCCCAATCCCTCCCAGCATCAGAGTCTTTTCCAATGAGTCAACTCTTCGCATGAGGTGGCCAAAGTACTGGAGTTTCAGCTTTAGCATCATTCCTTCCAAAGAAATCCCAGGGCTGATCTCCTTCAGAATGGACTGGTTGGATCTCCTTGCAGTCCAAGGGACTCTCAAGAGTCTTCTCCAAAACCACAGTTCAAAAGCATCAAGTCTTCGGCACTCAGCCTTCTTCACAGTCCAACTCTCACATCCATACATGACCACAGGAAAAACCATAGCTTTGACTTGCCGGACCTTTGTTGGCAAAGTAATGTCTCTGCTTTTGAATATGCTATCTAGGTTGGTCATAACTTTCCTTCCAAGGAGTAAGCATCTTTTAATTTCATGGCTGCAGTCACCATCTGTAGTGATTTTGGAGCCCAGAAAAATAAAGTCTGACACTGTTTCCACTGTTTCCCCATCTATTTCCCATAAAGTGATGGGACCGGATGCCGTGATCTTCATTTTCTGAATGTTGAGCTTTAAGCCAACTTTCTCACTCTCCACTTTCACTTTCATCAAGAGGCTTTTGAGTTCCTCTTCACTTTCTACCATAAGGGTGGTGTCATCTGCATATCTGAGGTTATTGATATTTCTCCTGGCAATCTTGATTCCAGCTTGTGTTTCTTCCAGTCCAGCATTTCTCATGATGTACTCTGCATATAAGTTAAATAAACAGGGTGACAATATACAGCCTTGACGAACTCCTTTTCCTATTTGCAACCAGTCTGTTGTTCCATGTCCAGTTCTAACTGTTGCTTCCTGACCTGCATACAAATTTCTCAAGAGGCAGATCAGGTGGTCTGGTATTCCCATCTCTTTCAGAATTTTCCACAGTTTATTGTGATCCACACAGTCAAAGGCTTTGGCATAGTCAATAAAGAAGAAATAGATGTTTTTCTGGAACTCTCTTGCTTTTTCCATGGTCCAGCAGATGTTGGCAATTTGATCTCTGGTTCCTCTGCCTTTTCTAAAACCAGCTTGAACATCAGGAAGTTCACGGTTCATGTATTGCTGAAGCCGGGCTTGGAGAATTTTGAGCATTACTTTACTAGCGTGTGAGATGAGTGCAATTGTGCGGTAGTTTGAGCATTCTTTGGCATTGCCTTTCTTTGGGATTGGAATGAAAACTGACCTTTTCCAGTCCTGTGGCCACTGCTGGGTTTTCCAAATTTGCTGGCATATTGAGTGCAGCACTTTCACAGCATCATCTTTCAGGATTTGGAACAGCTCAACTGGAATTCCATCACCTCCACTAGCTTTGTTCATAGTGATGCTTTCTAAGGCCCACTTTGCCTCATGGGGACCCTCAAGAGAGCAGACTCCATCCACAGACCTAAAAGGCCTTCAGTGGAATTCCCGATTGCACCATTCTAAGAGCTACCAAAGGAAACAGACTGGCACCCTTCGGCACCCCACTCTGGAATAAAGGACACTGAGAGCTCTCGCTTGTACCTTTAGTAAACAGATGGGGAGTGCGCTGGCCCAGAAAGAGAGCAGGGACTCACCATAGATCGCCTGCCAGTGGGTGGCAAAGAGGCACTAAAATGAGCCTCTTCAGTTCCCTGGCTGGAGCTTGCCCCTGCCTCCTATGCTTGGAAACAGAGCTTGTCCAAACTCCGTACTTGAGTCTTTTTCCAAAACTTCACCAAACTTTCTTTCAGTTTTTAACGTTTGTTTGTTTTTCCTCCCAAATGCCTGAAGTTTTCTGTCCCAGAACCTATTTCCAAAGCCCCAGGTTTGAATAAGCCAGAAGGCTTATCCAGGGGTACATTTACTTGAAGGGTCTCACCCTCATCTCCAGGCCCACCCTGAGATGTATCTGATCCATAGGAACCCCAGGAGCCCCATCCCTCCCCACTGGTGACCCACAGCATAGAGGAGGGTCTGTCTGGGTTTCCTCGGGAAGGAGGGGAAGAGGCCCTCCATTTCCTGCTCTCCCTGCCTCAAGGAAGACAATCCAAAAAATCCAAGTGCGGGGAACACACACAGGGTGAGCAGGGAGTTGTTTCTCTGTAATTCCAGTCACTTTGAAAGGAAAGCCTGGGATCAGCAGGAGAAAGGGCCAACAGGGAAGGAATCTGCAGGTTTCTAAACTTCCAGTGTGCCAGCCGTGGAGGAACTGAGCTACCTAGAGCCTTGCTGTCCATCAGAAATGTCCACAAAGATGGATGCGTCCCATGCAACATTCTGCGCAAGTATATACACTCTGCAATATACTACACAGTGCAGGACAGCTCAGAAGCCATGAGCCACGGGAGGTCACTGCATGCCCTGGAAGTGCTCCAGCAACTGAGGCCTGGAATGTTTCATTTTATTTAACTTAAATGGCCACACATGGTTAGTGACTATCCATCCAACATCACAGTCCGAGAGAATCTTCCCTGTTCTAATAGATTTCGTTTGATTATCAACATTTTTGTATTCCAAGCTCAGAGCCTCAGACTGCTTGCCTTACCCAAGGTCCTATCATCATTGCTGTTGTTGTTTAGTCACTAAGTTATGTCCCACTCTTTTGTGATCCTATGGATTATAGCCCACCAGGCTCCTTTGTCCATGGATTTCCCAGGCAATAATACTGGAGGGGGTTGTCATTTCCTTCTTCGGGGGATCTCTCCAACCCAGGGATCAAACTTGTTTCTCCTGCACTGGTAGGTGGATTCTTTACAATTGAGCCACCAGGAAAGCCCCAAGGTTGTAATCCTAATTACTCAATTGAGTCCAACACCTCACCAGACTCTCCTCCCAACTATATACAGACATAGGGACACAGGGTCCAGTGTTTCAAAGCTCACCTTTGTGATCCGGGGGTATCTGGAAGATAGAACAGGGTGGGAGTGCTCAGCTGGGCCAAGGGTTTTCAAGGAAAGCCTGATCTGGGTCTGAGCAGAGAGCTCCAGGCAGAAAGGGGAAGGGTTGGGCTCCAAAGAGGCTCTAGGTGTGGACTGTGGACTCCCATGATGGGAGTGTGGGGAAGGAACAGCCCAGAGAGGTGTGATCCTAGATCCTAGAGAGTTTGGCTCGTCATACTGAGGAGCTTGGGCTTTGTCCTAAAAGGCACATGTGCTTGTACACCCTTTAGACTGTAGCACACCAGGCTCCTCTGTTCATTGGATTTTTTTAGGCAAGTATACTGGGGGAAAAAAAAAAAAAGTGAAGTCTCTCAGTCATGTCCGACTCTTTGTGACCCCATGGGCTGTAGCCTACCAGGCTCCTCCCTCCATGGGATTCTCCAGGCAAGAGTACTGGAGTGGGTTGCCATTTTCCTTCTCCAGGAGATCTTCCCAACCCAGGGATTGAACCCCAGTCTCCCACATTTCAAGCAGACACTTTAACCTCTGAGCCACCAGGGAAGGTTGCTATTTCCTACTCTAGAAGATTGAACTCACATCTCCTGTGTCTCCTGCATTACAGGCAGATTCTTTACCCTGCTGAGCCATCAGGGAAACCCTTGTCCTAAAGGGAATAGGGATGCCTTAGAGCTGTGGTTCTTAACCCTTTAGGGCCAGGGAGCTATGGACTCTCTCTCCCCTTCCATGCTTTGGTACACAATTTCCAGACAGGATCATGGACCCCAGGAAGCCCATTCTTGGAAGATCTGAACCAGGATAGGAAAGCAGTCATGGGACTGCTCCCTGAGCCAGTGAAGGATGGCTGGAGTGATGCAGGGCTGATACCCTAAGATGTGCAGCCTAAGCCAAGAGCATCTGTGTGGCCCAGCAGACAGTGGGCCACCTGTGGATGTTTCCTGGGGCATAAAAGGACCTGTCTCCTCTCTTTCCTGCAGCCCCTGGGCCTCCAAACCAGCTCATTCCCTGTCCCCAACGTATGCCTTTGTGTCTGTTTTCAAAAACGAAACTGCTGGGAACCACCCATCACAGCATAGGTATGATCCATCCAGAGGCCCTTTCCTACAACATCTGAAAAATAGATAACCCCTTCCAAGGTGGCCTGAGAAAGGATTCAGTCTTTATTAATTTTGGTTTGGAGAGGCTCCATCTTCCTTGTTCATTTCTTGCCTCTTCTGCATTCAAAGAAGGTGAAATGAAAGTATTAATCAAAATCATACAAATGGGGCAAAGGCATCAGGAGCCCCTGGGCTGCACTAATTACTTCCAGCAGGCCTGGCCCCTTCCTGGTGGGCAGTGGGGGCCATGGAGGGGGGAGGTGCACCCCGCTGCTGCTTCGCAAATCACCAGGCTCACCAGCGAGACCAGCTTTAATTAATCCTCTGTTACTGTTGAAATTGCATTGTCCCAAGGGGAGCCCCAACTAAGCAAGAATATTATTTTAAACATATACTGTAAACAACACCGGTTCTCTGGGGAGTCCTGGAGGGTCGTGGCCTTGACCGTTTCCCTGCCGGATTCAGAAGTACTTTTTTGTCATCTCCTAACCAAGCACTTTTTACTTGTTTACCCTTTACTTACTGGGTTGATTTTCTAAGACTAAAGGGAAAAGGTCACAAGAAAAGAATTCCCAAAGAAGCTGAATGAGTACCTTAGCTCTTTAATAAAATGACAGCTCAGAATTTACTTAAAATATCATCAGTTAAACTGCAATAATAATTTTATGATGTCTGGTACTGTTTTAAACTTCACACACACACACACGCACACAAACACACACCTCTATATACATATATAACCCATATATATACACACACACATATATGGGCTTCCCAGGTGGTTCAGCGGTAAAGAACCTGCCTGCCCGTGCAGGAGATATGGGTTTGATCCCTAGGTTGGGAAAGATCCCTAGGAGAAAGAAATGACAATCCACTCCACTATTACTGCCTGGAAAATCCCATGGATGGAGGAGCTTGGCAGGCTACAGTGCATGGAGTCACAAAGAGTTGGACATGACTTGATGACTAAGCACATATGTGTGTGTGTGTGTGTGTGTGTGTGTATATATGCCAGCTTCCCAGATGGCTCAGTAGTAAAAAACCCGCCTACCAGTGCAGGAGATGTGGGTTTGATATCTGAGTCGGGAAGATCCCCTGGAGGAGGAAATGGCAACTTACTCCAATATTCTTGCCTGGGACCCAGGCAAGACAGAGGAGCCTGGCAGACTACAGTCCATGAGGTCACAAAAAGTTGGACATGACTTGGTGACTTAACGCCATTTATTTCTTTAAAGTTTGGCAACCATGTGATGCTGGTTCAATTATTAACCTGACTCGATAACAGGAAGTGCAGAAAGCTTAAGTAACCTGCCTCAAATCCCACGGCAGACAAATGACAGGTCCATGCTTTGCACACGCACAAGGTAGCCTCAGGGTCCGTATTCTTAGTACTACATGATAGCTAACATTTATTCTTTCCAAGCTCTGGATTTTATTCAGTCCTTTGCAAGACTCAGATCCAAATGGGGTTCAACTCCCAGGTCCTACAGGCTGTCTTTTGAAAGTTAAAGGCACACAACTTCTTTTTTGGCATTGTCCTCTTCTTTTTTCCCTTTCCATCTACAATTATTTAATTGTACACATAATTACTTGCATGGGAAATTGATTCCCTAGCATCAGACCAGCACAAGGAACTCAGCGGATGGCCCCCGAGGCCTCTCGCAAGGTGGGATGGATCATTCAGAATGAGCTGCTTTCTTTGGAATTCTGTAAAAAATGACCTGCTTTCCTTTCAAAGGGCCGGAGAGGGGATTTGGAGAGTGCTTTTCCCCCAGAGGCTCCCCTGGGATGGCTGTGAACTTGGCAAACTTGCTCGGAATTACCCCAAAAGAGCAATTTGTTCCCTAGCAAAACAGGATAATTGTCTGGGGCAGACCCCAGGCTGCTGGTGCACGGGTCACCCGAGTAGGAGGGAGCACGCTCTCCAGCAAGAGTCTGTTTGGGAAACAATTATCTCGCTTCCTTTGAATCAAAGATAGTCCTGCGAGCTTGGTGCACACACCGAGATCAAATATAGTGTATGGTCTCTACAGATTCTCTTCCTTTCAGGAAATTATTCATTGATAACGCCGCTGGCCCAGACAGCCAGCTTCCTTACAGTAACTGCTCTTTGCTTTCTGAGAAGAAGCCAACAAGGCAGGAACTGCGATTGCTCTTAATGATGTCTCTTCCCTTTGGAGAATGGTCTGTCCTCTGCCCAACTTACATCATCTCCAAGATGTGGAGAGAGCCGCTTCTCTCTCAAATAAATAAAGGAGCGTTCAATGCTCCTTCCCAGAGAGATGACATCACTTTTCAGTTCCAGCCTCAAAGATGTGGGAGCGAGAGCTTTGATGGCTGAGACTAATTCATTCGTCAGCCACCCATTCAGCATCCACCTGTCCTAGGCACAGGACTTGGCGCTGGGTTTTTAGAGAAGCAGGAGAAATCATCACTGTCTTCCATTGTTTCTTGGTCCATGCACAGCAAAGAGATTTTAATTCACCTACAACTGATGCTGGACCATGGTGTAGAAGGAGATTTCAAATCCTTCCAGGTCAGATAGAAAAGTGCCCTGTTACAGAGCTGTGCCTCATTGGCTCAGGAAATAGGAGCGAATCTTTCCCATGCTTTTGTCCTCTTGCATTCTACCCCCTCATAGCTCAGCCGGTAAAGAATCTGCCTGCAATGCAGGAGACCTGGGTTCAATCCCTGGGTCGGGAAGATCGCCTGGAGAAAGAAATGGCAACCCACTCCAGTATTCTTGCCTGGAGAATCCCATGGACAGAAGAGCCTGGTGGGCTACAGTCCATGGGATCACAAGAGTCAGACACGACTTAATGACTAAACCACCACATTCTACAGCAGTCCTAGAGATGATCTAGCCCAACCCTATCATTTTGCACTCATTGAAAAGGGGATGCTTTTTGAATGAGCAGAGACTGTGATGGCAAGTGTCAGGAGGAATCTAGACTCGACTGCCAGAGAGGGCAGGTAAGAAGCAGAACTGTCAAATGAAGCCACTCATGAATAAGAGTCCTGTGATTTCAGAGAAATGGGGTCAGTCCCATAAAAGGCCACCCTGGTGAGGAAGAAGGACTGGGGAGACCCAGAGAGCAGGACTGGGCAGCCGTGTTTGCAGTGGGTCCCAGCCCTGGTGCGTGCCTGTCCCTCCACGTTATTTATTTATTATTTTTTTCACAATGTCAGTGGCTCCACTGGTAGTTGCAGATAGAAAGTATTCATAAGACAAGAATATTAAGGACCTTGACCAGGCAGCAGGAAGGGGATGTGAGGAGCCTGCAAAAGTGAAAGTTGCTCAGGCGTGTCCGACTCTGAGATCCCATGGACTATAGGGTCCATGGAATTCTCCAGGCCAGAATACTGCAGTGGGTAGCCTTTCCCTTCTCCAGGGGATCTTCCCAACCCAGGAATCAAATTCAGGTTCCTCACATTGCAGGCGGATTCTTTACCAGCTGAGCCACAAGGGAAGCCTGGGGCCTGAAAAGGTCCCTCGGAATTTCTGACACCCATAAATACCTTGAACCTTTCATGACAAAGTAAATTAGCAAGAATTTAAAGAGGGCCAGTCATTAATTGAATTTCAACAATTTCCCTATCTTTGCCTCCAGACTCTCTACTTATGTGATCGTCTCAATAAATCTTTTCAATCATCTTGCATAGACTATCTCTTTTACTGATGAAGAAAGTTAGAGTCAGTGAAAATAAGTGTCTCGCAGGTCAGGAGAGTAATTCTTACTGAAAGCCATGTCTCTCAGCCTTTCTACCTGTTCTCTTGCCATTATTTCTCAGGCAGAGGGGCCTATAGTTTAAAAAGCTCTTTCTTGTGTTCATTTTCACTTTATCAACACAAATACTCATTTCACAGGTGACCGAACTGAGCCTTTAAAGAAGCTACATAATGTCACCAAAGTTATATAGCTAAGGAAAAAGCCAGTTTTAGAAATCTGAGATATTGTTGTTTCTCTTCTTAGCTACTACTGCCTGTATGAGCTTCCAAGGCCAGTGACAAAAAGCAGAACTCTATTTTGCAAAGTAACTTAGAAATCCAGTAGTCAAAGCCTGTTAAAGGCAGCTTTCTCAGAATTGCCTTGACTGTCAGGAAATTCGCTAGCTTCTAGAGAGGTAAGTTATCAACATGATCCTTTTGCCACCTTAGTTTTATCTTCATGCAGACCTTTTGTGAAAAAAGAAAGAGTATCAGGCAATTCAACCTTACTATTAAAAATTTTGTTTTCTCTCGTGCATCTCAAAAAATTCTGTGTATCTTTTGTAACAATGCAGAAAGCATGGTCAGAGGTTATAATTTTTGCTAGAAAGTCTATCTCTCTTCTGAGAAACACACACTGTAAAGAAGAGACCATCATTTTCAATGAGACAAGGAAATGGCCACAATCCCAAACCACAAAATATGAAGACTTTCTGCCAGATATAATAAAATGTGAATCCAAATGTGGAAGGCAGGCAAGAGCCAACACAGATCTCCTCAGATTTTGTGTGGAATGTGAAAGTGAAAGTTGCTCAGTTGTGTGTGACTCTTTGTGACCCCATGGACTATACAGTCCATGGAATTCTTCAGACCAGAATACTGGCATGGGTAGCCTTTTCCTTCTCCAGGGGATCTTCTCAACCCAGGGATCAAACCCAGGTCTCCTGCATTGCAGATGGATTCTTTAAATCCTTAGACCCTGACTTATGGATTAGACACAGAGGGGGAAATGGAGCAAAGAAAGAAAGGAAACAGTAGAAAGATGTTTCTCTAGACACAGTTCTGTGCTGCATAACATCAAGGTTGGTAGAGGGGAAGGCGGAGCACAGATGCGCTGTCCCCACTTTCTGAGATTCTATCTCTTCACCAAAAGGAGTGATGGAGACCAGATAAGGTGCAGAAGGGAGAGGAAGCTGTAGCTGACATATCATAGCACAAGCAGCTATGGGTCATATGGTCCCACGGGATGCTTACAAGCTACCTGACTGCGAGAAATGGATGTATTAGATACCTATCACAACATGAACAATCTCAGACTAATCCAGCTTCCCACTCTTTTAACAAAATATTAGCCCCAGAAAGGACCGTTCTTATTGAAGATGAATAAATACCAGAAAGCAAGTATCAGGGTGTTCAAAAGTTGTTGAGAAAAGAGAAAGAACGGAAGGAGGGAAATGAGAACATATCAGGTAAGAAACATAAATCTGGGAAAGAATAAATGCTGGAAACAGATGAAGAGTTGGGAGACATTGAAGACACCAATCCCGAAATTGGTGTTTTGGGAAAACAGCTCAGGAAAGAGATGCAACCGACTGATGACTAGATGGTAGGATTAAATAGAAAGAAATTGAGGCCAGAAAAATGGATATTAGAGAAAAATGAAAAGAAGTAAAAGGTACATTAGAAAAAAAACCAGAAAGAAAATGGAGGGATAAACAAACTAAAGCAGAGACAAGGGCATAGAAAATTCTCCTAGAAAAATGACAGTCCTTTAAATGAAAAAGCATTTTATTTTATTTTTTTAATTTTTTTTAATTTTATTTTATTTTTAAACTTTATAATATTGTATTAGTTTTGCCAAATATCGAAATGGATCCGCCACAGGTATACATGTGTTCCCCATCCTGAACCCTCCTCCCTCCTCCCTCCCCATACCATCCTTCTGGGTCGTCCCAGTGCCCCAGCCCCAAGCATCCAGTATCGTGCATCGAATCTGGACTGGCAACTCGTTTCATACATGATATTATACATGTTTCAATGCCATTCTCCCAAATCTTCCCACCCTCTCCCTCTCCCACAGAGTCCATAAGACTGTTCTATACATCAGTGTCTCTTTTGCTGTCTCGTACATAGGGTTATTGTTACCATCTTTCTAAATTCCATATATATGCGTTAGTATACTGTATTGGTGTTTTTCTTTCTGGCTTACTTCACTCTGTATAATAGGCTCCAGTTTCATCCACCTCATTAGAACTGATTCAAATGTATTCTTTTTAATGGCTGAGTAATAAATGACTACAGAGAAGTTACTACATATGGGGAAGGAGAGTCAGAATGAAGACAATGAGCACAGTGAATCAAGAGGTCAACATAAAAGGTCATAGGAAAATATCCAATGCTATAAAGAAAGTTTAATGCTTAGATAAAAACTTGAATTTGGAGTAAAAATGTATAGTACACACTGGGATAAGGACAGGGGCTCAGTACTCTGTGATGGCCTAAAAGGATGGGCTGGAGGAGTGGGAGGTAGGCTCAAGAAGGAGGACTGGTTCATGTTGGTGTAAAGCAGAAATTAGCACAACATTGTAGAGCAATTATAGTTCAATTAAAAATAAATTAATTAATTTAAAAAGTACATAGTAGGTCCCAAGATCCCAGGGAAGAATTTGATGGGGTGAACAACATCAAGATATGTAAAATTTACTGAAAAAGGATGAAGGCTGAAAGCTACAGGCATCAAGGAAGAGAGGAAAAAAAAAAAAGCTAGTTACTGACAAAGAAGGAAACAATCAAGTTCGCTGCAGGTTTCTCTATAACAAACACCAATGCCAGAAGACGAATGCAGCGTTTCCCAAGTTCTGAAGGCAATGATGCATGTCTTAAGAATCTCTGCTCACCTAATACCTTGGATGTACAGCGTCCTGTGGGGAATGACATCAAGCTAGGGGGCCACCACAATCACCACTGCACCAAACACGTTTGTAAAGGCTCTGTCACCTCTCAGCTCTGGGGTTTCCTTTCCTTTAGCAATACCCTCATTTAGGAAACATGTTGGCAATTCCCAGTTCACAAACTGAAGTGGTCCAATTCCATGGCTTCAGGATCTCAACCTCTGTCCTGTCCAGAATTTTCCCCATGTTATCTATCCTCCAAGATGGAGCTGGCTCAGTCAATCATGTCAATTATATCAAATCGGTCTTATTCTTTACATATTCACCAAGTGAACAAAAGAATGCTATCACCCCAGACACTTTCCTTGTAACATTCCATTGTAAAGAAATTTAAATGAGAGAAGGGCATCAAAACAGGTAACAAGTGTCTGCAGAACACTGCTTTAACCTGGTAGCTCTGGAGACCCAGGTGCATTCCCAGCTGTGCTTGGGATGAACTCATCAATGGGATTATTTTGTGCAAGGCCTCGTGGGCATTCCCCCTCATCTTCTCTGCCTTTCTCAGGGTCCCTCCCTGAATTTATTGGTTCAATACATTCTATGTCTAAATTTCTGATTTTCTAAAGTGATATCCCCCTTCAGTAAAATATATCTTCTTCCTTAATAATATTATCCAATGTCCTTCATTTATGAGACTCATGCACAAAAACTCTCAAAAAGCGAACAACGTGAGAAATGAGCCTTTCCAGGGAGGGAAGATCAAAATAAAGAATTTAGAAATAGAAAATAAAAAAATTAAAAGGCCAGCACTGAGAATTAAATCTGTTTGAACACTGAGCTAGGAATAAGCAACTCTGAGATTTATGGTTATAGAATAAAACACACATGTTATAAACCTTGGTGATATAAAAACAATAATATATTTGAAAAATTCCAAAGAGAGAATAAAAACGTAGAAGTAAATGTGTTTGCGCAAATATTTTCATTTTTCATGGTAAAGAATAAATGAATACTATCTCAAAGTTATATTTACAGCACTTTTTAAAAAGAATCACATAATAAACTTCTAATTGTTTTTCACATTTTGTTTTTTGGCAGCTGAATCTGAGTATTAAGGGATAATCTGAGTTGTTTATTTTATATATAGTAGTATGTAGTAATCTGAGTTGTTGAAAGATATTGAACTAGAGTTCAACAATGATCTCAGTTTCACAGCTTTTTTTTCTTTTACATGCAAATAAATTATGTTTAAAACCCTAAAAAGTTATATGTATAGTAAATGTGACATTTTACCAAAATAATTTGCACCTAAGTGTTAGTTTAACTATGTAGCTTTTTATCTATGTGTATGCATTAGAGTTTAAAAATATATTAACTATTGAAAGTCATTTTTTCGATGAAAGCATTTTAGTAATTTAACTATCTTGTCTTTGCATTTTTTTATGTTCCTCAAATTTTCATGTTTATGAGAATGCATATCTTTTATTAAACAATGAAATGATCCCCAAGAATGGGTAATGTTATCAGTTGAATAATTGGCTATTGGATATGAATCACCTCCATTATGCTAGACACTCTGGTTGACCTTGAGGAGAATGTCCATCCCTCCAGATAATTAGGAGAAAGGAAGCATGAGCAAAATGAAGACTCATAATACCGCAGAACAAACAAAGCGATGGCCCTTGAGTTTAGGGAGGGGGCAACATCTCCTAGTAGGCAATAGACCTTGAACATGGAACTGAGCCTGGAGAACAAGGAGACCCCAAGCATGTGTCCAGTGGACACTTGAAGCATGTTCATAGACAAGCAAACTTGGAAAGACGAGAACAGCTTGACATGATACAAGACAAGACTGAGTGCAAACAGCTCAACAGGAATGTTCTGTTTAAGGTAAGCTGTCACAGGAAGGTGGCTGGGGAAACCCAGAGTGTCAGGTTGAGTGGCTTCCCCTCTTGCTTGCTTTGCTGAGGCCCAACTGGCCTTTCAGTACGCACCTCCTGTAAAAACTTCTTCCTTAAAAAAATAAATTAAAAAATCAGCATTTCCTCCTTGTTTGGTGCGAAGTTTTTGAACAAATATTGTCTACAAGACAAACGCAAGGAAATAAATCTTCTCACAGAGCCAGTTGGGGAAATTAAACACCGATTGGATTGAATCGTACCAAAAAGGCTTGTGTGCATGCATGCAAAGTCACTTGAGTCATGTCTGACTCCTTGTGGCCCCATGGACTGTAGCTGGCCAGCCTCCTCTGTCCATGGGATTTTCCAGGCAAGAATATTGGAGTGGGTTGCCATTTCTTCCTCCAGGGGATCCTCTCGATCCAGGGATCAAACTGGAGTCTCCTGCTTCTCATGAATTGTACATGGATTCTTTACTGCTGAGCCACCGGGGAAGCCCACCCAGAAAGGCTTGGGGGAAACCAAATCAGTGGTGTCTCAAACTCATTACAGGGAAGGGGAGGATTAAGGGGTTTTAGTCTTGACAGCCTAAGTGGCACCCTTTCCCAGACATTCTCCACCCCCCACCAGTATTATCTATCCAGAGGAGAGGGGGGTGGATTAAAAAACAAAAACAAAAAACAACTCACAAAAAGATAAAATATACAGTTTTGTAGATTTTGATGAGTTCCACCCAAAACTGGCTTTGTCCTGAAATCACATGAAGAAAGAATTGTAGCCTGATGAAGTTATCTAGGATTTGGGGACCAGTGTATGAAACACTTTGGCACAAACAGAATCACATTACCCAGTTTTAACAGAACATTTCAGCTGCGATGAATATGTAAAGGAAAAAAGGAGAACACTTCAAAAACTTACAGTCTGAAGAAAGGATCTTACAGCATTTTTGGAAAAAGTATTTAGCAAATGGGAGAGAGGCAGAGAGGGTGGGTAGAGAGTATGAAGTAGAATCTGAAGGTTCTGACAGTCTCTGAGGTTGCCCTTAATCCTCAAACTTCATCGGTATAATGCAAGTAAAATGGGAACCTCTGTCATTAGAGTTCTACTCATCAAAACCCTGTTCCAATGTGCACTCAGATTAGTGGCCACTCCTGGGCTTTCAAAGTCTCAGAAAGCAAGCAACACCAATTATAACATGTTTTATTACCCTGAATCTTCCACTGGAGAAGTCCAGCCTGTCTAATAAGCAGCAACCTCAGTTGCAAAGAGAGAGAGGCAAGCCCATTCATATGTTTGTAGGATGGTGGTGGCAGTTCAGAGATGTTACATAAATAAGTTTCACTAGGAGTTTACAGATCTCTCTGGGTGTTAGGTGGTCTCGCCTGGGGCTTCCACTGTATTTTGGCCTCATCCCTTTCCAGGTGTGGTATTTGCATTGTCTTAATCTATCTTTGCAACCACCTCATTTGATTGCCATGAGGATTAAACTGGATCCCTGAAGGCAGATGAGAGGTATTTAATAAATAGTTACTAAATGAGTGCTTGAGTGGGCTGGATCAGTGCTCAGAGGTAGAAGCTTTATTGCTGTTGTCAGATATTAAGGCACATTTGGCCCACAGGGAGTGTTAACTCGGCCACCTCCAGGAAAGGTTCTGATATAGTCAACCTCTAAGGTGCAGCCTGAAACTCAAAACATCACCAGAGCTGCACTGTGTGTGGAATTGTACTGCTAAGCTTCCCGTGTCTTTTATAAAACCACACACATTTATACCCAGCAGCCAAAACATACACAGTTCGGGAGCTGTGATACATTTTGATGATAAAAGAAAACGCACTCTTATATATATTTCTCTCTACCGTCTCATCTTCCTTCAGGGGAAAACTGGGAACTGAGTAGATAATATGAAGCTAAGAGGGCAGTTCTTGCTTTAAAAGGGCTGAAGTGACTATTAATTTTTTTCCTGTTAGTTCTAACAATCATCCAGAATGGAATTAAGAAGAACAAAATTGATTTTCCTAAATTGAAAACCCATTCAAAATGCTGAGGTTGTAATAAGATTCTGAGGCTGTTCTCTGGATATCTCAAGAACGTGTAATGTCTGGCTTTTAGGGAGATACCTTTTAAACTCGGAATGCCTTTCTAAGCAACCTTTCAAAGACCAGGAGCCTCAGCTAGTGGAAACTAGATGTGATTTCCCTCAAATCTGCTGTTCTCCTCCCTCCTCAACTACACCATTAACTGCCTTTCCCCCCTCCCCTTGAAAGAATACATTCACCTGGAATCATGGGGTTGCAAGTGAGAGAATTTTTTTTTAATTTAAAATTATTTATTTTAATTGGAGGCTAATTACTTTACAATTTGTATTGGTTTTGCCATACATCAACATGAATCTGCCACGGGTGTACACATGCTCCCCATCCTGAACCCCCTCCCACCTCCCTCCCCGAACCATCCCTCTGGGTCATCCCAGTGCACCAGCCCAAAACATCCTGTATCCTGCATCGAACCTGGACTGGCGATTCATCTCTTATATGATATTATACATGTTTCAATGCCATTCTTCCAAATCATCCCACCCTCTCCCTTTCCCACAGAGTGCAAAAGACTGTTCTATACATCTGTGTTTCTTTTTGCTGTCTCGCATACAGGGTTGTCGTTACCATCTTTCTAAATTCCATATAGATGCATTAGTATACTGTATTGGTGTTTTTCTTTCTGGCTTACTTCACTCTGTATAATAGGCTCCAGTTTCATCCATCTCATTAGGTGTATTATTTTTAATGGCTGAGTAATACTCCATTGTGTATATGTACCACAGCTTTCTTATCCATTCATCTGCTGATGGACATCTAGGTTGCCCACTGCTGGGCATACACACCAAGGAAACCAGAATTGAAAGAGACATGTGTACCCCAATGTTCATCGTAGCACTGTTTATAATAGCCAGGACATGGAAGCAACCTAGCGAAATTTAATTATTGCTTCCACTAATTAAGAAATCCAGGACTGGTTGGGTTTCAGGCATAGCTAGATCTAATCACACAAATGATATATGTAAGAATCTTTTCCCCTTATGCTGGTCTCTGTCTTAATCAGGTTTTACATCACCGTGGCATAAAGAATAGCAGAGGAAGGAAACCTCTTTTCTGCAAAATTCCCATGTCCAGTTCTCATCCACATGCTTTAGGTCACATCAGTTCAGTTCAGTTCAGTTCAGTCGCTCAGTTGTGTCTGACTCTTTGCGACACCATGGACTGCAGCATGCCAGGCTTCCCTGTCCATCACCAGCTCCTGGAGTTTATACCCAAACTCATGTCTATTGAGTCAGTGATGCCATCCTACCATCTCATCCTCTGTCATCCCCTTCTCCTTAGGTCACATGGTTATCTTAAATATGAGTATTTGGGCTTGTGTCCTAGTCCCATCCCTGGAGCTGTGGTTGGGTCAGTTCCATTAAGAAACCTGTGGACTCAAGATAGAGGGCAGAATGGGAGTGGAATATGGGCCCTGAACAAACAAAACAAAAGAAAGATATTCACCACAGAGGCGCCATCAAATATTCACTTCTCCATACACCTTTGATGAATCTTCTGGGTGCAAATAAAAAACAGTCTCCTGAACAACTAAATTTATGGTTGGTATTAGCCATGAATTTTTCAGTGGTCACATTATATGGTGTGAGTTACCACGTCGTCTCTTCCCTACTAGAGCAATGCAGCTTCTAGAAGGACACTAGTAGAGTTCTATGGATTCTGGTGTGAATTTTTTCATGAATAAACCTGAGGGAAAGACGCAAGGCAACCAACTCGTTGATGATTGGACACACCCAATTCATCTATTTTGTTTCTCAAAGCATCTAAGACAATGTGTTAGACACAGAGAATTCTTCATGTTTGTTGAATGATTAAAAATATTACTTAATCAATGGGGAAATTAAAAAAAAAACAGTAGTGTCTACCCACCTGGGTGGGGGGGGGAGGATTAAGGCCATCTTTTCAGTATCCTGTTTAATCTTCCATGTCAAATCCTGTTGCTCTTAAAATATGGAATAGAGGTGGCAAACGTGCCCAAGGCTTGGTAACCTTTAGGTGTCTCCTTACTATGAGGCAATACACTGGATACTGACTCATCACCGTGTCAGACTGTGAGATCACCACAAGGTTTGGCAAATGCTTTGAGCTAGCAGAATGGCAAGTGAGAAAGCTCTAGGCTGGGGTTTAGCAGATCTGGCTGCATTCAAGCACTGCCTATATCATTTAAAACCTTGAAGTGGGTGATGATTCTCATCACTACCTTGTGTTTCAAAGGGAAATTTTAAAACTTGCTTTAGAGTATTGCTTTAAAGATTAGGTTCAATAATGTTCCTTAGATGAGTGACTCAGGATACACCGACTGAGGCCCAGTCTCCCAGTTTTAAAGTGAAGGCATTGGACGAGTCAAAAAGAAAAAAAATCTAATGATTTGTTTTAGGGCTAAATGAGACTCATGTTGTAAAAATGTTCTAAAAACACACAAATCATTTAAGAAGTATTATGGTTTCCCCTAAGCTGGTAATGAATGGAAAAGGGATGCAAATAAACACGCTGTGCAGTAGATGATCGACAGCCTGAGCGAATGTTGTTTGCATTGATAATCAAAACTGAAAAAAAAAAAATCCCATAGAAATGGATAAAATCTAAAATCTACACATGACTGAACTGATGTCCTCCCAGATACTGCTTTCAACTTTAAAATAAAGCACTGGGAGGTTGTCCCAGGTGATGCCCAAGAATAAAGACAATTTCTGAGAGGGCCATCCCCCCACCTCAAGTGGCCTTTCTCCTTAAAGCCAAACTCTGCTCATTGCCTCTGTCATAAACCTTTTGTTTCATTCTTCCTATGGAAGTATTTTGAAGAATTGGCTCAGAAATTTGAGATAATGTAGTTTTGAATTGAGTAACCTTGACTGATTTATTAAGTCACCTTGAATTTCACTTTTCTCATCTGCACAGTGGAGCCAATCACATCACATCTATGGTCTTCTTTCCCCAAATTCATAACTTCAGTCTAATCATGCGGGGACATCAGACCAATCGCTGTTGAGGAGCTTTTTATTTTATTTTATTTCATTTACAAAATACTCCTCAAAAGTGTCCAAATCATGATAAACAGGTAAATGTTGAAAAACTGTCACATATTGGAGGAGACAGAGGAGCTAGGACTGTGAAATATAATTCCATTGAATGGAATCCTAGAACAGGAAGACATTATCTGTGGGAAAACGGATGAATTTTGGATAAAGTTTATAATTGAATGAATAGTGGTCTATTCATGATAATTTCTTAATTTTAAAAGCTACTGTGGTTATGTGAGATGTTAACATTAGAAGTCTCAGGTCCATCCAAGTCTCTGCAAATGACACAATTCCATTTTTCCATGGCTGAATAATAGTCCATCATATATATGTGTCACATCTTCTTTATCCATTTCTCTGTTGATGGACATTTGGGTTACTTCCACGTCCTGGCTACTATAAAGTAGTGGTGCAATGAACATTGGGGTTCATGAACATAGCTATATATAAAACAGATAGCAAGGCTCAATGCTCTGTACTAACAAAGAGGGCATGTAGGTATTTTGTTTTGTTGTTGTATCATTAGGTCATGTCCCACTCTTTGTGATACCATGTACTATAGCCTGCCAGGCTCCTCTGCCCGTGGGATTTCCCAGGCAAGAATACTTGAGTACATTGCCATTTCCTTCTCCAGGGGATCTTCCCAACCCAAGGATCAAACCTGCGTCTCCTCTATTAGCAGGCGGATTCTTTACCACTGAGCTATCAGGGAAGCCTGATAAATGTATATCTGTGGCTGATTCACTTAGCTATACAGCAGAAAGTAACATGACTTTGTAAACCAATTAAACAACAATTTTATAAAAAGAGTATATAGAGATGATGTACCATCCATCATTGCAACTCTTAGGCAAACCTAACATGACTTAAAATACACTTTTAGAATTAAAATAATGGGCCCAATGAGATTGCTAATTCGTGAGGCTGAAGTAAGGATCCAAGGAGACAACATGTACAAAATAAGTACTATAGCACAGGGACTCAAGAAACTTCTCCTCCTCCCTGATAAGAGATATGATTCTACTGCTGCTTTTGCCACCTTCACTCAGAATGGAGATAATTTGCCTTCAATCTGAAAAAAAGCACAAATAATTGCTGAAGTCTGTAATTTAGACAACTGGACTGCATTATGGCAGGGGCAAGGAGCAGAAGGAGTATTATTTCATCTGTCTAAATCTTTTGAGAAAATCAAGGGGGAAAAAGAAAGAAGAAAGCCGCTCAACATTACTTTCTGTCTTTGGTGCCAGCTGCTGACTGCATCTGGCAAGCACGAAGCTGGAAGTCTGGCCTAGGAGTTAGAAGAATCCCAGCTTTCGTCCCGCCAGCACACACACAGACACACATAAGAAACATTTTTCTTTCCTCAAGTAGATCATTTCCTCAGTAGCAGGGGAGGATGTCAGAGCTCAGTTTGAAAGCAAACTGCACAGAATTTTCTGGGGTAAGAACACCTGACTTCCTTTGCCTCTGACCTCAGCTTTACCTACACCAAATCAGTGACATCACCTGTTCTAACAACTGGAATGTGAGATGCATTTGCACTGAAAAGCCTATGTGTGATCTTAACAACCTTAAATATCATTACTCTTCCTTAACTAAGAGACCAGTTGATTAGTGATTTGGGGTTTTTTTTTGATTAATCCATGAGGAGCATTGCTGGGTCATATGGTAGATCTGCTTTTGGTTTTTCTTTTCTTTAAAGAACCTCCATACTCATTTCCACGAGAAGGAAATGGCAACCCACTCCAGTCTTATCAAGAAAATCCTGTGGACAGAGGAGCCTGGTGGGCTGCTGTCCATTGGGTCGCACAGGGTCAGACACGACTGAAGCGACTTAGCAGCAGCAGCAGCAGCAGCAGCATACTGGTTTCCAAAGTGGCTGCACCAATTTGCATTCTCATCAACAGGATACAGAGGTTCTCTACCTCCTCATCAACATTTGTTATTTGTAGACTTTTCAGTGATAGCCACTCTAGTTCAAAAAATATACATGCACCCCAATGTTCATAGTAGCATCATTTATGGTAGCCAAGGCATGGAAGCACCTGTTTTCATCAACAGCTGAGTGGATAAAGAAAATGTGTATTTATATATACTGTTGTTGTTCAGTCACCAAATTGTGTCAGACTTTTTGCAACCCCATGGACTGCAGTGTGCCAGGCCCCCCTGCCCCTTCCCATCTCTCAGAGTTTGCTCAAGTTCATGTCCATTGAATCGGTGATGCCATACAAACATACACACAATGCTATATATATATATATATACACACACATACATACACACACATACATACAAAATGGAATATTAGTCTGCCATAAAAGAGGATAAAATCCTTCCATTTGCAGAAACATGGATGGACCTAGGGAATAGTATGCTTAGTGAAATAAGTCAGAGAGAGAAGGACAAATTCTGTATGAGATCACTTGGGATCTAAGAGATAATACAAATGAATGTATATGCAAAACAGAAAGCAACTCAAAGACATAGAAAAAAACTGTGTTTACCAACAAGGGGAGAGAAATGGGGAGGGGCAAATTAGGGGTAGCAGATTAAGAGATACAAAATACTATTCATAAAATAGATAATCAACAAGGCATAGAGGATTATAGCCATTATCTTGTAATAACTTTTAATGGAGGATAATCTGTAAAACTACTTAGTCAGTGTTCTGTATACCTGAAACTAATACGATATTGTAAATCAACCATACTTCAATAAAAATACATATAAATAAATATAAAAAAGATTTTCCTCTGTCAGAAAATAATTAACAGAAAACTTTGAGATAGTGTAAATGATAGTGTAAATATGTCTTAAAGATTACTAAATACATTAATAAAAAGTGCCAGAAATAATATGTAATGATATTTCCACCTTATATTTTCAAATCCATTTTATAGTTCCCTGAATAGAATGGCATACCAAAAAAAAAAAAAAAAAGAAAGAAAGAAAGAAAGAAGCTAAAAGGTGGGATTTCTCAGAATGAAAAGCCATAACCGAATAGCAAGTTCCAGACACTGGAGGAGGATTCAAATTGTTCTGTAGCATCTTCCCAAGGATTTCAATCACCGCACAAGGAGAACCCAGTTTGACCTGGTCTGTCTGGAAACTCTGCCCCCTCAGTTGATTTTTCTACCTTGTTTCAGCCCTGTAATTCTAAACCAGAGCCTTCCACCAGCATGCGTCATTTCTCTGCTCAGAATCAGCACTGACACCTTGCTGCTTAAAACAGTGGTTCCCAAGGGTGGTCCCAGGACCAGAAGAAGCAGCATCACCGGGAGCATATTAGAAATGCAAGCACAGGAGTCCCACCCCAACCTACTAAATCAGAAACTCTACAACACAGGGTCTAGTGACTGTATTTTAATCAGCTGTCCAGGTCATTCTGATGCCCACTAAAGTTGGAGAATTCCTGGATTATGACATTAAGCTCAAATTTCTCAGTTTGCTTTTAAAACATAATACAGGTCCAGACAACCTTCCAAGCTTGCCTTATGTAACATGAAACTGTCAGGAATGACTTCATTTGAGTTACAATATGATCTTGTTCCATATATATAATTATTTACTGAATTTTCTACTTGTGCAACTTAGCATGCTTGTCAATATCTCCCTTCTAAAGATACATCACTTTCTGTAACTAATCCAAACACTCAGTCTAAACAGGTTAGTTCTCATACCTAATGCTAAGCCATGAGGGATTTATGTGTCACTGGGAATCACCACTGGACATGGAGCTCCATAATCCAATGGATAATTATCCTCTTCTCTAGAGATTACCTCACTCATCCAGACTTTTCAGGTCAGATTATACTCCAGTCTCAGCCACTGCAGCTATATGATGGCCATGGTTGAGGGGTGGGGGGGCAGGTCTAGAGAGAGTTCTGGGCTCAGATAAGCACTGCAGAAGCCAAGTTTCCTCACAAGCCAAGGGCCCTGGCAATGAGATCATGTTCCAGCTCACCTTTCTTAAAGATGAGCTTATATGTGAAGTCCTTTTCTAATGGCTAGCTTTAGAAAGGACACCACCACCCATCAAATGCCTGACAACAATACTGAACTTGTAAAAGAGAGAAAGAGGGTTTTGATTACTCTTTTATCAGGATGCTTCTAAGACCTAGTGCAAAAAAAGACTCAGGTGCCATTGCTGCATACAAAAATTATTAAAGAAGTCAGGGAAAACACAGGTCAATGATGGCAAGCCAAGAGTCTCAGGTTCACTTTGGGAAATTGGCCAAAATCCTCCTTCCTCATTTATCCTCATGAAATTAATCCTATTTATCTTCTTTTCAGCTCCCAGTCTGAGTTTTTTTCTCTTATTTTGAAGACAACTCCTGACTTCCAGGTTTGTCAACTGGTTTAATTTTCCCAAATTCAATTCTTGAGAGATTCAAAGGAAGTTAGATCAGATTTAATACTTCTGGTCCTTCAGGAATCCTTCTCAGTTTAAATTTAAGTCCCTTAGCTGACAAACTCTTGACTAGTCCCCTTGAAGTTGTCTTAATCAAGACATACAACTTTGCTCTTCCCTTTGCCAGAATCAGTGGATGTGGTGATGATCTGAAAACCCTCCTTTGACAAAAACAGAAATAAAAACAAGCTGTCAATAGCTTCTTTACTAGCTATAAACATTTTTTCTATTAGTTATCTAATATCCCAAAATAAGATATCCCAAAATAATAATAATTGCTTATTAGCTCTCAAGGTGTCTGTGAGTCAGAGATTAGGAGTAGTTTAGCTGGTGAGTTCTAAGTAGGGTATCTCATGAAGTTGTAGTTATCTGAAGGTTTGATCACAAATGGAGGGCCTTTTTCCAAGATAAAATATGTAATACTTAGTGAAATTTAATTTCTAAATAAATAACAAAGATTTATTTTAGTACAAGAATGTCTCAAATAGTACATGGGATGCACCTATACTTATAAAAAAAATCCATCATTTTTCTAAAACTCAAATTTAGTTAGGAGTCTTGCATTTTTATTTGCTATATCTGGCCATTCTAGTCATTATGAGGTACAACTGGCTTACACTGGAATTAACCATCCAGGAGACCAAAAGATCAAGGAAAAGTGCTACAGAGCCTTTTATTGATATAATTGAGTCTTGGAAATCATCTGCCACATTCTGCTCACTGTGAAGTCCAGCCTGATTCAATGGAGAAAAATTCCATACAAGATTGTAAATATCAGGAGAGGTGGTTCACTAGGAGTCACATTGGAGGCTGCCTACCACAATTTCCAAGTGAGATTGACCTGGCAAAGTTCCTAAGCATTGAAACAAGGAGGTTTTGGGAAAATTAGATGAGAAGCATTTTGATTAAACTTTATTCTTAATCATATACAAATTAAAATACTGAGAGTAGAAAAAAAATTAAAAGATCAGTTCACTGGAATAATTTTTTAAACATAGTAAGACTAGTCAGACCAAAAGATTAATTTTATTTTTAGACACAAAAAATGCTGATGTAAGCCCTAAAGAATTCACACTTTCACTTAAAGAATTAACTAATTAAGTCTTGAGTCACAACTCAATTCTACTTTATATATATATATATATATATATATATATATATATATATATAAATAGGCTTCCCAGGTGGCACAGCGGTAAAGAATCTGCCTGCCAATGCAGGAGACACAAGAGACTAGGGTTCAATCCCTGGATCAGGAAGATCCCCTGGGGTAGGAAATGGAAATCCATTCCAGTATTCTTATCTGGAAAATTCCAAGGACAGAGGAACCTGGCCAATACATTCCATGGGGTTGCAAAGAGTTGGACATGATGAGCAACTGAGCACAGAACATATATATTTAATGCAAGTGAAAGTGTTAGTTGCTCAGTCATGTCTGACTCTTTGCAACCCCTAGGACTGTAGCCTGCCAGACTCCTCTGTCCTTGGAATTCTCCAGCAAGAATACTGGAGTGGATTGCCATTCCCTTCCAGGGGATCTTTCAAAACCAGGGATTGAACCCAGGTCTCCTGCGTTGTAGGCAGATTCTTTATTATCTGAGCCACCAAAAAGTAAGAAAATTCATAGTCTATAAATGAAGAAAGAAGAATAGCACCAAGACACGGAGGGGAAAAGCACATTTTGTAAAAAGAAAAAAACCCTAAGTTATTAACTCACCAATTCCAGACCTACTTTTCAACAGGAGAAAGGAGAGGTTAACTGTCTTTAAATTAAAGAGAAAATGTGTGCAATTGAGAGCTTGCCATCTGTCTACTTAGCAGACCCCAGGGGCTATGTCAGCTTATCTTGGGGGTTTGAAGAATATAGGATTAATGTATTTTCAGTATTTATAATAGGTTGGAATATGTGCTGTAATTTTTCCTTATCGAAGATGCTACAAAATTACTCTTTTACCTATCCAAAAAAAAAAAAAAAAATGGGGGGAGGGAAGAAGCACCAAAAATGTCAGGCTTTCTACTTCATAAAATAGTCTATCTAAATGTAGATTTCTGACAAAATAGCCTAGGAAATTTACAGCTGCCATGCTGTGGGCAGCCAGGAGGGCACCCAGCAGAGACTACCATAGAGGAACAGACCATGTTCTGTGTTTTGATTCAGGTGCCCACAACCAAGACAAGGACCCAGGCACCTGGGTCTGGATATCAGTAAGCATGTTGTTATGAAGGCATACCCTCCGCTTGGCCTTGGTCATCCACAAACTCATTTCTTAGCCCCCAAGGAAACTACAGCCTCAGGCTTTCTAGCTGAAAACAAATTAGACTATCAATGAAGGAGATATTTACCAGCAAGGGAAAAATGCATTTCGTTTCTCAAATATAAACATTAAGCACTGTTGCAAGACTCAGGTCACCTCCACTCCAGGGTCCAAGACTACTCTGTTCCTATGGAACCACAGTGTGGAATAAGATGTTCAGATTGATCATCATATAAATAACTGTTGGGATATAGGATGGGGAATTAAGGGGGCATCAGTATGCCACGGCTTGGAAGTTGGGTAGGCCATCAGAAGGGCGATGGGGGATATGTCTGCATGTTTATTCTGCACATGAAGGATTGTGTGTCAGAATGTTCTTTTGCTAATGAGAGAAGGTTACAGCAATGTGAATAAACTGGAGAAAATGCAAAAATTGTCCCCTGACTGCTTCATAATATTAAGTTTCAACTTTAAAGGTGTCAAAGTTTAGGGTGTGACTGACTTTCAAAATTTTGCCTGGGGCTGTTGAGAAGGGTGAACATGTGACAAGACTGGGGAGTCATACCAGTGCAGATGGTATTAATGTGTGTGTGTCCATGTGTGTGTGTGATGTATGTGTGTGTGCACATGCGTGCGCTGAGGGCACTGGATCCCTTTTAACAAATTGCCAGGACATTACAGAGGATTTGTCCTAAACCCAAATAGTGGTTCTCAACCTTGGCCATACATATTAAAGTTGCTGTAGTGTAGTGTAGTGGTAGTTGATTAGCTGTGTCCAACTCTCTGCAACCACATGGACTGTAGCCCGTCAGGCGCCTCTGTCTGTGGGATTCTCCAGGTAAGAATATTGGAGTTGATTGCCATGTTCTCCTCCAGGGGATCTTCCTGACCCAGGGATTGAACCCACATCTCACGTCTCCTGCATTGGCAGGCAGGTTCTTTACCACTAGGGCTACCTGGGAAGCTGAAGCACTCTTAAACATCCTGCATTTTTAAAGTCACACCACCTAATATTTAAATCAGAATATGTGAAGTACTTTTCAAAACTGTCCAAGTGATTCCAATATGCAACCAAAGACAAGAAATCCACTGCCCTTCTAGAACATTTTCAACATTTAAGGAGCTTTAGAATTATACAGCGGAGAAGGCGATGGCACCCCACTCCAGTACTCTTGCCTGGAAAGTCCTATGGACGGAGGAGCCTGGTAGGCTGTAGTCCATGGGGTCGCAAAGAGTCGGACACGACTGAGCAACTTCACTTTCACTTTCATGCATTGGAGAAGGAAATGGCAACCCACTCCAGTGTTCTTGCCTGAAGAATCCCAGGGACGGGGGAGCCTGATGGCCTGCCGTCTATGGGGTCACACAGAGTCAGACATGACTGAAGCGACTTAGCAGCAGGATTATACGATCCCTTGTTACAAAGGCTGATTCTAATTCAGAAGCCCTGGGGTAGAATTATCAGGGAAGTTTGTAACTTCCTCGGTTCTGTCTCGTTGCAAAAAAAATTTGAAGTTACATGACAGCTGGACCAGCATTATAACCTTCGGACGCATCAGTGTTACAGCTCAGTTTTATTTAGAAAATAAGGGAAAATACATCCTTGAGGCATGATGGCATGCCAACCCAAAAGATGGAAGAGAAGAGAGGCTCTTGGCCCAATTTTGACTCCCCTTTTTATATGTTTTTTTCTCCTCCCCCTGGGCCTGCCCTATATAAATGAGGCCAGCCAGGAGAGCTGTTTGTTCTACCTGAGGTCCTCACTCCAGTTCTCCGACCTTCCTTTGTTCTATTTTTGCAGGTTTTCCCCTTCTTTGTCTTTCAGCCACTGGCATCCTGGACTCTTTTCCCTAGTCTAACTACCTAACAGAATCTAGAGGTGTTTGGTTTTTTTTTTTCAAGTGGTACCCTGCACTATTGTAATAAAACTGGCCCCTGACCCCCCCTTTTTTTTTCTTTTTTATGGGAGAGATTCAGAAACTCTCCTGTAGATCCTTTGCAGTTGAAAAGGTGAATACTACAGAGACAGGAGAGTTGACAGGGTATGGAGAGTGGACACAGGAAGCTGGAGTTTATAGAGGAGGGCTCAGGTGAGGACTTCATAGAAGTACTTCATAGGAGATGCCTACAAATGCCTAAAGAACTCAGAGACTTGGCCGAATCAAGTTGGGGCTGATGGCAGAGTAGTGAAGCTCAATCCAGTTTCAATTAAAAGGAATAAAAAAGATTTCCACTATAAGTCAGCACTCACACCCATGCTAATTACTCTGTTTACCAGGTCTGTTGAAATTACATGCAAAGAAACACCCATTAGGCTTTGATTAGGATCCAATTATTTTTTTCCAATGAGAAAAGTATAGGAGTTTTGATGAATGTATATGGTAAAATTTATTTTGGCTTCTGCAAATAATATTTTCCTCACCTATCAAGTCTGATAAGAGCAACTGTTAATTTTGTAGACGTCAGTGTATATTTATATTCATAAGAAACCTCTCTGTCTCCATCTTTTTCTCCTTCTCTGTCTCTCTGTTTCTCTCTCTTCACCACGTATCCACTTGCCAATCTGTTTATGAATATAAGCATTCTGTCTCTTTTCTTAACTCAGTATGAAAGAATACCTCCAAGAGCTCTTAGTGGTCGACAGGAAATAATTTCTACACACCCATCTCCCCCTACCTTCTCCTGAAACTTGGCACTTCTCCAGCTGAACCCATTGCAGAGGAGAAGCTGAAAGGAAGAAAAAAGTTTGGCCAGCTGAAGCTTTAAGGGGAATACAGGTGGGAAAATGAATTTTCCCAGGCCGAAATGCAGCCGGATAAGTTAACATCTCACCTTCTGCAAGAAGGAACTTGGGACAGCGGGTGATGAATCCAGAGATCTGGTCCAAGCCACCTCTTATCTCTGTCAGGGCCCCTGGCTTCATCTGGCTTAGTCTTGACTCATGGGACAAGCCTGGAGGCTGAACCACCCTACTCACTTCCCACGGACCCATAGACACACTCTCAGGCTTTCTGACCAATGACTGACTCAGCTAACACATCTGACCGTAGCAGATTTAAATAGGGCTTGGAGTGAAACTACTCCACAGAGGGAAAATGTCCACACACGGAAACTGTAGACTGTAGCAGTCCCTCGGAAGAATCTTCTAGAATTCTAGAATAATGGGGGGGGGATTGAAAAGTTATTCAGTCATTGGCCCTCAGAGCTAAAAGGGATCATCACTGCCAGGCCTTTCAGGGAGACAATGGATGACTCAAGTCCAGGCCGTTGGTTATTTTGTCTTCAGATCTTACTGAGACTTTGTAGAAGGACTGAGACTAGAATCGGAATCTCCTGGCTCCAGGTTCACTGTTTGTGATGGGACGGCAGTGACGAATCTTTACAGGAGGTCACGGCTCCATGCGGAAGTGAGAACTCTAGAAGACTCCAGACTGAAACTGTGCGTGGCAGTAGGCGGTAGTATGTGTCACTGTTAAGTACTTCCCAGTAGATCAAACTATGTAGGTAGATTGAACTGAGATGTGCCGTGAGTGTAAAATACCACAAGATTTAGTGGGGGAAAAAAAGATACGTAAACTATCTCATCGGTATTTTATGCTGATTTATGTGTCAAAATGATGAGTTCTGGATAGACAGGGATAAATAATATAGTAAAATCTATTCCTTTGTTTGTTTTTTTTTAATTCCTTTTTTTTCAATGTGGCTACTAGAGAATTTCTGTTTTTTGTTTTTGTTTGTTTTTTTAAATACTGACAGATTTATTTGAAAGGGAAATCATGACCTTTCCTCTTGTCCTTTATTCTTTAAAAAAAAATAATTTTTATGGGAGGATAGTTGATTTACTATCTTTTGTTAGTTTCAGGTGTACAACAAAGTGAACCAGTTACACATACACATATATTTACTCTTTTTCAGATTCTATCCCCACATAGGCTATTGCAGAGTATTGAGTAGAGGTCCCTGTGCTACACAGTAGGTTCTGATTAGTTATTTATTTTATATATAGTGGTGTGCATCTGTTAATCCCAATCTCCCAATCTATCCCTTCCCTCCTTTCCCCCCTTAGTAACTAAAGGGAAAACACTTTGTTTTCTATATTGGTAACTCTACTGTTTTGTAAATAGGTTTATTTGTACCAATGTTTTTAGATTCCACATTTAAGCAATATATTTGTCTGTCTGACTTACTTCACTCAGTATGATAATCTCAACGTGGTTACTAGAACATTTAAAATTATATGTGACTCTCATTATATATCTATCAGTCAACATTGTTTTGAATATATGCATTTGGATTGACAACCAAATCTGCAAATCTGTTACTTTTTCTCAAAAATCTTGGTACCACTACTATGTTACCCCAAATTGTCATCTAATCTCTCCTGGAATAACTTAATGACTTCTAACCATCTCCTCTCTCAAACCTTGGATCTTTTCTTTCCACCTCAATAAAGTCTCTTTGAAAAATGCAAACCTAATTATGCCACTCCCCTGCTTGAAATCTACAAGCTCTTCTCTATCCACCAACTCCCCACTCCCTACTCAGGGGGCGCCAGCTCCCTCTTGCCTCTCTGCCTTTGTTGGTGCTGTTCCCTCTCATCTTAGTCCATACCGGCTGCTATAGCAAAGTACCATAGAGTGAGCACTGTGTAAACAGTAGAAATTTATTTCTCACAGGCTGGAAGTCCAAGGTCAGGGTGCCAGCATGATCAGGTTCAGATGGTGGCTCCTCCAGGTTGAATACTGTTGCCTTCTCCTAATATTCTCACATGGTAGAAACAGGGCAAGAGAAGCTTTCCAGGGTCCCTTTTATAAAGGCACTAATCCTTCATGACCTAATCACCTCCCATTCCTAATCAGCATAGGACTTTTGGGAAGATACAGTCAGTCCATAACACCTCCAATAGAAATGACCTTCTTTTCCCTTGACTTCTTGGAAATGAGGCTATTTTGAGAACTCAGCATAAAGCTAACCCTTAACGTTTTTTCCTGCCTCTCTCCCTCCTGAGCCACACAGCCAGATTACAGGACATGGGCCAGTGAGGACCCATCTGTCTGACTTGCTGAAATGGGAACATGTGTTCTTATTCTTTTTTTCCACCTCAGTTCCATTAAATGTAGGACTTTGTATCCATATATCCCAAAGGTTCATTTCAGTCTTTAGGGTGTTGATGTGGAAAATAAAAGGAGCCCTTAAAACTTCTCAAATGCTGCCTAGAGTTTAGTGACCACTGCAAAAACCACAGACTGAAGTCACCTAAGCAGTGAGTTCAGTCTAAGTGAAGGCAGAGAGCTTTACTGAGCACAAGAAGTAATGTCATTGACTTGTTTCTCCTTCAGCTGCTACATGTGTTGAAAACCTTGGAATCTGAAAACTTCACCCACATTTTCAAATATTCCACCATCCGCCACGAAAGCAGCTCATTAGCAAATATTATAAATTCTATCTCCTAAGCAGACGCTGAATCCTCTTATCCCTCCTTCTTCACTACTATCATCTCAGGGCAAAACAGGTGTCCTGTCTTCATTGGGCAACTCAGATTGTTTCCCACCTGGTCAACCTGCATTCTCAACAGACCATTTTGTAAAGGATATGTTTAGCTATGATACAAATGCATACATGCAAAGAGTGAATATGTCTATGGATAACTGAATCACTTTGCTGTACACATGAAACTAACACAACAGTATAAATCAACTATACTCCAATAAAATTAAAGACATACATTATATGGAAGAGATAGACTCAACAGAACACTATGTCACAGTCAGGATTCAAGGCACCTAAGTGGCAGGTGAAGCAAAATGAAATAAACAAATAACATACAAAGCAAATGCATGTTGTAGCAAGACATTCCTCTTTGGGTTTCCTATGTATATGTATTGCTCTTGATTCAGGGCTGCTAAATGAATGAAAATATATTTAAATTTAACTCAGGGTTTAAAAAAGCATAATCTTTGTGCTCTGTAACTATGTGTCTTGGTCCTATTGACCATGTATGAATCCCATTGGCATCCTACTCCTGTTCCGCACTTGGCAGACGTCATTTAGTTTACCTGGGCTTCAGATTCTTCTGTGCAGTGAAGAGGCAGCACAAGGCTACATGAACACCAAGGAGACCTCCAGTTGGAAACACTCCTAGCTTTTGTATCTCTACCTTCTGTCATCTGGCTCCATCATAAATAGACAAATGACATCTTATTCTAGGAATGCTCTCTTGCACCCCAACATGCGGCCTCACAGGTGGCCGTGGCTGGACCTGTGGGCTGCAGACCACCCCAAGCAGATGGAGGGACGAGCTGAATGTCTGGGTAGCTAGGGTGTCCTGCCAGAGCTTGTGCCTGGAGCACTGAGATCGCAGATGTCCCTCCCAGATAACAGTCACAGCACATGCCTCTCCTCTTGGGAGGAGGTTGCTGGGTCCCTGTTCCCAGGAACAGGCTGCTTAGCCACCGACCTGCGCACTGTGCGCTCCACACGTTGGGGTGTAAGGACAGTTTTGCTCCAAGAGAAAATTGTTCGGAGTCCTGTTCCAGTTTACACCCTCTGCCATCTCCATCACCCTGGTCTTGCTGAATTCCACTGCGGGGATCAACAGGGGTTTCTTTCCATTTGTCCGTTTGCCTTCCTGCTGGGGGAAAGTCAAGCAACTGGCACCAAATCATCTCCCTCCATCTGGCTGTGTTCCCAGGTATCCCTGGAGACCAGACCTGCTTCCTTCCGCGGCACCTGCGCCTGCGCAGAACACTGCTATGGCTCCTCTTCGCTTTCATGTAACGTGTTATCAGCTGATCAGAAATCGAGCTCGTTCAGATGGTTTAGAGCCCCTTCGCCAGGGGGACATCTCAGCAAGATAGTGCCCCATGAGCCACCAGAGTCTCGACAAACGTCAGCTGGTTTCAATTGGGAGATATTTAAGGTCTAAGTAGAACCAGCTTGATAATAGTAGCCAGGTCTCCTTGTACCTGTTTTCCAAGGGCAAGACAAGAAAGCCATCTAGGGGACTTCCCTAGGGGCTCAGTGGTAAAGAATCCACCTGTCAATGCCAGGGACACGGGTTCGAGCCCTGGTCCAAATAACTCCCACATGCCGCAAAGCAGCTAAGCTCGTGGGCCAGAGCTATTGAGCCTATACTCTAGACCCCAACCTTCGCAAGAAGAGAAGCCACCACAATGAGAAGGCCCCACAATGAGAAGCCCTCACCCCAAAACTGAAGAGAAGCCCCTGCCTTCAGCAACTAGAGAAAAAGCCCATGCAGCAACAAAGACCCAGCACAGTCAAGAAATAAATAAATAAATAAAATGATATAAAGAAAAGAAAGCCATCTAGAGTGTCATATTTAAGAAAGTTTTTGCTCTAAGGGCTATACCAGTGTAGGGTTGGAACCTGACAGTGAGAGCCACCTTAAATTTTGCAGGTGGACCTTTCGCTTGCCTTTCTCTAGTCTCTGTATTGCTGTTTCCATAAAATGGGTATAATAACATATTTCAGGATTGTTATGACACCACAAAGAAATCCTGCATATAAAAGAGCTAGCACTCTTCTTGATATCTCTTTCCATCTCATTAGGGAAAATTATCAGGAATCTTGAATTCAGATTTATAATAGCAGGAGAGAAGCTTCACTGAAAAAATCAAATTCTATACAGTAGAAGAAGTCAGGTTTCATTTACAAATTTAAGCCACCTATATGCACAAACCACATGACATTGTGGCCTGGTGTTAATGCAACATCTCACTAGGAACTGAGGACAGTTTTCCACTGTGTCCTGGGCAGGTGCTTTTTTACCTCTTTGATCTGATGCTGTGTCATTCACTCATTTTCTTCAGCGTCCCACATTGGCCTAGATAGGGCCATTTTCCACTGTGGGTTCTCCTGCTTTGAATCAGGTCCCTGGAATGACCAGAATCCCCCTTCACTATTTTTGACAGTATTTCTCATTTAGGACCTTATAGAGTTATTCACCACAGTCTCAACTCCTTGCTTCCAATTCTTCTGATGCAAGAGTCTTTGCATAATCCTGAAATTTAGGAAAGTTTGCCTTTCCAGAAACACACTGCAAAGGACTTGCCTTCCCCCTTGCCATAGTATACTGGGGAGATAAGATATATCATGTAATCTTTTTTTACAAGGACTCAAAATAACAGTCTCAGATTAAGTGTAACAGGAAAATTCCTTCTCATGCAAAACATCCATTGACTATTATAGTCCAGCATCGCCTTGGCTGCAGAATCCTGGAGACTTGCCACTGAGCAGATTCATGCTCATCATACATGTAGCAGAGATGCATGATTTATACGAGTTCTAGACAATTGTCCGTTACGCGGATATCTTTTTCTTTTGTGCATCTGCCTCTACATTTTTGCAGAATCTCTCAATCTTATCTCCTCCTATGCATTTTGTCAAATTTCCACTGGAGTAAAACCTTAACAAGAGCCTTGTTACATGGCCACTGTGGGCTTAAAACTGGGCCTGGTACATTACAGGCATCATCTCTCTAAGTTTCATGTCATTCTCACAAGCAGATGGTTAGCCCCCTTGTACAAACGGGATGATTGAGACACAAAGAAGTTAACAATCTTTCCAAAGTAGGTTAAGAACTGGAATCGGAACCCAAGTGTATTTGAAGTTGAATGTGGTATTTGTTCCTGTGGCTCCACAAATATTTGGACATTTAGGTGCTTTCTTTCTCCATGCACTGGTTCATTTTGGTCTCCCTGAACTTAAGAAAACTTCAGGATTGTTCCTATCTTTCTCTGAATCTTTATTGACCATAGCAGCCTACAGCAGATGCTCTCACCAGCCATGAAAAAGTGAAAGTGTTAATCACTCAGTCATGTCCAAATCTTTGCCACCCCATGGACTACTGCAGCTCACCAGGCTCCTCTGTTCATGGAATTTTCTAGGCAAGAATACTGGCGCGAGATGCCATTCCCTTCTCCAGGAGGTCTTCCCCACACAGGCATCTGAACCTGGGTCTCCTGCACTATAGGCAGACTATTTACCCTCTGAGCCACCAGAATGGCATTTAACATTAGGATTGTTCAGGCACCCTTGTGAATTACAATGTATCTATATTAGCTGCTCTTTCTGCCAAGCTTATTCTAAGGATGTTGTGTTTCTTGGACTTGGTGCATTTCCTTCAGATAACTTGGAACCCTATGCGTCCATTCTGAAGGGCATGTGTCCAAAAGACATAGAGTTTTAAAAAACATTAGAGCCTATACTCAGATGTCTAACAATTTACCTCTGTGGCTTTGGGGCCTCATTTGCCTCAGAATAAAAAGCAAGGTGAAATGTTTCTCTGAAGTTTTAATATGTGTTGGCTATTTAGTTTTACACTGGAGTAATTGCTTTGACACATATAACTTCCATAATGCACATACAAATTTATGACTACTTTGGGAAATTCAGAAGCTACCAGGTCAATATAAATGCTAACATTGGGAGTTTAGTGTAAGTATTCGGAATTGAAAATAAATCTGCAAGCTAGATTATTTTTCACTGCACTCTGATTCAGCATCGAAAGTTCCTCCCTAACATGAGTTCAGATTCCCTGGCTTCAGTGAAACCTGAAAATTAAGAGCTACAGGCTCTGAACCAAGGAATGGCCAGTGGAATGGAAAGGAGGTAGGAAGAAGGGTGTTACATGGGGTGAGCAAAGACAGAAAAGCTGAAGGGCAAATTATTATGGGATTTGTGAGGCGAGGAGAAGCCACATGTAAAGATGCAAAAATTGGGAGAATCCAGTGGATCCATTTGAGTAGGTCTGGATTAATTTATGGATTAGCGAAGACCACGGGTTTTAGGATGAGGTCCATGGAACCTTCAATAAAGCAGTGTTACGTGGAAGTCAGTACTAAAGAACATAGAGGTGGCGGTGGTGGCTTGAAGGGCCTAATACAGGTTGAACTGCATCCCTTCCAAGTTCACATGCTGGAGTCCTAACGTCGGAATCTGACTGTATTTGTACACAGTGTTTTCTAAGAGATAATCATGTTACAAAGAAGTCGTGAAGGTGGGTGCTAATACAATATGAGTGGTGTCCTTATAATAAGAAGATATTTAAACACAGGCACGCTGAGGGAACATGATGCAAAGACACAGGGAGAAGGTCCCAGCTGAGAAGAGAGGCCTCAGAGGAAACCAACCCTGTGGATGCCTTGGTCTTGAACTTCCTGCCTCCAGAACTGAGCCGCTACATTTTAGCTGTTTAAGCCCCCTGGTCTGTGGTACTTAGTTATGGCAGTTCTGGCCAATTAACACACGATACATGCTGGATTCATTTTTGTAGTCAATTCCCAATTCTGACAAATTGATGTCATTTTTTTTTATAATTTAAGTAACTGTTTCATACCTGCTTTGTCCAGAATGTTGGATTCTCCTTCAACATGATAAAGATAAAGTTCTCATTATATTATACTATATTCAATGCTTATATTTTTAAACAAACGCATTTAAATAAATAACTGTATTCACAAATAAGAAAGGAAAGACCTGTTTTTGAATCAGGAGTCCTCTTTTGCGGTTCTGAAAAAGCAGGCATATAAACCAATAGGGGCTTCCCAGGCAGTACTAGTGGCAAAGAGTCAGCCTCCAGTGCAGGAGACGCAGGAGACAAAGGTTTCATCCCTGGGTTGGGAAGATCCCCTGGAGTAGGAACTATCAACCCACTCCAGTATTCTTGCCTGGAAAATTCCATGGACAGAAGAGCCCGGCAGGCTACAACCATGGGGTTGCAAAGAGTTGGATGCGACTAAGCACACACACATAAATCAATAAAGAATTTCATACCTTACAATGTTTGCAACATGGCAACTAGTGATTTCCAGCAAGGCTAGAGAAAATAGAAACTCTTGAATTAATAGAACTAATCAGATCATCCCATAGTCACAGCTCCAGAAAGCTGGGGGCTTTTAGTAGCAGGAGGCTATGTTCATTGGCAGAGCGTTTAGGAGGTAGTGTGTTATTTCTAAAGTGGCCAAAACATGTGATTGAGTTTACCTATTCCTGGACATTTGTCCAAGAAGAGCACTCTTTGTCCTTTGAAGTGAGCAGGTCTTCAGACCCGTGGTCCCCAGTAACCACAGAAATACATATTTAAGATGTTCTTTTGGGTTGCTCCCATCACCTCTCTTTTTAAATTGAAAGCATAAATACTTGTTTCTTTTCTACAACCGCCACCAAAGTCAAACTATTGGAAAGGAACAATGGAATGACAGATTGCTTGTTCCAAATAATTGGATCGACAGTGCAGCAAGCGGTGGGTTATGACAAAAATATTTCTCCGAGTGTGTCAAACTGCAGTAATTCACTGGACATAGACACTGAGTGGTATCTTCCAAGGAGAAGAGACTGCTTTAAAATCAGGATGAAATTTCCCACACTTTTCTCAACACAAGCAAAGAATGAGAACTGGCTGGAATGCATGCCGGTGATCTTGAAGGCAACCGCTGGGTTTGTCTCACCCTGGACACAAAGAGGAGGCGGGAGGGAGGCAGGGCCGGAGCTGAGATAAATGCTTGGATGGCTATGCCCCAACCAAACCCTCACGGGGGTAAATGTGATTAAGCAACAGAGATGGGGTGATTCTCCCTATCTGGTGACTAAGTGGGGGACCTGGACTGGGATCCCTTAGAAATGTTTGCACAACCCATGGACCATCCTTAAGACTCAAAGTCTATGTCCAGGGTTTTGGCCAGAGTCCAAGGTCAGGTAGTAATGGGAGTAATGGTCCCATGTATTTTGATCAGAGGAGGCTGAGAGTGGAGTCTAGGCCAGGGAGGGCGGCTGTGAGCTCCAATTCACCCCACAGGGCGTGACTAACAAGAGTCAGGATTCAGCCCAACCCTCCCTTGATTTGGATGGAAGGGAATTTGAGACACTCACACCCCCCAAACCAGCCTGGGGCTCCTCTGATATTGGCAGGGGGTGAGCTTTATGACCCGTGAGGTCTTTTTCAAGTCCAATGTCTGCATTAAAAGGCATAACTTTCAGATTGGTTTAAGCTGACAGTTTGAGGCTCTCGCATGCAATGCTTAGTTTTTTTTTTTTTTTTAAGTATGTTTATTTCATTAACTTAAAAATCAAAGCAATATCAGCAAAAAAAATAATATATATATATATGTATATAGAGAGAAAGAGTTGAATTCATTGTCTCTATCGTCACTTGGCTGTTACGTTTCTGAGGCATGGGGAAAACTCCAAAACCCACCTACAGCCCCACCAGGCTCATGTTAATTTGGCAATGTGAAGTCACACATGGACAGAAAACTGTTTGGGCAACCAAGTTGTAGCTGATGGGCTTGGGGATTCTGGCAATCCTCAGAATATTCCAGAAACAAATAACAGAAGACAGAAGGTCTAGTGCATATACCTGCATGCTACCAGAACACCAACATAAAAACTATACTGGGGTTTTGACTTACGGTCACCATCTGGAGATACTGAGAACACAAGTCTTTTCCCTTCTCTCTAGGTTTTTGGGCTGTTGTCAATGACCAGAACTTTGATGGCTGATGCAGAGGCGCCCAGCTAGTCCAGTAAATGACAATTAGGACAGTAGCCTAAGAGTAACTCCAGGCAGAGCATCTGGAAGCATGGACCTCCCTTGACCCCAGGGCATGTTGGAAAAGCTAGGAGTCTATTGATGAAAGGATACAGTTCATTTGTTTCCCCAATAGCCCAAAACCTCTGGAATCAGATCCCATAGTGCATTACCTTGATGGAGGAGGGCATGACAATCCCTTCCAGTATACTTGCCTGGAGAATCCCATGGACAGAGGAGGGCTATAGTCCATGGGGTCACAAAGAGTTGGACACGAGTGAAGCAACTTAGCACAGCACAGCACAGAGGTGGCTTAGGAGAAGAGTTAGACACCCACATATGATCTGGTGCAGAAAGTGGGCCAGCAATGATTACTATAAGATAGCTTATCTCTAGTTTTCTTTTATTTATCCACTCAGTCCATTGCCTCTGGTTCTGTGCCTGGTGACCATCAGCTATCAGGGAACTGACATTATGAGAGACCCCATGAGCTGGCTGAAAGAGGACAAAGCCAATGGCAGGAAAACTCTCCATAACATCATCCTCGTTCGTGGCTGGAAGATTCTGAAAGTTCTCTAAAATGAAGACTCCTTGTGTATCTTAGTAATAAAATGTTCTTATTCTACAGAGAGATTTTTCAGAAACCAAATATAGGTTATAGACCATATTAGAAAATCAAAAAGTAGTAATTAAATCATTATAAAGGGTGTAATCCCACAAAGAGAGGAATCCCATAGTCCAAACATTTTAAAACAATTCACACCCATCCATAGAACATGTAGAAAGAACAAGAGTGAAACACTATAGTATTTTAAATGTAATACTTATCATAGGAGACTGTAGTCCAACTGAGAAATTGGGGCAAAAATAGAAGGAATGGAAACTAACAGTGTTACTGAATAACTAATTAGTTGTCAAATAAGTGATCATATTTTCTAAATCTAAGTTGAAATGTATATGGTCCCAAGAAAAAGATATATATTTTTTGATGTGCATGTTTATTCATGAAAAATTCTTGCAGGGTTATAAAAATACGTCTGTTTCTCAAACAGTCTTCATTCAAAAGAACTAAATGATAAGATGATGGTATTTTTCAAAAGAGAGAGGCTTTGTGATTTCCTTTGGGGCAGTTAATTTGTGAAAAAGTCTGTGAACTTCATAATGATGGCAGGCCTTTAATAGGAAATGGTTTTGAAAGGACATAAGGTAATTACTGGGCTTCCCTGGTGGCTCAGATAGGAAAGAATCCACTTGAAATGCAGGGTATCTGGGGTCCAGTCCCTGGGTCAGGAAGATCCCCTGGAGAAGGGAATGGCAACCCACTCCAGTATTCTTGCCTGGAGAATTCCATGGACAGAGGACCCTGGCGGGCTACAGTTCATGGGGTTGCAAAGAGTTGGCCACGATTAAGCTACTACAACTAACTAACTAAGGTAATTACTAGGCTATCAAGGAATTAAAACAAGACTCCATATTTTTATATCTTGTAAAGAGAAGAATTGATGCTTTTGAACTGTGGTGTTGGAGAAGACTCTTGAGAATCCCTTGGACTGCAAGGAGATCCAACCAGTCCATTCTGAAGGAGATCAGCCCTGGGATTTCTTTGGAAGGAATGATGCTAAAGCTGAAACTCCAGTACTTTGGCCACCTCATGTGAAGAGTTGACTCGTTGGAAAAGACTCTGATGCTGGGAGGGATTGGGGGCAGGAGGAGAAGGGGACGACAGAGGATGAGATGGCTGGATGGCATCACTGACTCTATGGACGTGAGTCTGCGTGAACTCCAGGAGTTGGTGATGGACAGGGAGGCCTGGTGTGCTGTGATTCATGGGGTCGCAAAGAGTAGGACACAACTGAGCGACTGAACTGAACTGAAAGTGACTAGAACAGTCCAAGATACATCCTAACCTTAAGCTAAACACTCACTAACAGAAAGAAATAGGAAAGCATCAGAAAGGATATGGCATTTGAGAGAAAAGAGTTTTCCTTTCTTTCTGGAGTGGTGTGCTTGTGATTTTCAAGAACAAACTTCTTTCGGGAGCACCCCGAGACTTGGGGTAGACACGAAACTACCTTCAATCTTCCTCTAAAATTACACCCCACTGTCCACACTCTTGCTTCACATAAGAATAACTTCTCATTCATCAGTTCAGCTGCCCAGAACTACTCTATGGTAACAAAGGGACAAACGACCATGCTGAGTAACTTAAATCCATACCTGAGGCCCTCATGGCTGTGGACCCATTCTAGTGGTTTCCTTTGTTTCAAATAAAAGTCATGCAAAAGTAGCAGATATTGTGCGACTGCAGCACACTTTTCAGTTGAAGGGATAAAGCAGTTCCTCGGACTGGCTCAACTAATGGGGTTTACTCTGCAGATACAAAGTGATAGCTTGTGTGTGTTAGTCACTGTTGTGTCCAACTCTTTGTGACCCCATAGACTGTAGCCCACCAGGCTCCTCTGTCCGTGAAATTCTCCAGGCAAGAATACTGGAGTGAGTAGCCATTCTCTTCTCCAAGGGATCTTCCTGACCTAGGAATCAAACCCAGGTCTCCTGCATTGCAAGCAAGTTCTTTACTGTCTGAGTCACCAGGGAAGCCTGAGTGATGGCTTGGGGATTCAGAAAAAAACAAACAAGACATCTCAGAAAAGGCTATAATGTTAGCAGTTCTTGGAAGTCTATGCATTTCCTGGACATCTCGCTCAAGGTCCCAGTCATTACTTTAGCAGCATGTCTAATTTTTCTTTTCCTCACTCCTTCTGGGTCAGCATCTTTCTCTCTTGTTTCAGATAATACCCTGATAGTTTCCCCAGTCAGTGTGTACCCAGGACTTTTAGCTCAGTCCCTATAGCTTTTTGGCAATAGGCTCAGAATTCCACTTCTATAACTCTTGGCAAGAGATCTCCTTGAATCAGCTCATCTTTTCCCAGTAGTCCACAGAGACTTGTGGTCTCTGGCTAAAGCACACATACCTTGAAGCTAATGAAGCTTAAGATTTATATCTTTGCTAGCTTGGGCCCCTTGAAGAAGAACCCTAGAAATGTGTTCCTCCAGTCTTATATCTTTGGAACTTGGGCTCTGCTAAGAAAGTTTATCCACATTGGTGAAGACAGCTGTCTCTACTCTTTCTCTCCTCCCAGGCGATCTTGGGGCAGCCAAAACATTTTTGGGCATCCAGAGAAGGGGAAGGTGGGGAGACATTTAGTTTGGGGGTTGTACACTCACAGTTACTTCTTGTTGTTGTTCAATCGCTAAGTCATGTGCAACTCTTTGTGATCCCATGGAATGCAGGACCCCAGGCTTCCCTGACCTTCACTGTCTCCCAGAGTTTGCTTAAACTCTTGTCGATTGAGTCAATGATGCCATCTAACCATCTCATCCTCTGTCACCCCCTTCTCCTCCTGCCCTCAATCTTTCCCAGCATCAGGGTCTCTTCCACTGAGTTGGCTCTTCACATCAGGTGACCAAAGTATTGGAAGTTTAAGCTTCAGCATCAGTCCTTCCAATGAATGTTCAGTTCAGTCAGTTCAATTGCTCAGTCATGTCTGACCCTTTGTGACCCCATGGACTGCAGCATACCAGGCTTCCCTGTCCATCACCAACTCCTGGAGCTTGCTTAAACTCATGACCATTGAGTCAGTGATGCCATCGAACTATCTCATCTTCTGTCATCCCCTTCTCCCCCTGCCTTCAATCTTTCCCAGCATCAGGGTCTTTTCCAATATTCAGGGTTGATTTATTTCAGGATTGACTGGTTTGATCACCATGCCCGTCCAAAGGACTCTCAAGAATCTTTTCTAGCACCATAGTTTGAAACCATCAATTCTTCGGCACTCAGCCTTCTTCATGGTCCAACTTTCACATCCACACGTGACTAGTGGAAAAACCACAGCTTTGACTAGACAGACCTTTGTCAGTCAGCAAAGTGATGTACTTTTAAAAGCTAAATTCTGGTTGCTCTCCTTATGTAAATGATCTGGCTTCTGGAAACCATTTGCTATCTGTGATGCTAAGTTGCCTGCCCTGATAACAGGAAGGAGTGTGGCTGGAGGTGGGCATTGGGATGTGAATGCATTCTCAGTGCTCAGGCTTGGAGGTAGATGAGTAAAGGAGGAGACATAACAGAGACAGAAGCTATTTGTGGAAAGTTCTTCCACTTAGCAGATGTGTAATACTGTAGGAGAACACTGGGTTCTCAGTAATACTTGGTAAAAATGGAAGCTCTGTCCCATCACAGATGTACTAGACTGTGCAACATATTCGGGTATAAACACACAGTTCTTTTTAAAAGTGAAATTGAGTTTGTAGAACAAAAGCCCCTATTAGAGCTACAAACAGCATATATTTTTTTGCAGGATATCAAGATCTCTTTTTTAATTAATTTTTATTGAAGTAGGGTTGCCTTATAATATTGTATTAGTTTCTACTAACAGCAAAGTGAATCAGTTATTTATATACATATACCCACTGTCTTGGATTCCTTCCCATTGAGGTCACCATAGAGCACTGAGTGAAGATCTCTGTGCTGTCCAGTAGGCTCTAATTAGTTATCCGTTTTATGCAAAGTATTCAATCCTAATCTCTCAATTCATCCCACCCTCTTCCTCCTTTGGTATCCATCCATCCAGTCTCTATATCTATGTCTCTATTTTGAAACAGCGCATCTATATAAGAAATTTAACAATATTTTTTGTACTTGGCCACATGTTAAAACAACATGAATAGCCAATATTCTGTGATGACTGTTAATGGAAATTAACCTTTAAAAATTGTATGAAGTGAAGTGAAAGTCTCTCAGTCGTGTCCAACTCTTTGCAACCCCATGGACTATATAGTCCATGGAATTCTCCAGGCCAGAATACTGGAGTATGTAGCCTTTCCTTTCTCAAGGGGATATTCCCAACCTAGGAATTGAACCCAGGTCCCCACGTTGCAGGCAGATTCTTTACCAGCTGAGTCACAAATAAAGCCCAAGAATACTTGAGTAGGTAGCCTATCCCTTCTCCAGCGGATCGTCCCAAACCAGGAGTTTGATTCTGGGGTCTCCTGCATTGCAGACATATTTTTTATCAGCTGAGCTATAAGGGAAGCCCTAAAAATTATATAAAAATTGTTTAAAAAAATATATAAAGAGTTGTGAACAATAATGAATTGTGAACTTTAAGCAAGCTTTTTCAGACAATGCTTTTATTTTTTAATTTTTTTGAGATTTTATTACCAACTTTTTCCTTTTTTTTATTTTAATTGGAGGTTAATTACTTTACAATATTGTATTGGTTTTGCCATACATCAACATGAATCTGCCATAGGTATAAACATGTTCCCCATCCTGAACCCTCCTCCCACCTCCCTCCCTGTACCATCCCTCTGGGTTGTCCCATTGTACCAGCCCCAAGCAACCAGTATCATGCATCGAACTTGGACTGGCGATTTGTTTCATATATGATATTATACATGTTTCAGTGTCATTCTTCCAAATCATCCCATCCTCTCCCTCTCCCACAGAGTCCAAAAGACTGTTCTATACATGTGTGTCTCTTTTGCTGTCTCGCATACAGGGTTATCGTTACCATCTTTCTAAATTCCATATATATGTGTTAGTATACTGTATTGGTGTTTTTCTTTCTGGCTTACTTCACTCTGTATAATAGGCTCCAAAATCACCTATGAATTACCTCTTTTTCCTCTATGGAGAAAATGATATTTTAAAATTTAGTTATATGTACAAGCAGCCAAAAATGCAGGGGTAAAGAATCTTTGAGATGTTTCAGGCAGTAATAAATACAAGTTATTTTGTTCTTCTGAATATCTGTTAATTTTTAAAAATCTGTTGAAATACATTTTCTCATTCTAAATATGTATTTGATGTCATAAACAAACTTTATACTTTTTTTCATAAAGAGGATCCCCAAATAGCATTTGCTCAGGCCTCCTAAACCCAGCTCTGCTTCTGGTCAGAGCAATAGCTAGATGTGGGCTGACCTTGACTCAGATGATCATAGTCTGTTTCATAATCTGTGACAGATTTTGGTATAATAATTATGATATAATAATTGACCATAATCTGGTCAGGGGTACAGACCCCCCCGCTACAGGATGTGGTGGAGGACTAGGGTGCTGCTATTTAGCTAAAAGAATGGTGAGAAATTCAAAAAAGGAAAGATGAGCAGCTATGCACCCAAGACATTAAGTAAGTCACATATGATGTCTTTTCCTTCCTTTACTGATGAAATAAACTTGAGAACAAATTAAGTATTTTCATGTGTATGGATGATTCAACGAGGGACTAAAAAAAAAAGATTTAACCCCACTTAGTTAACAAATACACAGTAGTGCCAGAAAGTACTTTCAGTGCTTTACAAATATTCATGGATTTAATCTCCAGAACACCCCCATGCATTAGATACAATGATCTTTCCTACTTTACAGAAGAGGAAACTGAGGCATAAAAAATGTTAGCAAGTTACCCGAGGTCACCTAGCTGGTAAGTGACAAGGCAGGAATTTGAACTTAGGCATTCTGAGTATTCCCATCCCCTATACCATTCAGAGGGAAGAAAGGCGAGCAGAGGAGGCTTCCTGGAGGAGGCAGCTCTACAACAAAACCCAACAAAACCCCTCCAGTTTCTTTCAGACACCAAGTCAAAGCAGGTGGGCACTCCATGCCTGAGGCTATTGCAGATGAGAAGTCTGACCCTGCAAGGGAAAAGCTGTGGTCAGAAGTGACAGAAGGCAGCCTGAGATCAAGGGGCAAATAATTAATGGCATGACACAAGAATTCAAAAGCTCAAAAACCCAAGTCCTTTTATGTAGGATCAAATGATTCTATTTCCTCTTGGTAGCTCTGATGGTGTCACCCCAAGAGAACATGCATCCATGTTCAGTCACTAAGTCATGTACAAATGTTTGCAACCCCTCAGATTGTAGCCCAACAGGCTCCTCTGTCCATAGGATTTCCCAGGTAAGAACATTGGAGTGGGTTGCCATTTCCTTCTCCAGAGGACATTCCTGACCCAGAGATTAAACTCATGTTTCTTGTGTTGTCTCCTGCATTGTAAGGCAGATTCTTTACCACTGAGCCACCAAGAGTCATCAAAATCCCAAATAATAACCTGTAATCATTATGAAGAATTAATGTGAAGCTTATTTCTTTTCCTGCCCCTGAAACTCATTTTAGAAGGACTTTAGAGCTGAAGAGGTAAAAGTTGTTTGAGATGCTTAGAAAGATAAGCTTCAGTCATTGGTATGTAAACCAGCTTGATGGGTAAAACTCCAAGTAACTAGGGTGATACAGTTATTTGAAGCATTCTTCAAAAGAGCATCGGAAGTATGGAGGGGTCTGCTAAAGGATGCTGACTCAGAAGACTACATCCAGGATTTGCGTCTGGAAGGGAGGAGACAGAAAGGGGAGATCCTACTCTTGGAAAGGGGTAGTGAGACAGCCCAGAAAGTGTGACATTTAAGGACAGAATTGGGTTAACACACACTATCATATATTAAATAGATAATTGATAAAGACATACTGTATAGCACAGGGAGCTCTGCCCAACATTCTGCCATGAGCTATATGGTAAAGGAATTTGACAAAGAATAGATACATGAATTTGTATAACTGAATCACTTTGCTGTACGCTTGAATCTAACAGAACATTGCAAATGAAGTACACTTTAATATAAAATAAAAATTAAATGTTTAAAAAAAGAATAGAGTTGGAGTAATGGAGGCCATGTAAAAAAAGCTAGAAAAGGATCAACAATAAAATCAAGGAGGAGAGCCCAAGAGCCGATGTAGAGAGGTTGTTGCAAGTCAGAAAAGAGAATCCATGTGGTGTGGTCTTCAGTGTTTGAGTAGGTCCTAAGTATTGCTAAGATACCCACTTGTTTTTAAATGCAAATATGGTGGTGCCCATGATGAATCATGATTGAATGATTTTAAGCCTCCATTGCCTCCTCCTTGCTGGGGAAAAATGGGACCATTGGGCAAAAGTGAATCAACACATCCTTTAGTATTCTTTAGACTGCAAAGGCAAAAGGCTTTGTGAATCGTCTCACACAATCTCTGTGCTTATTCCTCTTGTCTCCGTTTAATGCTCACATCCTATCTAAATGTATCAGTTCTGTGTTTCTGACCATAAATTCTGGGTAAGCTTCCTTGCTGAGGGAAGAGGTGTTAATTTTTAGAAACAATTATCATTATGACCTTGATGATTAAGTAGGATAATTAAATGGCGTTGTGACTAATATGTTTTATATCATAAACACTGCTTTCTGATCTACTTACTGGGAGGGGGATGCCATTTTTGAAAAGAAATGAGTATTTTTTAACATGATTAGCAAGCCATCTGTTGACATTTCGGTGCAATCTCTCATGAAAGTCCCTAGCTTACAGCTTCAGTTTTATCATAGCAAGAACCCAAAATAGTACTGCCTTTTGCAGTTACATCAAAATAAGGTGATTTAGAAAGGGTGCTCTTTTAAAAATGCAAGCATGCATTTCAAGCTCACCTTGGCCATCTCATGAGAGACCCTGGGAAGCTCCCATTTGATGTTTGGGGAGTTAAGGAGAAAGTGTTTCTTCCTCCTTTGCCTACCTCTTTCCTTTCTTCCTTCTAGGGGAGTAGAGTGAACACAGAGATGCTCTGGATTTAGGTGGCTGAGTCCATATTCTACATTCACCAGGACTCTTTTGATTTAAGGTGATAGAAACTCCACTGGAATTAGCTAAAGCTGAAAGAGGAAAGTTATTAGTCATAAATCAAAGCACAAGAGGAACAGGGGTGGAGATGGAGTTGGCCCCAGGGATAAATGGGTCTGTGATCTGGACCTTCTGTCTTGCTGTGTCTTGACTCCTCTCTGTGTCACCTTCAGACTCTCAGACCAGTCACTCTGTGTGCCCAGGCCTGGCCATGAACAATGCCAGGTGGCCAATCAGAAGAGTGAAGAGCCTTCTTTATGTTTTATATCAGGACCAGTGATGGTTCAGACTTGGGAACCATGACCATCTTTTGAACCCATCGCTGTGGCCTAAGGGCTGGGGAATTTTGATCTTCGTTTGTCCTAACAGGGGATATACATACACACACAACAGCCAAGACACTCACTCCGCAGTCTGTTGTAAATTATCCAACTTAGTGAACTTTCACTGCCTGGCCTATAAAATGGATAACCACATTCACAGGAGAACTCATGAGACATCAATGAGACATGGCGTGTGAAAAGTGTCAGCCTCTGATCCTGAACTGAGTTCCTACTGTGTGTGCTCTTTCACGCAAGACACTCAGTTTAGAGTAGGCATCATCATCCCCACTTTTACAGATGCGGGAACTAAGCCAACAGAGGATAAGTGGCTCGAGTGGTTTATGTCTCTATGGAGTAGAAAAGGCGGGAATTCAACTCAGGTCTGATACACAATAAATCCTTAATATGTCTCTGCCTCATCCTGAAATTCAATGATCAAAAGTCCTGGGAAAAGAAGTGAATGCAATTGGTTTGTGTTAAGTAAAGACAAGCCCAGAGACGCCGGGAGTTTTTACGTCCGCTGCTCTATGCTTCTGGGAGCATCACGGTGTCCTCCTCTGGTTGGTCCCTTCGATGGGGCCTCTTGTGACTAGGATGAGCGAGGAGCACCAGCCCCTGCCTGTGGACCACACTGTGTCACCCTTACCTGAACACAGGTGTCATCATCACCTCTCTTGCCTTCCATCCTTATTCTCCTACAGGTGGTCATGCATCCCTGAAGATGCTGCTACGATTGAACTCTGCTCTGGTCAATCAATTGCTGTGGATTTGCCCACTGAGACAGCAGGGATTAACTCAAAGATTTGGTTTCTTGGCCTTCCTCTGACTGTCAAGTGGGTCTTGGCTAATTACTGAGCTGTAGGCTCCTTATGGACGAAATGAGAGGGTTCAGACAAACCTGAAATCCCTATTAGAACTAACTTTGTGCAACTACATTCTACAGGCAATTACTCTGTTTTTTTGAGGATTTTACCTTCTTGGTATAGGTCTGAAACTCTCAGGGGCTTATTATATGGTCAGGGCAGCTGTGGGCAGGGATGTCAGCCTCTTGCTCACACTCTAACTTCACACCTTGCCCTGGATCTCAGCTTACTCAGAGGAGGCTTCAGACCACCCCCACCACCACCACCACACACACAATCCACCCTGCACCATCCACACTCAGTCACTAGATCAACTCAGACCTCCGTCTCCTCCTCAGCCCTCTGTGCCCCTGTTATGGGCTCTGAATGGCTCTTCTATTCTGTGGTGACCTTCTCCAGCTCACGGGTGCCCTGTCCTCTTTTCCCCTGCCGTCCTCACCTCCTATGCTGGAGTCACGATAAGACAGGTCTGCTGTCAAGGAGAATTCCAGAAGAGATGGGTCATGTGGGTGGTTCCTCCTAACTCTTGGATCTCCCAGGTTCAAAGTAGGGTGTCTGTGATCTTCTTCTTCTGGAACAGAGGCTGGGAGCCCGGAAGGCAGGGTGCAGAGTCCTGCCTTCAACAAACCCTCATTCACACGCTCTCTTTCTTTTTCTCTGTCTTCCCCTCAGTTCAAAGGACTTCAGAAGTTTGACAAAGAAGAGGAGACACTTTTTCCATCTGTATCCCTTTTCCAAACTTTCAGTCTCACATTTGAAGAGTAATTTTTTTCAACTGAGAAGTTATGAAAAGTTTCATAGCTTTGAATCAGATTTTGGGATTGAATCTGACCCTCTTCCCCAGCCCCCACCCCCAGACAGTAGGTGACTTATATCTGTCTATCTGGATTTGGATGAAGTTCGTTGTGGAACAAAGCTGAAAATTCAAAGAATATGTCCATGAGGATGATGAACACTTTGCATGTCAATACACCAAATCAATGCCATATTGATAGGCATCTCTTTACCCTAAAAGACTAATGAAATCATTAAGGCATTCACCTTAAGAGCATAACTTGATATATGGTAAAATTTGTGTGCACAAAAATGTTTTTAGCTGTTATGGAAAATATTAAAAAATATAAAAATTAGGGGGAAATTATTTGATAAGAGATTATCACTTAGTCAAATAATGATCTGTCAAATTGAAAAATATTAGAAAATGATTAGAAAGAATGATTGGAAGAAATATAGGCCTCTTTTGCCATTATAAGCCAATTAAAAAAAATGACACTACAAAGTCACAGATATTATATTATATATATCTTTATACTATGTGGTCATGTGCTCACCATGTCAGATTCTTTGCAACCCCATGGACTGTAGCCCACCACACTCCTCTGTCCATGGGGTTCTCTAGGCAAGAATACTAGAGTGGTATGCCATTTCCCCCTCCAAGGGATCTTCCAGACCAGGGATTGAATCTGCATCTCCTGCATTGGTTGGAGTGTTCTTTACCATTGAGCCACCTGGGAAGCCCAAACATATATACTAAATATTGTGTGTATATATATATATATATATATATATATATATGTATATAGGTGTGTATATATGTATATGATATACACATATATATACACACACACACATATATATATATAAGCTGTTTGCAAAGACAGTTGTGTATTGTATAGAGAAAGAACAGGAATATGAAAGAGCATCCTCACAGGTATCTTTCATTGCTAGAGTGATGGATGACACATTTCTTCTTTATAATTCTTTTTACAATGAGATACTGTTCTTTTTCTAGTTGGAGAAGAGTATCATTGACTCTTTCTCATCAATAGGAAACACGCACAGCTTGTAGTCCTGCTTCAAGGTGTACGTTGCCTCCCACCCCACCCCCAGGACCCTTCTCCGGGGATCCCCCTCCCGCCTCCCCTAGTCCCTCCATCTGGAGAGGCTTTCCCCCACTCAGGTATCAATGTCATTCCCCTTCGTGTTACACTTATTTATTTCTATGTCTTATACTATCCCAACTCCTGTTTTAATAAGATCAGATCATCTATTTCTTGTTATTAAAAAAGAAAAAAAAAACTCAACTAATTACATCTGACTTATTCCTGGTCACTCATGTAATCAGATGACCATGGAGGAAATAGGATTTGGAGGTGGCAGACAGGTTCAAGGACTAACCAGGGTGTCGCTCCAGACCGCTCCTAACCCCTTATGCTCTTTCCCTTTCTGAGTCAGGTGGCTTGTCCTAAACTATGTCCTGCAGACAACAAAGGCCCTGAAGAAGTCTTTTTCAAGTTTTTTTTTTTTAATTTTATTTTATTTTTTAACTTTACAATATTGTATTGGTTTTGCCATATATCGAAATGAATCCACCACAGGTATACATGTGTTCCCCATCCTGAACCCTTTTACAAGTTTTTAAAGCCTTACAGAGAATTCTTTTCTGGGTGACTTTCCTTGGATCCATTTGTGTTTGTGGTGAATCAGCAGTGCGGAACGTCCCCCAGGCTCGGGTGACCCAGCATCAGGTGAAGGAGAAGTATTTTCTGGATCAACAGTCCACTGGCTAAATCTTAAGAAACCCTGAGCTACAGGATCCCCAGAAGAAAGCAATTATGCCCACTGCTCAAAGGCGGAGCCCAGCATCTTTTTAGCATCCCTGGTGCCCTGACACACCACAGTCTACCTCTGGAGGCAAAGCTGACCTCTCATGTTTCCCTTGACATGGTGCTGAATCCTCTTCTCTGGATGAATCTGGCCCTCACCTTGTTCCACATGCCCTCAGGGTTTTGGAGCCCAGAGGACTCAGAGTGAATTCTTTTTAACTCCTTTTAATGTGGTCTTTTGACTGAGGTCAGAAGCGATGCACTCCATCCACAAAATAGTTTAAATGCTTTCCATATTCATTGTGAAGCCACAACAATATCTCCTGATTAAAAAGCTGTATCAAAGCTGAGGGGTGGCTGGCGTAGCTTGCTTTGAAGAATGTTTCAATTATATTTCAGTGGTAGCAATAATATTAAAAAAGAAGAGCTAAAGGGAGCTTTCAATGACCCCCTTCTCTTACGCTTTGTCTCTTGATCATCATGGACACTTATCTTTGGCAGGAAACTACCCCCCCTTTGAGAAAAAATTTAATTATAACATTTGATTTTTGTACCCTCCTATGATATAGTGTCACTGAATGTGCTGTTTGCAAAAGGTTAGGGAGTTGGCTTCCCAGAAAATGAGAATTTTTAAGTTCGCTGGGGACCAGGTAAACATGTCCTGCCCAAAGGGATAATCACTTTTGTGGTTTCTTTGTCACTCTTCTCTGAAAGACAGGATCATACATGCTTCATTCAATGAAAAAGCCAGTTGGTGATTGCCTTCTAAGAGAAGCAGTAAGCGTGCTGGTTAGAGCATGACTTGGGGCTAGACTCTTCCAGTCCCAGCCTTGCTTTGTCTTCACAGGGATTTGGGGCACTTTGCTGGGTCTGTTTTGATACCTCCGCTTCCTTGGCTGTAAAATAGGGATAAAATTAGCAGCCATCTCAGTGCCAGGCTCACAGTGAAGCACCACGCAGGCAGCTGCTCTCATCCTGATGATGATATAAGGTCTCGAGACGAGCACAGTGGGGATGAGAGGGGACGCATTCATTCACCGAGGATGCTCCGGGTGCAGTGGTGTGGACAGATATCCCCGCACCCAGAAGAGTGGGTGATAGTCGCTATCTTAGAGGGACACGTTAAGCATGCTGGGGGCGCGCGTTCTCCAATCCCCTGGTTAGGATGATAAGATCGGTAGAGGCAGTTGTCACATCTGCCAGAGACGAGAGCTGTGGTCTCAGGGCTGTGTCTCCTGGGGACAGCTAGGGGTTAGGCTCAGGCAGGTAAAGGCTGCCCCAGGCAGAGAGATGGCTGCCATTCTTAGCCTCTGCCACGGATGCCAGGTTTAACGCATTCAGTTCACAAGGATGTGGAAGTGAGGTGAGTTCCCAGAGGTGAAGGTCCAAGGGAGGCATTCCAGGACCCAGAAAGCAAAATGTGAGAGGGGAGAGGGGAGTAACCACAGCATTAATTCTGCTTGTGTGGTTATGATCACTATCATGCTCATTGGTGCTGTTGTGGTTGTTCTAAGTTACTGTCAGCTCTTTCTTAGCTTTTCTTGCTGTACAATTCTGGATAACTTCCTTACCATAGAACTCCCATTTTTTCTTTGCTAGTTGGCTCTCATGTGCCCAGCCTGCCCTGGTAGACTGTAGGGTTTATAATGACTCGCCCCCAGCATTAGCCCCCAAGAGAAGATGGGATGAGTCCATGGCCTCCGCTCCCCTGTCTTGTCTCACAGGGTGAAGACATCTCTCTTATTTATTCCCTTTTCCTGCCATTGGTATCTCTAATCATAACTGTGCAGCTGGGTCTCCGGATACATGTGTTTTCTCCCACACTCACTGGTAAGGATATGCTATCCCACGTCTCATGCCCTTCTTCTTTTCTGTTTCATACTCCCTAAGTGCTCTTTTCCTGGACCACCCTGTGAATTGTGCTTTACACACAGAGAGAGTATTTGGTCTTCCAGACCAGACTTCAGAGCTGTTTCCGTCCAATAGAAGGCCATCTGGGGTCTGCTGACCCACCCGTCAACAGAGTCATTCTTTTTTTTTTTCTGCAGACATTTCCAAGGGCAACTGCTTTGAGAAGATATTAGAAACACTGTCATCAAGTCATGATGGTGTTGGTTGGGGAAAGGTTGTAATTTGTTAACCTATCTTGCCCTGCTGACTCAAAGCTCCTACACCCGCCTCAGTTTAGCTATCTTTGCCTGGCCTACCGTGAGCTTCCCCAGGAGCTCAGCAGTAAAGAATCCACCTGTCAATGTAGGGTTTGATCTCTGGCTTGGGAAGATCTCCTAGAGAAGGTAATGGCAACCCACTCCAGTATTCTAGCCTGGGGAATCCCATGGACAGAGGAGCCTGGCAGTCTTCAGTGCATGGGTTTGCAAAGAGTCGGACACAACTCAGTGGTTAAATGACAACGGTGACAGTAGAGGTCAATGCCATGTGATAAGCCTCAGGTCAGCACCCTAAAATAGTCCTTCCATGTAAGAAGTGATGTATTTTCAGCGGACTTGGGCAGTTGAGAACTGCTAGTATTGACTTTTGATTTGAAGGCACTAGGAATGGCAAGTCCACAAGACGCAGTCGTCTTTCCCTTCATTGTAACGCAGCCTTTTGACATAGATGGCATCTTTGGCATGCGAGTTTCCATACAAATAATGTCATCTGAATCCTTTCAACAGGAGATAATGACACAAGAACTCTGGGGACCAAGGGAACATTCTTGAAATGAGGACTTTCAAGTGGAAAAAAGCAAGGTAAGCCTTCGTATTTGTGGCCTTCTAATTTCTCCCTTTTTATCCCCCCTCTGATTATGGGATTGCTGTTGTTGTTTGGTCACTGAGTCATCTCCGACTCTTTTCGATCCCATGGACTGAACATGCCAGATCTCCCTGTCCCTCACTATCTCCTGGAGTTTGCCCAAGTTTGATTATGGGATAGCATCTAAGAAATGAATCAGTTTGAGAATCAAGGCCTCCTTTTCAAACAGCCCCACTGCTGTTGTAGAACTCCTTTGTGAGCCCAAAATTAGGAGCCCTGACCTGCAAGACAAGTCGAAATTTTTTTTTTTTTTTCCCATTCAGATTTTACAATTTGGGACACCGAGGCTAAGGGCAATGATACAGTCCCCAAACAATGACAATGATAAAATTGATAATGAGAATGACAATCAGCCTTTGTTGTGCATTTTTCCACTGGCCATACCCCGCTCTTGGGTACCGATTCATTCAATCCTCACCAAAATCCAAAGCAGTAGGTTTTATTATTGCCCACAGCAGACAGAGGTGATGTAACTTATGCAGACCCATTGGCTAGGAAGTGAAAAGCCAGGGGCTGGGGAAACTTTACCTTCTACCCAAATGCTTCATTATCATCTTCTTTAGAGAAATAATTTTATCTGAAGTCATGCACACACCTCTGTCTTTGGATCAATCATCGTTTGGTTCAAATAATCTGAACACCCGATCTCAAGTAAGGCTTAAAGCTAAACTGAGCATCCCTTGCCTCCATCAGATACAGACATCAGCAAGGGGAAAAACTGTTCCCTTCACCTGCCTCTTCTGACTCCAAAGTGAGTCCTCACGTCTCAGTTGAATGTGACAGCCTGATGAAGCGAATGGGAAAAAAGCAACTCAAAAATGTGGCTTTGGGAGTGTGTGTTGTGGGTGTACAACTCCTGATCCTCCCACGGTACAGAGCAATCTTCTAAATAGCAGCGCTTTTGTGTCTTGCCCTGTGCAGACAGGCAGCCTCCAGCCCTCCCCCCTCCGACCCCCACCCCTCCTGCCGTGGGATCAGCGGGGCACATGTGGCCTTGACCTTGGCTGTCTGGCAGTCGTCTCAGAGGAAAGACAGAGGCAGATGGAGGGCTCCTGATATTTAATAAGGGCTCGACATTCCCCGTGGCATGTTGTGAAAGGGGACACAGGGCCTGAGGGGAAAGGGGAGTCTTAAAACCAAGCCAGACACCAGTACCTCCACTGTGACAAAGCACACCAGGGCATGGACCCTAGCTTCCGTGTCCCTAAACACAAGAGAGAGAGAGTGGCTCGGGTCTCTGGAAAAGGGAGCAAGGATGTCCTCTGCCTCCCCCACTCTGCAATGGTCTGAGGCTCTTGGCGATGCCAAGCAAGAAACAAAGGGGAAGACAGACTCTCTCTCTACAGTGGAAGAATCCTCAGAGAGGATCTGGTCCCCAGTACATTTTGTATCCCTTTTGGATGAAGTCACTGAGGCCCAGAAGGAAGAACTGACAGGGTCTGGGTCCAGAGAGGATCGAGAGGATCATGATGTGGTCCTCAACCTGGACCCCAGGCTCTTCCTATGTCTACCTCTCTTTAATTCCTATTTATGACACGGGTGGTGGTGGTTCAGTCGCTCAGTCGTGTCAGACTCTTGCGAACCCATGGACTGTAGCCCGCCAGGCTTCTCTGTCCATGGGATTCTCCAGGCAAGAATACTGGAGTGGGCTGCCATTTCCTTCTCCAGGGGATCTTCCCAACCTGGGGATTGAACCTAGATCTCCTGCACTGAAGGCAGATTCTCTACCGACTGAGTTACTAACACTAGAATATTAAATTTTTTAAAAATCAGCAATTAAAAAAAATGCAAAGTGCAGCAACCCTCATGTAGGAAGTAAGACTGCTTTCTTCAAATGCTATTCCAGGATTGGGTGCCATGAGGGGTCCAGCAGGGTGCAGTGGGAGGAACTTGCAGGAAGGCAGGCCTGGGTGGGGACTGAAGCTTGCAGCTACCTGGCTCATTATTCTGGGAGCCTCAGTTTCTTCTGCTCTAAAGCAAGGTGATGAATATGCATCTTCAGCTTTGGTCTTGTGATTAAATGAGTTTATGAACTACTGAACACCCTCTAATATACAGTAGATGCTCCGTAAGTGGTGTCCGTTTCTATGAAATACGTTTCATAATAAATGTCCTCCCTAGGGGCTTCCCAGGTGGCTCAGTGGTAAAGAATCCGCCTGTAGTGTAGGAGACACAGGAGACATGGGTTCCATTCCTGGGTCAGGAGCACCCACTGGAGGAGGGCACAGCAGCCCACTCCAGTATCCTTGCCTGGGAAATCCCAGGGACAGAGGTTTCCTGGCAGGTTACAGTCTTTAGGGTCACAAAGAGTCAGGCAGGACTAAAATGACTAAAACACACAGGCATAAAATTAAAAAAAAAAAGTAGCCAGAAGATATATTTTAATAGAATAGCTCTGATCTATTAACTAAAGTGTTTTGCAGTATAGTTCTTAGAAGAGGAAAAGAAGTCTTTTTTTGCTAAGATCCTAGTTTTGGTCAGAGGGAACTTAAGAACAAAACCTCCCTGATTATGATCCTTTATCTTTTTATGAACTCACTAAACCTTAAAACTTACTCATATATCTAAAGCCTGAGGATCTTTTAACATGTAGAAATTAGATGCTTTCTCCTTCTGCACTTGAAGCAGAAAAAGCATGGGACTTGGGGTCCTTGCTTTCAGGGTGACCTTGAGGTCTGACACTTCAGGTGCCACATCACTGGGACTGAATGCAGGTCTGCTTTTACCTAATCAGATGTTAGTAAGTTAGGGCCAACTTACTGAGCTCTGTCCCCACCCAGCTTCAGGTGCTCCGTAGAGCAGTCGTGTCCAACTCTTTGCAGCTCCAGGGACTGTAACCTGCCAGGCTCCTCTGTCTATGGGATTTCCAAGGCCAGAATACTGGAGTGGGATGCCATTTCCTTCTCTAGAGGATCTTCCCTACCCAGGGACCCAACCCTCATCTCGTGTCTCCTGCACTGGCAGGCGAATTCTTTACCACTAGTACCACTTGGGAAGCCCCACCAGTTTCCTTGTCTGTAAAGTGAAAAGAGTCAAGTATGGTGATATCTGAAAAGTCTGACCTAGCTCTGAACTCCATGGTCCTTTTGCTCCTCTTCATCTTCCCTTCTTCTCTCTTCCCTAAATCTCCCCCTCCTTCCAGGCTCAGCTCAGGCATTTATAACCCACTCTCTAAAAAGACCTCTGCCTCTTGACCATGCCCTGAGCTGGTCCTGCCTTGCTCCCTACTCCCTTACAGACTTTTAAGACCAATTGGTTTTCACTCATCGTACCTTCACTCTGTTTGTTGAAGTAATGCCCAAGTTCTTGGCTCCAACCCCCAGACATGGCTACTGATTGCTGTTGAGAGTCTATCTCTATGAATCCAAAGGTGAGCGGGTGCCATCTGAGACCCGCCCTGGACTCTCCACCATTGCCATCCATCTCAGGAGGCTGCGATGGGTGTCAAGAAGATGAGGGCACTTGATCCTTTGTAACAAGTGAGGTCACTGGTCCTGGGAATTTTCTTAATAAAACCCAGGGCTTATCAAATCTGTGAGTATATCGTTTAACATGATAACATCTTACAGGTTAGAAAGTTAAGACTTTACCTTTGCTAACATTTTAAGAACTTTGCATGGCCATGTAAACTATTTCATGCTGCTCAGAAACTTGGATGTACTATTATACAATTTTCTTGTATTAAGTCCCCTAAGTAGAGAAATACATTTGTTATATTTTAAGTAAGTAAATCATATATTGTATACATATATATACACACACACACATACACACACACAGATACATATATATGTGTTAGTTGGTCCATCGTGTCACACTCTTTGTGATCCAAAGAGTCACACTGTAGCCCACCAGCCTCCTCTGTCCATGGGATTCTTAAGGCAAGTATCCTGGACTGGGTTGCCATTTCCTTCTCTAGGGGATATTTCCCACCCAGGGATCGAACCCACATCTCCTGTTGCAGACAGATTCTCTACCATCTGAGACACCAGGGAAGCCCATATATATACCTACTTTTTTTAAAAAAAAAAAAAGTTCTTTATTCCTGCCCAAAGGGCCCATTTTCTTGTTATTTAAGTTTGTGTTAGAAATGCATTTATTGGATTTTGAAAATTTAGTTTTTCTGGACTTTCATGGCAGAAGTCCACTTGCAGTTTGAAATGCCACCAGCACCTCTCTTCCCTTCTCTCATAATTGATCTGCTTCCAAATTTAAAATGTAGTTGCAGCCACACCAGCGTCTGGCGGGGGCCATGTGCCCTAAATCACGGCCATGTCTGTCATCTGACCCTTCCTCCCCCAGTCTGTTGGAAAGCCCATGCACGCTTCTTCCTCTAACCTGGGATCAAACGATGTTTCCCACCCAAATCTGATTAAACGCTCCCTCCCTCGCTGCAGCCCATATGGCATGGAAATGCAGGCTGCCTTTCTCATTTTTCCAGACTCCAGGGTCAGACAGTGCCCAGACACGCAAATAATAGTCAAATTATACAGGAAGTTGTCAGAGGAGCCCGAACACAGACAGAGGCAACCCCTGACCCCACAACTGGTCAAAGGTCTGGTTCAAGTTTCTCCTTCTTAATCTGTCACCACAGCAACATTAAAAACAGCCCTTTGAATGAAACCATTTATAGATTCTGCTCTTTTTTTTTCTTATTACAGAAGTTTTGCTTTTACTGCAACTTTGAATCTTACTACTTTCAAATGACACTAACAATTCTCATCTGAGAAGACATATTTATAATATTAAAAGATGAGATTTTTTTTTTTCTCTCTCTCTCTTTCAGGAAAGGCCCCAACTTAGGATATTTTCTCCTCACTAAATTTAGATGTAGACCTTTTTTTTTTCTTTCCAAGTCAGAAAAGGCACTGATAAATATGACTGTCTGCCTCACACACATCCAAACTTTGAGCATCTCCCCACAATCCTAAAAATATTTTAAGATCCACAGCAGGCTGCAAGGAAATGAACAAAAAATAATACAGTGGAATAAGGAGACATTGTCATCCAAGAAAGACAAGGCGGCAAGATGTAGGAGAATTCCCAAAGTCGTATTTAAAGGCCAAAAAGAATTTGTTGAAATGCTACAGCGGTGAAGATAAACCCTGATGTTTTCTAAGCCCTCCTCTGTGATAACAGACCTTGCCTTCTTGTGTCCAGAGCAGAAGGGGTTGCAGAAGGGAAAGCTGGTCATGTGAGTCCACGTTTTTTCTGTTTTCAGGATGATATCAAGATAGCCATATCAGTGATTGAAAATGCAAAACATTTGTGCTTTCTATGTCCTGTGTGTTTTTTAAATTGTGATTGATGATGGTCTCAGTGACATTCCCTGGGTCAGCCTCTGCTGGAGGAAATTGATGGTGATCCTGGCATGGACACTGAGAAACATGTGAGGAAGAATACTCACGTGCTGGACACACTCCAGTGAAGATCTCTGAAGAGCATAGACGGGAGGGAATAGGTGGGCCTTAATCCTCACAAGGAGAAGGATCTCGGTCCAGTTCATTTCCTGATAAGCCCCAAACACTTAAAACATTGGACTGACACAGTCAATATTTTTTGGATAGATAAATCAATTAATATATTGCCCATTTTAACAATTTTTTAAAGATTGTTTTCTTGTGTGGACAGTTTTTAAAGTCTTCACTGAATTTGTTACAATATTGCTTCTGTTTTATGTGTTTGGATCTTGGGCCCTGAGGCGTGTGGGATCTTAGTTCCCTGACCAGGGATTGAAATCACACACCAGGCATAGGAAGGTGAGATCTTAACCACTGGACCACTGGGGAAGTCCCAAAACAAACAGTTTTTAAAAGTGTTAGGGGCTATAAACCATTCAGGGAATATTAAATCCCTCAGGCATATACCAAAAAGAGTGAGCAAGCTGGAATTCTACTGTATCAGAAAAGGATTCTGTAGATTATGAAAATCCAATAATTATTCAATTAAGCAATTAGGAGGTTGCTATTTTCACCTTAAATTTCTAGATGTAAGCAGGGAAAGGCTGGAATAGTAGCAGCTTCACGATACCATTTAACACTCAGATTCGTTGTATCTTTCTGCTATGCTATTCCATTATAAGTATATCAACTGCTGCTCTCCCGTTATAAACTACTTTCTTAGAACCAACATCATGTCTATATTCAAAGTGGAAAGAAGGAAAGCTAACTGGGAGTAGCCATATTTGTCCCTTTTATAAAAAAAAAAAAAAAATATATATATATATATATATATATATATACCTTTTCCCTAAAGACCATCTAGGGACCCCCAGTCTTAGTCATGTCTTTTGCATAAATTCAGATCTGACAGGAAGGGTTTCTTGCTAATGACAGAAAGATAGTGCCCTGTTACTTAGGACATTCCAGTTGTTTTAGGAGATGAACTGAGAACACCAGGAACTAAGGATTAAGACCAAATAAATCATCATTTTTCATTATACCTTAGCATATGAGTAATTAACTGAAGATACAGGGATAACAGACATCAAAATCTACTCCCCACTGAAAAGCTTGGTGGTCCAAATCCCTTTGATGTGACTCAGGCAGACCTTACTATATAGACTGCAAAGGCCATGAGTTGGACTCTCCTTGAACCTGGATGTATGATACCTGGGTCCATCACTCTACTGCATGGAAATCTTGCAAATAAGACATAATCCAAACTCCAACATGTAGTATAGGACTTGTTATGCTGTGATTTCTGTCCATACACAACTCTTTTACTTGATTCTTGCCATCCTTCCAATCTCTTCTTTAAACTCAACCTCCTTTCAACCCCTAAATTTTTGCACATACCAGAACCTCAGCCAACAACACCACCTCCTGCCTTCTTATCAGTCCTTGAGATGTTGGCTCAGATGGCCTTTCCTTTAGAAAGCCTCCTCACCATCCCAGAGAGATGGGGAGATGGGGACCGGTGCCCCCCTTCCCCCGCTGCTATCTCATGACGTGCGTCACCCTGTGCTCTCGTGGCTTTCAGAACAACGTCCTCAGTACAGTGAGGCCCCCTTTGACCTCTAGAGCCCCTTGCACTATCACTAGTAAGGGCTACAGGGGTGTAGTAGTACATAAAGCAGAGAACATTCCCTGTTATCCTGAAGTTCATGCTCTAGTGGAGAAGATATTTAAAAACATAGTAAGTAAATTATATCATATACTCAATATTAGTAATTACTAAAAACTGGGCTTCCCAGGTGACTTAGTGGTAAAGAATCTGCCTGCCAATGTAGGAGACATGGGATCAGTTTCTGGGTCAGAAAGATCCCTGGAGAAGGAAATGGCAACCCACTCCAGTATTCTTGCCTGGGAAATCCCATGGGCAGAGGAGCCTGCAGGCTACAGACCATGGATTCGCGGAGGAGTCAGACATGACTTGGCAACTAAAACAACAACAGAAACAATAATAATAGAAAAAAGCACAGCAGAGGATGAAAGGAATGTCAAGAGTGGGGAAAGTAGACACATTAGGTAAAAAACACCAAAAAAACCTTCACTTAAACATTGTGCTGAACTCATCTATCCAGTCATCCATTTACCCATCCATCCATCCATCCATCCAACCATCCATCCATGCATCCATCCACACATCTATCTATCTGTCCATCAATCCATTCATCTATTCATCAAGTCACTCATTCATTCATATTCCTTCATCCATCATCCTTCCATCCTACTAACCAACTAGCCATTCTTTCATTTATCCATCCAGTTATACAAAAAGAAGTATGCATTTGATATTTTACTTGTTCATCCATCGATCCATCCATCCATCCATCCATCAAATTATTCAGAAGTTAATTGGTTCATTTACTCATTCATTTATTCACCAATTCATTTATTCATCCATAAATTTAATCTATTTACTTATTTTTTTTCAAATATCCATTCACATAACAGATATTCATTGTCTATCATTACCATAACTCTTTAATTATCCTTCAGCACTAGAAAAAACAAAGGGGGTGTGAGTGAGGCAGTCACAGGGAAAATTTCCCAGGCCATCCCAATTGTAAATTTCAAATGTGTTTGATCTAAGCACCCGTGTCCTTGCTGGAGCCTCTGCTTGGACCCTAAGTGCTGGCAGTGAGCTCCTGGGATGTCAGATAAAGGGACAGAAGTAGCAAGTGCTTTATCACAGCCTAATACTACTAAAAGGATGTTATCAGGCTTAACCCTGTCACCTTGAACCATAAATAAATAATGCACACCTTTCACAGTTAATATTCATCTACACTGTCTCCATATATTATTTACCAAAAGGTGTAGCTTCTCCCTAGGTCCAAAAGCCTTGGCTCCACAGTAAAGGCCATGCTGATTTCAGGGAAAATATTAGGGTGCATTCACACTTTGAAGCTGAGTTTACCTGATGTTGTTGTTCAGTTGCCAAGTCATGCACGGCTCTTTGCAACCCCACAAATTGCTGCACACCAGGTCTCCCTGTCCTTCACCATTTTCTGGAGTTTACCTACCCAACCTCAAAACATAGAGTGGGATAGATAGATTAGTAAAAGAGAAAAGTAGGCAGCACATGGCAATAATCAAAAGCAAGATCAATATGCACATTGATCAGAAACCCAATGCATAAATGAAAGTAATCCCACAGACTACCAGAGTTTAAGTTTGGAAGCAAGCATAGAAGTTAGGGTTTTATATCCTGAGGGACAACATTTTTTCTTTAACCTACTATATCTGCAGTATTATTATTTTAGCATGTAATCAATGTAAAATATATTGATAAGGTAATTTATATTATTTTCTTTGTACTAAAACTTCAAGTGCCAGTGTGTGAATTTGACACATATGTGTGGGTGCATGCTCAGTCACTCAGTGGTCTCTGACTCTTTATGACCCCGTGAACTGTAGCCCATCAGGCTCCTCTGTCCATGGGATTTTCCAGGCAAGAATACTGGAGTGGGTTGCCATTTCCTTCTCTAGGGTATCTTCCCAACCTAGGGACTGAACCTGCTTCTCTTGTGCCTCCAACATCAACAGGCAAAATTTTACACATATGGAGCATTTCTTTTCAGACTAGCTGTGTTCAGGTTGTCAATAACTCTATGATGCCACTGGCTATTAATTGGATATCATAGGTCTGAAAGTTGAGGGCCAGAGGGAGTAAAATGTGGGGAGGGAGATGACGAATGCTTTTTCTCATTGGACAGTAGAGGACCACTGGGCATTGATGCAGAAATAGGTCATTTAATATCCTAGTGACCTTCTGAAGTAGGCACTTTTATCCCTTTTGTATGCACAGGGAAGCCTAGTGCATAGGTACATAGGTACAGACAAATTCAGTGACCTGCCCACAATGGCAGGGTCAGGAAGCAGTTGCTTGTGAACTAGAACCCAGGATGCTGAAAGTCGTGCAGCAGCATGCACCTGATGCCTCTCTGGATATCAAGCTGTGAGCAAGGGAAGCACACGTTCTATGTGCCTCTCAGCCCAGGACGTGTGCCCTCTCCCTCTGCCATGACTTCCTGCCTTGCACAGTGGCAGGGGAGCTACTCCTCATGTTGTTGCCACTTCGCCAGCTGGTGCCATCACCTCTTCCCCCTTCCTTTCCCTGGTTCCCCTGCTCCAGAAACCACTGATCTACATGTCCACTGCCCCGCCCTCGTTTCCTCTCAATTCTCAGTGGCCCTGGGTGGGGAGAGCCTCATTTCTCCAACATCTAGTGCATGATGACAGACAAATGGATCTTTGGAGCTGCCTACCAGGAAACCAAGATGCAGACAGTAAAATAAATTAAGAAAAAAAGTACCTTGTCATTTCCCTTGTTTGCTTCATCAACACTCCAGTAAATCACCAGAAAGCACTTAGCAAGGACACAAGCTTGTGATGTAAATAATAAGACCTTTTGTCTTATTAGCTCTGGAAGCCAAACTGGCTGCTTAGGCAAGAGGTGAGGGGTAGGTTTCCAGGTGGTGCTAGTGGTAAAGAACCCACCTGCCAATGCAGGAGACATAAGAGATGTGGGTTTGATCCCTGCATTGGGAAGATCCCCTGGAGGAGGGCACAGCAACCCACTCCAGTATTCTTACCTGGAGAATCCCATGGACAGAGGAGCCTGGTGGACCACAGTCAAGTCCACCAAGAAAGTGGACTTGACCGAAGTGCCTTAGCCCACATGCATGAGGGGTAGGTATCAATGCAGAACTTGGAGCTCAACATCTGGTCTTGGCTTCTCTGCCTGCTTCCTCCGAGCACTCATTCACCTCCACCTGAGTTTCCTCATCAGGAAGCAGAAAAATAATTCCCATGTATTAAATAGTTTACATACAAAGGTAATACATTACTTTGCTTTATAGAAGCCAGTCACTTTACACATATGCTATTTTATTTGTTTATCCATTCATTCAAAAAGCACCTATTGATCACTTCTAATGTGCCAGGAATTGTGCCTAGAGATTCAGTAATGTGAGATCTCAATCTGTTTATCCTCCCAGCCTTGAGCATGTAAATTCTATAGAAGCAGAGACTGAGTCCAGTAGGTTCTGCCTAGGACAATAGTGTCTGAATTTTGCTGATCAAAACTTATTAAGAGAACAATATTCCTGACTTCAAATTGTTCACATTCCAAATGAGGAAGACAGGCAGGTAAAAAGATGACATGGAGCTAGACTGTTGTTAAATTCTCATTTTTGTGGGTGGAGAGATACCAGATGTCATGAGAGACAGAGAAAGGGCACCAAATTTGGATTTTCAGTGTCAAGGCAGGCTTCTGGGAAGATGAATTTTCTAAGCTGAAATCAGAAGCATAGATAGGAGTAAGCCCAGTGAGGAGGGGATGTGGCTAGCTGCATAAGGATGATGGCAAGCTTTCAGGAAAGGCACTAACCTGTAGAATGGATCAGAAGTGCTGGGGCTGGAGAAGGTTCTCACCTAGGGCTCCAGGGTCCATAGACTCAGGACAGACAGCTGGGAGGTAATAGAGAAAGAAATACTTTTGGGCACCAAAACTTCAGCCACCTGATGCAAAGAGCTGACTCATTGGAAAAGACACTGATGCTAGGAAAGATTGGAGGTAAAAGGAGAAGAGGGTGGCAGAGGATGAGATGATAGGATAGCATCAGGAAATCAGCGGACATGAGTTTGGGCAAATTCCAGGAGAGAGTGAAGGGCAAGGAAGCCTGGCACACTGTAGTCCATAGGGTCGCAAAGAGTCAGACACAACTTAGTGACTGAACAAGATTTGGTTACACACAGACTGTTTCTGCCTTTCTTTCTGCTTTAGACCTAATGGCCATGGAAAAGTCATTGTCACTTCTCTGAGCCTCAGTTTGGTTTTTTTTGCTATAAAATGGGACTAACAATCCATACAACTGGAAGGTATTTTGAAGTCCAGTCCTGCCTGTGGAGTTTGCTAAATCAGTGTCATGTCCCATATATGTACATGTGCATGCTAAGTTGCTCCAGCCATGTCCAAATCTTTGTGACCCTATGTACTATAGCCTGCAGGCACCTCTGTCCATAGGATTCTCCAAGGCAGGAATACAGGAGTGGGTTGCCATGGAGCTCCTCCTGACCCAGGGATTGAACCAGCATCTCTTGTGTCTCCTGCATTGGCAGACAGGTTCTTTACCACCAGCACTAGCTGGGAAGTCCTACCTGGTGTAGTATTGCTGCTGCTTTAGGCTATACTAAAGCTGAAACTCCAGTACTTTGGCCACCTCATGCGAAGAGTTGACTCATTGGAAAAGACTCTGATGCTGGGAGGGATTGGGGGCAGGAGGAGAAGGGGACGACAGAGGATGAGATGGCTGGATGGCATCACCGACTTGATGGACGTGAGTCTGAGTGAACTCCGGGAGTTGGTGATGGACAGGGGGGCCTGGTGTGCTGCGATTCATGGGGTCGTAAAGAGTCAGACACGACTGAGCGACTGAACTGAACTGAAGCCAGATTTATGACCTAACTGAAAAGACAAGTCAAGTGATGCCTGTCTCACTTTTCACAATCATTGTGGCAAAAATATCTTCCTTGGATCTAACACCAGATACATGACAACAGAAAGTAACACTCATACGTGTGCATCCATGTTGTCCGAGCTTTGATCTGTGTGTTTGAAAGAAGTAAATGAAACTTTTGAGTTTCTTGTAGAGAATAAAGAAGAAAATATAGATAACCTAATGGAATACGTTGAGAGTGTATGTCCATGGAATGTATGTCAGAGTCAGAAAAAGACCAACAGTTTAAGGATTCCACTGGAAACTTGGAGTGTTTATGCATCTATATTGAACAGTGGTCACTGGATGGACATGCAGTGAAGCTGAAGCAGTAAATATCAGCAGCTGATAATAGTACATCATCCTTCAATTTAAAGTGTTAAAAGACAAAAGCAAAGCAATGAACAAGTTATCACTTGGGGTCTTCATAGTCACACTCAAATACAGACACCAACTTCATAATGAGGTTGACAAAATCAAATTTGTATAATTGATATTAACAGATATAACAAATACAAAGCTAATAATCAGGTTGATATGTACCTGAGAGCCATTGCTCATTCATTCATTCAAGAGTAACCCTGCCGAACTTCATGATAAGGAAGAACAAAAATAAATGTGAAACTCAAAATTGACCATGAATTAAAAGAAAATAATGTAAATACAATTTAAACAAAGTTAAGTGCTTGCTTTATTTAATGAATCATGGACCGAATGTCTCAAAGGATATTTCAGACAGGACCAAATTGCAAGGACTTTTCCGGCATGGACCAAATTTCCCAGACAGGGCCAAATTTTAAGGACCTTTTCGACATGGATCAAATGTCTCTATGGAAATTTTGGCCAGGAGCAAATAGCAAGAACTTTTTGGGATGAACCAAGTGTCTCAGCAGATGTTTTGAGCAGGACCAATGTCCTGCAAATCCACGGGCTTTTAACGTGCCCTTCAGACAATTATCTACAGCAGGGCTAGAAGAATAGAGGATTATTTGATGTTTAGATTAAAAATGCTTAACACATAGTAAAGCACTTAAACATTAGCTATTGTTTACCATACGGTTCTTTAGAGACATTGCCACTGTCTAATTTTGTATAGTTTTAAGTAACGGAGCTTTTGAGAACTGATTTTTTTATCCAACTTCAAATTTATGGGAATAAGACAATACTAGAATTTTCTAATGTTATCTACCATCCATATTTAAACGCATATATATGGAATTTAGAAAGATGGTAACAATAACCCTGTGTACGAGACAGCAAAAGAGACACTGATGTATAGAACAGTCTTATGGACTCTGTGAGAGAGGGAGAGGGTGGGAAGATTTGGGAGAATGGCATTGAAACTTGTAAAATATCATGTATGAAATGAGTTGCCAGTCCAGGTTCGATGCACGATACTGGATGCTTGGGGCTGGTGCACTGGGACGACCCAGAGGGATGGAATGGGGAGGGAGGAGGGAGGAGGGTTCAGGATGGGGAACACATGTATACCTGTGGCAGATTCATTTTGATATTTGGCAAAACTAATACCATTATGTAAAGTTTAAAAATAAAATAAAATAAAAAAAATAAAACATTCTGAAAGATGTTCAAAAAATAAATAAATAAAAAAAATAAAAAGCCTTGGACAGAGGAGGCTCTTTGAAGCTACCTTTGGACTCCACTCCCTGACACATTGGTCTGCATCCTGGATCAGGAGCCCAAAGCCAGTATCCCCAAGAGACACATCAGAATGTCTAGGCTTCTTCACTGGACTTTTCTTCCTGCTAAAAAAAAAAAAAAAAAAAAACTCTGACACTTGGTGAGATCAAAAGTCCATCTAGAACCAAAGAAAGAGCTTCTCTTTGCTGAATGTCTGTGTGGATTAATCAGAAGTCCTGGGGCTTAGTTCAGACTGGCTTCTGCCCTGTTCTGATCACCTAGGGTATCACTATCCTGATATGCAGAGAAATAAAGGAAGAGGGGAGAGGAGATGTGGGGAGAGGAGATTCAGGTAGGGAGGAAAAGGAAAGTAGAAAGAGAATGAGGAAACAATGAGAGATGGGTTAGGGGAGATGTAATAGAAGTGGGGGCTTAGTGGTAAAGAATCTGCCTGCCAATACAGGAGACACAGGAGATGTGGGTTCAATCCCTGGCTCAGGAAGATCCCCTGGAGGAGGAAATGACAACCTGCCTGGAGAACTCCATGGACAGAGGAGTCTGGTGGGCTACAGTCCCTAGGGTTACAGAGTCAGACACAACTGACTACCTGAGCAGGCACACATGCAGTAGAAATGAAAGGATGCAGGGAGAGAGAATAAAAGAAAGAGTGAACAAGAGAAGGGATGAGAAAGATCAAAAGGAAACAAGAATGAATCTGAGGCAGACTCTGGGATTGTTCTTGATTATCCAACTTTTTTTTTCTTGTTTTTTTAAATCCCAATTCAGTTCTCTTATGATATTTCTGCCTTGCTGGTAGTTTATTGGACCAATATCATCCCCTCTCTCATTGAGAAAATATCTTTTCTTCAAGTTATAGAGAAAATGAATATAGTTCAGAAGTTATTTTAGATGATATACCAAAAACAATTCACCTTTGTTTTCATCAGGGAAGATGCTTCTATATTAAAAAAAAAAAAAAAATGAGAGTTTACCTGGCCTCTGCTCTCCTTTCTGTGTGTTCACATGGATATGTACTGATAAAGGGGACATGGAGGCCCCAGGTAACATTTGATGGGTACTATCTGTCTAACTAGCATGCTCTAAATCCAGATACCACAGATCCAATAGCATAATTAATCTGCAACCCCCTAAACAAGTCTGTATCCTAGTTATAAAGATCCTATATTGGAATCTGGAATTTAAATGTACTAAACGTTACATTTGGACCTTAAAACTGGGTCGCCACCAAGAATGCCATCTTCTCAGTGCCATCCGAGATTTGCCAATTAACTTTTTTTTTAAATCTAAATTTGGAAGCAGGTCATTAGCATATCATTATTGATGCCACATGCAAGCTACTTTTTTTCCCCTCCAAGAAAAAACATAATAAATCACAGCATTTCCAGCACACATTTGTTAATATAAAAATTTCCATATCAATAATGCATCATTATTTGATAGGCACTGTCCCTCTCAAAAGATTTCAAACTATTGTTTCGTTCAAAAGCGCATGCTCTTGGTGGTAGGTTTTCTGGCAGCCCTGAGTAGTAGCTAAATCCAGAAAAGCTTTATTATTATTATTATTATTATTGCCATTATTGTTAATTTGTTAGCCTTAAGGTTCTACCACTGAAGTTGCCATCCCCACCAGGGCTGACCACGTCCCTCCCACTTTTTCTGAGGTCCCCGCAGTCCCACGCTCCTTAACACTGATCTTTTGACAGGTCTGTGTACTCAGGCAGGGAGAGACAAAAGAATATATTTCCTGATGAAGAGCCATCTTGAAGCTGGGCAGATGGATCTCTGATATAAGCTCTTAATTGGGGCCGCGGCTACATGACCTCTCAGGAGACAAAAGGTGTGTTCTCAGAGCCTCCGGGCTCACCTGCTCCTACACCCTTCACCCATCAGCCGGGTGCCTTTCAGAGTCCACCTTGAGCATGCAGAGATTGGGGTGGGGCGGGGGCTGTCTTTATTTCTGAGAGAGAAAAAGCAGCAGTTTAGCATGAAATATTCTCAGCTGGCAGATGGAAGGGGGCAGGTTGTCACTTCAGTAGAATCTGATCTGATGCTTAGGTAAGACCAGGGGACAAAGATGGAATTGTTCCAGCACCAACCAGCCAATACAGTAATTTGATGATCTCTTGTTTTGAGGGTGTATGAGGAGACTGGGGTGCGAGTGGGAGATGAGGAAGTGAAACTTATCCAGTTCAGTTCAGTTGCTCAGTCGTGTCTGACTCTTTGTGACCCCATGGACTGCAGCACTCCAGGCTTCCCTGTCCATCACCAACTCCTGGAGCTTGCTCAAACTCATGTCCATTGCATCAGTGATGCCATCCAAACATCTCATCCTCTGTCATCCCCTTCTCCTGCCTTCAATCTTTCCCAGCACCAGGGTCTTTTCCAATGAGTCAGTTCTTCGCATCAGGTGGCCAAAGTATTGGAGTTTCAGCTTCAGCATCAGTCCTTCCAACGAGTATTCAGGAATGATTTCCTTTCAGTTTGACTGAAACTTGCCCAAGTGCTTGTTTATTCCGGAGCATCTGTATCTGTCACTGTCTTCAAACCTCCAGCTACTCAGGCAGACTGTAGTGTCTTCACTTTCCAGATAAGGAAACCGAGGCTCAGTGAGTGAAAAAGTGAAAGTGTGAAAGTGTTAGTCCCTCAGTTATGTCCCATAGCCTGCCAGGCTCCTCTATTCATTGAGTTTTCCAAGCAAAAATACTAGAGTCGGTAGTCATTCCCTTCTCCAGGGGATCTTCCCAGCCCAGGGATTGAACCTGTGTCTCCTGCATTGCAGGTGTATTCTTTACTGTCTGAGCCAACAGGAAAAACCCTTCAGTGAGTAAAGTAACTTCAGTGAGTAAAGTAGCCAAATAGCAGATCCAGGGGTACAAACCCATATCTGCCTGACTCCAAAGCTTGAACCACTTCTAACCTGTTTTCATCTGTCTTATGTCCCTGGAGCAACCTCTCCCACCTTCCAGTTCAGGGCCTTCCAGTTCAGGTGTCGTTCAGTGAAAGACTATGCAGTGTATGGGTGCAGCCCACTATCAGCGCCTTCCTTCCAGAGAGGCAGACATTGAGACTCGGAGAGGTGATACTTCTCCAAAACTGTACAACTGACACCTGTTGGGGTCAGGATGCCAAGTCCAGGTGTTCCAGCCTGGGGTTTAATGTCCTTCCCAACACCTCTCCAAGCTATCTTGCTCTCTTTATTTCAGCTAGCACAGTGACCTGGCCTAGGAAGGGTCTACCCTGCCCCTTCAGTTATTCTGATCAAAAGAAAGCCTGTGATTTCATGGAGATTTCACTTCCAAAGTCCAACCCCCAAGCCCAATAGAACTGGACAACCACAAACTCAGAAAAGGTTAGGGATTCACTCTGGGTCATACTGCTTCTTAACCACTGGGTTGGGGCCAGATTCCTAATGTCCTAGCCCCCAAATCAGGGCTCTTCTCATGTACTAAGTGCTGAGCTGAAGACCCCAAGAGTCAGGGCTCAGGCCACGGGGTCCTCCATGGACTGGTTCCTGATGAAGTCCTTCCCACCCTTGATGAGAGTTGCTGGAGAAAAAATCCGATTTCTACTCATTCACTTCCTTATACTCTCTTCCCTCCCTCTCTCCTTTCTTCCTCCCCTCCTTCCTTCCTTCCCTTTTATCTCTCTTTCCTTTCTTTTTTATTAAAAAATGCATTTGGATTTGAAACAAAACTTGCAAAAAAAGTAAAAAGAATTTCTGTATACTCTTTAACCAGTTTCCCTAAGTTAATATTTACCACGATCTCTACGGATTGATGGATAGGTAGGCAGGCAAATCAATGGGCAGATTTGTATACACACACACACACACACGCTCAATATTATTTGTTTTCCTGAGTCATTTGAGAGTGAACTGTGCTCTCCTTTACCCGTAAATGCGTCAATGCGTGTTTTCTAGAAATAAGGATACTCTCCTATATCCCCATAGTACAACAATAAAACCAGGAATCCAGCACCAACATAGCATTACAATCTAACTCACGGATAGGATGCAAATTTTGCCAGTTATCTCAGTATTGTTCTTTATAGCAAAATAGATTTTCAGGTCCAGGATTGGATCTGGGATCCACACTAGATTTCGCTGTCCTGCCTCTTCAGTCTCCCTTATCTGAACCATCTCACAGTCTCCCTTTACCTGTCATGAACCTGCCGTTTGTGAGGAGCACAGGACAGATATTTTGCAGGATGTCCTTTCATTTGAGTGTGTCTGCTGCTTCCTGGTGCTTCAGTTCAGGAACTGTGCAGGAAACGCCCCAGAAGCAATTCCATGTCCTCCTGGACACACCATGTCAAGAGGCAAGTGATGGTGATTGGTCCCATTATTGTTGACCGTTTGGTTAAAGGTGCATCCGCCAGATGTCTGCACTGTAAAGGTGCCCTTTCCTCCTTCTAACGGAGAAGTATCCCATTGTAAGATACGTGGAAGCTCTGTATCATTTCTTCATCATCCTCTGGTGCCTGGGTCAGGTTTTACTATGATGCTTGCCAATTGGTGATTGCCTAATTCCTTGTTTCCTTCTATGTTTGGTAGCTGGCACCTTAGGGTAAGAAAGAGCTTTCTATTCTTGCCAGTCTGCTCACTCATTCATTTGTTCTTTCATTTATATTGATACAGGCTTAGGGATTTGTACTCATTCAAGTGTATACTTGCCTTCTTTCTTCATCCTCTCTCTCTCTCACACACACGCACGTGCACACACACACACACACACACACACACACACACAGGGAATGCAGATACTGGGAGAGTGGCAAGGAGAGCAGAGACTAAAACAGCATGGTGAGTTTTGAAAATCTGACCTCCGGATAGAGTCCTGCTGGGAGGAGGCTGGTGGGGGAGGCAGGGGCTCGAGTCCTGCTAAAAGGCTCTCTGATAGGGTTCGCTGTCTCTCCTGCCCTCAGCAGAGAGGCTTAAATATCTCCTTCTTGGACAAACAGATCAATACAAGCTTTTTAACATCTTCAATGAGAGCTCATTAATGCTCTCTGGGTGTCCTCCTGCAGCCGGGCTGACCTGCGAGGAGCAGGGAAACTGAACTGCAGACAGATAATTATCCCAGGGGTAACACTTCAGATCAGCGCCTGGCAGAATGTGAATTGTTTTCCTAATTATTTAGGACAGCAGCTAGTAGGAGTGCAAACTAATTGAAAATACATTATGATTTATCTGCGTTAGCCAAGCCAAGCCTGTGTGTTGGGTTAAATGCTCAAGGATGGGGGTGCTGGGTTCTTCCTCTTTGTGGCCCACCCCCTGGTCCCACAAACTAACACAGAGGTCTCCTGGGCCTGATGATGTAAAGGAGGAGAGAGAACTTAAAAAAAATATTCTTAGAAGGAGATAAGAACAATGAAGGCATTTTCCAAAGACTCATGGACAACCTATCTTTTGGGGAATTCATTCTTTGAGCACTTAATACTTGGTTCCCATCACTTTTGCTCATGGAACTCCTCTTGTCAAATGTCTTTGACTTTTTGACCTCAGCTTCTCCTGAGAGCAGACTTTCCTGCAAAAAGGGTGAGTGATTGTCTGAGGCTCTGTACATGTCCCTTCACAAAATCTCATAGAATTATAGTTCTTTTCGGGGGGTTAGGCCAGGCAGTAGTCTGTTTTGCATGATAAACTTCATTATTTTGGGACCATGAGAATCATAAACACCTTGTCCTTTGTTAAAACTTTTTATTTCACATTGAGGTGTAGCCGATTAACAATGCTGTGATAGTTGTGGGTGACCGGCAAAGGGACTCAGGCACACATACACATGTATCCATTCTCCCCTGAACTCCCCTCCCATCCAGGCTGCCACATGACTTTGAGCAGAGCTCCTGTACTACGTACTATACAGGAGGTCCTTGTCGGTTATCCATTTTAAATACAGCAGTGTACACGCGTCCATCCCAAACTCCCTAACTATTCCTCCCACCTCCATCCTTCCTCCTGGCCACCATAATTTCATTTTCTAAGTCCATGAGTTTCTTTCTGTTTTGTAAGTAAGTTCGTTTGTGTCATTTCTTTTTAGATTCCACATATAAGGGATGCCTTATGATATTTCTCCTTGTCTGTCTGACTTACTTCACTCAGTATGACAATCTCTAGGTCCATCCATGTTGCTGCAGATGGCATGATTTCATTCTTTTTAATAGCTGAGTATATATGTGCCGCATCTTCTTTACCCATCCTTCTGTCAGTGGACATTCAGGTTGCGTCCGTGTCTTGGCTGCTGTAAACAGTGCCGCAATGAACACTGGGGTGCTTGCATCCTTTTAGATCATGTTTTTCTCAGGATATTTGCCCAGGAGTGAGATTGTAGTATATAGCAGCTCATTTTCTTAACTGTTATTGAGGCATAATTGATTTACAAAGCTGGGCCAATCTCTGTCATATAGCAATGACTATTATACAATATAGACATTCTTTTTTATATACTTTCTCATTATGATATATCACAAGATATTAAATATAGTTACTTGTGCTATACAGTAGAATCTTGTTGTTTATCCATCCAATATATAATAGTCACATCTGCTCACCCCAAATTACCTGTCCCTTGGTCCAGCTTTTCCTTTTTTGATCCAGTTACCAGGAAGCTCAAGGCTAAAGCTTCGGTTCAGCTTGATCAGGCAGGATCTTATGCCCTACATTTCCACAGGAATGTTACCAAAAGTGGAGTCTGGCTGCTCACTGCTGTAGAGCTAATATCTGAGAGGCAAGGTTGGTAGAAAGAAAAGTTTGCTTTATTCTGGAGACTGGCAACTGGAGTGGGTTGGAGGGGAGGAAAGATGCGGATCCAAAGGCTGAGTCCACCGCTGATAATCAGTGGGCATGGGCTGCTAAAGGGTAGTCTCAGGGGGTATAGGCAGAGGGAGGGGGCTACATGCAGAAACAGCACAGTCACCTCTGACAGTCATCTCGAAATTCGTCATCAGTGGTCTGACCAGTGTCATCTTTTTTGTTTTAATCTTTAGTTCCAGGGTCAGTCCAGGGCCTAATTTGAAGCCCAATTGCAACAGCTTATGTTGTGGCTACAGTCTGGTCACCAGGCAGTTAACTCCTTCCACCTGGTGGGTGCTTAAGCATCTACAAGACAGCTCAATGGACATGGCTCAGAGTGTTATTATCTATAGCCCTTAAGGGGAAACAAAAGGTTCTTGACTTTGTTTAATGACGAAACTATTATTATTTAGTCTTGTTTGACCATTTTCCTTCACTTCTATATGTTCTCATTTCTCCAATTAAAGATCTTCTGTGACTAAAGCTTTACTATAGACAAAAATCAGGCTGAGCACATGGTGGGGAAGGAACGTACGGTCCCACTCTGTTTCAGTAATAATAATCTTTAAATGCTGTTGGTCCCATTTATGATGCAAATACTATTTCTCCAGCTCAGAGGTTGAAGTGACAGAAGCAGTAAGTGTCAGGGCAAACTCCAGGGCTCATGTTGGATTACAACATAAAGCCATGCCGGGGTCTCCAGAGGCAGCCTGTTTACCAGGGCATGGTTTAGCACAGAGGTTGGAAAACTTTCTCAGTACAGGACCAGGTAGTAAATATTTCAGGCTTTGGGAACCATATGTCTCTGTCACAAATACTCAGTTGTGTCCCTCTAGCATAAAAGTGCCTAGAGACATTTCCGTGAATGAGTGCGGATGTGTTCCAACATAACTTCATTTATGGACACTAACATTTGAATTTCATATCATTTTCATGTGTCATAGAATATTAGTATTCTTTTGATTTTTTCATATGATCCCCTAAAAGATGCAAAAATCATTCTTTGCTTGTGGGCCACACAAAAATAGGCAGTAGACTGGATTTGGTTCATGGGTCATAGTTTGCTGATCCCTGATATAAAAAAAAATACATATATGTGGAATAGGAAAGAAGGGGATCCATGATTTTGGAGATTATGTTTCCTTGGAGATTATGTATGGGTGTGTGGATTACAAAAGATGATTAATATGTAATTGCTTGTGCTAAGTCACTTCAGTCGTGTCTGACTCTTTTCAATCCCATGGACTGTAGCCCATTAGGCTCCTGTTCATGGGATTCTCCAGGCAAGAATACTGGAAGGGGTTGCCACTTCCTCCTGCAGGGGATCTTTCTGACCCAGGGATCGAACCCGTGTCTCTTACATCTCCTGCATTGGCAGGCAGGTTCTTTATCACTAGTGCCGCCTGAGCTCACCAGAAGTACAAGTTAACTTATTTTCTCCATAAAACAAGTGACTTTACAAGCATACGATCACAAGCAAGACTGAGGTCAAGCCCATGTACTAAGGTAGAGTACGGGTCTTCACACAGACCACCTTTTATGGTGGTGTCCAGCAAACTTATTTTTCCTATTATTTTTGTCATCCCAGACAAACAAAGGGGTCCTTCAATTTCAACAATGGTTATTACTGATAACACATTTTTAACTTGATTGAATTTGGCCGGTTGGTGAGAAGTCAAAGAGAGAAAGCTCTCCCCAGCCCTATTTATTGTCACTTTTCCATTAGAAAATGCACATCACCATCAGCATTCACCATCGACAAAACCATCGCTACCATCACCTCTGCCAAGACGTCACACCCACCACCAACACTACCTCATCCACCACCACTGTCTCTCTGCCCCCACCACCATCTCCACCATTATCATCACCGCAGCCTCCACCACCATTACCCCATCGTCACCATGACAACCACCATCATCATCTTCAAACCATCTTCACCCTTTCCATAATCACTGCCACCATGGCCAGCTCCACATTTCATCTTCCACTCAAGATTCAGAGAGAAATGTGACTCTGGAGACCTTTTTCAAGCGTACAAAATTCTCCTTGCCCTTCCTTGCCTTCATTTATATCCAAGCCTAAAAGTGTATATTCCATTGACTAATTCCATTTTCATTTGTCATTCTAAGGACAGTCCAAACGTGAATTTTTTTTTAAAGATATCTCCTGACTCCTTATCCATAATAAAGAAAAAATTGCAGATATAAATATCAACTGATTTTGAAATGGTCAAGTAAATTATGAAATAGCCTAATGATGGTCTGCTGCTGCTGCTGCTGCTAAGTCGCTTCAGTCGTGGCCTACTCTGTGCGACCCCATAGACAGCAGCCCACCAGGCTCCCCCATCCCTGGGATTCTCAAGGCAAGAACACTGGAGTGGATTGCCATTTCCTTCTCCAATGCATGAAAGTGAAAAGTGAAAGTGAAGTCACTCAGTCATGTCCGCCTCTTAGTGACCCCATGGACTGCAGCCTACCAGTCTCCTCCGTCCATGGGATTTTCCAGGCAAGAGTACTGGAGTGGGGTGCCATTGCCTTCTCTAGTGATGGTCTAGATACAATTATTAAAAATATTTTCTTAGAATTTTTAATGTTTAAAATTAATGATATATAGTACTAATTAAAAGCTATACAATACATAGATGATAGTTCCAATTATGAGGAAAAATACAGAAAAAAAAAAACAAGAAATAAAACATACATCATAATGCTCATGGCAGTTTCAACTAGGTGATTAATTTATGATAGATTTTAATATTTTTATACTTGTCCACATTTTCTAATTTTTCTCTAATGAGAAAATATTTTGCCTATAATTTCAAAAATATTTTAAGGAAAGCATAAATGATCCTCTTTCACATTTCAAAGCACAATTAAAAAAAAAATCACCTCATCTGAGAAGTCTTCCCTGGCTCTGTTTGGAATTAATTCCACCTCTGTCATCTTTAGGTCACCAAGAAGATTGTTCATACCTCTCTCTATCAGACGTACTTTACATCATAACACATGCTGTTGATATTTCTATACCTGCCTATATCCATTCAGGTGAATTCAGACTAACTGCATACTGGGAACTTCGTTCCCTTCTTTCCTCTTTCTTCCTCCTTTTCTCCCTTCCTTCCCTTCTACCTCTTCCATCCATTCTCTTTTCCTCTCACAATATTTATTGAGCATCTATTATAAGCCAAGAATTATTCCAGGTTTGACAGAGGATAGTGAAAAAGTTGGCTTAAAACTCAACATTCAGAAAACTAAGATCATGGCATCTGGTCTCATCACTTCATGATAAATAGATGGGGAAACAATGGAAACAGTGACAGACTTTATTTTGAGGGGCTCCAAAATCACTGCAGATGGTGACTGAAGCCATGAAATTAAAAGATGCTTACTCCTTGGAAGAAAAGCTATGACCAAACTAGACAGCATATTAAAAACCTGAGACAGTACTTTGCCAACAAAGGTCCATCTAGTCAAAGCTATGGTTTTTCCAGTAGTCATGTATGGATGTGAGAGTTGGACCATAAAGAAATCTGAGTGCCAAAGAATTGATGCTTTTGAACTGTGATGTTGGAGAAGACTCTTGAGAGTCCCTTGGACTGCAAGGAGATCCAACCAGTACCTACTAAAGGAAATCAGTCCTGAATATTCATTGAAAGGACTGATTTTGAAGCTGAAATGCCAATACTTTGGCCACCTGATGCAAAGAACTGACTCATTTGAAAAGACCCTGATGCTGGGAAAGATTGAAGGAAGGAGGAGAAGGGGATGACAGAGGATGAGATGGTTGGATGGCATCACCAACTCAATGGATGTGAGTTAAAGTAAACTCCAGGAGTTGGTGATGGACAGGGAGGCCTGGCATGCTGCAGTCCACGGGGTCACAAAGAGTTGGACATGACTGAGCGACTGAACTGAACTGAACTATTCTGGGCATTTGAGACCTACTGGTGAAACAGACAAATATTATGCCCTCACAGAGCATATTGAACTCTATACTACACTGTCTGGTAGGGATATAGAGATAAACAAATACAATAGAATAAAATGTCATTATTGCTGAGCAGTTTCCTTTTCCCTGTAATCCTCTCTCTTTCTGCAACACACACACACCGTGGGCATCACACAGACCCCAGCTGGAAGGGTGGCTACTGATGAGGCCTGAGCCCCACTCCTTGCCACGGAGCTTAGGTTTCACGGGTCCAAAGGGACACCCATGAGAACACCTGATCCCTTTTCCCTCAGCAGCTCCCCAGGGAGCAGGGATGCAGGACTGAGGCATGAGCACCTGTTCACCAGCAACTGGGCCAGATTCCCACCTCTGAGTCCAGACAGGCCACTTCCCTGCCAGAGGACAGCCTGGGGCCAGCTCTCCCCAAGCCTATTAACAAGGTGTCATCAGCCAGCCCTCTGGGGCAGCCCTTTGACTCCTTTGAGAACCAGGGGAGTTCTCCAGCCGCTTGGAGGGAAACTTAACAGGATGTGTCTTTGGTCCACAGCAAATACACCTACAACCTTTCCTGCTCACAGCAAAAACAAAACAAAACAAAACAAAACAAAACTTGCATCTTAGCCTTGGACAAGAAACATGAGAATAGAGAAGACCACTCTTACCCAACTGAACCATCACGTGTGATCCTTAAAACTTCAAAACCCATCAACATTTAATTTAATTTCACTATTTATATGTATCCCACCTCCCCCTGCCCTGCAGTACTAGAGAAACCTGCCAAAAATGTACCTGAAACAGCCGAACAGATATGAGTAAAGAATTTAGGAAAATTGGGAAATATTTCAGTAGAAAGATCTTCTGCTGGGATGAAGTGAGTGCCCAAAATGAGAGTCTTTTTTGGAAGTCACATATGGTCTTGGGTTTCCTCAGGATTGGAGAAACAGGGTTATTTACCTGAGTCTCTGCATCTATGACATAAAACAAACCATTTCCTCCAGAGTAGTCTTGTTTCTTCTGAAAAAAGAACCTAGAAATTACTTCTGAGGCTTTTCAACAGTGCCCCTCCCCCCAAAAAAATCAGCCAGTAGTGACCACAGCCTCATTTTTAGGGCGTGGCTTTTCATATGAACCCTGAGAGAGGGCTGGTGCTTGGTGTCACTGCTGGTACAGAGGATTGATGGTCAAATCAACTCAAAGCAAATTCCTACAGAGTCGTGACTCTTAGATGGGCTGACCTAGGATAGGAGTGAATTCCAGAATCTCCTGGAGAAATGTCTGGGTAATGATTCTCCCAGCTTTATTATGGATGGGAATAAGGGCAGAGAAATGAAGGATGGACTCCTTACAAATTCTGGACATCTCTTCAAGGTCATGAGCAAAAGTACTGCCTAGTATACTTCTGAAACAGGCAGGAAGGAGCAGGGCACAACTTCTAAAAGAATGATATAGCCCTTAAGAATAGGACACAGACTGGTTGGAACAAACTAGGTCCAAGATGGCAGAAGATTCAATTTCCAGTGGACCTTGAATCTCATTAAGTGCTCACTATAATACAGCTATGTCTGCTTTATTGACTATGCCAAAAGCTTTGACTGTGTGAATCACAATAAACTGTGGAAAATTCTGAAAGAGATAGGAATACCAGACCACCTGACCTGCCTCTTGAGAAACCTGTGTGCTGGTCAGGAAGCAACAGTTAGAACTGGACATGGAACAACAGACTGGTTCCAAATAGGAAAAGGAGTACATCAAGGCGGTATATTGTCACCCTGCTTATTTAACTTATATGCAGAGTACATCATGAGAAACACTGGGCTGGAAGAAGCACAAGCTGGAATCAAGATTGCTGCAAGAAATATCAATAACCTCAGATATGCAGATGATACCACTCTTATGGCAGAAAGTGAAGAGGAACTAAAAAGCCTCTTGTTGAAAGTGAAAGAGAATGAAAAAGTTGGCTTAAAGCTCAACATTCAGAAAACTAAGATCATGGCATCTGGTTCCATCACTTCATGGCAAACAGATGGGGAAACAGTGTCAGACTTTATTTTCCTGGGCTCCAAAATCACTGCAGATGGTGATTTCAGCCATGAAATTAAAAGACACTTACTCCTTGGAAGGAAAGTTATGACCAACCTAGATAGCATATTCAAAAGCAGAGACATTACTTTGCCAACAAAGGTCCATCTAGCCAAGGCTATGGTTTTTCCAGTGGTCATGTATGGATGTAAAAGTTGGACTGTGAAGATAGCTGAGCACCGAAGAATTGATGCTTTTGAACTGTGGTGTTGGAGAAGACTCTTGAGGGTCCCATGGACTGCAAGGAGATCCAACCAGTCCATTCTAAAGGAGATCAGTCCTGGATGTTCATTGGAAGGACTGATGCTAAAGCTGAAACTCTACTACTTTGGGCACCTCATGTGAAGAGTTGACTCATTGGAAAAGACCCTGATGCTGGGAGGGATTGAGGGCAGGAGGAGAAGGGGACGACAAAGGATGAGATGGCTGGATGGCATCACTGACTCGATGGACATGAGTTTGGGTGAACTCCGGGAGTTGGTGATTGACAGGGAGGCCTGTCGTGCTGCAATTCATGGGGTTGCAAAGAGTCGGACACGACTAAGTGACTGAACTGAAATGATAATACATTAGCTAAATGACACACCAGAAGGTGCCATGTCAGCTCCAAGGCTAACTATAAAAAGCCAAATGAAAGTGAAAGTCACTCAGTTGTGTCTGACTCTTTGCGACTGCATGGACTATACACTTCATGGAATTCTCCAGGCCAGAATACTGGAGTGGGTAGCTGTTTCCTTCACCAGGGTATCTTCTCAAACCAGGGATCGAACCCATGTCTCCCACGTTGCAGGTGGATTCTTTACCAGCTGAGCCACCAGAGAAGCCCATAAAAAGCCAAAGGTGGTCCAATTCCTGGATATCTCTACCCCTTCTCCAAAATACTTGGAATAATCCTCCCACTCATTAGACTATGAAATTACTCAGCCTATAAAATCTAACTACTCAAAATTTCAGGGCATTCTGTCTAGGTAATGTGAGTCTCTCTAAATAAATGTGCTTTTTACCTATCACTTTTCTCTTACTGAATTCTTTCCATGATGAGACATAAGGAGCCTGAGCTTCATTAAGTCCTGAGACCTGTGATTTCAATTAAAATACTTAAGTCTCCATCTGAGTTGTGTGGTTTCACTTCCATCAAATGGCAGTAATGTCAGTGGAGTCTGTGTGATGTAGGCTCAGTAAGGACTTTTTCTTGGGTACTGGGGACATCCAAGAGCAAATGCCAGGACTGTAGCTTTTCGTAGGCATGTAATGTGAGGACTGGATTTCCCCAGTGACTCAGAGTTAAACCACCTGCCTGCCAATGCAAGAGAGGTGGGTTCAATCTGTGGGTTGGGCAGATCCCCTGGAGAAGGAAATGTCAACCTACTCCAGTACTCCTGCCTGGGAAATACCATGGAGAGAGGAGCCTGGTGGGCCACTGGATAACAAAAGACTTGGACATGACTTAACAGCTAAACAACAACAGCAACGTGAAGACTTGTTCTCAGGCAGAGACCCTAGAGCAAGTCTCCCTGAACTCAGGTCCCAGACAGCCACTTACCAGCTTGGGTAAATCACTTAAGTCTCTTAGCTGAGTTTTGTCATCTGTCACATTGGGGTAATGGAATCTTCCTCATGCCATTATATGTTTCAGTGAACTCCTACATATTAGAAGAGTCTGGAATACATTGTAAATTCTTAATGTGCTTATATGCATATCTGTGGGCATGTGTTTGGGTCGTGAGAACAAATGAGGGGCTATTTTGAAAGATACTTGAAGAACTTTTTATTCCAATGCAGGGTAGGCAAAATTAACCTTCAGGAGAGGATTGGTTTTATGTTTGAGAAATTACTTTAATAGCTTTGTTGGTTATAAAGGCTGAAATCCTAGTTTTAAGGGATTGATTTGAGACAATAAGGAGATACAATTCTCTGTATAAGAATATTATTAGCTCTCCCCATTCCTTCCTTCCTTCCTTTTCTCCTTCTTCCTTCTTTTCTACCACATATAAGCATATAAGTACTGTCAACCGAAAAAAATGCACCATTAAAAGTTGAGAATTATGTTTTATTTGGTGAACTTTCTGAGGACTTAAGCCCAGGAGTTAGCCTCTCAGATAGCTCTAAGGGATTGTTCTGAAGATGTAAGGGCAGAGACAGGATAGAGTTTTTTGCAACAAAAACCAGGTAATTGGAACATTAAAAAATTATTACTAATTAAAGTAAAAACAGACATATCAAGTTAATGACTTGAGCACTCTTCTATGTATGGGAAGATGCGAGAGTCTGGGCTCATTGAAATCATTCCTTTGATGATTAATTACCTAGGTCCAATATGTTGCTTTTTTTATCATTCTGAATCCCCTCAACTGGTACAGTCAGTTGGCTTGATGGCCTTAATATCCTTTTTTTATTGATATGGCAGGTGACATTCTTTGTCCATAGTGTGAAATGAATTGATGTTTTATCTCCTCTAAGAGTGAAGAATTGATCGGGGATAGTTTCTAATAACTCCCTGGACCATGACAGAGGAGGAAGTCCCTGAAAGGAGCACGAGATGGACACCAGACCCATGCAGGTGGCAGGGGCTAAGAAGAGGCATTTCAGAGGACACCATGCTGGGGATGGTCAGCTTACTCTGTGAGGTGTGTCTGATATACTTTGTGAGATCCAACTCCAGGGCTTCCCAGGTGGCTCAGATGCTAAAGAATCTGCTTGCCAATGCAGTAGACGTGGGTTCAACCCCTGGGTAGGGAAGATCCGCTCAAGAAGGAAACAGCAACCCACTCCAGCATTCTTGCCTGAGAAATCCCCTGGGCAGAGGAGTCTGCAGGACACAGTTCATAGGGTCACAGAGTCAGACACGATTGAGCAACTGAGCATGCACAGAGGTATCCAGCTTTGAGTGGTCCTTCCTTGGGTTGCAGTCCTCTTGGCACCTCCTTAGTATTTCCATAAAAATGGTTAGCCATTAGCAATTGGCCTTTCATTGGCATTGCCTTGGAAAATGAGTCAAGGATGTTGTCTGCCTTGCAGATGAGCAGTGGGGAAACAGGTAAAAGTTTATGGGAAGGTGGTGAGGAATGAATGGTCAGAGAAGAAAGAGCATGAGGCAGTGGCTCTCGTAGTGATTGGCCAGTTGAGGCAGAAAGTTCTAGGGTAAGGGGAGCACTAGTTTCTGCAAAAGCATTCTTGATATGACAAGGTTGGGGACCCTGAGAACACTTCAAGTGAGGTTAGAGAACACACAATTCCTGGAACGTAGCATATGATACACTCAAGCTGTGTTGGCTGAGTTGATTTGTGCTGAATTGAAAGAAATGGGACATGTCACTTTATCTTTAAACAAACATATCCATTCATTTGTCTGTCTCATTTGAAGACATCCACAGGTACTTAGGAAAGAGAAAAAAAAAAGTTCTCCCAGTGCCAGGAAGAAGTGCCCCACACAACAATAGTTGAACACACACAGCTATGATTTGAGTGTGCTGGGGTGCTGGGAGATGCAGGGAACTGGAAGGACCAAGTCTCCAGGGAATGAATGGCACTGGCGGTTGTTACGAAGCTCAGAGATGTAAGCGGTAACTTGGACTCATGGACCATCTGACACCAATTTTAAAGATAAGATGTTTTGCAGTGTGACTTCTCCAGGAGGCCTGGGAGGGCAATTTTCTTAAAGCCCTCCTTTGGTGTCCTCACACCAAGCTGGGAGTACAGCAAAGATCTTGTCCAGGCTGAGTTTTTAAGAAGAAGATGCTGACACAGATTTTTGAAACTTGGATGCTTATAGAAGGACCCTTACCTGAAGAGGAAGGAGGAGGAGACAGATGAGCAGACAGAAGGGCTGCACCAAGATGGGGGCCCAGCAAAGCCACAGCCAGCCCGTCTCTGGAAGGAACTCTGCTCCCGCAGGACCAGAGGGCCCCTATCCGATGGCCAGGTCCAGGTACCCCCACCAATCTCAGCCACCAGCTCGGGGCTCCCTCTGGAAACGGTGCAGGTCTGAGAGCTGGGGGCTGCCTTCCGGCCACTTCCTTGCCAGGCCATCTGGGCAGCCCATCTTCACATCTCCTTCAGGCCTTTATACACATTATGTTATTCACCTGCCACCACAATTCTTGGAGAGCAGTAACATCATCCTTAATTTACCTACAAGAAAATTGAGTAAGTTGCCCAGGGTCACACAGCTGCTACTGCTGCTGCTAAGTCGCTTCAGTCGTGTCCGACTCTGTGCGACCCCAGAGACAGCAGCCCACCAGGCTCCCCCATCCCTGGGATTCTCCAGGCAAGAACATTGGAGTGGGTTGCCATTTCCTTCTCCAATGCATGAAAGTGAAAAGGGAAAGTGAAGTCGTTCAGTCGTGTTCGACTCTTCATGACTCCATGGACTGCAGCCTACCAGGCTCCTCCGTCCATGGGATTCTCCAGGCAAGAGTACTGGAGTGGGGTGCCATTGCCTTCTCCAGGGTCACACAGACTAGGTGGCAAAACCAAGGTTTGACTCTTGGTCTGTAGCCAAAGCCTGCCCTTAAACTGAGGCTCCAGGACACCCTGGTTCCACATTTACAGAGCAGCTCTTGACACACAAAAACACCAGTCTTGTTCACCTAGTTCTTATGAACAACCTGCTTCAGTTCCCTTCACAGGAGCATCTGGTTCCCACAAGAAGCATCACCCCTTTAAAAAAGGCCTCCCTTTTGCCTCCATGGAGGGCGGTGTGAGAGCATCACCTTCCATGGGGATAAAATAGGCAGTAAGCCTCAGAAAGCAATCTCCTAAATGGCCCAACATCACCCTCAGATAAACCAAAAACATTGGCCTCATGACACTTCATCTCCAGGGATCAGAAAAGGGTTGGAAGTTCCCTTTCATTCCCCAAAGGAGAAGATGCTTGTACCCAAGGGTCAGAGTCCCCTGAAGGTCTGAGGAAGCCCCAAGTTCCTCCTTCTTGAGGGCACACAGGTGGCTTTGTCCCCAAGACTTTGTCAACTCAGGGGGATCTGGGCCCGAGGGACTCTACCACGCTTCAGATCAGGTGAATAGGGATCCGTGCACTCTGATCAAATTCAGGTTCATCGCCTCATCAGTCTGTAGGGTCGTGCTCAGGGCCACCTCTGTGCCACGCTGGGAGCCAAAGTGAATAAAGAAATTAAATATTCCTCTTGGTATCGCCCCCATGTAGAATAATCGTGTATTTAGTCGCGACGTTGGCTTCTCCGGGCACCTGTCTCTAGCAGCCTTATCGCGCTGTGAGAACCACCCTGTCCACCTGTCATGCACACAGCCTGCGGCGTCTCCGTATGGAAATAAGGCGGGCGCCACCTGATTGGGGGAGAATTTTTAATCTCGACAATTTGTGTCTAATTTTGGGGGTGCCCAGGCTGTCAGCGCCAGCCACCCATTCGTCTTCGAGGTCGACGCAGGTGGCAGCTGCCACAGCCTCAACCCATCTTTTTTGCATTATTGTTATTATTTTTTCCGGAGGAAAGGGGAAGGAGGGGGTCGGGGAGGGAGGGGGAGAAAGAATAAAATGAAAAACGCCGTGCTGCTATTTCAGTCGCATTTTCGAATCCTGTTTTAGCGCAAGAATTTAATTATACATATTTTCATCATTTCTTGTATTCTGACATATTAATTAAGGATGCTCTAATTCAGTTTCCGTAGCACCATTGGCTCAGCCTGTAAAAACATTTTCCCATTTTTGTACAAATAATAAGTCAAAAGGTAAAGGTAGCAACACTCTCCATTGCGTGCACCCCCTTCCTCAGTCACCCTCCTCTTTGTCACTGAGAAATGAGCTCATTGCTATTTTATCAATAGAGGGATGGAAGCTGGCCCCAGTTCCCATAATGCATGAGTCTATGATGCTCAGCAAACTGACCTCCCAAAGCTGCCTCCTCACAGAAGTGGCTGAGGGTCCATCCCCGGGGTGGATGTAGTAAGTAAGGACACAAGGGCCTGGAGTCCTCTGGGGACCATCTGAAGAACAGGCTGGCCGGACTGACCCCAGATGATGGATATATTTTGCACTCTGGAATGGACCCAAGCCTTTTCTCACCCTTTATCTCTAAACCCTGAACCATTCCAGGTGCCAGGTCAGTACTGTTATTCCCCCTCTACTCAAAGGTGCTTTGAAGGAACAACCAAGTGAGTTCTCAGAATGATACCCCTGAGACCTGGCCCTGGGGAAGAGGGGCCACAGAAGGCACCCTGGACAAGAAAGATCTAAACTGGTTGCTGGGAGACAAGGAGGATCCGCTGGGTGCAAAGAAGGGAGTTCAGAGAGAGACTAAATGGCTTGAGTTGGGGAAGAACAGACACTGCCCATAGGCTGGATGGAAGTTGAGAGGCATACGGGGGAGATGAGGGTGGGATGTGTATGAGAAGGAAAACACTACGAGGCCCCTCAAGAATGCTGGTCTTTCCCAAAGAGCACAACCAGGGCACCTGGATGCCTCAGGAAGGTGGGACATGGTCAAACAGCACCTGGACGCTTCAATCATGGGGGACACGGTCAAACAGGTGCTTCACAAAAGTCATTCTGCTGCTTTTCAAAATCATGTCTACAGGACAGACGTCATCGTAAACCATCAGCCCCAGCAATTTATTTACATTTCTTGGTGTGTATCAACATATGTGAGGTTTTTTGTTTTTTTGTTTTTTTCAGATCCTGTGTCCTGCATGTCTACTTAAGAGATTTGTTCACAGTAAAGACATTGGGAAGCCTCAGACCAAAACTGAAATTTGTTTGTAATCTACAGGAGGGCCCCAGAGTTAGAGGCAAGGAGTCAGAAGTGAAAGCATCATCCGGAGGGGAAGGAGAGAGATGAAATGAGAAGCAGAGCCAAGAGACCAAACCTGGGCAGCAAGGGAGCAGACCCAGAACCCCCTAGACTTGACATGGACACCAGTGGAGATTTATCCCCACTCTTGGGCTCCCACAGTGCATCAGTGGGTCTGATGGCCAGAGGTATGAGGTGGGGTGACAGTGGGGAGGGGGAATCAAGGCAGCAAAACCCCAGATGCCCCGACTTGGGAGAGAGGCAGTTTTTGGCTGCCTTTGGTTTGAACACAAACCTAAGAGAGAGACAACCCTGAAAGCAGGTCGCCGTGCCCCTTGGCCACTGGCAAGGCAGTTCTGAATTATTCGCTCACTGGGAAATCTGCAGTCATCTCCACTCTTTCAGACTTCCCTAATATACTTTGATTCAAAGCCGAAATGAGGTTTAAGCTGCTGATAGCATGCCCTGAACCTCTCTGGGAAAGCAGCACTGTGTGCTGATGCCGGAACGCAGGGAGAGGATTAGCATGTCTCGGTTCAGTTCTACTGCGGCAGCGCTGTGTTACTATTAAGAGGGACGGATTAATATCAAGTTTCGGGGATCTGGTTGCTTGCTGATACTGCTTAATTATCCAGATAACTGATCGGTATCCAAGCCTGAGTGGCAGAATACATCTCAGAGCCATCATCTTTTTTTTTTTTTTCCCCCTTTCTCTCGCCCTCTTTCTTTTTTTTTTTTTAGAAAAAAAATTTATTCATTTAAGTATGGCTGAGATACAGTTTTGAAGCTCTCATTAAACTTTAAGCACTAACACCAGCCTTTGGCTGTGTCTTGTTTGGCTTGACACGTTACAGGGGAGAAGGGGGCTTCACTAGTGGGCTGAGTGGTACAGAGTCCACCTGCCAATGCAGGAGACTCAGATTTGATACCTGGGTCAGGAAGATTCCCCTGGAGAAGGAAACAGCACCCCACTTCAGTATTCTTGCCTGGAGAATCCCACTGAAGAGGAGCCTAGAGGGGCCACAGTCCATGGGGCCGCAAAAGAGTCAGACATGCCTGAGTGACTAAACAAGAAGGAGGGAAGAAGGGGTGAGGTTTTCAGTGGCCCAAGGCGGCCAGGGGTCTCTTTCTCTTGCCGTGGCCATTGACTCCAGATTCTTCCTCTGCATTTGGAAAGTCCGTCTCTGAGACCCTGACCTTCGTCCCACTGTAAGGTACAGGGTGGCCCTTCTCCCCAGGCTCCCATCTCAGACTGGGAGCATCTGCTGGCCTGGCCCGGGTGGAGACTGGGGTGGCCAGGGCAGACTCCTGGGCGGGGGAGCCCGCCCCAGCGGCTCCAAGCCTTCTGTCTTGCCTGGTAATTTTATCCCGTGAAGACTCTTTTTTTTTTTTTACCTCTTCTCTCTTGCTCTCTCTGTCTTGCTGACCCTGCACCACTTGCGTTCGTTGTATGACTGCTGTCGCCCTGATTAGTGCTTTCTGGCTCTGGGGACACCCACCTGAGGCTGGGATTAAGGATCAAAGCAGCCAAATGGGGCTGCGGAGCGGTGCCTTCCTGGCCTGTAAACACCACTTAGGTCTCCATCTTCGACCCATCTGCTGCCCGGTCGTGTCGGATTCACTGTCTCTTAATTAGGCACTAACTGTTGGAGGAGGGCATGGCAACCCACTCCAGTATTCTTGCCTGGAGAAGCCCATGGACAGAGGAGCCTGGTGGGCTACTGTCCATGGGATTGCAAAGAGTCAGACACGACTAAAGTGACTTAGCACGTGTGTTCATCAGGCACCCTGCTAGCTAGGCACCCACTGCCAGGTCCCCCTGCCTTCGAGAGAAACCCCCGCCCCCTTTACACTGGAGGCGCCTGATCTTCTCTGGCTGAGATGGCTGTCACCTCCCTTTGGATGTCCGGCAGCTCCAACCAACTTCCAGCACCCAACAAGGCAGGAGGCTTCTCACTGCTGGGCTTTCCCAGAAGCCAAGACCTCTGCCTGGAAGGTCCATCCTCTTTTAGTAGGCAGCTCTTATTCATGCTTCAAAGGCAGCCTGTGTTCTCAGCCTCGGGCTCACCTGATGGTATTCAAGACTTCCAGTGCCTGGGCTGTACCCTGGAAGGTCTCAGTTCAGATGGTCTGGCCCTGGAATCTGGGCATCCTCTTCCCTCCATGCTTCCCAGGTGTCTCAGAGGAGGGGTCACCCTCTCTCCCTGGTCAGACTGAGCTCTTCTGGGGGTCCCTGGCAGAGCCCTGCCCACACCCAGAAAGATCTAAACAATCATCATAGCTGGTGCTGTGGGTTGAGGCCAGAGCCCTGTGTAAATTGCACCCTTTTGGCCACGACTTTGCGCAAGTGTCTCCCTGTTTACGAGGAGGAAAGCGAGACTCAGAGAGGTGGGGTAAGAAAGCCATTGTCTCTCAGGAGTGTGCCCCTCTCTGGTCCTTGTGATCCTCATGGGCAGGGATTACACTGGAAATTTCTTTTTATCCCTGTCCTGGCTTGAATTGTGGCCTCCAAAACCTGTGTCCAACCAGAACCTCAGAATGTGTCTTCATTTGGAAGGTCTTGGCAGATATAATTAAGGTGAACTCTAAGTGAGTTCACCCTGGGTTAGAAGGGCCCTAAATCCAATCACAAGTTGAAAAAAGAAGACACAGCAGACACAGAAACCCACAGAGGGCAAGGCCATGTGATGATGAGTGGAGAAAAAGATGAGAGTGATACATCTAGAAGCCAAGGACTGCCAAGGAAGTCACCTGAGGCTGGGAGAGCGACATGGAAGGGATTCTCTATCAGAACCTCCAGAAGGATCTACTTCCTGTCAACACCCTGGTTTTAGACTTCCGGCCTCCAGAAGAATGAGCACACACATTATTATTGTTTGAAGCCATCCAATTGTGGTGATTGGCTGTGGCAGCCCTGGAAAATGAAGGCCATCCTACAGCACATAGTGGGGTGGTCCCTGAGAGAGGGTCAGCAGGGCCCTGAGCAAGGAACCAATGCCAACACCGTGCTGCTCAGCTCCAGACCCACGGCCCCATCCTTCGATGCTGGGGTCGGAAGGACAGCTCAGGGGCCCTGAGGGACTTGCCCAGGGGGGGACACAGAAGCAGGAGGAAGGCTTCATTCATCTTGAGTATGGCTCTGATACCCCAGGTCTGGAGGCCACTCCCACAGAACATGTCACGTCTCCCATGAGAATAAGAGGGTAAGGTCAGGATGGAGGCTGAACGCCACATTCAACTTTTCTTAGCTCAGGCCAGCCTGTGTTCCCTCATCTCTCCATGTAATCATAGATTTCAGGTTGCCTCACTGCATCTTCCCTGGAGAAGGAAATAGCAAACCATTCCAGTATCTTTGCCTGGAAAATCCCATGGACAGAGGAGCCTGGTGGGCTGCAGTCCATGGGGTCACAAAGGGTCAGGCATGACTGTGTGACTAACATGCACACTGCATCTTAGAGTTTTGCTGATGCACCATGTTCCAGCTACAGGGTCTGGGGACAAGGTAGGGATAAACTAGGTCCCCTGCTCCCTTTTCTGCAAAATCAACTTCACTGTGTCTGGTTCATACATTAAAATTTTCTATATACTATTATTTGGGAGGAAAAGATGGAAGGTTTGCCTTCCATTGCTCAAAATAAATGATCAAGATGCCTTCCAGGGAGGCCTGGCATTCCATGAACTGGGAACAGGGAGAAAGACCCTCAGAACCTGAACTAATTGTCCAGGTGCCCTCTGGGAGCTCTGCTTGTCCTTCCCAGTGCAGATCAAAGGGCAAAAAGAGTTAAGACGCCCCCTCCATGGAGAAACTCTTACAACGGCCCCCTTCACTCCATGCTGGGCTGGTCTATTTAATACCAGCTTCTGGGGGGAAGAGAAACTTAAACAAGGAGCGAGAGTTGGGCTCCTCCCTCTGTGTGTTGGCCCTATAAGATGCCTCGGTCTCCATGAGAGCTTGGTTTGGAGGCAAGAAGCCATGATCCTTCTGGGTTCTTCTTCTGGGCCATCTGTCCCTGGCCTGTCCTAGGGATGCAGAGAAAGAGATGCACAGCTCTTACCTGAGCCACACTTGTCCACGTTTGCTCCCAGGGATGTTTTATTCCTGCAGTGTCTTGGAGGCTGGACCCAAAACCAGTCAAAAGAAACAGGTATTTTGAGTGCTTAATCCTTGGTTACTTAGAGAGGAATTCTCAGATCATAGGCCCGTGGCTTCTGGTTGGTCAACCAGTTCCCGCATGTCCCCTGTGATAAGCCAGTGGAAACCCCTGCTTCAAAGTCGTCAGTGGGCTCCCAGCCCTGAGGATAGCAATCCCAGCCCTCAGCCCAACCTCCCCCTCCTCTGCCCTCAGCAAGGTCTCCGCCTTCCCTCCCACTGTGTGCTCAGCCTCACTGCCAGTCCTTTCTTAAAGCGTCACATGTCCCCAGGGCCTTTTCTCACACTGAAGTCTCTGCCAGGAATGTCTCTCCCATCCATTTTTCCTCTCTGGCCTCTTCTTAGTCTTCAGATCTTATCTCAATTGTTTCAGGCCCAAGAAAGCTGTGTTCCCCGGGGTTGGTTCCCTTATTACAGGGACTGTGCTTCTCTCCACCTTCTTACAATAGCAGGAATCCAGGGCTCTTCCTGAGGTGACTCGGTGGACTACTGTCTGTCTCTCTCTCTGTGAGCCCCAAAGGATGCCTGTCACGTCTGCTGTGTGAGCCTCGGGATCCCAGATCCAGCTGTGAGCCCAGCACATCACACACATGGGAAGGTTAGTGAGGGACAGCAAGCAAGCCAGGGTTGGTCATCACAGCAGGGAGAGGCTAGTCAACTCCCTGCACCTTGGAACACATGATCTCATTGAAGATTGGCATTATCTTCACGGGAGGGCACTGACCTCCCTATTTACTGACTGGGAAATAGAAACTTGTAGAACATGGTCATTTTGCCAAGGCCACAGATGAGAAAGCAGATATGTGAGTGAGTGGCCAGGTAAAAGGAAGATTCAGGGGCCTCTGAGTACCATCTTCAACTCATGGGATGGCCCTGAATAAGGACAGCCTGATTCCTTTCTGTGTGCCCAGGATGGTGGGCATTAGGATGGTGGCAGACACATCAGTCCAGTTCAGTTCAGTCGTTCAGTCATGTCCACCTCTTTGCAACCCCGTGATTTGCAGCACGCCAGGCCTCCCTGTCCATCACCAGCTGCCGGAGTTCACTCAAGCTCACGTCCATTGAGTTGGTGATGCCATCCAGCCATCTCATCCTCTGTCGTCCCCTTCTCCTCTGGCCCCCAATCCCTCCCAGCATCAGAGTCTCTTCCAAGGAGTCAACTCTTTGCATGAGGTGGCCAAAGTACTGGAGTTTCAGCTTCAGCATCATTCTTTTGCAAATAGGAAGCCCCTGCTTTTGGTGTAACAATCTGTCACCATCTTGAAACTCTTAATTATTTTATGTTGGAGTATAATTGCTTTACAATGTTATATTTGTTTCTGCTGTACAATGAAGTGAATCAGCTGTTGACACGTATTCCCTCCCACTTGGACCACGCCTCCCCCAACCCCACCCAACTAGGTCATCGCAGAGCACCAAGCTGAATTCCTTGCGCTTTACAGCAGCTTCCCACTAGTATCTGTTTTACATACAGTAGTTTATATACGTCAATGCTACACTCCCAATTCGTCCCACTCTCCCCTTCTCATGTGTTTTATTTTTCACTGGGATCCACCAGTTATGTAGTCAATCCTAATAAGAAGAAATGGCCACTTTGACCAGGGCTGGAGATTCAAATGGCTTCCATGGTGGCTAAGATGGTAAAGAATATGCCTGCAATGCGGGAGACACAAGGAGATTCAAGAAGAGAGAGAACAAAGACAAATGTTAGCTTGACTTGGTGTTGGATGGACTCTGGGGTGAAGGGTGGGTAGGTGTGTTTTTACCTTCAGTGTTGCCAGCAGGAAACCAGTTCAGAGAGATAAAGTGAGACCCCAAGCCTCTCTCAATTAGCATTGAAAAGGACACACACTAATTTTTTAAAATCAATCTGCCTTAAAATAAGGTCTCCAAACCAGGACACTACTAACTGTTAAGCCCAACTTGGACCATAAAGAGAGAGCTGGACCATAAAGAAGGCTGAGTGCCAGTGAATGGATGCTATTGAACTCTGGCGCTGCAGAAGACTCCTGAGAGTCTCTTGGACAGCAAGGAGATCAAACCAGTCAATCCTAAAGGGTATCAACCCTGACTATTCATTGGAAGAACTGATGCTGAAGCTGAAGCTCCAATGCTTTGGCCACCTGATGCGAAGAGTTGACTCATTTGAAAAGACCCTGATGCTGGGAAAGATTGAAGGCAGAAGAGAAAGGGACAACAGAGGATGAGATGGTTGTATGGCATCACCAACTCAATGAACATGAATTTGAGTGAACTCCGGGAGATAGTGAAGGACAGGGAAGCCTAGCGTGTTGCAGTCCTTGGGGCCGAAAAGAGTTGGACACAACTTAGCAACTAAACAACAATAACAAGCCCAACTTAGTTGACAACATCATAAAGCAGGGCTGTCTTGGGCATACTAGAGTGTGTGCAGTTGACTTAGAGTCATAAAATGTTATACATGTGTACATTATTATGGCTATTGCAAGGAAAATACAATTAGAATGATAATAATTTACACATAATAATTTTGTGAGTAATAATATTCTGCCTTTATATTGCTTGCTTATTGTGACTTTACAATTTTATTCATTTTTATCATCACTAGTTCATCAAAAATGATTTCTGAAAACAGCTCACAGGCATCAGAGGCATGGAAAATGTCGCAGTCATGCTAATCTTCTACTTTTTCATCTCTCTTGTTAAGCTATTGGCCCAGGATATTTCCAGGGGGGTTCTTTACAATGACATAGATTACAGAGCTGCAATCACAATTTCCTCTTCTTTTGCAATCCTTACCACCTCTGGCAATGGGCAGGTTAGGTTTTGAGCTATCTGCATCCATCACCATACAAGTTAAGCCACATATTTGTGTATTTGCTTTTCAAATCTTGAACTAAGAATTTAGAAAGCTATTCCATTTGACCATATTTGGTAACATAAAGAAGTTGAAGTTTTATCCCTTGAAGAATCTGCTCTCAAAAGTACAGGCTTCTTATCCAGGTGAGCTCATAGTAACATAGTTACAAGATGTCCAGTGAAGAATGACCAGACTTCCCCTGTTGTCCACTGTTTAAGAATCCTCCTGCCAATGCAGGGGACATGAGTTAGATCCCTGGTCAGGGAAGATTCCACATGCCGTGGGGCAACTAAGTCCATGGGCCACAACTACTGAGCCTACATTATAGAGATTGTGCTCTGCAACAAAGAAGCTACTGCAGTGAGAAGCTCACACACGGCAACTAGAGAGAAGCCCTCACTTGTTGGAACCAGAGAACATCCACTCACAGCAAGGAAGACCCAGCACAACCAAAACTAAATAAAACATTAAATAAATATTAAAAATAAAAGAATAGTCAAGAGCCATCACTTGAGGCAGAGGAAATGGAAATTAGAATCGGAAAAAGGATTTTTTCATAGGCTTTTTATGGAGGAGAAACCTATGGTTTAGTCACAAAGTCATGTCCGACTCCTGCCACCTCATGGACTGTGGCCTGCAAGACTCTTCTGTCCACGGGATTCTCCAGGCCAGAATTCTGGAGTGGGTTGCCATTTCCTTCTCCAGGGGATCTTCCCAACCCAGGAATCCAGCCAGGATCTTCTGCACTGCAGGCAGATTCTTTACTGACTATGCTACAAGGGAAGCCCAAGGAGAGGTGATGCCTGAATAAGATCAAAGAATTTTTTCTGAATGTTTTTTTTTAATTGTAAACCATATTTAGCATATAGCAAGTGATGGCAAATAATATAAAAACAACACTGTTCCCAACCATCTGTACATCCATCTATTGATACGTAGTAGTCTCTATGTCTAACGAATCTTTATGTCTCATTTTGTAAATAAATTCATGATTACCAATAAAGGCCTCTTGTTCACTCCTTTCCCAAACATATCCTGCCTTCTCTCCATAAAATGAACCAGTTACCAAGTTAAATGTATTTCTTACCCTTCTCATATGAATTGTACATTTTTCCCTTTTATCTATAATCACAATATATACTATTTGCTTCATATTCAACTTTATATTGTTTGCATCGTATAATACATAACATCCAGTAAATCTTCTTTTTTTTCCCCTAGACAGCAATTTTGAGATTTTTATCCTGTTGTTACACCTATCTCCACTTCATTTATTGTAACTGCTGTATGGTATTTGAGGGTATGAATATAACAGAATTTTAATAGACTCCCCTGTTGATAGAGCTTCAGATTGTTTCTGTGTTCTTTTGTTAGAAATAAAGCCAGTGAAAATTCCTGTACTTGTTTCCCTCATATGGTGAGAGCTGCTATAGACTTGGAAATGGAATTGCTGGGTTATAGAACTTTAATTTGTTGTTTAGTCTATTAAATTGCATCCAACTCTTCTCTGACCCCCTGGACTATAGCCTGCCAGGTTCCTCTGTCCATGAGATTTCCCAGGCAACGGTACTGGAGTGGGTTGGCATTTCTTTCTCCAGGGGGTCTTTCTGACCCTAGATGGAACCTATGTCTCCTCCATTGGCAGGTGGGTTCTTTACTGCTGAGCCACTAGAAAAGCCTTATAGAACATAAATATTTTCAACCTAACTAAATATTGATATTTATTTTCCAAAGTATGTGTACCAATTTATACTCCCACAGCTGTGTATAAGAGATCCCACTACAGATTCTTGTCAATTCTTACTATGATCAATTTGTTTTAAAAAATGGATATTTTCACAACATTTTTTCTCCCTGATTTATAGTGATATTACACATTTTTTGATGTCTTCAACACTCCAGATTTCCTCTTTACTGAACTGCTTATTCATACCTTTGCCAAATTTTTCTCTACAATTGCTTACATTTTTCTTATTGTTTTATGGGTTTTCTTTATGTGTTCTGAATACTTATGCCTCAGGTACATTTATTGCTTCACATTTTCAGTTTTTTATTCCATTATTAGTAAATTTAGTAAAATTTATTTATGAATTTCCAGTTTTATTTGAGATTTATAAGTCCTTCATTAAAAAGAGAGAGAGAGAGATCTCTTACCTAACATAAGACCATAAAAACATTGTTTTTCTCTGTCTTCTGAGATTTTGCTTTTACACTTAGAAGGCACTTTTGTGAATGGTGTTAAGTAGAACTCTCATTTTCTTTTATACTCAGAGCAAAACCAATTATCTTGCACCATTCATCAAATAGAATATTATTTCCAATGTGTGGCAAGGACTAATATACTATTCATCAAACCTGATTTCGCTTCCTCCTTCCAGCAAACCGGACTTCTCCCTCCCCCATGCCCCCGCCCCGCCCCTCACCCCAGGCACTCGTGAGTTTTGATGGTTGAGTAGGACTGAGTCCAATCCAATAGCCTATGGATGATCACGATGTTCACACTTCCAAGTCTGGCTCACAAAAGTGCTCCCACAAGTGGTTCCCCATGTTTGTCTCTTCACTAGCTTGAGTTGGTTGATTGAGGTGGACAGGGAGACCATATGGGGAAGATGCTGAAATCACAACATTGAAAACATAGGTCCTGGAATCACAACTATTAGGAGAGGCACCTGACAATCAGGGCTTCTCAGGAAGTAGAAATGAATAATTTCTATTGTGTCAAAACGCTGTGATATCTACCTGATAAGGCAGCTGGCGTTTTCTGAGAAAAGACACTTAATAATCTTTTTCACCACCTCTGCCAGAAATTGTTTCCATATGTATTAATACATGGGTTAGGTTCTGAATTTTCTGTTCTATTCCATAACATTCATGTTGGAGAAGTTAAGTCCCACCACATTGATCTTGCCCTTTGCTCTATTATAAAAATTTTAGTGAGTTATCAAGATCCATAATATCCTCACTGAGATTTTGATCAAAATAACACTGGATTTACAGACTAAATTGAGTAGAAGTGACGTCTTATCATGACAGCATCATTGCAGCATAAACACGGGGCACAACTACATGCACACACATGTAGTCATAGTTAAGTTCATCAAGCTAGCAGCGCCTATGGAATTGCAAAATTTTAGTTGGATTTGTTTTATGATGCTTTGCATTTTTGTTGTTATTGTATTAATAAATAGTATTAGAAACCTTTGCAATCATGTCTCTTTATAGAAATATAATGGATTAAATAAACTGTACACGTATCCAGCTAACTGGCAGAAATCTTCTCCATAGTTTTGCTAATAATGCTCGTTTAGTCTCTCCTTTTATAATCCTTGTCCTTTTATTAATTTATCTTGCTTTCTGTTCTAGTTAGTCCAACACAGTGCTAGCCTGAGCAGTGACGTGAGAGCCACTAGTCTTACTTAACTACTCATGGAATACCAAACTGTTACTAGTGGGTATGCTCTTAGACTCGAAAAGTTAACAGAGTTAATCTCTAGCCTGTTAAGAGATTTTTTTTTAAGTATAGATAATTTTTTAATTTAATTAACAGTTCTGCATCTACTGTCAACATGATTTTATTCCTTTATTCTGTTAACATGGTTGTTGTTCAGTCACAGTCTCATCCAGCTCTTTGTGACTCCATGGACTGCAGGATGCCAGGCTTCCCTGTCCTTCACTATCTCCTGGAGTTTGCTTAAATTCATGTCCATTGAGTCAGTGATGCTATCGAACCATCTCATCCTCTGTCACTTCCTTCTCCTCTTGAATTCAACCCTTCCCAGCATCAGAGACTTTTCCAATGAGTTGGCTCTTTGCATCAGGTGGCCAAAGTACTGGAGTTTCAGCTTCAGTATCAGTCCTTCCAGTGAATATTCAGGACTGATTTCCTTTAGGATTGACTGGTTGGATCTCCTTGCTGTCCAAGGAAGGGACTCTCAAGAGTCTTCTCCAACACCACAGTTCAAAAGCATCAGTTCTTCAGCACTCAGCCTTCAGTTCAGTTTAGTTCAGTCGCTCAGTTGTGTCCAACTCTTTGCGACTCCATGAACCGCAGCACGCCAGGACTCCCTGTCCATCACCAACTCCCAGAGTCCACCCAAACTCATGTCCATTAAGTTGCTGATGCCATCCAACCATCTCATCCTCTGTCGTCCCCTTCTCCTCCTGCTCTCAATCTTTCCCAGCATCAGGGTCTTTTCCAATGAGTCAGCTCTTTGCATCAGGTGGCCAAAGTATGGAGTTTCAGCTTCAACATCAGTCCTTCTAATGAACAGCCAGGACTGATCTCCTTTAGGATGGACTGGTTGGATCTCCTTGCAGTCCAAGAGACTCTCAAGAGTCTTCTCCAACACCACAGTTCAAAAGCATCAATTCTTTGGTGCTCAGCTTTCTTTACAGTCCAACTCTCACATCCATACATGACCACTGGAAAAACCATAGCCTTGACTAGACAGACTTTTGTTGGCAAAGTAATGTCTCTGCTTTTTAATATGCTGTCTAGGTTGGTCATAACTTTCCTTCCAAGGAGTAAGCATCTTTTAATATCATGGCTGCAATCACCATCTGCAGTGATTTTGGAGCCCAGAAAAATAAATTCTGCCACTGTTTCCACTTTTCCCCCTTCTATTTGCCATGAAGGGATGGGGTCAGATGCCATAATCTTAGGTTTTTGAATGTTGAGTTTTAAGCCAGCTTTTTCACTCTCCTCCTTAATATGGTAAGCCATATTAATTTGTCTAAAAAGTATCCTTCTGTTTCTGGGTTAATCTAAACCTGATTATTTTGTGCATTGCTTAATTCATTCTGTATTATTTTATTTCAGATTATTTTACTTACATTCATAAATTATATTTATTCACAAGTAAAATTACCATAATTTTTTTTCTCATAGTATATGTCTCTAGTTTTGGTAAGAAGGCTATTCTAGAATCACAAAGTAAAGTGTATTCTCTCACTTTTTTTGTTCTGTTGATCAGATAAGACAAAGAAAATATTAAGTTTTCCCTGACATAAACTTCCATGTAAAATACAGTTCATTTTTTTTAAGTAATCATTAATTGATATTTCAATTACTTTATTTCTATTTAGGTTATCTAGCTTTTTTATAAAGCATGTTTTACAAATTTAATAATTCCAACTATTTTCACATTTATGTTTTTCACATTTATTGCATTAAATGTTTGTAATTTCCTCTTATCCTTTCTATCTCTTCTCTATCTGCAATTGTATTCTTTCATATTACAGTATTTTTTAGCTTTTCTCTGTTTGCTTGATATGTGTCATCAGATATAAATATATGATTTGCAAAGAGTTTGGTTCATTTTTCTCTATTGTTTGTTTAGTTTTATTAATTTATTTCTTCTCCTACTTTTTATTATCATTTTTGTTTGTTTAAGGTTTGTTTTTATGTTCTTTTAAAAATGTCTTTATTTGTACCCTAAGGTCACTGATTTTGTTTTGAAGGAGTTTGTTTGTTTATTTCCAATAAAGCTGATTAAAGCTATAAATTTCCCTTTAAATCTTGCTTTAGCTGCATCTCACATCGTTTGATTATAGTGTGTTCATTATAAATGTGTTAGTCGCTCAGTCATGTCCAACTCTTAGCGACCCCATGGACTATAGCCTGCCAAGCTCCTCTGTCCATGGGATTCCCCAGGCAAGAATACTAGAGTGGGTTGCCATTTCCTTCTCCAGGAGATCTTCACAACCCAAGGATTGAATTCCAGTCTCCCACATCACAGTCATATTCTTTACCATCTGAGCCACCAGGGAAGGCCCATAATGTGTTCATTATAATTCCATAAGATGGAATTATAAAAATAATTATTTTCAGTTGTTACTATGATTTATTCTTTGGTGTTTAAGTTATTTTTAATTGTGCTTTACATTTTCAAACATATGTATACTATTCAGGTTCTCATTAGAAAAACAGAACAACATTATATATTTCAAGAGGGGATTTAAGTAATTACACAAGTACTTAAAAATGAAAAATGTACAAAGTAAAAGCTCGGATAGCTCTGAAACAAAAACTAAAAGAACAGTTGCCACCTTAGGACTGAGAAAAAAAAAAAAAGAAAGAGTTGGTACTGAGATTTCTGTTAAGTAGCTGGTATTCTACTGTTCTGTTGTCCTAGAGTAGGCGCTGGGGATCAATTCTGGGAGTTCTAAGAATACCCTGAGGCTGGAAAAAAATTATTGCTCTTGGGGTGTGGTTGCTAGGAATAGGAAGACAGAGAAAAAATTGTACCATTCTCCCCCTCACCTTCCAACCTCCTTCTATTGGCCAACTTTGTGTGTGCTAAACCCTTCCGTCATGTCTGACTCTTTGCAACAGTGTGGACTATATCCCACCAGGCCCCTCTGTCCATGGGATTCTCCAGGCAAGAGTACTGGAGTGGATTGCCATGCCTTCCTCCAGGGGATCTTCCCAAACCAGGGATCGAACCAGCTTCTGTTACGTCTCCTGCATTGGCAGGTGGGTTCTTTACCACTAGTGCCACCTAGGAAGACTGGCCGAAGCTTAAGGGAAGCTAAACGATCAGAGAGTTTGGAAAAGGAGTTGTGAAATCCCAGCCCCAGCATTTCAGATCAGAGTTTAGTAGTGACGTTTTGAGCCTAAAGTCAATAAATAAGTTACCTTGGTACACTGAAAAGGCAGAATTTGCATATGGGATGTTCAAACCAAGGCTGATCATTACTATCCACTTGGGAATAGATAAGATCCAGCATCTGCTATATGCTGATCTAGAGCTGCCCTGTGCAGCAGAAATAGAATGCAAACCATACTAGCAATTCAAAATTTCCTAGTAACCACAGTAAAATAAGTAAAATAAAAGCTACAAAATTATTTTAGTGATATATTTTACTCAAGTCAATACATCTAAAATATAAACTTTTCAATTTGTAATGTATGAATTATTAATGATATTTTATGATTTTTTAGCTCTACGTTTTTTAAATCTAGCTTGTATTTATAACTTCAGGTGCTAAATTTTCATCTAAAATACATTATCTGTATTTAGATTTCTTAAATTTACAGTTAAAAGAATCAATTTCCATATCCAAGATGTTTCAAGCATGAAGTTTTCCATGAACTAAATAAAGCATCAGCTTTGAACTAAAAATTAAAATTAATTTCAATCAAATAAGGTATAAAATTCATGGTCTCAGTCCAGGTAGCTGCATCTCAAATTTTCAATAGCCACATGTGGATAGTAGCTACCTTATTGATGAGTACAGATCTAGAAGATAATAGTAAGGGCAGGCTGATATTTCAAAGACTCTTCAACTGGGGAAAGATATCTTCCTCCTTGGATTTAGGGATTAAATACAAACACAATTTCCTGAATAAAAAAACACAAAGATATGCTTCAGTTCAGTTCAGTCACTCAATCATGTCTGACTGTTTGCAACTCCATGGTCTGCAGCAGCCAGGCTTCCCTGTCCATCACCAACTCCCAGAGTTTACTCAAATTCATGTCCATTGAGTCAATGATGCCATCCAACATCTCATCCTCTGTCGTCCTCTTCTTCTCCTGCCCTCAATCTTTCCCAACATCAGGGTCTTTTCCACTGAGTCAGCTCTTTGCATCAGGTGGCCAAAGTATTGGAGTTTCAGCTTCAGCATCAGTCCTTCCAATGAATACTCAGGAATGATTTCCTTTAGGATGGACTGGTTGGATCTCCTTGCAGTCCAAGGAACTCTCAAGAGTCTTTTCCAACACCACAGTTCAAAAGCATCAATTCTTCAGCGCTCAGCTTTCTTTATGGTCCAACTCTCACATCCATACATGACTACTGAAAAAGTCATAGCTTTGACTAGATGGACCCTTGTTGGCAAAGTAATGTCTCTGCTTTTTAATATGCTGTCTAGGTTGGTCAAAACTTTTCTTCCAAGGAGCAAGCATTTTTTAATTTCATGGCTGCAGTCACCATCTGCAGTGATTTTGGAGCCCCAAAAAATAAAGTATGTCACTGTTTCCACTGTTTTCCCATCTATTTGCCATGAAGTAATAGGGCCAGTCATGCTGAAGGAGCTGAAGTTGAACAGATCTATGAAGACCTACAAGACCTTCTAGAACGAACACCCAAAAAAGATGTCCCTTTTTGTACATGAAATAATGAGACCAGTAATGCTGAAGAAGCTGAAGTTGAACAGATCTATGAAGACCTACAAGACTTTCTAGAATTAACACTTTAAAAAGATGTCCTTTTCATTACAGGGGACTGGAATGCAAAAGTAGGAAGTCAGAAGCACCTGATGTAACAGGCAAATTTGGCCTTGGACTACAGAATGAAGCAGGGCAAAGGCTAATAGAGTTCTGCCAAGAGAAAGCACTGGTCATAGCAAACACCCTCTTCCAACAACACAAGAGAAGACTCTACCCATGGACATCACCAGATGGTCGACACCGAAATCAGATTGATTATATTCTTTGCAGCCAAAGATGGAGAAGATCTATACAGTCAGCAAAAACAAGACCAGGAGCTGACTGTGGCTCAGATCATGGACTCCTTATTCCCAAATTCAGACTGAAATTGAAGAAAGTGGAGAAAACCTCTAGACCATACAGGTATGACCTAAATCAAATCCCTTATGACTATACAATGGAAGTGAGAAACAGATTTAAGGGACTAGATTTGATAGACAGAGTGCCTGATGAACTATGGACGGAGGTTCATGACATTGTATAGGAGACAGGAATCAAGACAATCCCCGAGAAAAAGAAATGCAAAAAAGCAAAATGGCTGTCTGAGGAGGCCTTAAAAATAGCTGTGAAAAGAAGGGAAATGAAAAGCAAAGGAGAAAAGGAAAGATGTACCCATTTGAATGCAGAGTTCCAAAGAATAGCAAGGAGAGATAAGAAAGCCTTCCTCAGCAATCAATGCAAAGAAATAGAGGAAAACAATAGAATGGGAAAGACTAGAGATCTCTTCAAGAAAATTATAGATATCAAGGGAACATTTCATGCAAATATGGGCTCAATAAAGGGCAGATATGATAGGGACCTAACAGAAGCAGACGATATTAAGAAGAGGTAGCAAGAATACACAGAAGAACTGTTAAAAAAAAAAAAAAAAGATTTTCACAACCCAGATAATCATGATGGTGTGATCACTCACCTAGAGCCAGACATCCTGGAATGTGAAGTCAAGTGGGCCTTAGAAAGCATCACTACAAACAAAACTAGTGGAGGTGATGGAATTCCAGTTGAGCTATTTCAAATCCTGAAAGATGATGCTGTGAAAGTGCTACACTCAATCTGCCAGCAAATTTGGAAAACTCAGCAGTGGCCACAGGACAGGAAAAGGTCACTTTTCATTCCAATCCCAAAGAAAGGCAATGCCAAAGAATGCTCAAAGTGAAAGCAAAAGTGAATTCGCTCAGTCGTGTCCGACTCTTTGCGACCCCATGGACTGTAGCCTATCAGGCTCCTCCGTCCATGGGATTTTCCAGGCAAGAGTGCTGGAGTGGATTGCCATTTCCTTCTCCAGGGGATCTTTCCAGCCCAGGAATCAAACCCGGGTCTCCCGCATTGCAGGCAGACATTTTACCTCTGAGCCCCTAGGGAAGCCCCTAAGAATGCTCAAATTAGCGCACAATTGCACTCATCTCACATGCTAGGAAAGTAATGCTCAAAATTCTCCAAGCCAGGCTTCAGCAATACATGAACCATGAACTTCCAGATGTTCAAGCTGGTTTTAGAAAAGGCAGAGGAACCAGAGATCAAATTGCCAACATCCGCTGGATCATCGAAAAAGCAAGAGAGTTCCAGAAAAACATCTATTTCTGCTTTATTGACTATGCCAAAGCCTTTGACTGTGTGGATCACAATAAACTGCAGAAAATTCTGAAAGAGATGGGAGTACCAGACAACCTGATCTGCCTCTTGAGAAATCTGTATGCAGGTCAGGAGGCAACAGTTAGAACTGGACATGGAACAACAGACTGGTTCCAAATAGGAAAAATAGTCCATCAAGGCTACATATTGTCACCCTGTTTATTTAACTTCTATGCAGAGTACATCATGAGAAACGCTGGTCTGGAGGAAGCACAAGCTGGAATCAAGATTGCCGGGAGAAATATCAATCACCTCAGATATGCAGATGACACCAGCCTTATGGCAGAAAGTGAAGAGGAACAAAAGAGTGTCTTGATGAAAGTGAAGGAGAGTGAAAAAGAAGATTTTTGATTACAGTTTCAATTTCCGTGCTTGTGATGGGTCTGTTAAGATTTTCTATTTCTTCCTGGTCCAGTTTTGGAAAGTTGTACTTTTCTAAGAATTTGTCCATTTCTTCCACGTTGCCCATCTTATTGGCATATAATTGTTGATAGTAGTTTCTTATGATCCTTTGTATTTCTGTGTTGTCTGTTGTGATCTCTCCATTTTCATTTCTAATTTTATTGATTTGATTTTTCTCCCTTTGTTTCTTGATGAATCTAGCTAATGGTTTGTCAATTTTATTTATCCTTTCAAAGAACCAGCTTTTGGCTTTGTTGATTTTTGCTATGGTCTCTTTTGTTTCTTTTGCATTTATTTCTGCCCTAATTTTTAAGATTTCTTTCCTTCTACTAACCCTGGGGTTCTTCATTTCTTCCTTTTCTAGTTGCTTTAGGTGTAGAGTTAGGTTATTTATTTGACTTTTTTCTTGTTTTTTGAGGTATGCCTGTATTGCTATGAGCTTTCCCCTTAGGACTGCTTTTACAGTGTCCCACAGGTTTTGGGTTGTTGTGTTTTCATTTTCATTAGTTTCTATGAAATTTTGATTTCTTTTTTGATTTCTTCTGTGATTTGTTGGTTATTCAGCAGCGTGTTGTTCAGCCTCCATATGTTGGAATTTTTAATAGTTTTTCTCTTTTAATTGAGATCTAATCTTACTGCCTTGTGGTCAGAAAAGATGCTTGGAATGATTTCTATTTTTTTGAATTTACCAAGGCTAGATTTATGGCCCAGAATGTGATCTATCCTGGAGAAGGTTCCATGTGCGCTTGAGAAAAAGGTGAAATTCATTGTTTTGGGATGAAATGTCCTATAGATATCAATTAGGTCTTACTGGTCTATTGTATCATTTAAAGTTTGTATTTCCTTGTTAATTTTCTGTTTAGTTGATCTATCCATAGGTGTGAGTGGGGTATTAAAGTCTCCCACTATTATTGTGTTATTGTTAATTTCTCCTTTCATAGTTGTTAGCATTTGTCTTACATATTGTGGTGCTCCCATGTTGGGTGCATATATATTTATAATTGTTATATCTTCTTCTTGGATTGATCCTTTGATCATTATGTAGTGACCATCTTTGCCTCTTTTCACAGCCTTTGTTTTAAAGTCTATTTTATCTGATATGAGTATTGTTACTCCTGCTTTCTTTTGGTCCCTATTTGCATGGAAAATCTTTTTCCAGCCCTTCACTTTCAGTCTGTATGTGTCCCCTGTTTTGAGGTGGGTCTCTTGTAGACAACATATGTAGGGGTCTTGTTTTTGTATCCATTCAGCCAGTCTTTGTCTTTTGGTTGGGGCATTCAACCCATTTACGTTTAAGGTAATTACTGATAAGTATGATCCCATTGCCATTTACTTTATTGTTTTGGGTTCGAATTTATACACTGATTTTGTGTTTCCTCTCTAGAGAATATCCTTTAGTATTTGTTGGAGAGCTGGTTTGGTGGTGCAGAATTCTCTCAGCTTTTGCTTGTCTGAAAAGCTTTTGATTTCTTCTTCATATTTGAATGAGATCCTTGCTGGGTACAATAATCTGGGCTGTAGTTTATTTTCTTTCATCATTTTAAGTATGTCTTGCCATTCCCTCCTGGCTTGAAGAGTTTCTATTGAAAGATCAGCTGTTATCCTTATGGGAATTCCCTTGTGTGTTATTTGTTGTTTTTTCCTTGCTGCTTTTAATATTTGTTCTTTGTGTTTGATCTTTGTTAATTTGATTAATATGTGTCTTGGGGTGTTTTGCCTTGGGTTTATCCTGTTTGGGACTCTCTGGGTTTCTTGGACTTGGGTGATTATTTCCTTCCCCATTTTAGGGAAGTTTTCAACTATTATCTCCTCAAGTATTTTCTCATGGTCTTTCTTTTTGTCTTCTTCTTCTGGGACCCCTATGATTTGAATGTTGTAGCATTTAATATTGTCCTGGAGGTCTCTGAGATTGTCCTCATTTCTTTTAATTTGTTTTTCTTTTGTCCTCTCTGATTCATTTATTTCTACCATTCTATCTTCTAATTCACTAATCCTATCTTCTGCCTCTGTTATTCTACTATTTGTTGCCTCCAGAGTGCTTTTAATTTCATTTATTGCATTATTCATTATATTTTGACTCTTTTTTATTTCTTCTAGGTCCTTGTTAAACCTTTCTTGCATCTTCTCAATCCTTGTCTCCAGGCTATTTATCTGTGATTCCATTTTGATTTCAAGATTTTGGATCAATTTCACTATCATTATTTGGAATTCTTTATCAGGTAGATTCCCTATCTCTTCCTCTTTTGTTTGGTTTGGTGGGCATTTATCCTGTTCCTTTATCTGCTTGGTATTCCTCTGTCTCTTCATCTTGTTTAAATTGCTGATTTTGGGGTGTCCTTTCTGTATTCTGGCAGTTTGTGGAGTTCTCTTTATTGTGGCGTTTCCTCACTGTGTGTGGGTTTGTACAGGTGGTTTGTCAAGGTTTCTTGGTTAAGGAAGCTTGTATTGGTGTTCTGGTGGGTGGAGCTGGATTTCTTCTCTCTGGAGTGCAATGAAGTGTCCAGTAATGAGTTATGAGATGTCTATGGTTTTGGGGTGACTTTGGGCAGCCTGTATCTTGGAGCTCAGGGCTGTGTTCCTTTGTTGCTGGAGAATTTGCTTGGTATGTCTTGCCCTGGAACTTGTTGGCCCTTGTGTGGTGCTTGGTTTCAGTGTCGGTATGGAGGCGTTTGATGAGCTCCTGTCAATTAATGTTCCTTGGAGTCAGGAGTTCCCTGGAGTCAGGGTTTGGACTTAAGCCTCCTGCTTCCAGTTATTGGTCTTATTTTTACTGTAGTTTCAAAACTTCTCCTTCTATACAGCACCATTGATAAAACATCTACATTAAAGATGAACAGTTTCTCTACCTTGAGGGTTACCCAGAGAGGTTCACAGCATTACATGGAGAAGAGAAGAGGGAGGAGGGATTTAGAGGTGACCTGAATGAGATGAGGTGGAATCAATAGAGGAGAGAGTGGGTTAGCCAGTAATCACTTCCTTATGTGCACTCCACAACTGGACCACTCAGAAATGTTCACAGAGTTATACAGAGGAGAGAAGAAGGAGAAAGGAGACAGAGGTGGCCAGGAGGATAAAAGGGGGGAATGAAAAGGAGGGAGACAGATCCAGCCAGTAATCAGTTCCCTAAGTGTTCTCCCCGTCTGGAATACACAGAAATTCACAGAGTTGGGTAGAGTAGAGAGGGGTTAGGGAGGAGACACCAGTGACCTGGTGGAGAAAAAGGAGAGTCCAAAGGGAGAGAGAGCAGTCAAGCCAGTAATCTCGCTCCCTAGTGAAAAATGGGTACTGAAGATTGGGTTCTTAAAGGTACAAAATTGGTAACAAATACATAAAAGCAAAAATTAAATATCTAGAGTAGAGTTTAGAATTTCAAAAATACGATGTTAAAGAAAAGAAGAAGGAAAAGAAAGAAAAAATGAACAAACAAAAACAAGGTCACAAAAATTATAGAGAGAATATAGGTACAAAATTGATGACTAATACCAAAAAGCAAAAGTTAAAAATCTAGAGTAGAGTTTTAAATTTCAGATATACAATGTTATATAAAAGAAGAAGAGAAACAGAAAAAAAAAAAGTCACAGAAATTATAAAAAAAAAAACTATAGGTACAAAATTGATAACAAATACCAAAAAGCTAAAATTAAAAATCTAGAGTAGAGTTTGGAATTTCAAAAATACAATGTTAAAGAGAAGAAGAAGAAGGAAAAAAAAAAAACAAGGTCAAAAAGTTATAAGAAATATATATATGAAGTTTGCTGTAAAAAAAAAAAGGGCCTTTATTTATTTATTTATTTTTTTGGCAAAGTAATAGGTTATAAAAGTGAAAATTAAAGGAATAATAGAGGACTTAAAATTTTTTTAATTAAAAAAACAGAAAGAAAGAAAGAATGATTGTAAAAATAGTAAAAATATATCTAGGACTTTCTCTGGTTTTGTTGTGAGTATTGTGGGTTCAGTTCATTTTGGGCTAGTTCCTTGGTCCGACTTATATTTCTCAAGATCTATAGGCCCCTTCCTATGTAGTCGGTAGTAACCACAGGGTTTTAATCTATTGCCTGTAGCTTCCAAGGCGGTTCCCTCTGTTATAGCTTCTTCTGTTTGCTGGTCTCTTCAGTGTCTGGTTTCCGCCCTGACACAAAGGGGATGGTGGAGGATACTTTTTTATTTATTTATTTTTAGGCTCACTTGTTCAGTCGCGCTGTTGGGAGGGAGGGAGGGATGCTGCAAATAACACTGGTGTTCGCTCGCAGTGCCTCAGCCACACTGGGTCTGCCCCCGCTCACGGCGCATGTAGCCTTCCTGCCCACACTTCTCAGGCTCTAGGTTGCTCTGCCAGGAACCATCCGTGGCCAGCCCTGTGCTGCCTGTACCTCCCAGATCCAAGCCACTCAGGTTCAGGCACTCTGGTAATCCTCAGAGGCGCAGACTCGGTTGGGCCTGCATTTTGTGCCCTTCCCAGGTCCGAGCAGCTCAGGTGATGAGGTGTTTGGCGAGCACGATTGCTGCGACTTATCGCCTCCCCGCCGCTCGTTTATCTAGGTGTAAAACCAGCGCACCTTCTCAGGCAGATGTTGACCGTCCAGACCACCAAGAAGTTTTAGTTAGCAAAGAAGCCTGCTTACAGTTTTATAGATAATGTCTCTCTGGGGCTGCAATTACCCCCTTCCGGTTCTGGCTACCTGTCACTGGAGGGGGAAGGTCTGCAGCCGGCTATCTCTGTTCAGACCTTTGTTCCATGCGTGGGCCTGGTGGTGTCTTAGGTTAGGGCTGGTTTTTCGTGTGGTAGATATCCCACAGTCTGGTTTACTAGCCCAAATTATTTCACTCAGATAGCACTCAGGGTATTCAGGCCAGGTCCTTACCCTAAGCGATGCAGCCCGCGCCATGCCTCCCTGCCCAGCGTCCGCTTGCTAATGGCAGATGCAGGCGTCTGCGCTGCTTTTCTGCTGTGGGGAATTACCGTAGGGCTCACAATCTGCGGGTTTTAATTGTTGATTTATTTTTCCTCCCTGTTATGTTGCCCTCTGTGCTTCCAAAGCTCAGCACAGATTTGGAAGTGAGAAGGTTTCCTGGTGTTTGGAAACTTCTCTCTTTTTAAGACTCCTTTCCCAGGATGGGACTCCCTTCCCGGGATGGAACTCCGTCCCTCCCTCTTTTGTCTCTTTTTTTGTCTTTTATATTTTTTCCTACCTCCTTTCGAGAACTTGGGTTGCTTTTCTGGGTGCCTGATGTCCTCTGCAGGCCTTCAGAAGTTGTTTTGTGGAATTTACTCGGCGTTTAAATGTTCTTTTGATGAATTTGTGGGGGAGAAAGTGTTCTCCCCGTCCTACTCCTCCGCCATCTTGGCTCCTCCTCCTCTTTCACTTTTATCAAGAGGTTCTTTAGTTCTTCTTCCCTGTCTGCCGTAATGGTGGTGTCATCTGAAGTTATTGATATTTCTCCCAGCATTCTTGATTCCAGCCTGTGCTTCATCCAGCCCAGCATTTTTCATAATGTACTGTGCACATAAGTTAAATAAGCAGAGTAACAATATACAGCTTAAAGATGATTAAACAGCTTTTAATGTGTGCTTACGCTTTTAGTCTATGACTACAGATATGGGATAATATTATCAGCCATTCATCCACCCATCCATTTTTCTTCTTGTAGATGTTCTCTGAGCACCCACCCATTAATATATAGTATATATATTACTATATACTAGACACAGTAATAGGCTCAAAGGGCAAAGATGAATTTTAAAAAAATTCTCTATAGTCATGTATGCATTAGCTATCTAAATAAGCTAGGTTTTGCAATTTGAGAAAATACTATGACAAAAGTGTAAAAAAGATTATATACAAATGGCTCTGTACTAAACAGTGGTTCAACATACAAGTGAAAGTGATATACATTTAGTAGAAATTGTGCTTTGAATTTGGAATTTTGATCCTTTCCTGGGCTAAGGTTGTGTGGTAGGGTGACTATTTCCTGATGCTGGGCAGTGACAGCATGTCACAGCTCCCAGTTGGCCACATGATCACAAATGTAAATAACCCACACACTCACAGTCATTCTGTATCCATGCAATCGTTGTTTTTCATTTTCTGCACAGTAGTCAATAAGTTGCATAAGATACTCAACACTTAATTATGAAGTGGACTTTTGTTAGCTGATTCTGCCCAACAGAAGCCTAATGTAAATATTCCGGGCATGATAGAGGAGGCTAGCTTGAGCTATGATGTTTGGTAAGTTAGATGAATTAAATGCATTTCAACTCTGATCTTTTCAACTTACAATGGGTATCAGGAAGTAACCCCCTTGTGAGTTGAGGAAGAACTGTGAAGAGAATAAAAGTATAGGAAGTGACAATATTTGGTGGTTAAAAAAAGGGTATTTCTTGGAGAGGGAGCAACAAGTATAAACCCAGGCTAAAATGCTAGAATATGCTTAGATAATTAGGAGTGGTGTGAGTGAAGATGTGGGTGTGTAGAGGAGAGTGTGTGGGTGAGTAGAGGAGGTAGGACCAGAATCATGAGCTTGGCACAAGCCCTAATGGCCTAGGCAAGATGTTTGAGTTCCTTCTCATGGGTGGCATGGAGCTGCTGCAGACTGTTAAGTGAGAGATAGCAAGATCGGACTATGTTTAGTAAAGATCATTCCCTAGGGTAGTGATGGAAAGCAGAAATAACAAACAGCTGAATCCTCACTTAGCTATTCCATTCTCTTGGCATAAGATGTGCTCTCATATGTTTTTCTCTGATCTTTTCTTTGAGTATTTCAATTAATGATTGATTCCCAATATCTTGGATCCATCTCTCTTTTTAATGGAAGTATAGTTGATTTACAATGTCATGTTGTGTTCAGGTGTATAGCAAAGTGGTTCAGTTATACATTTACATTTATCTATCTATCTATACTTCAATGTATAGATAGATAGATAGATCAGTGTGTATATAGGTCAGTGTGTATCTGTTAATCACAAGCTCCTAATTTATCCCTCCTTCCCTTTTCCATTTTGATAACTTTAAGTTCATTTTCTATATCTGGGATGCAGCTATCTTAAAACAAGTGATCCCTTTGTATAGTCTTTGAAAAAAAACAGCTTACTTAAATTTACTTCTGAGGACCTCTGGCTTCAGTGATGAGGGAATGGACTTTAAATTACTCACAGGGTAGAAGCGATGGACTAAATCTAGAAAAAAACATGTTACTGTTTTTGGTATACTACCATAGATATTTCATTTTCTTCAAGTTTTATCATTTTCCATAATCATCAAATCTGACCCCAAATTCCAGGAAGTGTTTCTGAGCACCTGTAATGTGCTTCTCAGGGCCTCCTAGGTAGTGCAGTAGTAAAGAGTCCCCCTGCCAGTGCTGGATACACAGGGATGCAGGCTCAATCCCTGGGTCAGGAAGATCCCCTGGAGAAGGGAACGGCTAGCCACTCCAGTATTCTTGCCTGGGAAATTCCAGGGACAGAGGAGCCTGGTGGGCTTGAGTTCATGGGGTCGTAAAGAGCTGGACACGACTGAGCACCTGGGCACGCACACGGGGTGTGCCTCTCACAGGCTCCCGAGAGCTTTGTAACCCAGCTGTGATAATCTGATCACTAGCACACTTCTTATTGGAGTTCTTCCTTTTCTTGCCTCCTGTTCCCACACCCACAGTGTATATCCTGGGTCATTTCCCAAATAAATACTTGTACCTAATCCATGTTTCGAAGACTGCTTTGATAAGAACCAAACTTTGACAGCTAACGCACCCAGACTTAGTGCACTGCCTGGCACAGACTCCAAGCCTGGGAGGCTTGTTGTGATGGTTGTCACGTCACTGCCCCTCGTGTTCTGCTGTCTCTGCTTCATGTGGCTTCTGAGCCAATGCATGAGAACCTTCCAAGAGTTTACCTGGAAAACTTCTTAATGAATAAATAAGGAGAGATGTGGGGTGGAGTTTTACATACCATTTATTTTGTTTCAAGAGATGAAACATACATTTAGCTACATACTCTGCATATCCTAAAGCCCACAGAAGGAAGTCATGGTATTAACATAGCATTTCATTTTGAATTTACTCCATACTTAGTGAAGAAATACATTAGATGGAGAAATATCTCTGATGAGAAGAGTCTGCCATGGCTTAAAGGCCAAGAATATCTCAACTTTGGGCTTCCCAAGTGGCACAGTAGTAAAGCATCTGTCTGCCAATGCAAGAGATGAAGCTTTGATCCTTGGGTCCAGAAGATGCCCTGGAGTATGAAATGGCAACCCAGTATTCTTGACTAGGAAATCCCATGGACAGAGGAGCCTGGCAGGATACAGCCCATGGGGTTGCAAAGAGCTGAACCCAACTGAGCACTCACACACACACATCTCAACTCTACTCACATCATAAAAGCAAGAGAAACTTGTCTTACTTTATTCAGAAGTAAATCAAAAAAGAAGAAAGAAAGAAGGAAGAAGATAAGGGAAAAAAGTTGAATTTAAATTTGGGGAGGGTTATGCATTTTTACTTTGAGTGGATATTTAAGATTAAATGCTAAGTTCTCTTCTATAAACTGCTTAACAAATTTAGTTTCTATCTTCATTTCTATTAAAATGTCAAATCACGGGGGTACCCAGACCTGTATGTCTTCAACAAGAGTTATGGGAACTCCAGAAAGCTGAAGAACCAGGGAAGAGGCCTTTCTTCTTCCTTTACCTAAGCCATCTTCCTTCTTCCTAAACCTTCTTCCTTCTTCCTAAACCATCCTGTCTAGGGATGAGAGCTCGGTGGGTTCAGATCACACTGAACACTATATAATCCCATGTCTCTGCTGTTTGGATGTAACTGGGAAACTAAGGCACAGAGACAAGGACGTACACCGAGCATTCCATGACCTCCGCTGCGTCTCCAGCCGCTTTGTAGTCAGACATACAGACTGTGAGCACAAGTGACATGAGTCTTATCCAGGCCCAGGCAGTGAGGAAATGGCACACATTCTGCAGCTGCCTCCCCTTTTATTGCAACTAGGGAAGCCGTGCCTTTGGAAGGTATGATTCCAAATGGGGGAACTCTTGTTGCACCTGCTTCCCAACTGATGGGATGAGGCATATCCCTAGTAGATGTATTGTATGACAGGCAACAAACCTATTAAGCCACTGAGATTCAGGGCTTATTTGTTACTGAAGTGTAGCTCAGCTTATCTTTACTAATATATAGACATTAATTTGTTTGCCTAAACCCACTCAGGATATGGAAGAATCTAGGATCACACTATTGACTGTTTGCCTCCAAAATCCTTTCTAATTCAACTCAAAAAACTGCAAGAATTACCTTTGTGTAGCACACTGTATGGCTTCCCAGGTGGTGCTCATGGTAAAGAACTTGCATGCCAATGCAGGAGATGTTAAGAGACACAGGTTCGATCCCTGGGTCAGCAAGATCCCCTGGAGAAGAGAATGGTGACTCACTCCAGTATTCTTGACTGGAGAATCCCATAGACAGAGAAGCCTGGAAGGCTAAGTCCGTAGGGTTACAAAGAGTTGGATATGACTGAAGCAACTGACGGAGAAGGCAATGGCACCCCACTCCAGTACTCTTGCCTGGAAAATCCATGGACGGAGGAGCCTGGTAGGCTGCAGTCCATGGGGTCGCTAAGAGTCGGGCACGACTGAGCGATTCACTTTCACTTTTCACTTTCATGCATTGGAGAAGGAAATGGCAACCCACTCCAGTGTTCTTGCCTGGAGAATCCCAGGGACAGGGAAGCCTGGTGAGCTGCCGTCTATGGGGTCGCACAGAGTCGGACACGACTAAAGCGACTTAGCAGCAGCAGCAGAAGCAACTGAGCATACACACACACATATATAGCACAATTTATAATGCAATTCTGTATCCATTTCCTCTAGCTGACATTCACAGTTGAGTTAACCTAAATCTGTCTGGGGGTATCTCATGCCGTCATGGGTTGTTTAGTTGATCAGTTTAGTTCAGTCTCACAGTCATGTTTGACTCTTTGCGACCCCATGAACCACAGCACGCCAGGCCTCCCTGTCCATCACCAACTCCCGGAGTCCGCCCAAACCCATGTCCATTGAGCTGGTGGTGATGCCATCCAACCATCTCATCCTCTGTCGTCCCCTTCTCCTCCTGCCCCCAACCCCTCTCAGCATCAGGGTCTTTTCCAGTGAGTCATTTCTTTGCATCAGGTGGCCAAAGTATTGGAGTTTCAGCTTCAACATCAGTCCTTCCAATGAACACCCAGGACTGATCTCCTTTAGGATGGACTGGTTGGATCACCTTGCAGTCCAAAGGACTCTCAAGAGTCTTCTCCAACACCACATTTCAAAAACATCAATTCTTTGGTGCTCAGCTTTCTTTAGAGTCCAATTCTCACATCCATACATGACTACTGGAAAAACCATAGCCTTGACTAGATGGACCTTTGTTGGCAAAGTATTGTCTCTGCTTTTTAATATGCTGTCTATGTTGGTCTTAACTTTCCTTCCAAGGAGTAAGTGTCTTTTAATTTCATGGCTGCAATCACCATCTGCAGTGATTTTGGAGCCCAGAAAAATAAAGTCTGACACTGTTTCCACTGTTTCCCCATCTATTTCCCATGAAGTGATGGGACCACATGCCATGATCTTAGTTTTCTAAATGTTGAGCTTTAAGCCAACTTTTTCACTCTCCTCTTTCACTTTCATCAAGAGGCTTTTTAGTTCCTCTTCACTTTCTGCCATAAGGGTGGTATCATCTGCATATCTGAGGTTATTGATATTTCTCCCGGCAATCTTGATTCCAGCTTGTGCTTCTTCCAGCCCAGTGTTTTTCATGATGTACTCTGCATATAAGTTAAATAAACAGGGTGACAATATGCAGCCTTGATGTACTCCTTTTCCTATTTGGAACCAGTCTGTTGTTCCATGTCCAGTTCTAACTGTTGCTTCCTGACCTGCATACAGGTTTCTCCAGAGGCAGGTCAGATGGTCTGATATGCCCATCTCTTTCAGAATTTTCCACAGTTTATTGTGATCCACACAGTCAAAGGGTTTGTCATAGTTAATAAAGCAGAAATAGATATTTTTCTGGAACTCTCTTGCTTTTTTGATGATCCAGCAGATGTTGGCAGTTTGATCTCTGGTTCGTTTGCCTTTTCTAAAACCAGCTTGAACATCTGGAAGTTCATGGTTCACGTATTGCTAAAGCCTGGCTTGGAGAATTTTAAGCCTCAGTTTACTAGCCTGTGAGATGACTGCAATTGTTCGGTAGTTTGAGCATTCTTTGGCATTGCATGTTCAACTCTTCTGTGATCCGTTGAACTGTAGCTCACTAGGCTCCAGTATCCATGCAATTTCCCTAGAAAGAATACTGGAATACAAGAATGCCATTTCCTTCTCTAGGAGATCTTCCTGGCCCAGGGATCAAACCAGCATCTCTGGCATTTCCTGCATTGGCAGGTGGATTCTTTACCACTGGGCCACCAGGGAAGCCCCATGTTCTCATAATCCACCTAAATGTTCAGCCTCTCCATAATTAATTGCAACATGGAAGCTCATAGGTTTTAAGAATCAGTGAAGAAATCATACATCTCAGAAGGCTGTTAATTCCACTGGTCTCATTCAGGAATAGAAATGTCAAGCCCAAAGTCCAATCTTCTTTCCCCATAATCCCATACCTTGGCTTTGAAAAATGAAGTTTTTCCTCTCAGTAGAAAGTTGGTACTATGTCTTTAAGGACAGTCTCATTCTACTGGAAAACTAAGCCATGTATTCCCACTCTCTCAGACCAATACTGCAATTTACAATTATCTTCACATCAAAAAAAGTGAAATATCTAGGACAGGGCAGTGCTTCAAAATGAAAGATGCACACATCTAGTGTATAGACTAGAGTAAAATGAAATAAAGTCAAAGGAAATTCTGAGAATACTTGAAGAGACCACCACCTTTGATCTTCCTTGACTATATTATATTTCATATCTAGATCCTGCCTCTGGTTCAGGATGCATTCTTGAGAACATTTACCTTGGATTTGTTTTTTGTCTCTAATGAACAAAATATGCAAATATACCTTCTTAAAAAATAGTTTAAAAGAGGGCGTCCTGCTATATTACACACTATAAGGTTTCCAAAATTTTCTAAACCAATTGTCTGTGACTCTTATAAGCAAGTGAAATAATACTGCTGGTATAAGATTAAATTTTGTCCACATTGGGTGAAACTGGAGTTCTAGAAGGAAAATGAATTCATCAAACCTCGGTGTTCCAACCTCAACTTGTCGAGTCCATAGTTTGGCTTTAAGCCAAACCTAGGCAAACACTTGACAATACATAATACTTACAGGTAGGTACCTGAGTCTGCATCACTTTGATTTGCATATTAAGATTCTAGTATACGGCAAACTGGATGAAGATCCATTTTATCAGCTAAAAAGTTTTAAAAATGTTGTATCAGTTGTCCTCTGAGCCTCGACAGGGTAAATTCATCTTCAAATTTATCTTTGTTGCTTTCAATGTCTAATTTGGGTGTTCAGCCTCTGAAATCAATTTCAGATGTCCCTATGGAGCTAGGACAAATAGCTCGCCAGCACTGTATTAATTTTGAGCTGGGGTGGAGAAAGATTCTGCTTTTCATATACTATCAGTAATGTGAGAATGACAGAAAAAAGAGAAAGAGATATAAACCTGACATTTTGGGGGGAACATTAGCATCTTTTAACTATTAATATTATTTAGCAATCCTCATTCACAGAACAGGACAGCCTGACTTTGACCTCACTTCTGACAAAATGCATTGATTAACATGAGGATGACAGTGAAATTAGCCAGAGGCATGTTAGAACCCCTGAAATTGAGAGATTGGGTCCCTGCACCCCTTTAGCTGAACTTTATATTAATTGACTGAAGGCTAGACATACATAGGCTTCAGGAACCAGAAATCGCAGGTGAACAGAACTGAGGATTCCCTCTCTGCCAGCACTTCAGTAGACTAATAAAAAACAAGTCCTATTGCTCCTGGGGACAGCGGCAAAGAGCTGACTTCCCTAGTACTGGGATCTATTAACTCTCTTGGAAGAAGGACGTTTGCCCATCCCTGTCAGCAAGGATAATTCGCACAAACAGAACACAGAGTGTGCTGTTAAAGAACACAAACTTTAGCAACATGAAAAATGCAGTGTTCCATCCCAGGAACACTTAGCCAGGGAGAAAGTTTCTTATTATTTTGCAAACAGTTGATGCTTTATTGATGAGAGGTTTTGGTCCAGGAAAGAAGGAAAAACAACAACAACAACAAAAAAGAAAAAAACTACTGTTGTAATAAAACTGTTTCAGTGCAAAGTGGTGGGGAAAGTCTGAATTCAGAGCTTAAGAAGTTTAGATTTGAAACCTCTCCCTTCTATTTCAGAGCCTGTAGCCATCCTAGGGGCTTCACAGATAGCTCAGCTGGTAATGAATCTGCCTGCAATGCAGGAGACTGTGGTTCAATTCCTGGATCGAGAAGATCCCCTGGAGAAGGGATAGGCTACCCACTCCATTATTCTTGGGCTTCCCTGGAGGCTCAGAGTAAAGAATCCACCTGCAATGCTGGAGAAATGGGTTCAATCCCTGGATTGGGAGGATCCCCTGGAAGAGGGCATGGCAACCCACTCCAGTATTCTTGCCTGGAGAATCCCTATGGATAGAGGAGTCTGGTCGGCTATCTCTATGGGATCTATGGGATCACAAAGATCTACCTCCCATAGAGGTAGTCGGCTACCTCTATGGGAGTCTATGGGATCACAAAGAGTCAGATACAACTGAGCTATGAAGCACAGCACAACACAGCCATCCTAGATGGTTTCTCCCAGGTGTTTTAAGTATTGGATAAAATACGGTGCTTAAATAGCATAACCAACTCAATGGAATGAACTTGAGCAAACTCCAGGAGGTAGTGAAGTACAAGGAAGCCTGACATGCTGCAGTCCATGGAGTCATAAAAAGTCAGGCATGACTTAGTGACTGAACACAAAATGTGGCTTAATATCCCTATCACCTTCCAAGTCTTAGTATAGTACAGTTATGCTAGCAGCCACACGAAGCTGCAAGAGGTGAAACGGAATTGCTCAGAACTTTCAGAAGGATCATTTTAGCCCAGTGGTACTGATTTCAGACCTCTGACTTCCAAAACTGTGAGAATAGCTTTCTGTTGCTTTTAGTCAGCAAATCTGTGGTCATGTATTACAGCGACCACAGAAAACTAATATCAGTATGTGTTAGTCCCTCAGTCACGTCTGACTCTTTGTGACCCCATGGACTGTAGCCCGCCAGGCTCCTCTGTCCATGGGATTCTCCAGGCAAGAATACTGGAGTTGGTTGCCATTTCCATCTCCAGGGGATCTTCCTGACCCAAGAATCAAACCCAAGTCTTCTGCATTGCAGGCAGATTTTTTTTTTTACTGTCTGGACAACCAGGGAATCCCCAATATATAGGACTATATTCTAATACTACAAATGAGGCTTTTAAATGATGTCATTAATGACATTTCAGATAGAGTCTATTCCAACTAATCAGAGTTTCTAAGAAAATGGTGGTAGCTGAAGATCTGGGTCCACTTCTCACTTCCCTTTGCCCAGTCTCTACCACCCATGAAACATCTGTTTATGGCTCTCATTTCATATCTTTGAATCTGAAAATTGGGCACAATAATTCCCATCCTACTTCCCTCAAAATGATGTTACAAAAAAGTGCTGAAGTCATCTGGGAAGTTTTCCTTGAGGACGTGACACTTGATGTCAGCTATAAAATTCAGACATCAGTAAAGGACAAGCACCCCTGCAAATGAAATGTGTTCTCTTGATTTCTCTGTTTTTGCAGGATACTTAGCCTCACCTTCGTGGTATATATATCTCATGATTGATATTTGATTATTTATATATAATCTGTCCCATTTCAGGAAGCAAGTTGCTCCAAAACAACTCTTTGTCTATTTTTATTCACCAGTGAAATTCCAGCACCTAGATTATGATAGGTGCTCAATAAACATTGGCTGAAGAGTTGAATAGATGAATGATCCATCTTCAGTTTCCATCAAAACTACAAGTATTCATACTGCTTCTCTCCTCCGATTTTCCTTTCTTTCTTAAAAATCATTAGCCCCTACATGTGTTCCTTTTGTCTGTGTCTCTATTTCTGATTTGCAAATAGTTTCATCTGTACCATTTTTCTAGATCCCACATGTATGTGTTAATATATTTGTTTTTCTCTTTCATTTACTTCACTCTATATGACAATCTCTAGGTCCATCCATGTCTCTGCAATTGGTATAATTTCATTCCTTTTCATGTCTGAGTAATATTCCATTATAGATATGCACCACATCTGATGTAAATGGGAAGGAAATCCTAAAAAAGGGGGATGTATATCTACACATGACTGATTCACTTTGCTATACAGCAGAAAATAACATAAAATTGTAAAGCAAGTATACCCCAATACAAAATATTAAAAAAAAAAAAAAAACTTTAGTCCAATTCAGAGGTGAGCTCCATGCTGGACCCTAGGGTAACAGCATTGCGTATCTGCTCTTGAAATATCATAACTGAGTGGGAACGAAAGAAAAAGAGATATTAAGAACAACAATAAAAATATTATGAGATTGGAGAGTGGGAAATGAATATTGACAAAAGACTTCCCAGGGGAAGTGTGGACAGAGGTGTTTTGAAGACTGGAAGGGAGTATGGCAAAGAAGAGGAGGAGGGTAGACCAGGCAGAGGAATGTGCAAAAGAGGAGATGCTCACAAGCAGTTCCAGCCCTGGAGAACGCATTGGCTCACATCAAACATGGTGGCCTGGAAGCATCTCTATAGGAACTGCTAAGAGCTGCCAGCCATGACCATGTGATGCAAAGAAGACTTGTCAGGGCTGGGAGGGTAGAAGTTAGAAACATGGACTCTGGGATGATAAAGTACTTGCACCCCAGTTGTCCACTTCCAAGTTACAAAGACAATATCTCCAGTAGGCATGCAAAAACCTGGTTAGACTTCTTGTCCCAACAAAACTATCAAAACATCCCTCACCCTATGCAAACAATCCCAGTTAGGATGACAGATTAAGTGGTCATCCATTCCAAGGTGTATGCCTAAACTAGTTAGCTTCTTTGACCCTTTAGTTTCTTTACTGTGAAATCATCACAATAAATGAAACTGCTCTAACGAATAACTGTGAGGTTTAAATGAGACAATTTATATTAGAAACACTGAATTCTTTGTAGCATATAGTACATGAACAGTAAATGGTAGTGTTATTGTATACTATTTGGAAGAATTTTTTTTTTAACTTATATATTTTTTTTTATTTTATTTTATTTTTAAACTTTACATAACTGTATTAGTTTTGCCTATTATTATTATTATTATTATTTATCTCCAGACAGTGTCAAATCATTTAAGACTTTAACAGAAGAGGCACATGACCAGGTCACCCCTATGTGGCTTATGGGTGATTCTTCTGTCCAAACCTCATCAGAGACTTGTCTAGTTAATTTCCTCATAGCTTCATCTATCCATCCATCCACTGGTAGAATCAGAAAGCAATATGTTTTCACAACTTTTTATTAACCTATTGACCTTGAAACAGCCATAGACCTACTCTGAGCAACCCTTTCCTCATGGATAAAACTGCTAAACTTCCTATCACACAATGTTGTTGAAAAGAATAAATGAATTAATAATAGTCATAGTAAAACTTAAAACAGTGCTTGACACATGTTTCCTACTACTATTAACTTTTTTAGAATAAGGACTCATATTTGTTACTTGCTAGATGACAAAAACTTGGATAAGTTGCAGACTCTGTGAGCTCCAACTGACTCATCTGCAAAGATGGAGGTGACAGCCAAAATCATGGTAGGTTTGATCATTCCATGAAAAAAGCATGGAGACTTTAGGAACAGAATAACTGTTCCTTTGCATTGCATGCATGCTAAATTGCTTCAGTTGTGTCCAACTCTATGCAACCCTATGGACTGCAGCCTGCCAGGCTCCTCTGTCCGTGGGGATTCTCCAGGCAAGAATACTGGAGTGGGTCGCCATGCCATCCTCCAGAGGATCTTCCAGATCCAGAGAACAAACCTACATCTCTTACGTGTCCTGTATTGGCAGGCAGGTTCATTTCCACTAGCACCCCCTGGGAAGACTCTCCTTTTCATTAGTAAGCCTTTATTCACTAGTAGATTTGCAAATTGCCTTTATATCATTGCTCCCAAAGTTACTTAGGCTTGACTTTAGACATAATTTATATGTGTTTTTAATGCATTTAATAGAAGCCACCCAACCCACTTTCAAACATGGTACCATGTGTAAAGGAGGTGAAGTCACTAGTCTCAATCTGGACAGAAAGTCAGTTGCTAGGCTAGGTCTAGAACCCAGGTCCCCTAGTCCACAGGCTACAATGCTTCTTTTCTTTCTCACAATTTTACCTAAGATTTTACAAACAGGACCCCTTCCATAAATAACACGTTACTGTCATAAGCTGGATCAGAGAATGCATTTGAAACACAGCCATTTGTGAATATCCATTTCTCAAAAGTATGTGGAGGCCAACCATCCAGCCTTAAACTTAGAGCTCTCAAGTCTAGGTACAGCAAAGCAAGCTAAAAAAAAGTGCATAGGGTTCCTTCCACCACTCAGAATTACCCAACTCTATGTGAAAACACTTTTATGTTTGGCTCCAGAAGTCTCTCTGGCGTCTAATGCTGCGAATCGCCTCCCTTCTGGATTTCTAGCTTACTTGGTCAATACAAACAGAGCAGCTGCCTAAGTGATGTGGAAACCTGGATGTTTTCTGTCATTGTTAGCACACAAAAGCACTTGGATTGACCTACTTACGTGTGCCTTCCCTCTCTGTTCCCCAGTAAGATTCTGGCTGTATTTACAGATTCTGAAAAAAAAAAAAAAAAAAACTGGATTTAAATAGTGCTTCCCTGGGGAGAAATTATTAGCACTAATCCCCATCTTGGAACAAAGCAGCCCGTCGATGGGATAATGGAGCTCAGATACCTCCCGCACCAGATCTGCCTTCCAGCCGTGGGTCCCAGCACAACAGCCACGTGTAAATCCATGCTGCTCCCTGGCAAGGGTCAATGTATTAGTATCGTAATTTATGACACTTTGCCAATTACGTTATTTTTATAGCTCCTCATTTTGTTACAAAAAGATTAAAGAATATTTTTCTACTAATCATGTACGGGTGTGAGAGCTGGACCCTAAAGAAGGTTGAGTGCCAAAGAATTGATGCTTTGGAATTGTGCTGTTGGAGAAGACTCTTGAAAGTCCCTTGGACTGTAAGGAGACAAAACCAATCCATCTAAAAGGGAATCAACCCTGAATAGTCATTGGAAGTACTGATGCTGAAGCTGAAGCTGACAAGCTGACTTCCCAGATGTGCTGGGTCAGCTCTCCTCTGCTGCTACACCCTAGGTCTCCCAGACTTCTGTTGCAGGCCCTTTGTCAGCCTGGGGTCTTCATTTAAGCTCTTCCTCTTTACCCACTCCTCATGCTTTTCTGGTCATTTCTTATCCATGGTTAAAGTCACAGGAGCCATTCCCAAAAAAATCTTCGCTGACCCTCTGCAATCAACACTTACATGTGCTTGTATTATTTAAGCATCCCCATAGAAATAAAATAATTTAATCCTAAAGTGACCAGTGAAGAAACTGAGGCACATCGATTAAACCTTGCCTGTGCTCACACAGGTAGTAAGTGAAACTGGATCCTTACTCCTAACTGCTACACTATTTATACTCACTGTATCTCCTCTTACAGCGCTCATCTTCTGTCTCTCCATAGTAGTATCATAATAATGTGAACCAGCTGGTACCTGCATTTATTTATTAAGTATCCATTCATTGTTGTTGTGCAGTTGCTAAGTTGTGTCTGACTCCACAATCCCACGGACTGCTTGCTGCACACCAGACTCCTCTATCCTTTACTATCTCCTGCTTGCTCAAACTCATATCCACTGAGTCAGTGATAATATTTAACCATCTCATCCTTGGCTGCTCCCTGCTTCATTTGCCTTCAATCTTTTCCAACATCAGGGTCTTTTCCAATGAGTCAGCTGTTTGCATCAGGTGACCAAAGTATTGGAGCTTCAGCATCAGTCCTTCCAGTGAATATTCAGGGTTGATTTCCTTTAGGATTGACTGGTTTGATCTCCTTGCAGTCCAAGTGACTCTTAGGAGTCTTCTCCAGCACTACAATTTAAAAGCATCAGTTCTTCAGTGTTTCGCCTTCATATATACATCCAATATATCCATTAAATACACCCATTCAACCAATATATCCAACCAATCCATCTATTCATTCAATCTATCCATCTATCCTTCCATGCATCCAATCCATCCATGCATCCCAACCATCCATCCATCCATCCATCCAAGCATCCATCCATCCATCCATCCATCCACTCATCTCTGTAATTCATTTCTATCTATTGTCCATCTGTCTATCATATATCTATTTATCACTTATTTATATTCTGACTTCCTCTGGAACTACGAACTCCATCCAGAGAAGGCTCCTACCTGTTTTGTTTACAGTTGTAGACTCATAGTTACCACAGTGCCTGGCTCAGGGCAGGCACTGGATAAATACATGCAACGTGGTCCAGTGAATGAATGGCCTTGTACTGCAAGGAGATCCAACCAGTCCATTATAAAGGAGACCAGTCCTGGGTGTTCTTTGGAAGAACTGGTGCTAAAGCTGAAATTCCAATACTTTGGCCACCTCATGTGAAGAGTTGACTCATTGGAAAAGACTCTGATGCTGGGAGGGATTGGGGGCAGGAGGAGAAGGGGACGACAGAGGATGAGATGGCTGGATGGCATCACCAACTCAATGGACATGAGTTTGAGTGGACGCCGGGAGTTGGTGATGGACAGGGAGGCCTGGCGTGCTGCGATTCATGGGGTCGCAAAGAGTCGAACACGACTGAGCAACTGAACTGAACTGAACTGGCTGATGCAGGGAAAAGCGGAAGAAGGTCCCTGGACTTGAAGGAGTTGCAGAGGGCTGAGGAAAGGGACCCCATCATCATAGCATGCTGAGAGACAGACTGCTGTGGGAGTCAGATGGGCGGAATCCAGTGTCTGCTGAGATGGTTAGGAGGGATTCCTGAGGAAGGAGCCTCTTCACAGTCGAGTTGTATCTGCTGACCAATGCTGCTGACTGATATTGACTAGAGCCTCCAGTCTTTTTCACACATCTATCTGAAAAAAGAAGGGTTCAGGGGACACATGACCCGTCTTTCCATATTGGGAGGGCTGTCATTTTACAAAGGAGCTGACTCAGGCTGCATGGCCCCAGGAGGCAGAAATCATAGATTTTGTCTCAGCACACACTCCACTTCTGAGCAGCACAGCAGTGGGAGCTTCTCACTGGCTTGTGGGGACTCCCAGGCCCCGAGAGAGCTCAGAAGAAGGTTAGGGGGTCCCTTGTCAAGGTTGAAAACTTAGAGACTCCCACACTGGGGACCAGTGGGGAGGTGATCCTGAGTTTCCTTCCAACAACTCTAAACCGCTGTTCTTCTGGGCTATCAGAGGTTTACAGGGCACTGAGGTGCTATCCAAAATCTCCTTTGTGCGTAATCTACACAGAGAAAGGTCAGATCCCCAAGGGGTCCACTGGGTTTGGGAAATGAAGTCACTCTTTGTGTTGGCCTACCACAGAGAACCCAACATGACCTACTTGTGTTGTCATCTTCAAAGGAACAAGAGACCCTTTCATGATTTTAAAAGTTGTAACGACATCTGTTGTGTTCTCAAACACAAACAGGTATGTAATTTAGAAAACATAAGCAAGTCATAAGCCAGAAATAAATTTGTGCATAATCTTCTCACCTTTACTGATGTCTATAAACCTTTCAACATATCTTATTTTATTCATGTATTTTATTCCAATCTTCCTTTCTATGGTCATACATGCATAAATTGATTTTAATCCTGCCTTTTCTCTTTAAAAACACCATGAACATGTTCCATGTCATTAAGTAACCTTCTGAGACATGATTTTTAATGGCTGCTTAGTATTCCATTTTATGAATTCTTCATGAACAAGTTAACTACTCCATTACTGGTGAGTATTTAATGTGCTCCCAAGTTTCAAGAGCATAAATAATGTAATAAAATTGCTTGGATACAGATCTTTGCCTCTCTGTGACTGTGTCTTTAAAAAAAATTCCCTAGAATTAGAGTTGCTAAGTCAAAAGGAAAGTCCATTTATAAGGCGTTTGAGGGGTATATATCAACAAATTATCCTCAGGAAAAACCTTAGCAATTCACAGTCCAGACAGTAGTATTCCAAAAGGCTTATTTAGGATTTCGCATAGAAATTTTTGCCTGGAAGCTTATTCTAGCTGCAAAGCGGACAAGGAAAGCAGATTCTAATGCTGTATCAGTATACAGCTGGTGCAGTATACAGACACTGATGCTGAGAAGGAAAATCCCAGATCTGGAGACAGAAGGTCTGGGATCAAGTCATAGCTCAGTTGCCTCCATAAGCCACTCAGCACTTCTGGGAGCCAGTTCTATCATCTGGAAACAATCATAAAAGGAGCATCACTGGAAAAGAATACAAAATTTGATTCTCCTGGTAGGACTTTTAACATGTTAGATAGTTCAGAGGAGATTTCCTACATCAATGGAGCTAACGGTAAATGACTCATCAATCAAACAAGCAGAACTGACTGGTTAGAAGAATAATTCTGGACTCCAACTCCCACCCCAGATGTAACCCTGAACCTAGTGTTTAGCCTTCCTATGATCAGTTTCCTCATCTGTAAAATGGGTCCATAATAAGGATAAAATCAGTTGGTACCTGTACAGGCTTCAACAAAGTGGCTGGTACACAATATGCACAGCATTAGTGTGTTTAAAGGAATAAAGGAAAACACTCTATGCGACACACCTTTTAAGATCTTTACATTATATGACTGATTCCTCACAACCACTCACCTTGAAACATCAGCATTTTATTTTCATTTTCTGAATGAAGAACTTCAGATAGTTCAAGCAAATTGTCCAAAAGTTGCAAAGCTAATACACGGAAGAGCTAACATTGAACTTGGGGCTTGCTATTTCAGAGAAAATCTGCTTTGCTTTGAATAGATGAAAGAATTCCAACCGGGCACCCACTGGGTCCTGGGCATTATGACAGACCCTTTCACAGAAAGCATCTCCTTTAGTCCTTTGCAGTCTTTCTGTTTCCTCCGTTGTTAACTTATTAGGGTAAAATGTGCCTTCAGTATAATTCATCCCTTTAAGTTACACTGTCCTGAGCAGTTTTTGCAAAAACATCCAGCCATTAACCACCAACACATCAGGACAGAGAATATTTCCATTCATCAGTGTTTCTTCCAGCCTTAGCCTGAACTTCTGGCATCCACTGATCCAATTTCATTCCCGAAAGTATTGCTTTTTCTTAAGTATCATTTAAATGGAATCATATAGTATGTTGCTTTTTGAGTCTTGTTACTTTCACCTATTGTCATGCACATGGCATGTTTCAGTTTGCTGCATGCATCAGTAATTTGTACATTTTCATTTCTGGCACAACCATTTCTACTTGACAGCTGAAGAAACCGAGGTTCATGGGGATTGAGTCCCTTCCAACAGGTCATGCAGCCGTGGAGAAGCCTAGGTCTCCTCCTTCCATATCCTGCAGTTTATTTGCTTATTTATTATTTGTCTGTGTTGGGTCCTAGTTGTGCACACAGGATCTTTTGTTATGGCCTGTGGTCTTCTCTAGGTTTCCTATGTGGCTCCGTGGTGAAGAATCTGCCTGCCAATGTAGGAGATGCAGGTTCCATCCCTGGGTCAGAAAGATCCCCTGGAGGAGGAAATAGCAGCCCACTCTAGTATTCTTACCTGGAAAATTCCACAGACAGAGGAGCCTGGTGGGCAACAGTATGGGGGGGGTCACAAAAAGCTCAACACGACTGAGTGACTGCAAATACAAGTGGGCTTCTCTAGTTGAAACATGTGGGCTTAGTTGCCCCATGGCATGTGGGATCTTAGATCCCTGACCAGGGATCAAACCCATATCCCCTGAATGGGAAGGTGGATTCTTAATCACTGAACCACCAGGGAAGTCCCATCATATCCTTCAGTTTAATGCTGTTTAATACATTATTGTTTATACAGTAAATGGGCAAACAAACCTAGACAGCATGTTAAAAAGCAGAGATATCACTTTCCCAGCAATGGTCCATATAGTCAAAGCTATGGTTTTTCCAGTAGTCATGCATGGTTGTAAGAGTTGGACCACAAAAAAAGGCTGAGTGCGAAATAATCCATGCTTTCTAATTGTGGTGCTGGAGAAGACTCCTGAGTGTCCCTTGGACTGCAAGGAGATACAACCAGTCAATCCTAAAGGAAATCAACCCTGAATATTCACTGGAAGGACTGATGCAGAAGCTGAAGTTTTAATACTTTTGGCCACCTGATGTGAAGAGCCAACTCATTGGAAAAGCCCCTGATGCTGGGAAAGATTGAGGGCAGGAGAAGAAGGACGTGACAGAGGATGAGATGATTGGAAGGCATCACTGACTCAATGGACATGAGTTTGAGCAAACTCTGGGAGACAGTGAAAGACAGGGAAGCCCAGCATGTTGTAGGCTTGGAGCTGGATGTGAATGAGAGACTGAACAAGAGTACTGCCGGGCATGTCCCCCGCTCCTTACACAGCAAGTTCTTGGAGACAGAGACTCTGCTCAGCTCATCACTCTTTTCCATATCATGACAAGACACCCAACCCAGGGTGTACACTCTCGGGAAGTATTTGCAAAATTGAAGGACATGGGTGGACAAGAAGACATTTCAGAAAGTTTAAAAAAAAATGGTAACAAGACAGCCTTGCAATACCTGTGTCGAAGCACTCTCACTTTTCATTGTGATGCACAGAGAACATTAATACAAGTGGAGCCAAGTATGTGAATTCGTAACCGATGTGACTTCCTGTTACCTTATCAAAACTGTTTGCAGACCCCAGCGATGAAGGGGGAAAGCAAATGTGTCTCCTCAAGAACCAAGAAAGTCCTCCCTGAGTGATGGAGTTCCTCAGAAAGGGAAGACCTCAGTACGTGGTCATGTCACAATTGCCCAGAGAGCTAAGAGTATCAGATGCCACTTGTCTGGTGTGTCAGGGCCCCAGTTGAACACAATAAATGGCACCAGTGTCTTGTAGTCACCTGGCCAGGTAGGCATCCTTACCCCTAAGTAGAAATCAGTGGCAATGAGACATTATAACCTGAAGATACAGATACAGTAAAAACAGAACTGAAATTCAAACCAAGGTCAATCTTATCCTCACTTATTGAGGAGAAGGGGAAAGGATTCCTGAAAATGTCTGCTATGAATCTTTATCAATCCAGAAATAGTCATTTCACTGGAAGCAACACAAATATTTATTGACAAATGAATGGATAAACAAAATGGAATACTAGTCAGCAAAAAAAAAAAAAAATTAAAACGTGAAATTCTGACACACAGGCTACAACATAGATGAACCTTGAAGGTGCTATGCTAAATGAAATAAGCTGATCAAAAAGGGACAAATATTCTATAATTCCATTTATATGAGGAAGCTAGAATAGTCAAATTCATGGAATCAGAAAGTAGAATGGTGGGTGCCAGTGGCTTGGCAGGGGTTATGGAGAGACACTGTTTTAATGGAGTTGATGTTTGATATTTTGCAAAATGAAAAAAGTCTGGAGATGAGCTGTGGTGATCACGTCAGTTGCTCAATCGTGTCTGATTCTTTGTGACCCCATGGACTGCAGCTCGCCAGGCCTCCCTGTCCATCACCAACTCCAGGAGCTTGCTCAAACTCATGTCCATCAGTTCAGTGATGCCATCCAGCCACCTCATCTTTTGTCATCCCCTTCTCCTTCTGCCTTCAGTCTTTCCCAGCATCAGAGTTTGTCCACTGAGTCAGCTCTTCATATCAGGTGGCTGAAGTTTTGGAGTTTCAGCTTCAGTACCAGTCCTTCCAATGAATATTCAACTGATTTCCTTTAGGAATGACAGGTTGATCTCCTTGCAATCCAAGGGATTCTCAAGAGTCTTCCCCAAACCACAGTTCAAAAGCATCAGCTCTTCCATACTCAGCCTTCTTTATGGTCCCACTCTCACACCTATATATGACTACTGGAAAAACCATAGTTTTGACTAGACAGATCTTTGTCAGCAAAGTAATGTCTCTCCTTTTTAATATGCTGTCTAGGTTGGTCACAGTTTTTCTTCCAAGGAGCAAGCATCTTTTAATTTCATGGCTGCAGTCACCATCTGCAGGGGTGATGGCTGCCAGGTAATGTGAATGTGTGTTGATGCCACTTAAAGATAGTCCAGATGATAACTTTTATGTCATGCATATATTGCTGTAACTAAGAATAACTGTATAGTCCATGGGGTTGTGAAGAGTTGGACCCAACTGAGTGACTTTTACAATCAAAATCACAAGAATAATTTAAGTCATCTCAGACCATTGTACATTTTTTTTCTACTAATACATTTGCCCAGAGAAAAGGTTCAAGTCCTTGAACAGATAATATAGGATAGAATAGGCAAATAAAGATGGAGGACAAACAAATCTTTTTTAAAAAGGTTTAGAATTAAAAATGAATCAAGAAAGGGAGGGACAAATGAAAAGAATGGGGTTAATAGACAGAAATTGCTCTACATAAAATAAACAAGCAATAAGGATTTACTGTATAGTATAGTGCATTTCCTTCTCCAATGCATGAAAGTGAAAGTGAAGTCGCTCAGTCGTGTCCGACCCTTAGCGACCCCATGGACTGCAGCCTACCAGGCTCCTCCATCCATGGGATTTTCCAGGCAAGAGTACTGGAGTGGGGTGCCATTGCCTTCTCTGATAGGGAATTAGACTCAATATCATGTAATAGGGCTTCCCTAGTGGCTCAGTGATAAAGAATCCACTTGTCAGATGTGGGTTCAATCCCTGGTCAGGAAGATCTCCCAGAGAAGGAAATAAGAACCCACTCCAGTATTCTTGCCTGGAAAATCCCATGGACAGAGGAGTTTGGCTGGCTATAGTCCACAGCATCACAAAGAGTGGACATGACCAAACAACAGTAGCAACAATTTTGTAAGAACCTATTACAGAATGTAATCTGAACAAAACTGAATCACTATGCTGTATACCTGAAACTAATGCAATATTATAAGTCAACCATCCTTTAATAAATTAAAAAATAAAAAACCTAATCAGACAAGGGCTTGCAAGTGAGTCCTGTGATTCAGGGGCAGATGGAGGGCATTCTCTGAGAGTGAACCGCACACTGCACACTTTCTCACATATGATCACATTGTCTTCACAAGAATGCACTGGAATCTGCACACTTAGCTTCCTTTTCAGATTCAGAGAGCAACTCTGAAAATTTTCGAAGGTTGTCCAGCATCCTGCTGGCAGTGCCCAAAGAGCCATGAGGTGGTACCTCTCCAGATGCTGGTGGGTCCTCGTCAGGCATTTAATGGAGATCGTTCAAGTGGTTCACGAATCCTGCCACATTCCAGGCACCAAACTGGGACCTGAAGTAGCGGGACTGGAGGCACACATTTCAACACCAAGTTGTCCCTGCTTGCAGAAAATTCATACTCTACTGGTAGAGGAACTATCACACAGATGAAGGTACGATCTAGCCGAGAAGAATGTGGTTATAGAATCATGAATCAGTTGTGGTGGGAACACAGAGGAGAAAAGATTCCTTCTGTCTTGGGGAACCCTAGAGGCCTTCAAGGAAGAGACCACTTTGGGGTTCTCCTAAGCTTTTGAGGGTGTGTTTTGGACAAGTGGGAAGGTAGCTGGAGCTCAGTCACTCAGTCATGTCCTACTCTTTGCAGCCCCATGGACTATAGCCTACAGGCTCTTTTGCCCATGGAATTTTCCAGGAAAGAGTACTGGAATGGGGTGCCATTTCCTCCTCCAAGGGATCTTCCTGACCCAGGGATCGAACCTGTGTCTCTTGTGTCTTCTGTATTGTCAGGCAGATTCTTTACCATCTAAGAAGCCAGAGGGGCAATTGATTTGAGGAGCAGCAAAAAGCCTGAGCAAAGGTTTGGGGGCCAAAGGAACATGGAATGGGGTTCTTGATGGCTTGGTTCTCTTGGCAAGAGCTGGAGTGGATGAGGCCTTATACAGCTGGCTTCCAACAGCCTCTTCAGGGCCCCACATGAAACGCTGCCTGTGGTCCATGGGAGCTGGTGGGGGAAGTCAAGGGGGTGAAGGGTGTGGTCCAGAATGAAAGACCTCAAGTGAGAGGGAAGATGAACGGAGGGAAAGAGGTTTGAAGCTAAACAAAGAGAGAGCAGCCGATAGGAGACAAAGCTGCCACAGCTGTGCTGGGCCTCCCTGGCTTGTGCGGGAGGAGTGGCAGGTGGGCTCCAAGCGACAGGGGCAGGGAGAAGGCCAGGTGCATAGAGCATGGGTCTCTCTTAAGTCTGACGGCGCAGTCAGCCCGCTTATGTGAGGAGCTCGCTATGCTAAGCAGAAGGCCGTCTGTTTAGACTTTTCTTTTAAACTTGAAAGAGAAGAGAAGCAGTAGCAAAGGACTCCCTTGTCAGATCCTAATTCAAGTTGAACTTCTAAAGGCTCAGAGGAGGCATTTGTGACACCAAAGCTTTTCTAAGAGTACTGAAATGAAAACTTGAAGGGGGGAGGAGGAAAGGGTGTTCTTGCTTGTGTCTTTGCTTGCCTTGAGAGCCGTAAGCTATAACTCGGTTCTGATTCTGTGATGAAAATGATGTGTGATATTCACAGTCATACTTGTGCCTATGATGAACCATGGGTGAGGGTCAGGCTGCCTCCTTTCACTGATGGGGTCTGAGCCTCGGAGGTTCAGGGACCTCGCAGGCTTCACGATCTAAGTGGCAAAGTCAGAAATGGAGGCAGGGTCTGCCCTTCTGGTCCGAGAAACGAGAGGTGGTCCTGGCCTCTGATGAAACAAGCCAGGAACTTCGAAATGCATCCTGGATTGAGTTCCAACTTCACTCTTTTGGGAACTAAGTCATATATCAGCTCTGATACTCTATCTCCCAAGGAACCCAACATCATTGCTTTGAAGATTAAAGGGACGACACACACAGCATGGTAGCGGACACCTAATATAGCTATCTTCATGGGTGGTAAGGAGACACAGAGAACAAAGTGGGTGGTTCCAAACGAACAGAGCCTCTCTGGGAATGGGGGGTCCTGGCTGGACCCTCCTTCCTCTGCCAGGTGACCCTCCTGAAGCCTCCCCTCCACCAGAGTGCCAGGGGCTGTGAAAACTGCAGGAACAGACAAGGGGCCGAGGTCTCCGAGGTCTCTGCGCAGTAAGAAGCACCCCCTCCATCCTCTTAGATGTTCTTTAGATTCAGAACAAGTGGAGAAACACGACAAGGCATACAACAGATCAAGGCCAACATATCTCTTTCATTACGATCAAGCTCAGTCAGAGGACGCAGCTCAGAGTAAAAGGCAGACGGGTCTGCTCAGAGAAGCTCAGAAAGGAATGCATTTTCACTACCGTCCACAGGCCCTGTGGAGCTGGAATTCACCCATCCATGATAAGAGGCTGCGGAGGACCTCTGTCAGGGAAGCTGGGGGAAAGGCTGCTTAATGTACTCATTCCCGTGTTTATTCATCACGAAAGAGGAAACGGGAAGCCAGGAGGGAGGCGGTAAAAGGAAGGTTTCCTTCCCTGGAAGGAAACACAGGAGGGAAAGAGGCATCGCCCTGACTCCCCCTAAGTGAGCATGTTTGCAACACAGAGGGCTTGAAAAACAAGCGTGTGATCCTGCTGTTCCCGGAAGGGGGTCAACAGGGAGAGAGGGTATCTTATTGGTCCTGCCCACACCAATGGCCTGATGCTAACCCCTGCTCCTCTGTGTGGCTCCCAGGGCCCCTGGGAAACTGTTTAGATTTTGCTACAAGAAGGCTCTGATATGGGTCAACAAGCCTTATTTCACTGAGTCTGAACTTGACTAGTTTCTCTCTTCCTGTCCCAAGTGATCTCCAGCCAGACTGTGTCCCCATCAGACGTTCTGTGGTGAGACAGAAAGAAGCAGAAAGACAGGCTCATAATTAAATGCACAAAGACACTCCACATATCAAATGTCAATATCAGAGCTGCTCAAACTACAATATAAACCCTTCTCAATATCAGTGGGAAGGTGTAGTTTGAAGATGAAATCCCCCGGCAAGTCGAATCTCAAAGAAATGAAAGATTTGTTGGCATTTCCTTGGTGGTCCAGTGGTTAGGACTACATGCTTCTACTGCAGGGGAGGGGGGCACAGGCTTGATACTTGGTTAGGGATCTATGATCTCTCATGCCTTGTGGCTCGGCCAAACACACACACACACACACACACACACACACACATATACAAAGATTTCTTTAATTTAAAAGATTCTGGGTTTTTGTTTCTTCTGAGTTAAAAGTCCAAAATTCAAAATGTTTAGGTTAAAGTGTCAAAATTTTCTTCCCTGACTTCTTATGATTTTCAGTCTAGATCTGAGGAGTTCTTGAATCTTGCGGGAACTTGGGATTCCTTATTCTGTTATAAGCCTGGTTCATCTCCTACTAAGTTAGGTGTGGTTTCTCCAAATAGTACTTTAGTTTAAAATCAATTCTCTTATGATTTTCTTGTAATTTAAGTGTTGAAACAACTAATAAGAGAAAGAGGACTGACAAGATTAGCATTATTCCCAAATGCTGAAAGCATTCCCATCCCAACCCTAAAGTTTTTTATCTTAGTTATCCTGGGGAAAACATGATGTTCCCAAACCCAACTCTCAGTGATACCAAAAGGCTTTTAGAGCAGCTCTGTGGAGGAAGGAGTGGAGGAAACCCTGCCGATTTGAGCCTCATCAAGTTTCCAGTCCAAACACATCACTGTCTGCATCCCCAGTGGCAGGGAAGTAAACTCAAATGTGGAAAATCTCCCAGCAGAAAATTTTCATTCAGCTTCTGAAGGTAGTCTCAAGGAGGAGTGCTCATGGCCAAAGTACAGCAGATGCCCCTGTAAGGCCATCCCCAGAGGGGAGTGGCCTGTATCCTCATCAGGAATAGTGGTGTGATGTTGCAGATAAACCTCCAAGCCCACAAGAAGATACACAGGTCAGTCCTAAACACCCCTTGCTTTCCAGGATGCTGTCTTCTGAGTACATACAGCTGCATAGAAGATCAAATATTGGTTTGAACGTACTTCATCTAACAATTTCTAATTGATCCTACGGGCTTCCCTGGTGGCTCAGATGGTAAAGGATCTGCCTGCAATGCAGGAGACCCAGGTTCGATCCCTGGGTTGGGAAGATGCGCTGGAGAAGGAAATGGTAACCCACTCCAGTATTCTTGCCTAGAGAATTTGGTGGACAGAAGTGGTGGGCTACAGTCCATGGGGTCGCAAAACAGTGGGACATGACTGAGCGACTAACACTTTCACTTTTTCAATTGAACATCTACTTGGTACTAGACCCTGTATTAGGTATGGAGGACTGAAAGATGATTAACACATGGGGCTTGCCCAGTGAATCTCCTGTTGGAATGAAGGTCACTGACCCTGCTTCTGCATCTCAGTTCTTCTAGGAGGAAGTGCATTAGTATCCATAAGCCTTTTGAATGGTACCTGACACAGAAATAGAAACTCCGTTTTAGGGAAGGGATAAGAGATTCACTGAAGGATAATCAGGGCCCCAGAGTATGGGCTTCCCTGCCAGTTCAGTTGGTAGAGAATCTGTCTCAAGAACAGGAGGCCCAGATTTGATCCCTGGATACGGAAGACCCACTGGAGAAGGAAATGTCAAACTCCAGTATTCTTGCCTGGAAAATAGCATGGACAGAGAAGCCTGGCGGGCTTTAGTTCATGGGGTGGCAAGAGTTGGACATGACTTAGCGACTAAACCACAGAATATGGAAGGCCTCCTGGGTGGAGTTGAGGGACTTGACTTTACCCTGAGGCCCACAGGGATCTATACAGGGTTTAAGGAAATAGAGTAGACCACTTCTATTTTTGACTTAGGAACCTCCCAGTTTAGTCTGAAATGTGTTCCTTCAAAATTCATCTATTGAGTCCTTATGTTAAAATATGACTGTATTTGGAGAAAGAGCCTTTACAGGGCTGATGAATGTAAAAAGAGGTCATTAGAGTGGGCCCTAATCCAACATGAGTGATATTCTTCCAAGTCGAGATGATCGGGACACGAACAACACAGACTGAGGGGCAACCTTATGACGAGACGACAGCAGGGGGCCATTTTTAAACCAAGAAAAGAGACCTCAGAAAATACCAAACCTACCCACACCTTGATCTTGGACCTGCAGCCCCTCAGACTGTGAGAATATAAGCATCAGTTATTAAGTTCCCTTAGTCTATGCCATTTGTCATAACAACCCAGCAAACTGATACCTCCAAATTCCTAGGGCTGGTGGGCAGGAGGGAGATTAAGGTAGGAAAGCCAGTTAAGGCCATGAAAACATTAACCAGAGTAAAAAACCATGACAAGGTCCCTCCCTAGAGATGCAGAAATGAGAAGAAAGGGCAGACTGAAAAGAGATGCACAGCATAGACTTCACAGAGTTTGGGGACCCATTTGATAAAGAGCGTAGGAAAGGAGAGAGTCCATGGATCATTCCCAGGCTTCTCATCTCAGTGACAGTATAGATGGTGGTTCCTTTCATTGAGATATGTTCTATGGTGAATGGAACACCTTCCTACAAAAGTCTACAGTCCTATTGTGAAATCTGGTTTCAGAAGTAATCTACCATGCAAAGTCAGGTTAGACCCCAAGATAAATTGTCAGATTCTGTGCAAGAAATGTGAGTCAGTTCCTCCCAGCCCCCCACCCCTCATTCCAGATTGTGGGTTGAGATTGGTTCCCATTTGGGAGTTTGTCTCCCATTTGGTTTCCTGTGAGACTCCCTTCCTTGCAAACGGTTGGAATACCCTCGAAAATTTATCTTGGTGGTGGCTCTGCCTTGCATTAGTGTAGGGGGAAGAAGGGTGGGGGATTTACTGCTGAATGGCGATAGCATTTATTTTCTTAGCTAATAGCCAAGTGTCTCTAATTCAAACCAACTGAACTAATTGAATGAAAAAGAATGTTAACAGTCCTGGCTACTAGACTGTATTTAAAAGCAATTGTTCTCAATCAATCAATGCTGCCGGATTGTTTGATTTCATTAAAGATGTATTTGTTACCAAGCAGCTGGTACCCAAACAGCTGCTTTAGATAGAATTTCCACCGCTCCCTTAGACGGTGTGCATCATTGTGTTTGCACATTTCCAGCCACGAAGACTGTGACAAATGTCTGTGGCACAGAGATGAGACCTGCCGACTTGCCCCCGTTAAACATCCCAGAGGCTGAGGGACAGGGGGAAGGCTTGGGGTTTTGCTCTCCAGAAAGCACTGAATCTTCTGGGGCGCTTCACAAGTGTGGGAATACTAAACTCCATGCGTAAATGTAAGAGCATACCCAGGTAACTTGGGAAGAATGCACTGTATTCTTCCAGCTTCTAATCCATCCATGTGTTTATTCTGCAAACATTTCCAGTGAACCTGCTTCTCTAAGAAGGTAGTAAAGATAAAAAGTAATAAGCATAGCTGACACGTATTGATGGAGGGCTTTTTAATTACAGGCTCTATGCCTGGTGAATTACACAGATTATCTTCTTTTATCCTTACGCAAGAATACCAAGACTCTACTTTTATTATCCCCTTTTCCAGCAGAGAAAAGTGAGACGCAGAGAGGTTGCTCCCCTACTGTCCATCGTAGTGATGTGTTTTTTCCGTATCTTCTTCTTTGCATTCATCTTCCCTCCTAGACTGATATCCTAAAAGGCTTTGGCTGTGTCTGCTACATGTGCTCCCTGGAGCCCCTGTCCATCACATGATAAGTCACAAAAGATAGTATCATTCAGACCTTCCTGCCTGGCCTCTGCATTACCTGGATTCAAACCTCACTCACGTCTCACCAAACCACTAGTGGTGTTCTTTATGCTTTCATTTCTTCATCAGGACACACACTTAGTAATAACATCTCATAGATTATTGCAGAGATTAAATGTCAGTGGAGGCTGTGCTTGGAACATAGTAAATGCTTAACAAAAACTTACTATTATGAATACTATATCAAGGGTCCTATAAATCATTATTGAATGCATAAACAAATTAAAAGCTAAGGCAGAGATCCTTACAGAATATTGGGTAGAGATTCCTGTGATATACAGTAGGTTCTTGTTGATTATCTATTTTATATAGAACAGTGTGTGTGTGTTTATCTTGGGCTCTTAATTTATCCCTCTCCCACATTTCCCCTTTGGTAACCAGAAGTTTATTTTTGAAATCTATGAGTCTGTTTCTGTTTTGTAAATAAATTCATTTATATAATTTTTAAAATTAGATTTAAAAGTGATATCATATTTGTCTTTCTCTGTATTACTGCACACAGTATGACAATTTCTAGGTCCACTCATGTTGCTGCAAATGGCATTATTTCATTCTTTTTAATGGCTAATAATAATAAACACAACATTGTAATTAAATCAATTATACATAGATTAAATAAATAAATAAATATTTTTAGAAATGCCATATTTGAATGGATCCATGTATATTATGGTTGAGTCCCTCCACTGTTCACCAGAAACTGTCACAATATTGTTAATAGGCTATCGGTTCAGTGGCTCAGTCAAGTCCAGCTCTTTTGACCCCATGGACTGCAGCACACCAGTCTTCCCTGTCCATCACCAATTCCCGGAGCTTACTCAAACTCACGTCCATTGAGACGGTGATGCTATCCAATTATCTCATCCTCTGTCGTCCGCTTCTCCTCCCGCCTTCAACCTTTCCCAACATCAAGGTCTTTTCCATTGAGTCAGTTCTTCACATCAGGTGGCCAAAGTATTAGAGTTTCAGCTTCAGCATCAGACCTTCCAATGAATATTCAGGACTGATTCCCTTTAGGACTGACTGGTTGGATCTCCTTGCAGTCAAAGGACTCTCAAGAGTCTTCTCCAACAACACAGTTCAGAAGCAACAGTGTTTCAGCGCTCAGCTTTCTTTATAGTCCAACTCTCACATCCATACATGACTACTGGAAAAACCATAGCTTTGACTAAATAGACCTTAGTTGGCAAAGTAATGTCTCTGCTTTTTAATACACTGTCTAGGTATAATCAACTCTAATCCAATACAAAATAAAAAGTTCAAAAGAAAAAAAATACCATAAAAAAAACCAAGTTACCAAAAAAAATTTGCAATGATTTTTAAAAATGTTAAAGCCAAAGAGTCCTTGGCTTATCAGGAAAAAAAAAAAAAAACAAACAGAGAATAGATACACAGCCCAGGTCAAGGGAGTGAGAGATTGATCCCCAAGCATTGACCTGACTTAACTGTAGGCCAACTTAACTAACTTAACTGTAGGTCTGTAGGTCTGATGGTGTGGAAGGCACATTTGAGCCTGCTCTTAACTGTCTCCAAGTAGACAGGGGCAGTTTCTCAAGGAGAAGGAGAACATCTGGTCTTTTTCTTCCTCCAAACCCAAACCCCCAGCTTCCTCCAGGAAGTCTTCTCTGATGCTCCTACTTGGAGCTCATCATGCCACCCCTGTGCCCTCCCACCCGCCCAACTGCAGGCTCTGTGCTGTCATCAGCGGATCAGGTGGCCCTGCAGACCATGGGCATGTCTGCCTCTCATTGGACCCTCAGTCCCTTACTTATGTGACTTCCTAAATCTTATTCCCCGGGGGTCACCCATGGGGACCAACACAGAGCTGTGTGTATACATAATGCACAAGAAACAGCTGTAGAACCGAATCAGCGATTCTCCAGTTGGCAGCAGCATCCAGGACAAAAAGCCCCAAACCCTCTGATAGAGACACAGAATCTACAGGAAAGTTTTTCAGAGCCCTGGTGGGTGGGAGAACTATGACTTTGGAGTCCAGTAGAACTGAGCTCAAATACAAACTATAGAACATTCTCCGTCACCTCCTTCTTCCTGTCCCCACTCCCCCAAAGCAGCCTCTTTTTCATCCTTTTCCATCATTGCCCTCTGGGAGGGCCTGGAGTCCCTCCTTCTGGCTCATGAAAGCTGGTGGTTCTCATCTCTCCTGGAATCCAGGTTTGGTGACATCAAGTAGGAAGCTTGAAATGGGCCACAGTAGGAGTATTTATTCCACAGAAATTGGAAGAAAGATACCAATCAGGGCTGTGTTTTTTTCTGGAAGCTAATTGTTAAATATTTGCCAGCATTTTCTGCTAGCTTTGCGGCTTGTAAATGTCATCATGGCTAGTAATGAGGTTGATCAGTGATAAAAATGACAATAATAACGATCTTGAGTGCATTTTGGCCTTCTGCCATGCTTTAGGGTTCGTAAAACTTTTAAAATGCATGTTCAACATATATAAGCCCCACCAATGCACTTATCTAGTTCCCTTCTAGGAAGTCTTAGTCTATTCTCTGCTAGGCTGACCGTGTACAGCTGGGCAGGTTGGACATCACAAGTCAAGGAATCAAAAGGAACTAAAATCCAGCTAGTTGAATCATGATCCTATTCAACTCTGTCTGCTCAAAGCTTTCATATTCGTCTAATTTCACCAAGTTCTAGCTGATCTATATGCTCTCCGGCACATGAAAAATATTCTCTCAATAATTATGGCTTGAATGTACATACACATTTGGGCTACATGGCAGCCTATGAATTTGGTATTGTAAGCTCCATTTTACAAGTGAGGTACCTGATTTATGCAAGACCATCCTCTAGCGTCATGATTAAAAGTGGGTTCCTGGAGCCAGAGCACATCCTTTTTCCTGCTCCAGCACTGCGTGACGGTGGCCAGTGGTTTAACCTCTCTGTGTCTCGAGTACCAACCTGTGTTTTGTTTTATTTTTTATTCTTCTTTTTTTAAGGGTTTTGTTTTTTTTTTTTTAACTGGAGGATAACTGCTAAGTACCATCTTCTTAGGGAGCTATGAGGATTAAGTGTCATAATAAGCACTTTACATATTAACTGATAATTATTTATATGTAAGATTATGCTAAAAGGCTTTTAGGATGAGGAGATTAGAGTATTTTTTGAGTACCTTGGAGAGGTTCCATTCTGGGGACTTTATATTGGATTGGCCAAAATGTTCTGTAACATCTTATGGAAAACCCTGAAGTAACTTTTTGGCCAACCCCAAATATGTGATTGTCTATTCTAAAAATAAACCAATGTATGGTTAGCAAAGAGGAAAGGTTGAGGAGAGGGATAAAGTGGGTATTTGGGATTGATGTGTGCATGTAACTATATTTAAAATAGATAGCTAACAAGGACCTACTGTATAGCACAGCCAACTCTGCCTAATATTCTGTAATAAACTAAATGAGAAAAGAATTTGAAAAAAGCATAGATATTCACGTATATGTATAACTGAATCAGCTTGCTGTACAACTGGAACCAACAAAACACTGTTAATGAACTGTACTTCAATATAAAATTTTTTTAAAAATTAAATTTAAAAATAACTATCTAAGTTGGTCATCATTTTTCTCATTTACAAGTGAGGAACCATCAAGATAGTAAGTGGTTAAAGACTACCTAGTAAATAATTATTCATCAGCATTAAAATCTGTATGTAGGTAAAAATGGTAAGTGTGCATGCTCAGTCGTGTCGATTCTTTGAGACCCCATGGACTGTAACCCACCACGTTCCTTGTCCACGGAATTTTCCAGCCCAGAATGCCAGAGTGGGTTGCCATTTCCTACTCCAGGGGATCTTCCCGACCCAGGGATCTAACCTAGGTCTCCTGTGTCTCCTGTATCTCTTGACTGAGAGGTGGATCCTCTACCACTGTGCCAACTGGGAAGTCCTAAAGTCTGTGCATAATCTTTCTCTACTTAAAGCAACTTGGTTTTATTCTCAGTCTAGTAAAAAATGAGTCACTCTGAGTAGACTTATTTTCTAAGAAGCTAACTTTGTTGTTCAGTCTCTCAGCCGTGTCCATCTCTTTTTGACACTGTGAAATGCAGCATGCCAGTCTTCCTGGTCCTTCACTATCTCCCAGAGATTGCTTAAACTCATGTCCATTGAATCAGTGATGCCATCAAGCCATCTTGTTGTCTATCGTCCCCTTCTCCCCCTTCCTTCAATCTTTCCCAACATCAGGGACTTTTCTAATGATGGCTCTTCGCATCAGGTGGCCAAAGTATTGGAGTTTCAGCTTCAGCATCATTCTTTCCAATGAATATTCAGGACTGATTTCCTTTAGGATGGCCTGGTTGGATCTCCTTGCAGTCCAAGGGGCTCTCAAGAGTCTTCTCCAACACCACAGAACAAAAGCATCAATTCTTCAGCACTCAGCTTTCTTTATGGTCCAGCTCTCACATCCATACATGACTACTGGAAAAATCATAGCTTTGACTAGATGGACCTTTGTTGGCAAAGTAATGTCTCTGCTTTTTAATATGCTGTCTAGGTTGGTCATAGCTTTTCTTCCAAGGAGCAAGTGTCTTTTAATTTCATGGCTGCAGTCACCATCTGCAGTGATTTTGGAGCCCAAGAAAATAAAGTCTGTCACTGTTTCCATTGTTTCCCCATCTATTTGCCATGAAGTATGAGACAGGATGTTCACTTAGTGTTTTGAGTGCTGAATTCTAAGCCAACTTTTTCACTCTCATCTTTCACTTTCATCAAGAGGCTTTTTAGTTCCTCTCCACTTCCTGCCACAAGGGTGGTGTCATCTGCATATCTGAGATTATTGATATTTCTCTTGGCAATCTCAATTCCAGCTTGTGTTTTATCCAGCCCGGCATTTTTCATGGTGTCCTCTGCATACGAGTTAAATAAGCAGGGTGGCAGTATACAGCCTTGAAGTACCGCTTTCCTAATTTTGAACCAGTCCCTTGTTCCATGTCTGGTTCTAACTGTTGCTTCTTAACCTGCATACAGGTTTTTCAGGAGACAGGTAAGGTGGTCTGGTATTCCCATCTCTTGAAGAATTCTCCATAATTTGTTGTAATCCACACAGTCAAAGGCTTTAGTGTAGTCAATGAAACAGAAGTAGATGGTTTTTCTGGCATTCTCTCGTTTTTTCTGTGATCCAACTAATGTTGGCATTTTGATCTCTAGTTCCTCTGCCTTTTCTAAATGCAGCTTCAACATCTGGAATTTCTCAGTTCATGTACTGTTGAAGCCTCACTTTGAGAATTTTGAGTACTACTTCACTAGTGTGTGAAATGTGTGCAATTGTGCAGTAGTTTGAGCATTCTTTGGCATTGCCTTTCTTTGGGATTGGAATGAAAACTGACCTTTTCCAGTCCTGTGGCCACTGCTGAGTTTTCCAAATTTGCTGGCATATTGAGTGCAGCACTTTAACAGCACCATCTTTCAGGATTTGAAATAGCTCAGCTGGAATTCCATCACCTCCATTAGCTTTGTTCGTAGTGATGTTTCCTAAGGCCCACTTGACTGTGGACTCCAAGATGTCTGGCTCTAGGTGAGTGATCACACCATCATGGATATCTGGCTCATTAAGATACCTTTTGTATAGTTCTGTGTATTCTTGCCACCTCTTCTTAATATCCTCTGCTTTTGTTAGGTCCATACCCTTTCTGTCCTTTATCGAGCCCATCTTCACATGAAATGTTCCCTTGGTATCTCCAATTTTCTTGAAGAGATCTCTAGTCTTTCCCATTCTATTGCTTTCCTCTATTTCTTTACATTGATCACTGAGGAAGCTTTCTTATCTCGCCTTGCTTTCTTTGGAACTCTGCATTCAGATGGGTATACCTTTCCTTTTCTCATTTGCTTTTCACTTCTCTTCTTTTCTTATCTATTTGTAAGTCCTCCTCAGACAACACTTTTGCCTTTTTGCATTTGTTTTTCTTGGAGATGGTTTTGGTGACTGCCTCCTCTACAATGTTATAAACCTCTGTCCATAGTTCTTCAGGCACTCTGCCTATCAGATCTAATCCCTGGAATCTATTTGACATTCCCACTGTATAATCATTTTTGATTTAGGTCATACTTGAATGGCCTAGTGGTTTTCTCTACTTTCTTCAATTTAAGTCTGAATTTGGCAATGAGAAGTTCATGATCTGAGCCACAGTCAGTCTCCGGTCTTGTTTGTGCTGACTATATAGAGCTTCTCCATCTTCAGTTCCAAAGAATATAATCAATCTGATTTTTGTATTAACCGTCTGGTGATGTTCATGTGTAATAGTTGACTCTTTAAACACAGGAATGTTCTTGTTTTTGACCATTTTTTCTCTCTTGAAAGAAGATGGTTCTCCAGAAAAAAATGATACCCCAGTATCTCAAGCACACGTCATGCACAGAGGTTTGTTTCCAATCCCATCCTCCAATAAAAGGAACCAGAGATATATTCTGATTCTGACTCTAGGACTGAAGCCAGCAATATACAAGATAAGAATGGAATACCTTGTGGTGTTGGGAAGTAAGGAAGTACTCAAAACCCAGATTAATAGGGTAAGTTACACACACACACACACGACAGCTGATAGATCTCTTTGTCATCTTTTCTAGCATTTTCCCCTATCATTGGCTGTGTTCTAGGTAGGAAGGGTAACAGAAAAATTCAGTTCCAGTTAAGGCTATAAGGGCATTCCTAAGCATTATGCTGACCTCACTTTTAAAATCTCCCCTCCACCAAAATATGACATTTCAGAGTTGATGCCCAAATCCTCTGACCTGAGTTTAATAAGTGAGATCGTAAAGAGTCCCTCGAAGACATCAGTATATGTTCTTAAATGACAGCCTTTTGCATGCACATGACTCTGCCTCTCTCCCCTACTCATCAGCTGGGAGTTGGTGCCATGGATAAATTGGATTGGACAGTACAAGCCCCAGCTCCAGCACTCAAGTCAAACTGAAGCCCCAGAGAACACTGCAAGTGTTGACTTCAGAGAATGCATTTTGTTTGCACAGTTCTCTGCTTTTTGATTTTGATCAGGACTAGGATGAGAAACTTGATCTCTTGCCCCTGGTGAGGTGTCAATGACTTTCATATTTGCAGCTGCAGAGGAGTTTCTGATTCCTCAAACATCCTTTGAAGCCAAAGGTGATTGGGAAAACATGAGGTAAAGTCTGTACCTGTGTGTATCTCTTTCTCTCTGTGTGTGTCTTTCCCTCTCTTTCTCTCTCCCTATCTCTTTCTCCCCCACCTTCTCTCTCGTCATTTTTTCTGTTCATCCTATAAATCCATAGTCCTTTTGCTCATTTTATCTTCCACGTGTGCCTTTGTGAGCATCTGAGTCCTCTAACTCTAAATCTCACTTGTCTGTCCAAAGAGAGATGACAATACTCCGCTGACAAAGTGTTCATAATGAATTAACACAGCCTATTGCCCACTTAGGCTGTAGGGGCTTATATGAAACTAGTGTGTCCTCTTCTCTCTTTGAATCATGGTGTTTTGTGATCTCACCATCTCCCAATCAGTATGCGCAATTGTCCCACCAGGGTGATTATGACTTCACTCATCCTTCCCTTTTTGTGTTCATAAAATATGCATCTCTCCAACTTTTGAGAATTGAGAAGAAAAGCTAGAAAAGCCTATGCCTTCTGCCCCATTTGATTCCAAACGTAATGATCAGAGAAACTGTTCATGCTGCTTTCTTATTAAGCTTGAAGATGACCCTGCAGAGAAGTGTTTCCGGCCATTTTTCCAGCGAGGATGTGGAGAGGTGAAGTGACTTGCCCAAGGTGACACCATGAGGCATGGTCAGAATCAGGACTCCAACCCTGCTGTGTCTGTTCCCTGACCCCTGCTTTTCCTACCTTATTTCACAGCCAATGTCTCCACGGTCTATGGCACCTCTTTCTTTTATGTTTTGTTCGAGCACCTTCTCTGCAGTCCAAGGTGCTGGCTGCAGAAGAATGAGCAAGGCATGACCCTCAGGGAGTTCTGATCCAGAAGGGTTGAGTGGCCAGCAGTTGGACAACAGCACTTTTCATCTTTGTGGATCACCTTGTCTCTGTCACGACTACTCAACTCCCCTTTTAGAGTGAGAAAAACGGCTGTATACATCATGCAAATGTTAGGTATGGCTGTGTCCCAATAAAACTTTATTTAGATAGACAGTGGGCCAGAGTTAGACTGAAGCCCTTACTTTGCAACCTACAGCCTGGATCATAGCAAACATTATGATGGGCATCATTGCTACTATTTAGAATAATTTACATCTCATTTGGTAAGACTTCTGTCTCTGCCTCTGCCCTGCTCCCTTTTCGTAAAAGATGATTTTGGCTGCTACCTGCACTTTCTGTGTCAGTACACTCAGCACTCTTGTCTCTGCATCAAGATACCCCACACAATACGACCATAGCATCAAGATACCCCAAACATTGGTCCTACCATCCAACCTCGTGGCCAAGTACCCCTGGAAGGATATTGCTTCCAGAACGCCTTGGTCCCAGCACCACATTGACCTGTCACTTTGAAAAATATCAGCTGTCCTCCCCCCTAACTGGCCCTGATGGTCACACTGTGGATCTTGTCACTATGTCTGATGCCCGTAAAGAAATTACGAAAACATGATCAAGGGAGAGAAGTGGAGAGAAAGCCACTGTGGTTTGGGGGGAAAAATGTCAGCCTGAATGTTGTTTAAACTAGAAATACCCAACAGAGTCATGCACTTCACAAAATAAACAATGACAAATAACAGCTTCATAATCCCAAAAGGCTTGATTTGAAACTTTGCAAAAGTTCAGAAGCTCATGCTTTTTTTTTAATTGAATTATAGTTGATGTACAGCGCTGTGCTAGTTTCAGGTGTAGAGCAAAGTGATTCAACTATATATACACGTACACAAACACACACACGTAGATTCATCATTTCTCTTATAGTTAGTACAGAATAAAGTGTAGAGTTCCCTCTGCCATGCAGTAGGTCCTTCTTGGTTGTCTATTTTATATATAATAGTGTATATGCAACGGCACCCCACTCCAGTACTCTTGCCTGGAAAATCCCATGGACGGAGGAGCCTGGAGAGCTGCAGTCCATGGGGTCGCGGAGGGTCGGACACGACTGAGTGACTTCACTTTCCCTTTTCACTTTCATGCATTGGAAAAGGAAATGGCAACCCACTCCAGTGTCCTTGCCTGGAGAATCCCAGGGACGGGGAAGCCTGGTGGGCTGCCGTCTATGGGGTCGCAGAGAGTCGGACACGATTGAAGTGACTTAGCAGTAGCAGCAGTGTATATGCTAATCTCAAACTCCTAATTTGTCCCTCTCCCACAACTTTCCCCTTTGGTAGCCGTTAGTTCATTTCTTATGTCTGAGTCAACTTCTGTTTTGTAAGTTCACTTGTATCATTTCTTTTAGATTCAACATATAAGTGATATCATACAATATTTGTCTTTCTCTTTCTGATTTACTTTACTTAGTAGGATAATCTCTAGATCCACCCATGTTGCCGAAAGTGATATTGCTTCATTCTTTTTGGTGGCTGAGTAACGTTCCATTGTCTCTTTCTCTATATATACATAGACATCAGATTGCTTTTATCCATTCAGCAATCAATGGACATTTCGATTGCTTCCATGCCTTGGTTATTGTAAATTGTGCTGCTGTGAACATTGAAGTGCATGTATCTTCCTGAGTTAGAGTTTTCATCTTTTCCAGATGTATGCCCCGGAGTGGAATTGCTCGATTATATCATATGGTAACTTTATATTTAGTTTTTTAAAGAACCTTCATATTGTTCTCCATAGCAGCTGTACCAGTTTACACTCCCACCAACAGTTTAGAAGGGCAGAAATTCATCTTGAAGGGAAGAAAAAGGGAGACTGAACGAACACCTGGGAATCACATAGTGTGCAAAACGTCTTAACTCTGCTTCTGTCACCTTTCCTGAGACTTTCCTGCTCTCAAAAGCTCTGAGTGAAAGGGTGACTCAGTTCAACTCTTTTTAAAGAGAATTTAGTCTTTTCTAAAACATATTTTCAAACATTTTATTGCAATTTTAATTTAAAATGCAATTACAAATTTAATACAATGGATCCATTAGAAATCATAAATAATAAAACAGCAGGCAAAATTCACACAAGTACAGTTATAAAGACAATTTAGTCCTTTTAAATTGCAGTCTTTAGAATGGGAAGATCATAAACCTAACAATTCAACTCAGGACTACAACCAAGAGAAATACTTAGATGAGCTTGGTATGTGGAAGAGCGTTCACTGCAGCAGTATTTATTTTAGATAACACATTTTGAAATATCTGGAATTCCTGATAGCTGAGAACTATTTAAAATGATATATTAAAAAAATAATAAAGTAAAATGATATATTGCATCCATATAGTGGAAGAGTTGATAGCCATTAAATATCGTGTCTTATTGGACTATTGAGTGAACAAAGAAAATGCCCACAAAACAGATTATAGTATGACATCTACTATGTAATTCCACTTCTAAAATATAAAAAAAAAAAAAGGATTGTATTTCTATTGGTAGCTGGAGCTGCACCAAAATGTAGCAGTGATTTTTTTTTTTTTTTATGGTGGAATTCAAAACATGTTTTGTTTTGTAGCTTGCATTTCTGTATTTGTTTTTAAAAACTTTCCCTATGAGTATATTTTTTCATTAAATGCCAGGGAGAGAAGAAATCATAAATGTTGTTGAAAGCATACAAAAAATGTAAAAGGGAAATAATGTTAACATCTTTAATCTGGGAAGAAGTCTTACAAATTCAGGAAAAGGCATTTCAATGTATAACCTGCAAAGAGGGTAAACAGAGAATACACTCATGAAAAAAATCCACAACCAAAAAGATCTTTAAGAAACTAGGAAACATGAATCTCTATTAATATTTATCACTGCTAATAACCCAAAAGAGGCAAATTGAACAAAAAATAGAGTACTATTTTTTAGCAATTATATTGTCAATATTGGAAAGTTATCAGTCAGGGTTGCTGAAGATGGGTGATTCAGTTTCTCCCACCAAGGAGGTTAACATCTAAATGTGTCTGTCCTTTTATAGAACGCAATCCATAGTCATCATGACACATGACATCACCAGTACCCAGTTTTTCCAAACAGTTTTACCTCCAGGAATGTTTCTGGAGGAAATAGAGAAGGATGCTTACTGCTTTATTTAACATAGTATTTTCTTTGTACAGACGAGAGCAATAGAGGTAGCAAACGGAAAATGGGGAAATAAATTGGTAGAGAGACCCACACGCAGGAGAGATGATTACATAGGTATCAAAATAATGTCTTCAGGAATTATATGAGGATATAGAAACATGCTTTTATAATCCAATGAGAGGAGCATGATATCAAACGCTCTCTAGCATGTTCAAATTTAGTGAACTCTCAGTGCATTTGTATTAAAAAACTAGAGTGGAGGCTGCAGTGGGCAACACTGGCTCTTGACATTAAGAGCAACTTTAACTCTGCATCTTCTAGATGAAAAATAAGCCCAAAGAAGAAAATGAGTGTTAAAAGAGACAAACAGAAAAGAGTGAAGGAAGGAAAGAAGGAGGAGGAGGATGAGCAATAGAGGGAGGAAGAGGAAGGGGACAAGGAGGGTGGGAGGGGGCACAGAGAGGGGAAGGAAGAAGGGGGAGGAGAGGTGGAGGGAGGAAAAGAGGAGCCCACCCCCATTCTCTGCCAAGCCCTCACTTAAGAAAATTCTTCGTGCCTTTATTTAAAGAGCACATATAAAGTATTTAATTACACACAGTACCTGCCCTGAAGTTCACAGTTCATCTCTTTCCACTTAGCTTCAAGCAGCAGTTGATTCACTTTTGTACATTTCACATGTAAATATTTCAGGTCAGTACTTGAACCTTCTGAAGACAGCACCATAAAGATCCAGGCTCCTTATCTCCTCCTCAGCACCATCAATGTCAAACAGCCCTGTTGGGGGCCGGCGTGAGGCACTCCGCCCGTGGCAAAGGTCATGAGGAAGGAGGCTTGACATACGCAAAGGCGGGATCGAGCCTCAGGAGTCCCCCTGGAAATCCTCGAGCATCTACCCCCATAACCAGAGGCTGCCTACTTTACTACTTTGTGCTCTCACCTACACCTCTGGCTTTACGGGGGGCTGTCCCCCACCACCTCTTTCGGAAAAGGAGTTAACCTAGAGCTCCAGTTAATAAAAACTCCTGGGCGTGACAAGAGTGTTTTAACCTACAAACTCCTCTGAAGGTTCTCTAGCCTGCCTGACAGGCTTGTCCGGCCACATGTGATTGCTCACAGCCTCCCAACCATGAGAGGCACGAGATGCTTTAAACCTTCTAAAAACAGGTTCCTTAGAAAAGTTAGAAAGCTATTAGTGTAAGTATAATGGGCTGATTAGAAATTGTATTGGTGAAGGGTTTTTTCATTTGTTGAGCCAATGTTTGTTGCTAAGTCTCCATATCCCCTGCCCTTACACACATTAATGAATACATAGAAGAAATAAGTATTAACCTTTGATATAAATCACGTTAGATCTTAGGCTAAGTAAATTCTTTCCTTAACTAAAACCCACTACACCCTCACCCTATAGGAATGTAACTTTATTTGGGTGGCGTCTGTTTTAAGAATAATCACCCCTGGAGAAATAAGTGTCCTGGTTGACTGACCGCTGTCACAAGGAGAGGGTCATAAATTGTCAGCAGGCCCCCTGGCCAGAAGATGATGTAACACCCCTAAGACTTCTGTATACATTTGTATGAAGCACCTGACTTTGATAAAAGTCAGGACTGCTGACCCCGCCTGACTTTTGCATAACATCTCAGTGTATAAAAGTAGACCATGGAAAATAAAGAATTGGGATCAGTTCCTCGAAAGACTGGTCTCCCCATGTCTCTCACTCTGGCTGAGTCTCCATCTGGAGCGCGGAACCCACCATGCTTACTAATTATGCCTGGGCTTCTAAGATCCGACCGGGGAGGCCTCAGTGTCTCCTCTCCTTCGGGAGAACGGAAGGACGCCTGCGGCCTACGTAAGTGGTGCAAGTTTCTTGTCTTGAAGTTTTATTGGTCCCCCGCGTAAACCAAGCTACTCAGCCTCTTTTCTCCACTGAATTTTCCTACTGAGCTATCCTCATTCTATTACTCTTTATATCTTTGATGAATAAATAATTAAATAGGTCGCCGACGCCATCCCTGCTTTGAATACCCTGGATCAGCCTGGGCTGGACCCCGGCACAGCCCCACCAACAGCAACTGTTGGCCAGATTTCCCTCATCCCCTTCTCTCTGGACTTCCTCCTTCCTACCTAGAACGCGGTAACAGGTGGACCTGAAGTTGGAGCCATTTGGTTTTCAGATGGAATTCTGAGCTCTTCTCAACTCTGGCTGAGTGTTGGGATACCTGGGGAATTCTTAAGGTCTCCTGATGCCGAGTTCCACCCAGACCTACTAAACCAGCACCTCTTACCCTGGGGCCCTGGCATCTGTAGTCATCAAAGCCTCCAGGGAAACTCTGATGTGCAGATCAGGTTAAGAGCTGCTATGTTCTTATGGGCACCTGTTTTCCTTCAGAAGAATATTTCCATGGGGAGAGAAGGGACCCACCATGACCCCAACCCCATTGCCTACATTGTCTGTCGAGGACCCATGGTCTTATCTGAGCTCAGAGATCACCCTTGAGGCACAGAACTATGATATTATTTATAGTTCAGAGCATCAACTTGGAGGGGTTAGGATTTCCTGAACTCAAGTAGCATGTGGTGTGAAAAGTAAAGTAAAAATAACAGAACTCCCTGGATTGCACTCTGGTCTCATCTGTGGGGTCTCAGGTGCATCCTTTCTGCTTGGTGCTCAGTGATCTCTGAGATCCTCTGTTTATGTCTCAGTGGTTCTTGACTGGGGACACCGGCTAATGTCTGAGGACCTGATTGGTTGTCATCCCCAGGAGATGGGGATGCTACAAGTGTCGAGTGGATAAATGAGAAGGATGCACCTAAACTAAACATCCTTCCCCTAAGACAAAGGATGAGCTGAACCCCAATGTCAAGGGAGCCAAGGTGGAGAAACTCTGCTTTAGCTACAAATTGTCAAGAGCATTTGAAAGACTCTTCCCTGACGTGCTCAGACCAGAACCCAGCACCTGACAGAAGCCCAAGAAACACACCAGAAAAGGGACACCTTTCTGTCCCTCCTGGGGGACTCAGTCCTCCGTGGGGAAAGGGGTCCCCCTGGATGTGGGCAGTGAGCCCACATGGAGCCGGTTATCTCCAGCATCCCTGACGGCAGTGAAACCCCGCTCAGAAGCCAGCCTGGACAGACCAGTCCTTGGTGGCCTTTCTGCTTTATCTGCCACCATCATCTAGGGCTGAATGGTAGAGTGGGAAGCTGCCCCGAGCCGGGTGACTCCCTGAGATGGCAGAGCTGCAGCCTAGCTTGCCAGGGCCTCGCAGGCACCGTGAGAACCTGGCTTTCCTCAGAAGAGGAAGCTGGGGGCCCGGGAGCCAGCTGCCCTTATCACTTCCTCTCATCTCTGGTCTGTTGGGTTGCTCACCTCCTATGTAGGCCACACTGCAGCAGGCCTTGCTAGGGGAGGAACCAGCAGGACAGGAAAAAGCAGTTCTGCTGGCCTGGGAGAGCTGGGAGCCAGACAGCCCTGGGGCTGCCCATGGGTCCCATCCCCCACCCCTAGAAAGGAGCCCCATCACGTGCAGAGTCAGAGGGGTGGGGCTGGAGGTGGAGCGGTCACCATGACAACACGAAAGGGGTCTTAGACAAAGGATACCACAAGGTCTGGATATTTGTGAAGCTGCTGCTGTACCCCCAGACCCTACTGAGCCCTTTATGGAGCCTTTTGATGGAGAGAGGCATCAAGATAGACTCTGAAACCACTCAGGCTCTTGCTGGATTCTGCCTCACCGGGGAAGCTTCCCATAAATAAATGATCTTTTTCACTGCTGTGAAATGGTGGCTCAGATGGTAAAGCATCTGCCTGCCAAGCAGGAGACCCGGGTTCGATCCCTGGGTCAGGAAGATCCGCTGGAGAAGGGAATGGCTACCCACTCCAGTGTTCTTGCCCGGGAAATCCCATGGACAGAGGAGCCTGGCAGGCTACATACCATGGGGTCAGGAAGAATTTGACATGCCTGAGCAACTAAGCAATGACAAAGGAACTAGAGATAGCACCCCCTCTCTCAAGGTTTCCAGAGCAATTGTAAGAGACAAAACAAAGGAGCATCCTCCCGTCCTCTGTTCCTCCCCCTAAGACCCAGTCTCAGGAAGGCTTGGGGACTTAGAAGCAAATGCAAAATGCAAAATCCCTGCAGTCTTTTCCCACCCACCCTACCCACCCCAAATATGAGGAGGAACTGCGACTCTCTTAGACCTGAAACCAAGCATCTCTGCCCTCCTGCAGGGATGGAAAATAGAAAAAAACATCCCCCCTTCCCCAAGATCTTCTGGGGTCCTTTCACGGCCCTTGCACACATGACCTTTGATGTCCATCTGCTCCTGAGTTGCTGGGGAGACATGTTGGTCTGAGCCCTCCCCTCTCTCTGATTCCCCAGCTCAGCCCAAATTCTTCAAGGCAGGAGATAAGCATGGTTTCACTGTGCATCCCCCTCCCTTAGATCATGCTCGGTTTATAGTTCAGTTGCCACCCCTTTAACAAACTAGAGTTAACCTCTGACTTCCCATAGAAACTATCACCCCCCAGTCAGTCCTCTGACCTCCCAAGAAAGCCTGAACTGTCAAACCCCCTTTTGTGAGGCTGGGAAAAGGAGGAATCCAACTGCTGCTCTGCGTACATCTCAGCACTTGAGAGTCTGCTGACATGCATATGGATGTGCCCGAGAGGAAGGCGGATTAGACGCAACACCCACCGACAGCTTATTGTGCAAACCCAGGTAGCACATCGGTGACTCAGGAAAGGTCACCCTGCCCTGCATACAGGAGGAGACTCCCAGCTGCACAACTGCTCCTCCTCAGCCCTGAACTCACCAGTGGGATGTCGGTGGCTCTACCAATGATCTGTCTCTGTCTTGTTTTCATGCAGCCCTAATCTGAGTTGTAAATCCTTGCTACTGCTAAGTCATTTCAGTCGTGTCCGACTCTGTGTGATCCCATAGACAGCAGCCCACCAGGCTCCGCCATCCCTGGGATTCTCCAGGCAAGAACACTGGAGTGGGTTGTAATTCCTTAGAGAATGTTTATTTACAAATATTAAAAGTCTGATTTGCAAAGCAGCAGAGCTGCCCTAGTATCTAGTTAGGCACGCTATTCTTCTGTTTCTGTTTTTCATATAAGAAACACGAGAAGGTGGTACAGGTCAGTTCAGTTCAGTCGCTCAGTCACGTCCGACTATTTACGATCCCATGGAGGGCAGCACACCAGACTTCCCTGTCCATCCCCAACTCCCGAAGCTTGCTCAAACTCATGCCCATCGAGTCAGTGATGCCATCGAACCATCTCATCCTCTCTTGTCCCCTTCTCCTCTCACCCTCAATCTTTCCCAGCATCAGGGTCTTTTCCTGTGAGTCAGATCCTCACATCAGGTGGCCAAAGTATTGGAGCTTCAGCTTCAGCATCAGTACTTCCAATGAATATTCAGGACTGATTTCCTTTAGGATGGACTGGCTTGATCTCCTTGCAATCAAAGAGACTCTCAAGAGTCTTCTCCAACACCACAGTTCAAAAGCATTAATTCTTCATTGCTCAGCTTTCTTTGTGTTCCAACTCTCACATCCATGCATGACTACTGGAAAAGCCATAGCTTTACCTAGAGGGTAGTAAGTACACTTAGAGTTTAGTTTTGCCCAGTCTGTAACTTACAAGGCTTGTGATTTTCAGAAGAACCAGAAAGTTACATTTTCTATTCAGGTTCTAATTCCAGTCCTTCCTGGTTCATTGCAGGCAACCAATGGTAACAGCTCCCACTATTAAGTACTTTTGCTCAGTCGTGTCTGACTCTTTATGACTCCATGGACTGCATAGTCCATGGGATTCCCCAGACCAGAATACTGGAGTGGGTAGCCATTCCCTTCTCCAGGGAATCTTCCCAGCCCAGGGGTCAAACCCAGGTCTCCTGCATTGCAGGTAGATTCTTTACCAGCTGAGCCACCAGGGAAACCCATATTGAGTACTCTTCAAGGGACCCAAATGAAACACACAGAGAAATAAAGAATCTAATATGTACTGCATGAGATATTCATCCCTGTATGTGTTCATACAGATGTTGATGATAAAAGTAGTGCATACAGTGGTGACCAAGAGCCTGGTCAGCCTTCAGCCTTCCTGGGTTCAAGTCTCAGCTCCACAATGGACCAGCCCTATGACCTGGGTACATACATCCCCTCTATTCAAAATGGGAGTGACCATGTTAATTCCTGTTTAGGTGATACTCCTGGGGGCTAAGGTCACAGCCTCCTGAGTCAAGTTGCTGCATTGTTCAGTTGCTCAGTTGTGTCTGACTCTTTGAGACCCCATAGACTGCAGCATGCCAGGCTGCCTCAGGCTGATCCTGAGTCAGGTCGCTCAGATCCAAATCTCAGGCCTTGGCAAAAATCCTGACCCTCTCTGAGGCTTCATTTCCAAGTCTGTACTACAAGGGTAACAATTGTGAACAAATCCTGGGATTACTTTGGGATTCAGATGAGTTCATGCATACACTGGGCTTCCCTGGTGGCTCGGATGGTAAAGAATCTGCCTAGAGCATGGGAGACCCAGGTTTGATTCCTGGGTCAGGAAGATCCCCCGGAGAAGGGAGTGGTTACCCACTCCAATATTCTTGCCTGGAGAATTCTATGGACAGAGGAGCCTGGAGGGCTATAGTACATGAGGTTGCAGAAAGTCGGACAAGACTGAGCCACTGACATGTATGCATACACTGCTCTTGGAGCAGTGCCCAACATACAGACACACACACACACACACACACACACACTGTCTAAGGTCAGCTGGGTGGATTCATGGGTGATACTGAGGACAGTGATGTCCCTGGTCAGGTCCAGAAAGTGCCATCTGCTGTCCCTCTTGCAATGCAGATGTTGTCACTGAAACTTCCATCTTCCACGTGCTTTAAGGTTCCAGTGAATCATTCACAAATATATAGTGTGCAAACAACACACACAAAGTCGTTCAAGTGCCTCACACCCTGTCCGGTGGATCAGGGACAGGAAACAAGAGGAGATTTAAAGGCCGTTGGTCTTAGGAATCCTGCCTGCTGGTTGCCACAGGAGCCAGATTTAAGCTTGGACTAAAGGGGATCTTTTTACGACCTTTTATTAGCTTTCCACAGCTCAAAGGAGAAAGTGAAAAACATTTAACAAGACCTTTGAGGCCCCGGGTGATATGTGCCCTGCCCAACAATCTGGCTTCAGCTCCCAGAATGGTCTCTCTCATCCTCAGCCCCAACCATACCTCATTTCAGCTTTTTAAATAAGTCTGGGATCACAGAGTTGGACACGACTGAGCGACTGAATTGAGGATCACTCTTGCTCTGGGTCTTTTCTCATCCCAGTCCCTTTCTGGAGGGCATATGAGTGACATATGTGTTCAAGTCTTATTTTCTTCTCCATGAGACTCTCTTATTAATTTGATACTTTGCTCTATAAAAGAAACATCTAAGGGGTGGCTCAGATGGCAAAGAATCTGTCTGCAATGCAGGAGACCCAGGTTCGATCCCTGGATCAGGAAGATCCCTTGGAGTAGGAAATAGCAACTCATTCCAGTATTCTTGCTTAGAAAATTCCATGGGCAGAGGAGCCTGGTGGGCCACAGTCCATAGAGTGGCAAAGAGACACAACTGAGCACAAACACACACACAAAAGGGGTTGGAGAAGCAGGTGGTATGTTGGCACCTGTGCTTCCAAGGTTCTGAATCTCCCTGAAGTCAAAAAAAAAAAAAAAAAAAGCAAAAGACACCAAAATGCCAGTATGTGCAAGGATCGGCCTCAGTGTCAAACTTTCCACTTTGAACATACAATCACTGCCTGAAATTGTGGCCAAAGGAGTCTGCTGTGAGGATTCAGTTCAGTTCAGTCCAGTCGGGTCCAACACTTTGCAACCCCATGGACTGCAGCATGCCAGGCCTCCCTGTCCATCACCAACTCCCAGAGCTTGCTCAAATTCACGTCCATCAAGGCGGTAATGCCATCTAACCATCTCATCCTCTGTCTTCCCTTCTCCTCCTGCCTTCAATCTTTCCCAGCATCAGGGTCTTTTCCAATGAATCAGTTCTTCTCATCAGGTGGACAGTGTATTGGAGTTTCAGCTTCAGCATCAGTCCTTCTGAAGAATATTCAGGACTGAATCCTTTAGGATGGACTGGCTGGATCTCCTTGCAGTCCAAGGAACTCTCAAGAGTCTTCTCCAACACCACAGTTTGAAAGCATCAGTTCTTCGGCACTCAGCTCTCTGTCTTTTTTTTTTTTTTTTTGAATTTTTTAAATGAATTTATCTTAATTGGAGGCTAATTATGGCCCAACTCTCACATCCATACATTATATTAACATGACATCAACAAGCCATTGATGGCACTGAGACCACTTTTGTTGGGACATGCTCTTGGCCACTGTTGGGTGCTGGGCTAGAACAGTCCTAGGAAGCTGCGCACATCACCTCCTTTATCCCTCCTGGTGACTCTAGGACTATCATTAGTCCTGTTTTACAGTTGGGGAGAGGAGGCATAGGAAGGTTCAGTGAAAGGTTCAGTCATTTCACAAGTGAAAATGACAAAGCAACACTGGGAAAGCTGGGGCTCGAAACTAGATCTGATTTCCTTATTCAGCTACTGATTGATTTGACAAGTGTATATTGAACAACTACTATGTGCCGTGCCTGGCTGGAGATCATGGAATTTCAACAGTGATCAGCAGACATAAGGAGACTATGCTGATGGAGCTCCTTATTTAATCGGAGAGGCGGATAAGTGTGCAAAAAGTATACAAATGTGAGACAGTACAGAAGAGAAACAAATGATCCACCAAGTCATTGTAAAGGACTTTGGCAATATGTATCAGTTAGATCTGCTGTGTAATAAACCAGCTTGGAACTTTCTGACCTAAGAAAGCAGCCACTTAGCCCACACATCATTAGGCTCACAGTTTGGGCTGGACAAGCTGGCACTTCTTCTAGGCTGGCCTGGGCTTCCTGCTCATGGATCTGGGGACTCTGCTGTGCTGACCTGACATGGCTGATGTATGACCTTGTCTGGGGTGACCAGGACCTCTCTGTGTTTCATCTCCTCCCCTCAAACAGGTTACTCCAAGACTGTTTGCACTTTAGGCACGAAGTTCCAGGGGGACAACCCTGATTTCCAAGCACTTTTTAAGTCTTGAATTCAGGTCTTTTTTTTCATTGTATGTGAAAGTGAAAATCTCTCAGTCATGCCCGACTCTTTGATCCCATGGACTACACAGTCCATGGAATTCTCCAGGCCAGAATACTGGAGTGGGTAGCCTTTCCCTTCTCCAGGGGATATTCCCAACATAGGAATTGAACCCAGGTCTCCTGCATTGCAGGTGGATTCTTTACCAGCTGAGCCACAAGGAAAGCCCAAGGATACTGGAGTGGGTTAGTCTATCCCTTCTCAAGTGGATCTTCCCGACCCAGGAATCGAACCAGGGTCTCCCGCATTGTAGGTGGATTCTTTACCAACTGAGCTATCAGGGAAGCCTATATGTACTGTACTATTATTTAATTCACCAAAGCCGGCCACATGGTCCAGCCAGAGTCAGTATAGGAGGGTTCCAAAGGGCCTGAACACAGGGCAACTTTGACAAATCAGGTCCATTACTCAGACCCATCAATAATAATGTTACACGGATACAGGAAGTTTGATAAGGACCTACCAGCAGAGAGGAAAAATTGTGGAGCATCATGGTAGCTGCTCTGAACAATGATATCCAGCATGAACTGCTTTCTCCCATGGTCTCCTAGGTCAAGAGAAGCTACCAGGCTCCCCAGAGGAAGGGGATGACCCAGCCAGGTCTAAGCCAGGCACAGTTTGGGCAGCACTTTGACAATCCCAAGAGCTGCTAATCAATGGGGACCCAGAGAGCGTCAGCATACTCTCCCCCACCCCCCACTCCCTACCCCCCTCGCCCTGCCCCCGCAAAGCCAACCTCTCTCTAGCAGGGGCGAAACTGCACAGTGGTTTGAGTCTGAAGCCAAGCAAGACTCAGCATGACAGCCGGGGGTTAGGTTTCCCATATATTACAAATCAAAATTAAAGGTAGATGGGGTGGGGGGTGGTGCTTGGCGAAGGGGGGTAGGGGGAAAAGCGATCTGAGGTTTTTCTCTTTAACTTGGCAAATGTGAAGTTAAAATGTTTCTTTTAAGTTAAAACGACCATATCATTCCACCCCCTGCCCTGTGAACCTGGTTCTGATTATTAGCTGAAGTTCAGCACACGTCAAAGGCGTTTCTGGTTCGGCCGCCAGAGAACACTGACCTCATTATTCAAGGAGGGAAAACCGGGTCTGATGGCTCAACGAGCCGCCTGGTTCTCGAGCATGGGGTCAAGACCATGTCAAAAGGTGTTCTTTCTCCAGGACCAGGGCCCCATGGCTCCCCATCCCTGTGAGGTTCCCCAATCAGGGAAAACCACCAGAGCATTCGTCCCCAGGGGCCTGGAGCAAGATCTGGGATCTTGAGCTGCAGCTCAAAAGGGAAATGTGGCAGTCCTCTGCAGAAACTGCCTTTTGGCTGCAAGAGGCGGAGGCGGATGAATGGCTTGAGAGAAGCAGCATCTCTTGGATGTGGGGCTGTGATGAGCACCCTGGATCTGGGACTAAACTCCCCCTGGACCCTTGGCTTGCTGTGTGGCTCCAAGTCTCTTCACCTCTCTGAGCCTCACAGACCAGAAAGCCATGCTGCATCAATGGATACTAGATCAACAGAGACACCACAGTGGATGGGAACAGCATTGCCTCCATCATAACTGCCAGAGATCTGACACCCAGTGAGTCCTGGTTGAGGACCCACATGGCCCCGAGCTGAGCAGAGGGCTGACCAGATGGACAACATGTCCCAAGAACAGGGCCATCCCCACACAGCCCAGCCTGGGCAGGTTGTCTGCTGGACTGCCCTTCCTCCTAAAGACCCCAGTGGACCTGTGTCCTGTGGCTGCTCTAAAAAATGACCCAAAACCTAGTGGCTTAAAACCACACAGGTCCATTCCCTTATAGTATTCGGGATCAGGGGTCTAAAATGTAGGTGTCCACAGGCTGCCGTTCCTTCTGGAGTGTTTAGAGGAGAATCCACTGTTTTGACCTCTTCTGGCTCCTAATGGTGACCTGGACTCCACAGTTTGTGGCCCCTGCTCCTACCTTCAGCCTTGGCTTCAGTCATCACGTCCCCTTCTCTCTTTTGACTTTTTTGCCTCCCTCTTATAAGGATCCTCAAGATTACATCTTCCCAGATCAATCATCTCCTATCTCAAGATCCTTCTCTTAATCACCTCTGCAAAGTCCCTTTGGCCAAATAAGGGGACATTCACAGAGTCTGGGGATTAGAATGGGGCCATCTTGGTGGTGGGTGGGGAGGGCATCCCTCAACCTACCTCGTCCAGCATCCTCTGGCAGCCTGCATGCCATCCTTCAGTGGGTCCTTTTGGAATCAGTTGGACCTTCCCCAAGCCCTGGCCCTGAGGACAAGTGGGGAGTCAAGATGGATTGTCATGAAAGGGCCTGGGCAGAAGTGGCCTTAGGGATGAACTGGCAGGGCTCTGCAGCTGGCTGTTTGTAAGGGAGGGATGAATACACTTGTACCCCAAGGGCAGGGCTGGCCAGGCACAGCTAAGGCAGCAGGGAGCTGTAGCATCTATAGTAGGAGTTCTGCAAGAAAGCCAGCAGCAGTGAACACCCTCTGCTTACTCAGGAATTGAGTGGAAAAGAAAGAAGACTCAGGAGGATGAGAGGTGGCTTGATCAGCAGGAAAATAGATTGCCTGCCATCCCCTTACCAGGTTTCTCAGATGGTTCAGGGGTGAAGAACCCACCTGCCAATGCAGGAGATGCAGGAGACCTGGGTTCAATCCCTGGGTTGGGAAGATCCCCTGGAGGAGGAAATGGCAACCCACTCCAGTATTCTTGCCTGGAGAATCCCATGGATAGAGGAGCCTGGCAGCCTACAGTCCAGGGGGTCACAAGTACTCAGACACAGCTGAACACACACGCATGCATCCCCTTACCGGTGAGGGTAACTATCTCTTGCATTCACTATTGCCTTCTTAACAACTAGAGAGGTGGATAGACTTAGCAAATTGCTATCAGGGCACCCGGTTAACTTTGAAAGTCAGAAAAGCAATGATTTTTTAAAGGCCATGTATGTCCCATGCCATAGTAGAAACATACTTATGCTAAAATATCTGGTTAAAGACATGGAATTTAAAATTAACTGATCATCTCTGTTGTATCTGACAACCCTACGCTATGCACCAAGTTGGCATGCTCATCAATGTTGTAGGAAAGAAAATGCCATCACTGTTATGAAAGAGAGCCTAGGCTACAGGCTTAGCAGAGGTTTTGAATTTAATTCTCAAAACAACCCTCCAAGGTACTCATGACTATATCTAATTTATAGATCCAGCAACTTAACCCTAGAGAGATGCTTTTCAGGGAGAGCCAATCACTGCCTGACTTACTTCTAACGCAGGTGCTCCTGCACTCTTGAGAAGTATGGGCTCTCTGAATGGATCTCTATGCCAGTATTGGCAGTGAGATTTTGTGTGGCCATGATGGAGCAGACCTGAAGTTTCCCACCTGCCAGGCCCTCTGAGCTCTTACTGCCCCTTCCTGCTCCCAGAAAAATAGGAGCCCTCCTTGGTCTGCACTGCCCACTCCCAGGCCCTTTCAGGAGCCCCACAGCACAAGAAACCAAGGGCCTCCATGTAGAGAAGGGCTTCATTGGGAGTCCAGAATCCAGTTCATCCACCTGCTGGCTCTGGCTTTAGAAACTTGTTCCAGGTCAGGCGCAAGCTGCCTCTGAGCATTCCTCTTGACTTTGTCCAGATGGCCAGACTCAGTGAAACCCAGGTGGAGTGGCCTAAACCCACTGTCAGCAGAGCCTCCAGTAGCTCTCACTTGGGCTGGAAAAGTTCAAAAAGAACAGGAGACACCTCCTCATAGGGAGGGCTCAACAGACAGAGATGGGTCTTTCCTGGGAGCTGTGGTTTCCTATTGTGTGTGTTACCAGCTCAGTCCTGTCGGACTCTTTGCAACCCCGTGGACTGTAACCCGTCAGGCTCCTCTGTCCATGGGAATTTCCAGGCAAGAATACTGGAGTGGGTTGCCATTCCCTTCTCCAGGGGATCTTCCCAACCCAGGGATCGAACCCAGGTCTCCTGTATTGAAGGAAGATTCTTTGCCACTGTGCTACCTGCAAAGCCCTGGTTTCCTACTATGTTGGTACAAAAGCAGTTGGAGTTTCGGACCATGATTTTTAAATCATAGCTAAGCTCAAACACATCTTTTTTATTAATCAAAATAGGAACCATTACAATCAATACTTTTTTTGCCAACGAGAAATAAGTCTTGTAGTGTAAAAATCTTGGAAACTCTTGGAAAGTGTTTCCTGCATCCTGCTGGTTGTAGAAGAGTTTTTCCTGCAAAAAGTTGTCAAGATGCTTGAAGAAGTGGTAATCAGGTGGTGAGAGGTCAGGAGAATATGGCAGACAAGGTGAAACTTCGTCACCCAAGCCGTTCAGCGTTTGAAGTGTTGGTTGTGTGAGGTGCTGCTGGATGTGGTCATGGAGAAGAACTGAGGCCTTCCTGTTGGCCAGGGCCAGCTGCAGGTATTGCAGTTTTCTGTGCATCTCATTGATTTGCTGAGCATGCTTCTCAGATGTAATGGGTTCACTGGGATTCAGAAAGCTGTAGTGGATCAGGCCGGCAGCAGACCACCAAACAACGGCCTTGACCTTTTTCTTTTTTTTGGTGCAAGTTTGGCTCTGGGAAGTGCTCTGGAGCTTCTTCTCTGTCCAACCACTGAGTGTGTCATCTTGGACAAGTGACTTTGTTTCTCTGGGACTCAGGCTTTGCATATGTAAAATGGGGATGCTTTCTCAAGTTTATGGAAAAATTCACTGAAACGTTAATTGCAAATCATCCTTCCTTAAATAAGTCTTTGTGTGTATTAGTCACTCAGCTGTGTCCGGCTCTTTGTGACCCCACAGACTGCCACCCGATTCCTTTGTCCATGGATTTCTCCAGGCTAGAATACTGGAGTGGGTTGCCAGGCCCTTCTCCAGGGGATTATCCAGACCCAAGGATCAAACCTGGGTCTCCTGCATGGTAGGCAGATTCTTTACCAACTGAGCCACCAGGGAAGCCTCATATTAACAAAACAACACCCCTTGTGGGCTTGGAAAGCAACACCCCTTGTGGACATATTCATTCATGTTGGTTAAAAAGAAAGGGAAAGGAAAGGGAAAGAAAAAGAGGCAAGAGGATTTGGGAAGGGAGAGGAAAGAAAAGAAACAAAGAACCTCCAGTTAAAGGGCATAAACAAATGAAAGAAAGCAGCCATGCCATGCTATTTTAAGTTTCTGCGATGTGTACGTTTGTGGCATCTGTGTTCCTCTTGTCCTTCTGCTGCATATCACTGGGTTCTGCCTGATTGCTTCCAGGCAGATCCAGGGCAGAGAGCAAGTCGAGCCCTGGAGGCAGCCATTCCCATACTTCCAGAGCTCCTTTCTGTTCCTCCAGGCCCCCACGGAGGGAAATGACAACTCTCAATTTCTCAAGGACAGAGTCATTGAAATTCTCTGTCTGCATCCCAATTTTCCAGCTGAGAACTCTTACAGTTGTCGAGACAGAAAGACCCCAAATAGGCACTTTTCAAGATGACCATGAGTGTATAATTAGTCGATTAAAATTGTCAAGCTGTTACTTTTGGTTAGTTAGGAGATGCATCAAACTCATTTCATTAAAAGTAGGCTTTGTAATGCACACACATATTTATGTGTGTATGGATGTGTGCATGTTCTAAAAAGGGGTAATATGAAAACGTCATCAGGCACGGAGGGCTGACATGACAACTAAACATCTTGATCATTGGCCACTCTGGCTGGGCAGTGATCCTTAGAATGCCAGGAGCCAGCCAAAGCTGGCCTCTTCACTCCGAAGTGCCCTGGTCTTCCTCCAATCTTTCTGAGTCTCCCATGTCTTCCAGGAAGGGATGTGTTCTTCAGATCTGAGCAGTGTTCCAGCCTCTTTCTTCTTTCCTAATTTCTCACAGGCGGATACCAGGCCCTCTGCATATTATCTGGGGACACTGGGTGTTTGATTTATCCTGGGTTTGCTCATGCATGAGGTGGGACTCAAACTGACTGCTGCAAGGATGTGTTCTGCAAATTAAATGTGATCCAAGAATTAAGAAAATGCCACCAGAGCAAAGGTATATCATGCACATTGGTGGGATGTAAAAGTCTTGCTCACATCCAGGCCTGACCCCTTTCTTGCCTCCTACTCTATCTTTTTTGAGAACGCTATTGAGAGACCAGAAGCTAATTCTGGGTCCTTGGGACACCTCACTGCAAAGCTTGAAGAATTCAGCACTGTTACCACTGTCCCCCGCCCAACAGGAGAGGGGAACAGAAATAGCAAAGAACATTGGGTGGTCAGCTAGACCTGGGTTTGCATTTGGTCTCTTCCTTAATAGATATAAGACCCTGGCACATCCTTCTCTGAATCTCAGCTTCCTCATCTGCAAAATGTGACTCATATTACAAATGTGCAAGTCCATTGTGAGGGTTAGATGCAAAGAAAATGCAAGTGTAAAGCATTTAGTACAGTGTCTTGCACAGAGTGAGAATTTGCTCAGTATGCAGGATGATACTTTCAAAAATCACTTGAGGCACCCCCAACTACCGTATACCACATACACACACACACACACACACACACAGGCACCCACTCATATCATACATGCTTCTTGCATTCTGAGGCCTCTCAGTCCAGTCCAAGCAACCAGATGCAAGGCACCCACTGCGTTGGAGAAGACCTGTCACAGCAGACCTACAGAACTAAGACGTCAAAGCTTGCATCTGAGTTTCAACAGCTCTGGTGTCCATGGAAGTTGGAAGAAAGATTTGGAATGATGAATAGTCAGGTGGGAACAATTCTTGCTACCATCTCAAGATTTAAAAGAAGAAAAAAAAATGTATGGGCTGTTATGGGGTGAACTGTGTCTCCTCCCCAATTTTTTATTAAAGTCTTCATCCCACAGTACCATACAAGGTGACTATATTTTGAGATACATCTTCAAATGGGTAATTACATTAAAATAAGATCACCAGAGTGGGTTCTGGCTTCCCAAGTGGCGCAGTAGTAAAATAATCTGCCTGCCAATGCAGGTGATGCAAGAGGCCCTGGTTTGATCCCTGGGTTGAGAAGATCATTTGGAGTAGAGAATGGTGATCCGCTCCAGTGTGCTTGCCTGAAAAAATCCCATGGACAGAGGAACCTGGTCAGGGAAAGGTGATCACAAGGAGTTGGACACAACTGAGCACAGCACAGCAGGGTGGGCTCTCATCTAATCTGACTGGTGTCTTTATAAAAAAGAGAGCAGGACACAGACACATGGACAGGAGAAAGATCTTTGTGAGGCGTGACATGAAGGAGCAGGCCAAGGGGAGAGGCCCCAGAAGAAACCATGTCTGCTGACACTTCATCTTAGACTTCTGGCCTCTCAAACTGAGGAAGTAACTGGCTGTGATTTAAGGTCCCCAAGTCTGGAATCCTTTGCTACAGCAGCCCTGGATAACTGATGTCATGGGGAAGGTCTCTTTTACACCCCAGAGAAGGGGTCTCATGCCCTGCTTTCCCCCTATGGACCATAGATTATGAGTGAGGGCAGTGAAACTCCGAGATGGGTATGAGGAATACAAAAGTCAGGGAGACCTTGAGCCCCAATTCATTTCTCCCTGGAGACGGTGAACCCTACACATTTGGGTGAGTGGAACATGACTGCAGATGGGGGAGCCATGCATCTTGTTCCCCAGAGATCAAATCGCCAACATCCATCAGATCATTGAAAAAGCAAGAGAGTTCCAGAAATATATATACTTCTGCTTTATTGACTATGACAAAGCCTTCGACTGTGTGGATCACAACAAAATCTGGAAAATTCTTAAAGAGGTGGGAATACCAGACCACCTGACCTGCCTCCTGAGAAATCTGTATGCAGGTCAGGAAGCAACAGTTAGAACTGGACATGGGACAACAGACTGATTCCAAAGAGGGAAAGGAGTACGTCAAGGCTGTATATTGTCACTCTGCTTATTTAACTTATACACAGAGTACATCATGAGAAATGTCAGGCTGGATGAAGCACAAGCTGGAATCAAGATTGCTAGGAGAAATATCAATAAACTCAGATATGCAGATGACACCATCCTTATGGCAGAAAGCAAAGAAGAACTAAAGAGCCTCTTGTTGAAAGTGAAAGATGAGAGTGAAAAAGTTGTCTTAGAACTCAACATTCAGAAAACTAAGATCGTGGCATCCAGTCCCATCACTTCATGGCAAATAGATGGGGAAACAGTGGAAACAGTGACGGACTTTATTTTCTTGGGCTCCAAAATCACTGCAGAAGGTGACCGCAGCCATGAAATTAAAACACTTGCTCCTTGGAAGAAAAGTTATGACCAACCCAGATAGCATATTAAAAAGCAGAGACATTACTTTGCCAACAAAGGTCCATCTAGTCAAAGCTATGCTTTTTCCAGTAGTCATGTATACATGTGAGAGTTGGACTACAAAGAAAGCTGAGCACCAAAGAATCGATGCTCTTGAACCGTGGTGTTGGAGAAGACTCTTGAGAGTCCCTTGGACTGCAAGGAGATCCAACCAGTACATCCTAAAGGAAATCAGTCCTGAATATTCATTGGAAGGACTGATGCTGAAGCTGAAACTCCAATACTTTGGCCACCTGATGCGAAGAACTGACTCATTTGAAAAGACCCTGATACTGGGAAAGATTGAAGGCAGGAGGAGAAGGAGATAGCAAAGGATGAGATGGTTGGATGGCATCACTGACTCAGTGGACATGAGTTTGAGTAAACTCTGGGAGTTGGTGATGGACAGGGAAGCCTGGTGTGCTGCAGTCCATTGGGTTGCAAAGAGTTGGACACAACTAAGCAACTGAACTGAACCAAGGGTAGATGGGTTACCACTGCCTGGTCCATGTGCCTGGAATAACGAGTCTGTGACTCTAGGAGCAGGTGGATCTGGAGAGGCCTCGTCAAGGTAAAAGAATGCAGTCAGAAGATGAGGCCACTGGGAGCGCGGGTGTCACAGTTCAGTTCAGTCACTCAGGCGTGTCTGACTCTGCAATCCCATGGACTGCAGCACACCAGGCTTCCCTGTCCATCATCAACAGATGATGTGCAGATGTCACAGTGATGTGCGAACAGGTAGGTAAGGACCACAGGGCAGACCCCACTGGCCCCGTACCTCAGGGCCATTAACGGTGGAACTCAGATACAGCTTTAGGGAGAAAAGAGGAAAGACCCTAAACCCACTGGGTTTGCTCTGAAGAAGCAAGGTTTGCCGTTTTATATCTAAGGAGAAAAGAGCTCCAGATAGAATGGAAGCTTAATGCATAAGGTAGGCTGGACCATGCCCCCTACCGTGAAATGCCCATGTTGTGACCCCCAGAATCTGTGGATAGTTTGCCTTACATGGTGAAAGGGACTTTGTAGACATAATTCAGGATATTGAGATGATAAGATGATCCTGATGTTCTGGGTAGATCTGATGTAATCATAGGGCCCTTGTAAGAGGAAGGCAAGGAGGCTAAAGGCAGGAGGGTGATCTGATGATAGGAAAAGAGCGATGTAGTCACCAAGGAAAGATGGTCTTCCCTATGGTTCCCAAGAGGACTAAACGAGCTACTTTATCAAGTTCAGTGAATGGCTGTGCTTTACATATTTTTGGCTTAACAGACTAGACAGTCAGACCCCCAGAGGGATTTTAAACAGCATTCACGTTCAATTTAGTGTGACTGGCTTGACCAGAAACATCTAGGAGGCTGATGGGAAAATAAGCTGGAAGCATCTGTTGATACTGTGTGTGGCCCCGTAGGTCGTGAATGAGCACAGATGTCCAAATAAAGCATAATACGCTCCATTCAGGCTGCCCTGGTGGCTCAGTGGTAAAGAATCTGCCTGCCAATGCAGGAGATGTGGGTTCGATCCCTGAGTCTGGAAGGTCCCCTGGAGGAGGGCATGGCAACCCACTCCAATATTGTTTGTTGTCTGGGAAAACCCATGAACAGAGAAGCCTGGTGGGTTACAGTCTGTGGCGTCACATAGAGTCCCACACAACTTCAGCGACTGAACACATACACACTCTCCACTCAGAGAGCAACAGCGGAAGGTAAGTGTTCCCTCCTGAAAAGAGGAGACCAAAAGGAAAACAGCAAGGTGTGTTTCCCAGTTTGGTTGAGTTACATCTGTCTCACTGACCACCTGGGACCGAGAACTCTAAGGCAGAAGCACTCTCCCTGGTGTCTGGAAGTCATAGGATTGCAATGGGACCAGTCGTCTCCTGAAAGGACCCCAGACACTGAATTGTCAGAACTGACACTTTGCACCCAGACCCAAGAGGGAGGTAGGTGCTGAGTTTGGTTCCCAAGATTGCTAAAGATGAACTACCATTCAAGGGCGATAGATAATTCTTGTTCAACAGAAGAGAACAGAAAGAGACAAGCTAGATATTTTTATGATCTTTGCGGTGACCTGAAATCTATCACAAATGTATCACTTTATGCCACCCATTCTACAGCAGGGAAAATAAGAAATACGGAAATTGAAATCAAACAAGTAGTTGTATGTAGGTTATTTTTGGTAATCTTTACAACAACCCTGTAAGCCCATACTAGGATCCCCTTTCCCAGAGAGGAAACAAAAATCTAACGAGATGCAGGATTTTCCATGCAGTGTCCTATCCATCCTTTTCAGAAGATGGATTCAAGCTTAAAAAAGCCAGGTAGATACATTTTGCTTGAGTCTTACACAGAATGCAACTCTTGATCCCATACAAGTCCTGAAATTATAGGACCTTTGGTTTTTCTCTTCTGGAAAGTGCTGACCTCTTTGGGTATCACTCACTCAACAAGTCCTGGGATGTGTGCTGATCATTTAAAATAAAAAGGATCCAGAGCAATGCAGGAAACACTGATGGCAGGACCATGGTGAGTGTACCCCACATGCAAAGCTTTGCCAGCAGAAGCAAGTTTAAGGCAGAAGCAAGTTTCACCTTTTTTTCTTTCCCCAAGTTATAGAAACCCTTGCATATGGTTGTCTTTATTTTAATGTGCATGAATAAAAGATATTCCTGTGAACTGATGCCGTCCCCAGGCTTCTGAGATCAAACAGTTTTCTACTTCAGGTGAAATGTGGGGATGACAGATAATGTTGTCAATATGCTATATTTTTGTTAGGTTGAACAAACATGGCCAGAACAATCATTTTCATCATATATATGTGTGTGCCTTTGTGTGTGTGAGTGTGTGTGTGTGTGTGTGTGTGTGTGTGTGTAGGGGTGGGGAGAGTATATAAAGAATAAGATTTAAGGGAAAAAAATCAATAAAGGCAGAATTTTCCATAAAACCTTCTGTGAGAAATATCCCTCCCTCTTTCTCATGTTTATTAAAGTGAACAGAATTTGCTGACTCGTATAATGCAATCTAGAGTGATTACTGGAGGGACCCGAGGTGATTAAATAAGCACAACATTTGGAAGTATCTGGAAATAAATATCCACATTCTAGAGCCCGTGCGGAGTCGGTGAGAAGGTAATGAAGTCATTCTTTGAGTGTCGGAGGCTATACCTGGAGCACTGACTGATGGCATGTGAACAATAGGTTGCACTTTGTGTGTGGAATATGAAGTGCACCATGTATTTATAGCTAACAAAACAGCATGAGTGGGGTGAATGCAAACTTTGGGGTCAAACAGATGCTGTATTTGATGGGCTCAGGTAAATAACCTAACTCTCCTAAACCTAAATATTCTTATCTGTGCAATAGGAGTAAGTGCTGCTAGCAGAGTATCTGTTCTCTACATTATTGCAATTATTTAGTTAGTGTGGCAATAATATCAGTGTATCTTTTATTGAGCATTCACACTAAGATATCTACTGAATTCATTCATGAGTTTAATTCTCACTACAACTCCATGTTAGCAATTTTGCGAAGATTGGAATAGAAATTCAGAAGGGGTGGCTAGTGACATTCATCAAATCCAAGTTCCATGTAAGATACATCATTGCTTTGTGTAGCATGGAGAGACAAAAACATGCTGACAGTTTTCATTGTGAGATGCCATCAATTGTGAGATGCATTCCATTTCGGATTTTTTTTAATTGCCTTAGAATCAATAAACGATAGTTAATTGCCTAAATCACAAGTAATTGGTAGGATCAGGATACAGACTCAGAAGTATAAAGACAAAAAGCTGAGAGTTTGTCCCCTTGTTCCACAGACAGTGCCTGAACTCTCTTTGGAACAAGAACAAAGACAGTTTGTTCTCTGAACGGATTTGAATCCACTTAAACATGGATTTCCCCCCGTAAGCATAGTACCTGTAGCTTCATTTTGTTCTTGTCGTTGTTGTTCAGCCACCCAGTGGGACATGACTGGGCCGCTCTTTGCGACCCCATGGACTGCAGCACGCCAGGCCTCCCTGTCCCTCACCATCTCCCAAACTCTGCCCAAGTTCATGTTCATTGCGTCAGTGATGCTGTCCAGCCATCTCATCCATCCTCTGATGCCCTCTTCTCCTTCTGCTCTTGATCTTTCCCAGCATCAGGGACTTTTCCAATGAGTAGTCTGTTCACATCAGATGACCAAAATACTGGAGCTTCAGCTTCAGCATCAGTCCTTCCAGTGAATGTTCAGGGTTGATCGCCTTAAGATTAACTGGTTTGATCTCCTTGCTGTTCAAGGGACTCTCAGGAGTCTTCTCCAGCACCACAGTTTGAAGTCATCAATTCCCTGCCATTCTGCCTTCTTTACAGTCCAGCTCTCACAACCATACATGACCACTGGGAAGACCGTAGCCTTGACTGTATGGACATTTGTCTGTAGAGTATGTCTCTGCTTTTTGACACACTGTCTAGGTTTATCATCACTTTCCTGCCAAGAAGCAACTGTCTTCTGATTTCATGGCCGCAGTCACCGTCTGCAGTGATTTTGCAGCCCCAGAAGAGGAAATCTGTCACTACTTCCACCTTTTCCCCTTCTATTTGCCATGCAGTAATGGGACCAGATGCCATGATCTTAGTTTTTCAATATTTAGTCTTAAGCTGTTTCTTTCACTCTCCTCCTTCACCCTCCTTCATTTTATGGATCTTTAAATTACCTAAGTATGGGGGAAAGTTTATATTTGATTATAGAGCACAATAGGTGGAATCGAAAAACTGGATTTTTTTTTTTTTTTAAGATTTTGTTCATTGTGGACCATGTTAAAATTAAAAGTCACTTTCAACTTTGTTACAATATTGTTTCTGTTCTATGTTCTGGCTTTTTGGCCTCAAGGCTCAGCTACTGCACACGTGATCAAACCCACACCTGCTATACTGGATGTTCAAGTCCCAACCTCTGGACCACCAGGAAAGCCCCAGAACTAGGGTTAGAGTTCTGATTCTATCCTCATGCCCTGGGGTGAGTCACCTGTTCCTTTGTTTCTGAGACAGAAATAACAGAGCGTGGATTTTCAACCACGGAGGTCTGCAGCCCTAACCCCCTATTTATCAAGGGCAAATGTACTTTGTATTATAGGTGGTCATATTATAGGTGGTCATATAGGCAAGTCATAGTCATGGAATATATGTCTTACACACATGTGTGTGTTTGGGATTTTTCTAAAATCATCATGAAAGAGGAAATAAATCAATTATGTGCATGCTTTTGATCAAAACAAATTCTGGAAATTCTCTTGGGAATGAAAGGCAAGATAAGCTGTTATTGCCGATGCTTCCAAAAAGGTGATTTTTCAGTGCCAGCACTGTGAGATATACCAGTTTCAACAGCTGAAGGAGCCAGACTAATATCACCTATGAGAAGGAGTTCTCCTGTGAGCAGTAGTTAATATCTCTGCTTCTTCTATAGAACACATATAGAAGTAGATTCAAGCAATATATATATACACACACACATATAACATGTTTATGTGTATGTATAATATATATTATATAAAAATTTTATTATAGTATACATATAATATGCAAATACATGTTTTATATATACATGCACATATATGTGCATAAATTTGTAATGGCAAATTTCGCCTGAGGTATACAAAATTATGGGAATTGACTTCCTACATGAGGATGAAATTAAAGCAGACTCTGCAAAGTGGTAATATAAAACATGACCAGTTAGACGGAGTAACAATTAGATTGACCAGATAATTCATATTCTAAATTCATGCAATTTTTAAGTGCCTATTGCTTAAAAACTTACTGTGCATCGGCAGCAAGGGAAAGCTGACCCTGCCCTCAAAATACCACAGAGCCTGAGTGTTACAGGTGGAGCTCCGGAAGTGGTGATGCTAATTCCCCAGTTACTAAATCATGTTCAGTTCAGGGATGGTAGCCTGCCGTTATAACCCACACATAGTTGACAGCTTTGGGGTTTACCCAGCACTACTATGTGAATGGCAGCATTGTAGCATCCTACAATCTTCTGGAAAGTGAGCAGGATTCAGTCCTTGTTTTATGGAGGGAGAAAGGGAGCCTCTGAGAGGTCAGAGGCTGGTCCGAAGTATACATGGAAGGAAGTGACCCCAAAACTGTGGAGAAGCCCTTAATTGTTTGTGTCAAACTCTAGATAATCAAGATAAGGAAACTGGCCATTTTGGTCCTTTGAAAATTACTCACACGTATCAACAACTGTACTGAAAGGACCTTCCAAGCACGAAGAGATATGAATGATCCCAGGCTGTACTCACACACAGCTTCGTTTAATCTTTCAATGTACCCCTCCTTGTACAGGTTGGAGACTGAGATTCAGAAAGGGCAACTAACTTAGCAGAAGCCATCAGGACAAGAAAACTGAACATCTCACTCCCAGTCCAGGCATCCTTCTAGCCCCACCACATTCCCCTTCTCAAATTGAGAGCATTTAACCACAGCCTCAGTAATCCTCACATCCAGTTTTGTTTGGTAGTGAATAAGGATTCACTATCAGTAAGGGCTGATACAAGTAAGATTCTCATTCTTCTAAAGATTCTTTTAAGGAGAGAATAAGGATTCAGGAGATTTGACCAGGTATTTTTCATGTTAGTGTAACTTGAGCTAAGAGGGCAACTTTGGAAAGGGCAGAGAAAATAGTATCTCAAGCAGAAATTCACTGGAACTCAGGAACTGAGAAGTCCAAGGTGAGGAAGAAAGGATGGAGTGCTAACATTTATAGGGAAGCCTCTCTGGTGGCTCAGTGGTAAAGAATCTGTCTGCCAATGCAGGAGACACAGGTTTGATCCCTGGGTCAGGAAGATTCCCTGGAGGAGGAAATGACAAGTCGAGTACTCTTGCCTGCAAAATCCCACGGACAGAGGTGGCTGCAGGGCTACAGTCTATGGCGTTGCAAGAGTCAGACACAACTTAGCGGCCAAACAACAGAGAACACTCTGCATCAGGACCCTGCATAGATGCCATATCTCTTGGTCTCCACATTATCAATCAGTGAGGTTGCTATGAATCCAGGAGGTTAAATACCTGCCCCAAAGTCATCGGCCAAGAAGAGCTGAGCTGCATCTTTTGAGTCAAAATGACTTGCCTCTGTCCTCCTAACCAGACTGCCTCTGACCACTCCTGATTCCACTCCAGGCCTTCAGAAAGAAGCCACTTCCTGGCCACACTCCTGGCATCTGAACAGGAGACAAGATGAGCATTGAGGGTCAGTTTCCTGAAGGCTCTGAGACTTGCTCTCCTGGGCCTTCAAGGGGCCTCACAAGGGAGGTTTTGATGCCATTTATGTCCCAAGCAATCCCTCACCTGAATCTAGACCCCAGCTTCTGTCAGAATACCTCTTGAAGTGTTTCAGCTTCCCTTCACAAAATCTGGGATGGGAGAAACTTCTGGATGTGCTTAGCTCAAATCACTGGCAAATGAGCCTGGCCAGTGAGGTGAACGTCAGCCTCTGCCTCCCCATCACAACAATGTCTTCCTTCTAAAATGAAGTAGGTATGCCTGTGAGAAGGGTTAGTTCTCCCTTTTTGTCTATATTAAATGTTGCATGTAACAAATAAAATACAGAACATAAATGAGATGAGCCAGGTCCTGACACCCAATCAGATGCAGGAAACAACAGCAAGAGACACAGGTGCCCCCGCCCCTCCACTCCAGGAGACTAGAAACCCCAGAGCAGACAATCTTGGCTTCTCGGTTCATAATGCCCTGAAATTTCATTCTAATGAGCCCAAGTACACACTGTCCAGAAGATGAGACAGAAAGTCCAATGTGGCAAGTGAATTACAGTCTTGTCATATTCTTCTGTCTTTGTCTTTTTCTCTCTTGTTCACGCTCTACTAGCTAAAACTCACCAGTAAGTGAAGGCCTGATTTCAGAGGTACAGCAAACTTCAAGGCGTGCCCTCCGGGAGTCCCATAGACTCAAGCTGGGAGGCTTCCTACACACCCTTGGGTCCTGCTCCCCTTCCTCTGAGGATGCTAGCTCTGAGGTTTTCCGCAAGGCAGCAGAAGAGTGCTGTGCTACTGACCAAGCCCTGGGTTCAGAACATTTACACATTCACAGTAAATCATCTTGGCTTCACTGCAAACACTCCTACTGTCCCCACGGCCCTTCCTGGTGAGTCAAAGACCTCATCTTTCATTTTGCAGCATGGCCCTTTGACTTTTGCTTTTCCAATGTAGAGAAATGTGTTTGTCTTTTGAAATCTAAAAACACATAATGCTAATGTAGGCCTGCAAATATAGTTGCTTCTATTTTTTTTCCCTGCTCTAAAAGTTGTGAGGCATAAAGTATGGAACATTAAAAAAAAAAAAAAAAAAAAAAAACAGTAGTGTGAAAATAACTACATCTCACAACCCAATCACACTTTTTACTCTGTGGATATATTTGCCCATTTTTTTCCCCTTGTGCATAGGGTCCTTTGTTTAGAATTCATGAATAAGCTTATTTGGTTAAGCTGCAAGGTAGACAGTTGACCCTGGAACAATGTGGGGTTAGGGACACCAACGTTCAACACAGTTAAAAGTCTGCGTATAATTTTAATCAGCCCTTGTGACCATAGTTCTGCATTTGTGAATTCAACCAACCTCGGATTGTGTAGTACTATAGTACAGACTTTACTTTAAAAAAAAATCCATGTACAAGTGAACCCATACCATTCAAATCTGTGTTGTTCAAGGGTCAGCTGTGTATATGTGTGTATATATTGCACGCATGCATGCTGAGTTGCTTCAGTCATGTCTGACTCTTTGCAACGCTATGGACTGTAGCCTGCCAGGCTCCTCTGTCCATGGGATTCTCCAGGTGAGAATACTGGAGTGGGTTGCCACGCCCTCCTCCATGGGGATTTCCTGACCCAGGGATCAAACCCAGGTCTCCTGCATCTCCTGCATTGAAGGTGGTCACCAGGGAAGCCCATGTGTATGCATATAATTTTTTAAAGTAATAGATGTTTGATGCAGAAATTGGTGAAAACAAAGGATAATGAAGAAAACTCCCAAATTATTGTCATTTCTGACATATAGAGTGAACTACCAAATATTAACGTTGAGATACTCATCCTTCCAATTTCTATTTTTGAATCTAAATGGATTTGCACAGATGAACTAGCTCAGTGACAGTGTGTGTCTTGGAGGCAGATCTTAAGGCCAATGTCAACTCTCCAGCTGGGTGATCAGGAGCAGTGAGCTTCCCTGCCTGAGTCTCTATTCCCTCACCATCAAATGGGCACAGAGCCATCTACTTCCTTGATTTGACTGAGAACTAAGTGAGATTCATTCATGGAAGATACATTTTTCAGTAAGTGCTCTCATCATTGTGGTTATACTTATTTCTATAACATTGCATACAATGCAGCTATGCTCAGACTCTATAAATACATTGTGTGTACAGTTTTACATTTATTATTATATCAAGAGCATTGCTCAGTGTTTCTGGGAAAAAATTTTTGTAATAAAAAAGGCTTTGTAAAGTAACTTTAGGTTCTAAGTAGTCTTATTCCACGAACTGCCTATCTTACAGAATATTCAACTGCTTCTTTTTTTTTAAACTTGTTCAACTAAGTGGTTCCTAATCTTTCCTACCTTAAATAAAAGTATGAAGACTCATGCATTCTTTCCCTCCCCTCCTCCAATATTTACAGGATTTCTATCTATGGGTTCTTAGAGTAGAAGCGGAATCTTTATGTCAGACAACCTGGGAAATAGAAAGTTAGGGATACATACTGTGGATTTACTTTCCCAAAATGGAATCCACATTTCTCCTCCCAGTGCAATGGGTGAAGGACTTATGTCTCTGTAGAGTTTCTCCATCTACAGATGTAGATTTAATTTGCTTTGATGCCAGAAATCAGTCTCTCTGGGGCTTCTGGAGTGACTGATTTTACCCAGTAATGGCCAATCTCTTTGTTTAGCTTAACTTGCCACATTAATCAAAATAGCTGCTCTGGTTTCATAGGAAAGGGCTGTCTGTGATGACTGCACATAGCACTCATGGGTTCACAAGAAGAGTCCGCATAAAAGCCAGTGTTGCCTAAAACACTGTCTTTGAAGGGCTCCTCATGAGCCTAGGAAGGCACTCAGTGTGACGGCTGTTTCTGTTAAAATTCCCACGGAGCCCCTTGACAAAGGCAAAGTGTGATAGAGCCACTTCTCCGTCCACCACATTGTTTTACCTCCTGGGCTCCCAGGAAGGCATTTCCCAGCTGCCCCGTGATTAGGCCAGCCCAGGAACATGGTACAGAGCTCTCCCCAGTGGGGAGTGAGCAGGAGAGATGCTCCTCTCTCTGAGGAAGTTAAGAGCAAGTATCTGTTCTCCCCCTCTCTCCCTCTCTCTTCCTCCCTCCATCTCTCTGTATCTCTGTCTCTCTCTATCTCTCTTCCACATTGGGGAACTGAAGAATTGAAACAGATTTTGTGATTTGTCTGTTGCAACAGCTAGAGTTCCTTATCCCACTGTTAACAGGATTGGTCTTCAAAGTCAAATTACCTGGGCATTCTCAATCCCTTTGCCAGATCCTCAGGTTGGGGAATCTGTTGTGGGCCCTACAACTTTTGCAACAGTACAAGACCTTCTTCAGTATAATGTTCTCCAGTTTGTGGGTTGTCTGCTCAGTGGCTCTATGGTGGGCTAATGACAAACTTCTCCAAGAGGGCTTATGTCACACACTGTGCATCCCAGGTCTGCTAACACCCTCTTCCAACAACACAAGAGATGACTGTACACATGGACATCACCAGATGGTCAATACTGAAATCAGATTGATTATATTTTTTGCAGCTGAAGATGGAGAAGCTCTTTATAGTCAGCAAAAACAAGACCAGGAGCTGACTGTAGCTCAGATCATGAACTTCTTGATAAATCCAGACTTAAACTGAAGAAAGTAGGGAAAACCACTAGACCATTCAGGTATGACCCTTACAATTATAAATCAAATCCCTTATGATTATACAGTGGAAGTGACAAATAGATTCAAGGGATTAGATTTGATAGACAGAGTGCCTGAAGAACTATGGATGGAGGTTCATGACATTGTACAGGAGGCAGTGATCAAAACCATCCCCAAGAAAAGGAAATGTAAAAAGGCAAGATGGTTGTATGAGGAGGCCTTACAAATAGCTGAGAAAAAAAGAGAAGCAAAGGCTAAGGAGAAAAGGAAAACTATATCCATCTGAATGCAAAGTTCCAAAGAATAGCAAGGAGAGATAAGAAAGCCTTTCTCAGTGATCAGGGTAAAGAAATAGAGGAAAACAGCAGAAAGGGAAAGACTAGAAATCTCTTCAAGAAAATAGAGATACCAAGGGAACATTTCATGCAAAGATGGGCACAATAAAGGACAGAAATGGTATGGACCTCACAGAAGCAGAAGATATTAAGAAGAGATGGCAAGAATACACAGAAGAACTGTACAAAACAGATCTTAATGACCCAGATAACCACGATGGTGTGTTCACTCACCAGGAGCCAAACATCCTGGAGTTCAAAGTCAATGGTGCCTTAGGAAGCATCACTGTGAACAAAGCTAGTGGAGGTGATGGAATTCCAGCTGAGCTATTTCAAATCCTGAAAGATGATGCTGTGAAAGTGCTGCACTCAATATGCCAGCAAATTTGGGAAACTCAGCAGTGGTCACATGACCTGAAAGGGTCAGTTTTCATTTCATTTCCTAAGAAAGATAATGCCAAAGAATGCACAAACTACCCCACAACTGCACTCATCTCACATGTTAGCAAAGCAATGCTCAAAATTCTCCAAGGTAGCCTTCAACAGCATGTGAACCAAGAACTTCCAGATGTTCAAGCTGGATTTAGAAAATGAAGAGGAACCAGAGAGCAAATTGCCAACATCCATTGGTGGTTTAGTTGCTAAGTCAAGTCTGACTCTTGTCACCCCTTGGACTGTAGCCTGCCTTGCTCCTCTGTCCATGGGATTCTCCAGGCAAGAGTACTGGAGTGGGTTGCCATTTACTTCTCCAGAGGATCTTCCTGACCCAGGAATTAAACCTGGGTCTCCTACATTTCAGGCAGATTCTTTACCTACTGAGCTACACTTGATCTTAGCCAAAAGGCCAAGAAGTGACATCCATTGGATCATAGAAAAAGCAAGAGAATTCCAGAAAAAGCATCTACTTCTGCTTCATTGACTACTCTAAAGCCTTTGACTGTGTGGATAACAACAAACTGTGGAAAATTCTTCAGGAGATGGGAATACCAGACCACATTACCTACCTGCTGAGAAATCTGTATGCAGGTCAAGAAGCAACAATTAGAACTGGATATGGAACAACAGACTGGTTTCAAACCAAGTCAAGTCTGTATATTGTCACCCTGCTTGTTTAACTTATATGCAGAGTACATCATAAGAAATGCCAGGCTGGATGAAGCACAAGTGAAAGTGAAAGTGAAAGTGTCATCGCTCAGTCGTGTCTGACTCTTTGCGACCCCATGGACTGTAGCCTATCAGGCTCCCCCATCCATGGGATTTTCCAGGCAAGAGTGCTGGAGTGGATTGCCATTTCCTTCTCCAGGGGATCTTCCCAACCCAGGAATCGAACCCGGGTCTCCCGCATTGCAGGCAGACGCTTTACCATCTGAGCCACCAGGGAAGCTGGATGAAGCACAAGCTGGAATCAATTGCAAATTAATAACTTCAGATATGCAAATGGCATCACTCTTATGGCAGAAAGTGAAGAGGAACTGAGGAACCTCTTGATGAAAATGAAACAGCAGAGTGAAAAAGTTGGCTTAAAACTCAACACTCAAAAAGCTAAATCACAGCATCCAGTCCCATCATTTCATAACAAACAGATGGGGAAACAATGAAACAGTGAGAGACGTTATTTTTTTGGTCTCCAAAATCACTGCAGATGATGACTTCAGCCATGAAATTAAAAGACACTTTCTCCTTGGAAGAAAAGCTATGACCAATCTAGACAGTATATTAAAAAGCAGAGACATTACTTTGCCTACAAAAGTCTATCTAGTCAAAGCTATGGTTTTTCCAGTAGTCATGTATGGATATGACAGTTGGACCATAAAGAAGGCTGAGCACCAAAGACTCGATGCTTTTGAACTGTGGTGTTGGAGAAGACTCTTGAGAGTCCCTTGAACTGCAAGGAAATCAAACCAGTCAATCCTAAAGGAAATCAATCCTGAATATTCATAGGAAAGACTGATGCTGAAGCTGAAGCTCCAATACTTTGGCTTCCTGATTCAAAGAGCTGACTCATTAGTAAAGACCCTGATGCTGGGAAAGACTGAAGGCAGGAGGAGGAGGAGACAACAGAGGATGAGATGGCTGGATGGCATCACCGACTCAACGAATATGAGTTTGAGCAAGCTTTGGGCGATGGTGATGGACAGGGAAGCCTGGCATACTACAGACCATGGGGCTGCAAAAAGTTGGACATGACTGAGTGACTGAACTGAACTGAGCTAAACTAAATTGAGGACTACCTGAACTTGTTAGTGAAGAAAGCACACAGCATGGACAGATTCAGTGGGCCAGGTCTTGGAGAGATGAAGCAAAAAAGACACCAGATGAGGAAACACAAGTTCTGGAAGCATCTTGTAGTGAAAATATTTGTATTTCAACGATGGTCTCTGGCTAACCTGAAAAGCACCTAGAAGGCTCTGCACACAGACCCACCCCCACCCACACATTCTGCCGCAGGTATGGATATGACTTACTCACTGTGAGGAATGTGGTCCCCAGGACCCACAGCATCTATGCAGCATCCTCAGTGAAGGTGCACGGATAGACTGTTTGACAAGGTGCAGAGATTGCACCCAGTCACTTTCCATCCTGCACAGAGAAGCACCCAGAAGTGACTGTCCCTAAGTTGCAGCTTAAGTGGTGGTTGGATTTCAAGTCCTCCCCTGACTCCCAATGTCAGATCAAAAAAGTAGTGTAGGAAAAACTCCACAACATCCTCCAGTTTGAAAAGACTTTTATCAAGACTTTTTCAGAGGGTTAGATACCCACCAACTCCAAATGCCAGCTGTGTATTGTGCCCCTTTCTAAAAGAACACATAGAGTGTCCTTCTACATTTTCTGTCCAGGAGCTGAGCAAGAGTGACCTCCCTCTGCCCTGCCTACATGTGAGATGTGGCTGAGGACTGGTCCCAGTTGTTTTTCATGCTTGTTCAAGCCGTGTTTGGGGTGATCACTTGGAACAATGGCTGCATTCACAACTCGTGGTCTCAGGAGCTAAGTATCTGAGCATCTCAAGGCAACAGTGGCGGGATCCCTTCCACCTGCTCAGGAATAGATATGGCAAACTGGCCACGATGACAAGCCAGCACTGCCCTATGTGCATCAGCTCAGATGAAGGAGCTTTTCTCTGGCTTTTCCTGTACATGACAGTGAAGTTGGCCAGACGTAGTGAAAGGTCGGCATCCAAATAAAACCCTTGTCATCAAAGGGCTGAAAGTTTTAGTTGAAGAGTCAATATTTAAACATGAGGGAAAGCTTATTCACATGGAATGCTAGAAGGAATGTGGAAGGAATCCAGTGAACTAGACATGATCCTTAGGGGAAGAATGGCCAGGGAATATCCAACAGACACACTTTTCTGAGCTTAGATATAGATACCATGACAAAACTGACTGCTATAGCAAAGGACCAGAAACAATCTAAATGCCCAGCATTAGGGGCCTGGTTAAATAAAGATGGTGCACGGGAATGTACTGCTGTTGTTACACAGAATGAAGCAGACATAAACGGATGTATGCATATAGATAAATACAGGGCTTTGCTGGGCTCAGCCGTTAAGAATCCCCCTGCCAATGCAGGAGGTACAGGTTTGGTCCCTGGGTCAGGAAGATACCCTGTAGAAGGAGGTGGCAACTCACTCCAGTATTCTTGCCTGGGAGATCCCATGGACAAAGGAGCCTGGCAGGCTACAGTCTGTGCATGCGTGTATGCAGTCCACGGGTTCACAAAGGCATTAGTCAAAACTTAGCAACTAAAACAAACAACAGATATATACATGCGGATACATACAACTACTACAAGACATGCTCCAAGTTACATTGCTCTGTGCATACTACAAGAACAAATCCATGCCTACAAAACACCAACTCCTATATAAAAGTAAGGCAGAGCAGATTATCGCAGATTATCTCTTGAAGGTTATATAAGTAATTGGTTCTAGTCATTTCCCATGGGAGGTGTTCTGAGGAACTGGGATCAATGGTTAGAAGGAAATTATATCATTTTAACTGTGCACATTTTTTATTAAAATTGAAATTTTACCATGTGGTGTATTATGATTTTCAAACAACTTGAAACATCAGAAAAAAAGAAAATGATGTGAAACATATTAACAAATATTAACTGCAGCTAACCACTGGATTAAACTGTTAAACTGTGAATGTTTGCTTCCTGACTGGCTCACCTTTGTCCCCTTGCCTCACCTCAATTTGCTTCTCTGTCAAATGGGTACGCTGATGAGTCAATGGTAAGGAGCAGTAAGACCAGCATGCAGGATGCTTGGCTGAGACCAGCAGATGGTGGTGATGGAAAAGGTGAAAGTTGTGCCAGAGTTTGCTGCAGGGGATGAAGGAGAACCATCGGGAGCACACAGAAGTAGGTGCATTCTACAGCAAACTCGAGTCTTGGAAGGTGGCACACCAGCTCCACCAGCAATTCAAAGCTAAGCCCACAGGTTGCGTTAATTTCTTCTCCTGGGAAGGATGCTCCCGACCTCCATTAGAGGGTGCTCTGGCGCTCACTGAGAGTGTGTCTCTAGGGGTCTGGTACACGGTGGATATTTAACTATGACTCTCTGTGCTTTTTGCCTCACCTCCCACCCTCACAGATAATAGGACTTGGTTCTCAGGGTAAGAGAGAAAACAATATTAAAACCTTCTCTCAAAGGGTCAGATTCCAACGACCTGTTTCCTGCTCTGTCCTGCCTGGAGATAACTGCACAAGTGAAGTGGAACATGGAAGTCAGTGGTTCCCAAACTTGAACCTGCATCTGAATTGCCTGGAGGGCTTGTTGAAGCAGAATACTGCCCCCTGCTTGATGGCCCCAGAAATTTGCATCTCTAACACAATGATGCCACTGTTGCCAGTCCTGGGACCTTATTTTGAGAACCACTGGTGGAGGAGACTTGGCTGTAAAAGGCAGCTGTCCATAAATGGCTGTAAGAGCTTGACCAAATTACTTCTTCCTATGGAGTTTAAAATGTCTTTATATGTTATGCAGGAGAAATTTGCATGAATCAGATCAGTTTTTGTTTTGTTTGAAACTGTATCCACAAGAGCCATGTACATGTGTCCAAGGTGACTGGGGTCAGGGAGATAGCAAGTGAGGTGGACTCTGGCCTCCATTCCCTGCCCCTGCTCTATAAACTGTATTGACAGGCACTTGGTGTAAATGTTGGTGAACCCCCCCAAATTCGCATGTTGAAGTTCTGAAGCCCAACATGATGGTGTTAGGAGACAGAGCTTTAAGGAGGTGATTGTATCACAGATGAGATTAGTGCCCTTATAAAAGAGACCCCCTTCGGATGTGGATGCAAGAAGTCTAGGATCAGAAAAGGACCGTCACCCGACCATGCTGGACCTGATCTCAGACTTTCAGCACCTAGGACTGTGAGAAAAAAGCTTCTGTTTTTTACAAGCCATCAGTCAATGGTATTTTTGCTATGGTAGTCTGAATAGACTAAAGTTAATACTCGATTTGAAGAGAAAATTTTCTCATTTAAAAATGAACAAGTCAAATTACTTGGGAAACTCTTGGTTTCATATTCTAACCAAGGTGACTTTAAGCGTGCATGACTCAGGTTCCACGAGGATGGACCTTACCACTTCCTAGAAGACGAAGCACTGGAGTGCAGCTGACCCATGAGAGTCTCTGTGAATCTGAGGGTCCTGGACCAGACAGGTGATGGGCACAAGTGCCTCTGGCCGGTGTGGCTTCCCGGGGTTCTGCACAGACATTCACTCACAGTCCTCCACATGACAGACTCCAAGACCTGGCCTGATGCTCCCCAGTGGCTGTCTTGAGCTGCTTAACCCCTTGCCTTTGACCTTGTGTTCTGTAAGTGGATATGCTCATACACCTTTCTGCTGTTCCTGTGAATACAATGATCACCACGTCCATGAGCACAGAATCCCCATGGACTCGCGGTGTGCGGGGGGGGGGGGGGGCGGTCAGAGAGACTCCAAGTGATCCCAGGGTCATCGTGCTTCATCTCTGATTCAGAGAAGGGCAACGAAGCTCACAACCCCACAGGGCCACGCTTTCCATTCAAAGCAAAACTGCCTTAAATACAGAAAGAAGACAATAGCATTCTAAAAACTGGCACCATCCAAAGAACCTTATCGCACTCTTTCTTACTCGTGGGACTTCTCTGTATTAGGCAATCACCAATGAAAATGATGACGTAGAAGAAAAAGGAGAGATTTCTCACCCCACAGTTCTTCCTTTCAAGTCTTCTTTCCTCATCAGGGGATGGGATAGAGCATGTTTGCAGACTGTGCACGGAATAAAAACAGATGTGACTGTTTTGTGCAGTGTTTCCATGGTTCTGGTAAGAACCAAATACATGTGTACAGAAGGACTGCAAAATACAAATTGTGTGTATTTTTTGGCAATTCCACATAAGAGTTATATGCTGCCACCTTTAAAACTACCACATTTACACACAGCTATATCTAAAATTGACAACCAACAAGGACCTATTGTATAATACAGAGAACGCTGCCCAGTATTCTATAATAACTTAAATGGGTAAAGAATTTGAAAAGGAATAGGTCCACGTATATGTCTGATCGAATCACTCCACTGTACTCCTGAAACTAATCAAACACTGGTAATCAACTATACTCCAAAATAAAATAAAATATTTTTAAAAATTAAAAAATATATATCCCATGGGGAAACAACAAAACAAACAAAAACCTAGCACTCTACTGTAGAAAGATGATTTCGTAAAATCCATGCTAAGCATTTAAAGTTTTAAGTTTACTCATAACATCATGAAAAATAAAAACCACTATGACAAGTTAGAAGTTTTCTAAAGAAAACAAACAGCTTCATATTTTACTACCTTTAATGATATTTTTTCCTGCTTTTTGGGTGAATCCCCAACAGTTTTATTTTTGCACCAGACATAGCAAATTATGGAGTTGGTCCTGTCTTTGGGTTTACAAAGTTAAATACAGATCCTCAGAGACACAAAAGAAAAGGAAGAAACCTTTACTTTACTTCCTTAAGAAGTCAGTTCTCTACCATGTCCCCAGCTTTGCACAGTTCCGGAGATTGGCCTTGAGAAGTATGTAGTAGGAACAGGCCTATGAACTGGGATTGTTAAATCCTCATTCCTACAGTAAGTGAGGGCTAGACTCGCAGTCCTGGGAACCACAGGAGCGTCAGCACGCGCAGCTGTGCAGGCTGTGCCCTGCACAACTCCGAAGACAACACGGATTCTCTTACCCCTCACACAGCTGCACACCCTGTCCATGGGAACTGGATTACTTGAGTGGACTCCTGGGTACTGGCCTGCCCACCAAACCCCATCCCTTCTTCATGCCATCTTCTCTGAGGTCAGAATACTCTTCTCGAGCTTCTGATCCAACATCCCGGTCCATGCTCAGACTGTCCTTCATCCATGGCCCCTAGGATTATTCGGCTTGGCTCTAGATATGCCTCTCAAAAGAACAGCTTCTTTGCAAAGCAGAAATAGAGACACAGGTATGTACAAATGTATGTACACCAAGGAGAGGAAGGGGGGAGCAAACTGAGAGATTGGGATTGACATCTATACACAATTGATACTATGTATAAAATGGATAACTAATGAGAACCAACTGTATAGCGCAGAGAACTCTACTCAGTGCTCTGTGGTGACCTAAATGGGAAGGAAATACCAAAAAGAGCGGTATATGTATACATATCACTGATTCACTTTGCTGTGCAACTGAAATTAACACAACATTATAAAGCAGCTATGAGTGAGGGAGTGAGTGACATTGCTCAGTTGTGTCTGACTTTTTGCAACCCCATGGACTGTAGCCCTCCAGGCTCCTCCATCCATGGGATTCTCCAGGCAAGAATACTGGAGTGGGTTGCCATTGCCTTGTCCAGGGGATCTTCCTGACCCAGGGATCGAACCCAGGTCTCCCGCATTGCAGGCAGACACTTTAACCTCTCAGCCACCAGGGAAGCGCCTATACTTAGAAACAATTTTTTTAAGGAAGAGTTTCTACGATGAATGAAGTGCTTGGAGGTAGTAGTGTCACCCAGTAACCCCCATGACCCACACCTGTCACCCACCACCAGCTTGATGACTTAGGAAAGAGACCACATCTTTATCAAGTCCTTCATCCCTCTGCCCTCTTTGGTTTGTCCCCATCATCCCAGGAGTCTTTCACTTCCAGATGCTCTACTGACAAAGATCCACAGCCTAAACACAGCCCACAGTTGTTCTGCCTCTTGTCTCTCTCTTCCTTCCAGTCCAATCAGCCTCAGCCCTTGAACTAGCAACGTCCTCCTCCACACCTGTCTGCCTTGACAGAGGACCCCTGGTATGAATGGGGATGGAGTGTTCGGGACCATCACCCAGACCATCCCTGATTCCTATCATTCCAATCCCATACTTGAGGGGTTCTGACTTCTTGGTTCCCTAAAGTGTGGAGTTGTTAAAATGCCCATCCCCAGATCTCACCCCAGGATATTATAACTCAGAGTGTCCTCCCAGAAGACAGGTAAAGTTATAATTAGATACATTGACTCTAGCATAAGAAAACCTTCCTTGTCTCTGCCATCCGATATCCATGTGACCTTAGGGGATGCATTTATCTTTTCTCTTACTCTGTTTCTTTGTCTATAAAACTCAAATGAGAGTGATAATATAAACATCTTCCAGGAGGCACAGAAAAATTAAATGAATTTATATGAGTAAATGATTAGAATACCACCCAGCACAAGGTGGACACTTAATGAAATATTCATTGCATCATTGTTATTATTATCCAAAATATTTACAGATGTGACTTTTGCCTCTACTCTGGTTCTCAGCGCCTAACTATTCTTAGTAAAGAACAAACTGCTTTAGCTTGGTCTTGGCCAAGCAAACCCAACCTTGACCCTGGCTTACTGGTATGACCGTCCTGGCTAGATTCAGCCCCTCATCATCACCCTAAATATCTTTGACCTAATTTTCTACAGCTTTCCTGTCTACATCAGCAGGAAAATGCTTGCTCATGATTCAAAATCCAACTGAAATGTCTAGTCCTTTCTTAAGTCTTCTACAATCTACCTCTGTTTTTATGTGCTCTTAGAATTATTGATTCAGCACATTTTATCTTAACTACTGGTTACTTGCATGACTCTGGCTTATTATTATAAGACTAGCAATTTATTTTTCCTCTAACATGAGGTCCTAACATGGCACACACAGTAGATGCTCAATAAAAGATATTTTTGCCAACAAATATCTACTATGTCCTTTACAGTCTGATTTCAAACTCTTAGAGAGAACTCTGATTTGGCTTCTTTCCTGAGGGCCATAATTCTAACCCTTTTTCCCCACAGTCCCCATTTGTTCTTCTGCCCCTGGTTTTCATGTGAAATAAGAAGTGAGTTTCAAATGTGGCATGGAATGAAAGCCAAGCCAGAACTTGAGCCCCATGGATGAACTTCAAACAGGGACTTGAAACACACAAAATAAGAACCAGCTTCACCAGGACAGGGTAGAAGAAGCGAAGCACTTGGTGACTCCCTCAGATGTTCTGGAAATACACTTTGATTTCATATATTTTGAATTAAATTGATTGAAATTCAAAGCTAAAGCCAACATACCACATTTCCTTTGGTCAGAAGTGAAGTGTGAAAATAGTGTTTTGAATTCTCGGTTGGATGCACAGCTCTGGGTTTGAAGTGTGACAGACTGTGGAGGTTTTGGGTTACTGGAAACTTCAACATTCCACTCGCCCAGTCTTCCAAAGGAATTAGAGAAATTGCAAACATGGAATTGTAGGGTACTGGAATATCAGAAGAGCATTGGTGTGGATTCCCCTAAGTTCTGTGAATTGCCAGAGTTGTAGTCATTCCCGTTGTGGCCGCCACAGCCGACTGGTAAAGTTGCTTACGGAATGGACACCAAAGTCTTTGTAAGCCTTATGCTGTAAGAATTCCAGTCAGTGGGAATGCAGTCCCTTTCCACTGCTGATAGCAATACAGTTAAGAAAATGCATGCATGTTTATAACAGAACAGAGTTAGGACTTAGTGTGATAAACAGAATGAGCACTCCTAAAAGCTACCGGCCTTTTAAGACTAAATTTTTGTAGTTTATCACGTTACAGATTTCCTGAATTTTGATTTTTATAAGTACATGGCAGTTGGTCATTGTATTCAATTTCGACTTTATGTTCAGTATTGCACTTGAAACCTTACTTCATACGATGGTAAGGAGCCATCTCCCTCTTCCTACCAAGAAAGCAAAGAAGTGAAAGTGAAAGTTGCTCAGTCCTGTCTGACTCTTTGAGACCCAATGGACTAACACAGGCCATGGAATTCTCCAGGCCAGAATACTGGGGTGGGTAGCCGCTCCCTTCTCCAGGCAATCTTCCCAGCCCAGGGATCGAGTCCAGGTCTCTTGCATTGCAGGCAGATTCTTTACCAGCTGAGCCACAAGGGAAGCCCATGAATACTGGAGTGGGTAGCCTATCCTTTCTCAAGCAGATCTTCTTTACCCAGGAATCAAACTGGGAATCAGACTGGGATCGCCTGCATTACAGGTGGATTCTTTACCAACTGAGCTATCAGGGAAGCCCAAGAAAGCAAAAACACAGAATGAAATATAATGAATAAAATGTAAATATGCATACATTAGTTCAAAGGAAGAGAAATTTCCAGGTTTCAGAAATAAAGAGGGAACTCAAAGCCATATATAAGCTAGAGCTGAAATTGTGGTGGCCTACAGGGCTTCGCTATGTTTATAGGTTTTGGTGAAACCTAGATATTTAATGCCCACACTGGGGCAATAGATGAGGCCATAAGCCTTTTGTTGTTGTCATTTAGTCGCTCAGTCATGATGGACTCTTTGTGACCCCATGGACTATAGCACGTAAGGCTTCCCTGTCCTTCACCATCTCCTGGAGATTGTTCAAACTCAAGTCCATTGAGTTGGTGATGCCTTCCAACCATCTCATCCTCTGTCGCCCCTTCTCCTCCTGCTTTCAATCTTTCCCAGCATCAATGTCTTTTCCAATGAGTCAGTTCTTCATATCAGGTGCCCAAAGTATTGGAGTTTCAGCTTCAGCATCCGTCCCTTCAATGAATATTGATGACTGATTTCCTTTAGGATGGACTGGTTTGATCTCCTTGCAGTCCAAGGGATTCTCAAGAGTCTTCTCCAACACCACAGTTCAAAAGCATCAATTCTTTGGTGCTCAGCCTTCTTTATGGTCCAACTCTCACATCCATATATGACTCCTAGGAAAACCATAGCTTTGACTATACAGACCTTTGTTGGCAAAGTAATGTCTCTGCTTTTTAATATGCCCTCTAGGTTTGTCATATATTTTCTTCCAAGGAGCAAGCGTCTTTTAATTCCATGGCTCCAGTCACCATCTGCAGTGATTTTAGAGCCCAAGAAAATAAAGTCTGTCACTGTTTTCATTGTTTCCCCATCTATTTGCCATGAAGTGATGGGACCAAATGCCATGATCTTAGTTTTTTGAATGTTGCATTTTAAGCCAGTTTTTCACTCTCCTCTTTTACCTTAATTAAAAGACTCTTTAGTTTCTCTTTGCTTTCTGCCATAAGGATGGTGTCATCTGCATATCTGAGGTGATTGATATTACTCCCAGAAATCTTGATTCCAGTTTATGCTTCATCCAGTCCAGCATTTCTCATGGTGTACTCTGCATAAAAGTTAAGTAAGCAGTGTGACAATATACAGCCTTGACGTAGTCCTTTCCCAATTTTGAACCAGTCTGTTGTTCTATGTCTGGTTCTAATCATTGCTTCTTGACCTGTATACAGGTTTTGCAGGAGACAGGTAAGCCTTTTAGGATAATCCAAAAGATAATAAGCCTGTTTGAGATTATTAAAGAGATACAATAGTAAAATTAAAACCATAAGGAAAGAAAAGGATATTGTCATTTAAAAATGATAAGATTAGAAAAATAATTATATAAGACTTCTAGAAATAGAAATTATGGTAGCTGAAACTAAAATTTAAAAAATGAAAACAATTTATTTCCTATTAATGGTGGCATAGTTTGGTTGAGCTAACCCTAGAACAGTAACAACTGTAAAAAACCTAAAAAACAAAATATTCAATGCCTTCAAATATTTGAAGGCATTGGAGAGTAACCAAAAGCAGGTGAAAAACTGGAGAGAACTGCCTCTGTAATTCAGCTTGCTTCTTGCAAAGTCTAAATCATGTAGGTCTCAGAAAGTGGGGACTCACAATACTAGTAACTGGAGCTTATCCCATTTACCCTTGTCCTGCTCTTTGCAATCACCCTAGCCCCTGCAAACCAGCTTAACCATGCCTATCAATGTAGAAAAACTAACCTCTTTGTTTGGGCTCATAGCTTAGAGTGTTAACTCCTCTGGGCACAGCAGCAAAATAAACCTGAGTTCTCCAAAAAAGAAAAAGAAAAACTGGAGGGAAGTCTGTTCTTGAAAAGCAGGAACCAAACTGGATGAGCCTGGTGTGTGTGTGACTTTGGGCCTGAGAGCATGATCCAGCCTGTGTAGCACAGGCAGGAGAAAGTTGCTGTCTTGCTGGCTTCCAGAACAAGAGGGAAGATTCTAGGACTGCAAACATGGCTACATGGCTAACTATTAATGAGGAAGATGCTAAAAATCAGAGTCCTCAATGAGCTTGCCTGAATCCTTGACTAACAGCTAAACTACCCACAGTTGAGAGATTCCATAGGCTCTGGCTCAAATAGAAGCTGAAAAGATATTATTTATCCTAACAGCAGCAGAGTTAGGAGTTTCATTCCAATCAAGTTAATTGCTTGCTAGAAAAGAAATTTACACTTCTCACAAGAACATAGCTAAATCTAGTCTCTGCAGTGTACTTCTTACAATAGCTGGGATACAGTCAAAAGATAGTAGTTATGCAACAGGAAAATGTGACCACAGACAAGAAATACACAGTTAGTATAAACTGTCTCTGAGGCAAACCAGGTTATTGAATTAATTAGCAAGTACTTAAGTATTGATGTATCATCAGGATCCTATAGCCCACTTTCTTCCTTTCTTTTGCTTTGAAGTATATTTGACTTACAATATTATTCAGGCATGCAACATAGTGATTTGGTATCTTTATAGATTATACTCCATAAAAAGTTGTAAAATACTGGCTATATTTCCTGTACTTTTGAGCTGGCACTGGCTCTCTACTGTGGCTAAAGGCCAGATCAGAGCCCAAGTTAGTTCCATCCTTTCCCTGGTTTCTGCACTTGCGTTGGCAATGGCAGTATCTGCTTTAAGGAAAAGCAGGGCCAGAGCAGGGGTGTCTGGACCTAGAGTCCAAGGTGGGCTGGGGTGCATGTTGGGTCCGTCCTGGCAGGCTGTCCAGAGCACCAGGTAGATTTAACTTGTCTGCCTTTGTGCTGGGACTGAGAACAAGAAAATCTGTGTCTGTCCTCTTCAAGAGTAGAATCTTTGGTTCTTATAACACTGCTATGAACCCCACTGGTTTTCAAACCAGCTACAGGAGTTCATCTTCCCAGTGTTGGAGCCAAGGCTGGATGCCTAATATGGGGCTCATTCTTTGGGGAGGATCTTCAAGCTTGTAATCTTTCTCCTCTTCAGGGTCATCCAATAGTGGTGCAGGTCCTGACTGGATCACTTCTCCCCACCTCCTCCTAGACTTCGGTGGTTCTTTCTTTACTCCCTTCATTGTAGAAGAGCCATTCTGCTAGTCTTCAGGTTGTTCTCAGTGAGAGGTACTCTACATGTAGTTGTAGATTTGATGTGTCCATGCTGGGAGGTGAGCTCAGAGTCTTCCTATTCTGCCATCATGATCCTTTTCTGAGCAGAACTTATGAGAATTGGTGTTCTGTGGCTTTTGCTATTTCACAACAATCTTCCAAAGACCAAAGCATTTTAAGGAATATTTTAATAGAATAAATCTCATTCTATCTTGCTGTTACCACCTGGGCCCACTGAACTCATTTCTAATTTAAAGTGCATGGCAAGATCTTAGTAATTCTATTTTTCTTATATCTGAAATACTTTTCTCTTTAATCATCCTTAGGATTATTTTATCATTATTTATTAATTATCCCCAATTATGTAAAAAAATTCTAAAATAATAAGAAAATGAAAGAATGATGGACTAAACTTGATGAATTATAATAGTGAAGCAAATACTTGCTATTACGTAACTTTTAAGTATTAATAATTCCATTAGATAAAACACAAGACACTCTAAATAAAAAGCAAAGGCTTCCAAATTGGACATAAAAACATTATCAACTCTATGTTGTCTAACAAAGATGATCTTTAAATACAAGGGCACATATAAGATGAAAGGAAAATAATAGAAAAATAAAAATAAACACCATGAAAATAGTAACCATGAGAAAAATGGAATGACTACATTAATATCAGACAAAATAGACAAACACAAGAAATATTTTCTGAGAAAAGATGGGCATTTAACAATAGGATTCAATTTATTAGAAAGACAAAAAAATTGTCAACATCAAGCAAAAGAGATTTAAAATATAAATGCTTAAAGTATAACTAGGTAAAATGATCAGTAAGAATATAGCATATCTTAATGGAAGTACCAACCATGTGACCTAATTTGCATCTATAATACCTTATGCATCAAACTTCAGATATTATATTTTTTAAAAGTGTACATGGACTATTCACAAAGATATATCAGATACTGGGCTAAAAATAAGTCTAAATAAATTTCAAAAGAACAAAATAATGCAGAACATATTCTTTGACCACAATAAAATTAGATATCAATATGAGATATCCAGAAAAGCCCCAATAGTTAGAAATTGGTGGCTCAGACAGTAAAGAATCCACCTTCAATGTGGAAGACCTGGGTTCAATCCCTGGGTTGGGAAGATCCTCTGGAGGAGGGTATGGGAACCCACTCCAGCATTCTTGCCTAGAAAATCCCCATGGACAGAGAAGCCTGGTGGGCTGGCAAAGAGTCAGACATAACTGAGCGACTAAGCACACTTTAAATTTCTAAATACTTTGAATCAAAGAAGTAATAAGAGAAATTCAAAAATATTTTAAATTGAATGATAATAAAAGTACAACATAACAAAATTTACAGAATGCAACTAGAGAAAGGCATACATACAAATTTATAACTTTAAATGCATATATTATTATATATAGCTTAAATATATTTGTATAATAGTAAATAAGTTTACATAAATGCTAAGTATGTCTATATATTATTTAAATGCTTATATTACATTATAGGAGAAAAGTTTACAATGTATAACCTAGGTTTCCTGCAGCAGAAGTTAAGAAAGAAAAGCAAATTAAGCCCCAAATAAGTAAAAATAAAATAGAGATAAATGTGGAAATTAATAAATTAGAAATGGATGTCAAATAAAATTTTAAAAAGACAAAATCTGTTTTATCAAAATTATTAATAAATCAATAAACTCCAATCAAAACTTTTCCAAAAACGTTAGAGACAAAATTATCAACATTCAGAGTAAATAATGGGAAATTATTAGTGATACTGAAGACTTTAAAAGGATATTAAGAAAGTAGTATGGGCAATTTAAATAAAATGAACAGAGTCCTATCAAAACCAATGTAAGATAAAATTGGAAACAAGAATATGAATATTTTCCAAGTTGTTTTAAAAAGCCAGCAAAAACATACTGATACTAAAAGTTGGGAATAAGTAACTTTTAAACCAATATTCATTATTAGTACAAATTTCTAAATCATTAAGAAAAGATCAACATATTTAACCCTGTCATATGTAAAAAGAAAAATTACAAACATCTTGGTCAAATGAAGTTTTTTCCCAAGAGCAAACTTTTAACATTTGAAAATCAATCATAGGTAGAGATAATTTCATCTGTCAAAAGTGAACAGTTAGTAAGGATAAAAACTCTCAGTAATGCATGAGTAGATGGGAACTTTCACAGTCAGATAAAGAGATTGCATGAAAAATCTGTAACATCATACTAAATTAAGAAACTGAATATTTCCCCCTAAAATTAGGAATAAGGTAAAGATGATTCTAATCAGATAAATAAGGCAGGAAAAAAAAATAAAAGATAAACATTAAGAAGAAAAAGGTAACTGTCTCTTAGACAGCTTGACTAGTTAGATAGAGTACTCAGTATTCTAATAAATAAATTATGAAACCAAGTCTCTTCCATTGGAGGCAGATTCTTTACCATCTGAGCCACCAGGGAAGCCCATAAATAAATAAGCAAGTGGACTAAGCACTTAGAACTAATAAAGGCTCAAAATAGAGGATCAATATACAATAATAAATGTTATATATACTAGAGAATTAAAGTATAAAACTTCATTTTATGTAACATAAAATACTTGGTAATGAATTTAACATACTATGTAAATAACCTCTAGACTAATAGCCACAATAATTGCTGAGAGAAATTAAGGAAACATAAATAAATAGATATACCATATTCATGAACTGAAGTCTCAATGTCTCAATATTGTTAAGATAGTAATTCTTTTTAAATTCACACATAGATTCAGCACTATTGTAACCATAATTCAAGCTGATTTTTAAAAATGACAAGCAGATTATACTAAAATGTAAAGACTCTAAAACGTCCAAGCAATCTTGAAAAGTAGAACCAAGTTGGAGGATTTGACATAAAGCTTCAAGTTTTACCACACAGTCATTGCATTATTACATTGATAGAACATTAGTTAACACATCAGTTAATACATTAAACAAGACCATGGTGTTGACTTAAGAATAGACAAGTAAATCAGTCAAACAGAATAAGACATCTTTTAGATTTTCAGCAAAAATATCAAAGGAATTACACGATGGATACAAAGTTTGTTTTTTTTTTTTTCCTTAATTTTTGGAGGTGCTGTGCAGTGGAATCCTAGTTCCTGGCCAGAAACTGAACCTGTGTGCCTTGGAGTGGAAGTCCAGTCTTAACCACTGGATGCCAGAGAATTCCCCAAAGTCTCTTTAACAAACTGAATATTCACATGCAAATAAAATGAACCTTAACACTTACCTGACAAAATTAATTTTAATTTAATGTAAAAGCTAAAACTATGACGCGTTTAGATAGGAAAGCATGGGAGAATACTTCCATCACTTGTGAGGAGACAGAGTTTTCTTAGAACATGTAACTCAGTAACCCAGTAGCAGTGAAGGAGGGAACAGACAGAACAGGCTCCATCTTGAAGGCAGGACTCCATCCTGGGCTGGACTGTGGACTTTGAGCTCCATGCCCTGTATCTATGGAAACGACATGCCAACTGGAAAACCAGATGGAAGAGCCCCAGGGCGCATACCTAGACTCCCCGTTAACTAAAAGAATACCCTAATTATCTGTATAACCAAATAAAATCATAAATTCTATTATGCTTATTGGGGTGTGACCACAGGCCTCTTGATAATTGTCCACTGTTAACTACCTAGGCTTAAGACATATGAATCGTGGGTTAACTTTGATTTTATCTTTCTTTTCCTTTGTCCAGACTAGTTTCAGAGAATTTGGGGAGGTGGGTTTGAGCACGTATACTTAGGGTATACAAGGTTTTCACAAAAACTAGTCAGGGTCCTTGGCTAAGAGGAGACTCTGCCTTGGGCCCACCAGTATGATACACTGCACTCCACTATCTGCATTGTCCTTCTGAGTGAGTTTGTTTCCCGGAACAACAACAGTAAAAGAAAAAAATAATAATAAATTTATTTCATTATTTTTTAAATTCTGCTTATCTAGAGACACATTTAAGAAAATGAATGAGAAAGATTGCAAAATATTATCTAACAGAAGCTTTTATTCAGACTATAAAGAGTTCTTACAATTCAACAGCAAAAGGGAAAAGCTGACAAACAACTAATCTCAAAAATATACAAGCAACTCCTGCAGCTCAACTCCAGAAAAATAAACGACCCAATCAAAAAATGGGCCAAAGAACTAAACAGACATTTCTCCAAAGAAGACATACAGATGGCTAACAAAAACATGAAAAGATGCTCAACATCACTCATTATCAGAGAAATGCAAATCAAAACCACTCTGAGGTACCATTTCACACCAGTCAGAATGGCTGCGATCCAAAAGTCTACAAGCAATAAATGCTGGAGAGGGTGTGGAGAAAAGGGAACCCTCTTACACTGTTGGTGGGAATGCAAACTAGTACAGCCACTATGGAAAACAGTGTGGAGATTCCTTAAAAAACTGGAAATAGAACTGCCTTATGGCCCAGCAATCCCACTGCTGGGCATACACACCAAGGAAACCAGAATCAAAAGAGACACGTGTACCCCAATGTTCATCACAGCACTGTTTATAATAGCCAGGACATGGAAGCAACCTAGATGTCCATCAGCAGATGAATGGATAAGAAAGCTGTGGTACATATACACAATGGAGTATTACTCAGCCATTAAAAAGAATACATTTGAATCAGTTCTAATGAGGTGGATGAAACTGGAGCCTATTATACAGAGTGAAGTAAGCCAGAAAGAAAAACACCAATACAGTATACTAACGCATATATATGGAATTTGGAAAGATGGTAACAATAACCCTGTATCCGAGACAGTAGAAGAGACACAGATGTATAGAACAGTCTTTTGGACTCTGTGGGAGAGGGAGAGGGTGGGATGATTTGGGAGAATGGCATTGAAACATGAATAATATCATATAATGAAACGAATCACCAGTCCAGGTTTGATGCAGGATACTGGATGCTTGGGGTGCACTGGGATGACCCAGAAGGATGGTACGGGGAGGGAAGTGGGAGGGGGTTTCAGGATGGGGAACACGTGTACACCCATGGCAGATTCATGTTAATGTATGGCAAAACCAATACAGTATTGTAAAGTAATTAGCCTCCAATTAAAATAAATACATTTAAATTAAAAAAAGAAAAAATAATAATTTGTGAAATAAAAAACCTTTCTTAACTTAACTTAACTAGGGTCCATGAGCCAAACTGAAAAAATTCTTACAGTATTCAGAACTTAGAGGACATAAAGACTGTATCTTTACTTTCATTATCCTTTACAAAAATGGAGCAACTTATAATAGTACCTGTGTGCTCATCATCAACAGACATCACAGATGTTATACTAAATATAATTGTTAGATATCTCAAAAATATCACTTATGTCTATTACTTCTTCAAAATTATGATCATCATCAGACTCACTGCTAGATCTTATAGTTAACATGTTAATAAAGAAGCACACATATTACTACCAGAGCTCAAATTTTTCAAAACGTTAATAAATGTGTTTTAATTAAAAAAAATAAAATGAGCAAAAGATATGAACAAACACTTCACAAAGGAACACATGAAAATTGCCATTAAGCACCTTAAAAGTTTTCTGTCTTATTAGACATCAAGAAAATGTAACTGAAAGCACAGTAAGATGCCTCCATACTCCCACTATAAAGGCTGGAATGGTAGTGACTGCTGAAGTCCAGAAGGTGATCATGTGGAACATAGATCTAGCAGGAATGTAAAATAACACAATCTATTTGAAAAAGTTTAGTAGTTTACAGTTTAACTATAGACCTACTTTTGACCACAATCCTAATCCTAGGGATTCATCAAGTAAAAATAAAGACATATGTCTTTAAACAAATGTGTGTGAAAATGTGAATAATGACTTTATTCATAATAGCTGAAAACTGGGGATAATCTGAATGTCCATAAGAGAAGAAAATCATAATTTCATAAAATATTACTCAGCAGAAACTTTAAGTGAATTACTGGTGCACTCAACAATATTAGTGATGTTATAGTGAATGAAAGAAGTATCCCACAAAACAAAATATATCATGTGATGTCATTTATAGGAAATTCCAGGACAAGCAAAATGAGTCTATGGTGAAAAATCAGAACAGTGGTTGCCTCCAGTTGGGAAATGAGAAGTGAGGATTTACTAGGAAAGAATACAAGGACATTTCTGGAGGATGAAAATGTTTTATGTCTTAGGGGTGTTATGGGTTTCAACGATGTATTTATTTGTCAAACTGCCCTGAATTGTATTGTTCACTTCAAAGTGTGTAAATTGTATGTAAAAAGTTGTAAATAAATTTTGAACTTTAGTTAGTAGGTTTGCGTTTCACAGTGGTGTGGTTTAGCAATACTGAAATGGCTTTCTGTGTATTCTAAACTATAGCAAATGAGTAAATATGCTGAAGATAATTGGATGCACATTTCTTACTGCTGTGGAAGTAGTTACAAACACGGAGAGGAGGAAACCAGGTTCCAGCCTGTATTGTGTTGATTGAAATTAGAGGGTTAACTCAGATTTTTTTAAGTAGATAAAGGAAAATATAGATATTTATTTATATTTATGTAAGTTGTATGTGCATACATGTGCTTATAATATATACATATTCACACACATATATGTGCTTATTTTTTTAAACTTTCTACATTTCTGAGTGGAAAAGTAGATTAGACATAGCTGAGGGAGAATGGGTAAACAGAGGTTATTACCTCAATATCTCATGGTGTGGAAAAGAGAAATTATGGAGGAAAGATCAAGGTTCATGGATGACAGCATTAGAAGGTCCAACAAATATTTAACAGAACTACTGAAGGGAGAGAATAGAAAGAATCGTCAAAAACAATGACAGATGAAAATAGCTCGAAAGTAATAAAAGACATAATTCCTTGTTTTGAGGGATAACACTGCATCTTGAACAAGATGAGTAATAAATCCAGACTGGAGTGAGATATTTGCAAAGCTTAAAAATATATAAATTACATAAATTGTCTTACATATCATATATATATATATATATATATATATTAGTATACACACTCCATCAACTCTCCAAGAGAAAGAAAACATAGAAAAATTTCAGTGAATTTAAAAGATAATTCATAGAAGAAACTTCAGTGTCAATAAGCATGGGAAACAGTCCTATTCCCCAGCAATCAGAAAAATGCGAATCAAACCAAGTGGCACCATTAAAACAGCGTACTGCTGTTTCATAACTTTGCATGTGTGCTATGCGTTTTCAGTCATGTCTGACTCTTTATATCCCCATTGACTGTAGCCCTCCAGTTACATGCGTGGAATTTTCCATGCAAGAATACTGGAGTGGATTGCCATTTCCTCCTTCAGGAGAACTTCCTGACCCAGGAATTGAACCCATGTCTCTTTCATTAACAGGCAGATTCTTTACCACTGCTCCACCTGAGATTTCATAACATTAAGAATGCGAAATTAAAGAAAAAAAATATATATATATATTTGACAATATTAAGTTTTAGTGAGGATATGGAGAAAACAAAAATCTTCTATACTACAGGTAGAAATATACGTTGTCACAGCCATGTTGAAGAGCCATTTGGTTAAATCTAGTCACTTGGAGATATGTGCACTCAAGGATCTGCATTGCCACTTCTGGATACATGCATGCTTCCCAGAATAAATAGTCACAAAAATGTACAGGGATATATGTGTAAGGATGTTCATTACAGTATTATTTGTAATAAAAAATAAGGAAACTAGTCCATGTCCATTAAAAGAAGAATGGATAAACAAATAGTATGTTAAACGGCATTTAAATAAGGCATCAGGGACGGGGGAGCCTGGTGGGCTGCTGTCTATGGGGTCGCACAGAGTCAGACACGACTGAATCGACTTAGCAGCAGCAGCAGCAGCAACATGTAAGGCATCATGTATCAACAGGGACAATTCTGAAAATTTTATTTAAACAATAAATGAGAGAGAGAGATGAAGACACTACATATATAAATCATAAACGGAACACTCAACACAATATTCTGTATTATATTACTACTTCTCTATAGTAAAAAGAGTAAACATAGTAACAGTAGCAGAGTTCTGGAAAAGATTTTCTCAGGGAGGAAAGAAAAGCATGGGATAGTATGGTAAGGGTAGGGGAGATGTGGAGGCTAAGGAATGGTCCTTTAACAAAATCTGTAAAGTTTTATAACTCTCAAGATAAAATATCTGAAAAAAAACAAAATAAAATATCTACATATATCAACTCCAAATTCTGGAGACTTCTGAAGATGGAGGAAGAGAAATGGGATCAGAGAGGGATGTAAGTAGACTTTGATTCTCTCCAGAGTGGTTAAAAAAAGCCAAGCAAAAGATAGTGAAATGTTCACATTTATGATTTCTAGGTATTGGATCAAAATATTGATACAATATTTTTCTTTTTCATTCTTTTGAATTATTTCTAACTAAAATTATTTTTAGTTTGAATCAGGGTGAATTTTTCAAGAGTTTTCCATAATTTCTGCATGAGTTTGTCTTACATCTATTCCTCATTCCAGATAACTTGGATTCCTTGCCTTTCTCAAGCTTTTGTTTTTAGCTTCAGTTTTAGTGGAAAGAGAAGAGAGGACATTTGACATCTCCACAGGGACATACCCCACACACAGATATACAGATATGAAGTGAAAAAGAATTGAGTATGTATATGTATGGACGTGGGCTTCCCTGATAGCTCAGTTGGTAAAGAATCTGCCTGCAATGCAGGAGCCCCGGTTTGATTCCTGGGTCAGGAAGATCTGCTGAAGAAGGGACAAGCTACCCACTCCAGTATTCTTGGGCTTTGCTTGTGGATGAGTTGGTAAAGAATCCACTTGCAATGTGGGAGACCTGGGTTCAATCTCTGGGTTGGGAAGATACCCTGAAGAAGGGAAAGTCGACCCCACTCAGTATTCTATTCTGGCCTAGAGAATTCCATGGACTGTACCTATAGGGTTGCAAAGAGTTGGACACGACTGAGAGACTTTCACTTTCACTTTCATGTATGGAAATGCTAAGTTGCTTCAGTCATGTCCAACTATTTACGATTCTGTAGATGGTAGCCCACCAGACTCCTCTGTCCACAGAATTCTCCAGGCAAGAATACTGGAGTGGGTTGCCATGCCCACCTCCAAGGGAGCTTTCCCACCCAAGGATCAAACCCATGTCTCTTGCACCTCCGGCACTGGCAGGCAGATTCTTCACCACTGACATTACCTGGGAAGCTCGTATGTGTATAAAGCCTGCTAAATAATTTGCTATATGTTGAGTAGATAGATAGATGATAGACGGGTAGATGGTAGACAATGGATAGACAGATAGATAGATAGACAGATAGATAGACTGAGCTCCGTCAGCTCTAAAATGGATGGTAATGAAGACGACAGCAGTAGAGTTGTGTGATGTTAATAGGTGATATAAACGAGCTCAGAAACTGAAAGTATAGCCCAATGCACAATAATCATCCATGAATAATTACTACTCTACATGTATCTTGTACCTGTTCCTTTCTCTGATCCTCAATGCATTGGCTCTTCAAAGTCAAGCCATTTATGAATGCAAATTTGTGGTTATTTCTAACACCCCAAATGGTAAAGACATTGGAATTGTCACAACACTGACCATGGCCACCTTGGTTCCAGTAGATGGCCAAAGCATATGGCACCCCAGAGGGTGGCCACCGTGGCTACTCCTATCTCAGCTGCTCACTTTTTGTACAATCTTGGATGAGATTTGTTTTCTCTCTAAGCCTCAGTTTTCTCTTCTGTAAATGAAGACAATAACTCCTCCTGATCACATGAAGTTTAGCGATTCCCACATGAGAAGAATCATATGAATATTCTCATCGCCTAAGAGTTGTAATTCCTCATTAGAATAGCATCATATAGTGGATCCCTAGCAGAGCATGGTCAATTGTGTTTGGGTGTTCAGGATTTTGTAAACCTTGCAGCAAGCCTGTGGTTCACTTCCTTAGACCCTGAGCTCTGGGGCCTCCAGCATTTTTTAATAGAATTACTGCCTTATTTAGGTGGAATCTAATTCTTATTATTTAAAGTGCTGTTGGCAGCTGACACATTGAGAAAATTATTAAAATATAATTTAAGTGGGATTTTGCTAGGGGAAAAAACCCACCATTGCTGTTCATAAGAGTAACATACAAAGGAGCATTTCTCATCCAAAATAAAACCCTGAGAAACTGTGTTTTACCTCAAAATCCTTCCTCTGGGAATCTGTGTAATGATTCCCAATTATCAACTTACATTAGGGGAAAGATAACAAACGTACATGAACTGCTAACAAAACATCACCCTGATAAGGGTCTCGCCAAATGTGAGAAGATTCTGATTTGACTGGTTCCGAGGGCAGACGTGAACACATCAAAGCCATGCTGCCACTGCCTCCTGGACATTCTCCTGGGCTGTCACCACAGGCTCACCTGTCACAGCCTTGCTTGTCAACTGCCCCCAACGCTCCTTCTTGACTTTTCACTTCTCGCCAAACTCTGGGGCACCAACATGGAAACACCTCCATTTAGTGCTTCCTCCCTGACTTCCCAGGAGACTCAGGGCTGAGGAACTGGCTGAGAGAAAGGGCAACCCCCAGATTCAGGAGCCACCATCTTCGCCACCTCCAAAAACCACTGTGTGTGAGCATTCACCAACAACCATTTCAGACCTTGGAGCTGATCAGTACTGTAAAGACTAGGGCCCCAGGTCCTCAATGACAGAAGGGAGGCTTTGGTCTGAAAGTTAACCACTGCTTGCTGATGTGTGAAAAGGGCCAATGGGACTTCCCAGATGAGTACCAGGAGCCTGGTGGCAGGACATTGTCAGCTGGTGGTGTTATGGGTTGAACTGTGTCCTGATCAAACAGCCAGTCCTAAAGGAAATCAACCCTGAATATTCACTAGAAGGACTGATGCTGAAGCTGAGGCTCCAGTACTTTAGCCACCAGATGTGAAGAGCCGACTCATTGGAAAAGACCCTGATGCCAGGAAAGATTGAAGGCAGGAGGCAAAAGGAGCAACAGAGAATGAGATGGTTGGATGGCATCATCGACTCAGTGGAGTGAGTTTGAGCAAACTCCAGGAGATAGTGAAGGACAGTCCATGGGGCTACAAAGAGTCAGACATGACTTAGTAACTGAACAAGATCTAAGTCCCAGCCCCTTAGCATGTGACCTTATTTGGAAATAAGAATCAGTGCAGATGTAACTGGTTAAAATGAGGTCACTAGTCTGATCCACTAAGACTGGTGTTCTTATTTTTTTTTTTTTTAAATTTTATTTTATTTTTAAACTTTACATAACTGTATTAGATTTGCCAAATACCAAAATGAATCCGCCACAGGTTGGTGTTCTTATAAAAAAGAGAAATTTAAGCACAGAGACAAGCATGCAAGAACGCCACGTGAACCTAAGGGCAGAGTGCAGAGTGATGCTTCTGGATTGCCAAAAACTGCCAGAAACCCCCAGGTTCCAGGGGAGAAGCCTCAGAATGAACTGACCTTGCCAGCTGCTGCTAAGTCACTTCAGTCATGTCCGACTCTGTGTGACCCCATAGACGGCAGCCCACCAGGCTCCTCCGTCCCTGGGATTCTCCAGGCAAGAACACTGGAGTGGGTTGCCATTTCCTTCTCCAATGCATGAAAGTGAAAAGTGAACGTGAAGTTGCTCAGTCGTGTCCGACTCTTCACGACCCCATGGACTGCAGCCCACCAGGCTTCTCCATCCATGGGATTTTCCAGGCAAGAGTACTGGAGTGGGGTGCCAGTGCCTTCTCCGACCTTGCCAGCACCTTCCTCCAAACTTCCAGCTTCTAGGGCAGTGAGAGGGTAAGTTTCTATTGTTTCAACCATCCAGAGTGAAGCCCTAGGAAACAAATAAAATACAGCTCAACAGGGTGGGGCAGCTAGCCAGCTCCAGCTAACAGCCCAAGCTTGACAGGCTCTCCTGGACATTCAGACTTGCCAAGACACACCAGAAATTTCTCATTGTGTGAAACCTCCCAATTTTAAAATGACAATTGATTCAAAAATTTTAAATCTACAACTCTGACCCTTCTACCACCTCCCACCAAAAAAAAAAAAAAAAAAAAAAATCTCTTCTAGCCACAAAGTTTAAACTCTGGACTAAATGACCTAAAATTCCTGTTCACTTATGGAACTCTCTAAAACTATGTCTTTCAAACTTTTTCACTGGGACTATTCTTCTCAAATGAATCAATCAATGAAATAAATGCAAAATTGGAGGTGTAGTGAGAAGTCCAGATTACACACAAAGCAAGAATAGAGAGAAATTGGTAGGCTTGAACACTCACTGTTGCCGTAAATGGTTGTGCGCATTTTACACATAAACTGTCACTTAATCTATACAAGAGTTCTAGGTGGTGAGTATTTTTGTTCCCTTTGTACAGAGGAAAGAACTATGTGACCAAAAAATGTAAAAACATACAATATCACAAAGCTGTTTCCTAGAAAACAATCTTGTCTGACTCCAAGACATCTCCATATGGCAGGCCCCCAGGTACCTCCCAGGAAGCAAGGAAGGCATTGTGGGGAGTGAGGTCATTTGTGTGAGCCAAGGTTTTGTCAGCTCGTTAGGAATGACATTGAAGATATAGTTGGCGTGTCCTTGAACCCTGAGCACTTCATGCTGTAGGAAGTCCTGGAACATTCCCCTAAGTGTCCTCCACCTTCCTGCCCCCTGATCTGCACAGAACTCTTAATTCTCAACTTCCCTGTCTCTCTCTGCTTCTTACTGGTCACCATCATAGAATGGCTGGACCCCTCAGTGATGTCTGGTTGGGCCTTCACTCCTTTCTTCTCCCCACTTTCTCACTCTGCCATTGTCATGTCAAGCCCCCTAAATCCCACTCTCCCATTCATGGATCACCCATGGGCAGGGAGCCAAGATCCAAGAACTTTTTCTGAACAGTTAAGTCCTGCCCTCCAATCAGTTCCCTTCCCTTCTTCTCCTCCAGTCCTCTGTGCTTCCCCATCAGATCTGGTTCTAGGCTTTTCCTGCATCGCATCTGCTGAGTTCTGATTCTGGGCTGTTTCTTCGTGTGTATTTTCACCTCTGTACTTTCTAATCAAATCGTCTCTGTACCAGCAGGAAAATCTGCTCTGAGAATCCTCAGTCTTCTCTACTAAGACCCAAAATTAGTTTAGTGCTTTTAGTCTTTACTGTACACCAACACATTTTGCTTTTCATTGGGGAAAAAAAAAAGTGTTATTTCTAAAAGCTGGATTCTTGTGCCAGCTCTTGTATGAACTTATGGTGTGATATCAGGTCATCCATCATCCTTGTTGGACACAGATTCATTCCCTGTGATATAAGCAAAGTGGATGAGACTCAATCTCTCTGGTAGTTTTGCAGCCCCTAAGATATGCTGTGATTCCACATACTTGCTTTGAGTCCTCCTCACATTCAGTCCGTTGGCTCACTTGCAGAGGCATTAATTCAGCAGATACTCTCGTTGGTCACACCAAGCGCTAGGCACATTTCCAGATTTCCAACGGGGGCAGAGATGCAAACAAGATAAGCACATCACCTCTACTCATGGACCCTCTAGCCTACCATGGAGGCTAGTACTTTGGAGAAAGTACCAAATGCGTAAACAGTCTTGATAAGGGATGTGAAGAAATGGAATGAGATGATGAGCAAGAGAGAGACCTAGATATCAAGGAACACATGAGAGAAAAAGGTGGAGAATGGAGGCCTGAAGGCAGGTAGGAACCACCGTTGCAGAGGTCCATTGAAGACTCCTCCAGGTAGAGGTTGTTTGTGTATGTCTGTGTGTGTGTGCTCAGTCATATCCAACTCTTTGCAACCCGTGGACTGTAGGCCACCAGGCTCCTCTGTCTATGGGATTTTCCAGGCAAGAATACTGGACTGGGTTGCCATTTCCTCCTCCAGGGGATCTTCCCGACCCAGGGATCGAACCTGCATCTCCTGCATTGGCAGGCAGATTCTCTATCACTGCACTACTTGGGAAGCCTGGCTACCAGGCAGAGGTTACAGCACTTAAAAAGACCCTACTGGATAACCTTGGCATGTTTAAGGCATGAAACAAAGGCAGTGTGGCTGGGGTAGACAGGGCAAGGGGAGAATACAGCAGGATAACCTGGGGTTCAAGGGCAGGGGTTGGCAGCCTATGGGGCTCTGTCAATGAGGAGGAGTTTGAATCTTTCAAGTGCACTGAAGAGCTATCGGAGGATCACAGTTATGTCAATAATACAATAACGCAACAGCTCTCGCACAACGTCCTTACCGCAAGCTCAATGCTAAACATCAATTTCGCTGGAAACCATCTGATAACAAAGTCCGGCCTGTGATTTCAGAGTAGGAAGTGGCATCCGGGTGGACTTGACTTAGCTTCAGAGCACAACTTTCCCCAAAGGATATGGAAATCATGCCCTTTTAGGGAATGAATAAACAAACTGCGAATGTCAGTTCAAGGAAAGAGAGACTCAAGAGGAACACAAAATAATGGCTGCAGAGCCCCAAAGAGCTCTCCTGGGAAAGAAACAACAGAACAGTGTTTCGGGAGCCAATGAGGTTCAGTGAGGGTGCTCTAGAGAATGACATTTCAGCTACAAGTAACAACCTTCTAACAGTCAGAGTGCCCCAGGTATGAAGAGGAAAGAATCTCCGGGAGCAGAAGGCTCTGTATCTTGAAAGCAGTCAATTGATGGCCCCGAGACCACGGTGAGGCTTCAGGCATGGTGGGTGGGTGGACTGGAGGCTGGACCAGCCCCAGAATTCCATTGCTCTATTGCTCTTTCTCACTAGGGATGGAAAATCGGTGTCTTACTTATAAAGAAACTTCAAATTATAATTACAAATTTACTTTCCAGATAAAATCACACTGATCTTCTGAAATAGAGCCTGACTGGTTTTAAATACAGCTCATCTTTATCAGATTTAAACTTCCACCAAATATAGCCAAGACGAGGAAGGGAGGAATAGGAGAAGAGACCTTAGCCAAGAGTGAAAATGTGGAAATCTGCTCTTTGGTTGATGAATCTGTCCAAATGCAAAGCTTCATTTGAAGTTTCTCAAAATCATGGAACTATTAGCTCTGGCCAGAGCCAACCTGATAAATTGCAAGCACACACAGAAATGGAGAGTGAGTGGAGATGGAGCAGGGGAGACAACTCTTTATAAATCAGTAAAGCCAGGCTTTTCCATCAGCCCCTGGATAAGGAAATGGCAACCTGCTTCAGTATTCTTGCTGGGAAAATCCCATGGACAGAGAAGCCTGGCAGGCTATAGTCCACAGGGTAACAAAAAGACACAAATCAGCAACTGAGCACTTTCAACCAGCATTATCTCCATTGGCTGTTTTATATACTCCCATCATCTCAAGACCGAAGAATTTAAGATGTTCATCCCTGATCACCCTCTTTCAATAGGGAATGTTTTGGTGTGTTTGTTTGAGAAGCCACCCTGAGTTTCTACCCCAGCACTTCCACATAGCAGCTAATCATTGGAGCAATGACTCTCTGGGCTTTAAGTTTTACAAAGAATAATAAAAGAAAGAAAAGTAGGATTTGTTTTGTAGCATAAACTCAAATATGAAAAGAAATAATGTGTGCAAAGTAGGTAGTTTGAGCACATCATGGCCTAAAATAATAATAATGTTAGGTATGATAGTTAGCATATACATGCCGTATATACTCTTTTACAGATTCTGTTTTCTCGGGCTCCAAAATTACTGCAGATGGTGACTGCAGCCATGAAATTAAAAGACTCTTGCTCCTTGAAAGGAAAGCTATGACAAACCTAGACAGCATATTAAAAAGCAGAGATATCACTTTGCCAACAAAGGTCCGCATAGTCAAAGCTATAGTTTTTCCAGCAGTCATGTACGAAAGTGAGAGGTGGACTATAAAGAAGGCTGAGCACCGAAGAAATGATGCTTTTGAACTGTGGTGTTGGAGAAGATTCTGGGAGTCCCTTGAACTGCAAGGACATCCAACCAGTCAATCCTAAAGGAAATCAGTTCTGAATAGGCATTGGAAGGACTGATGCTGAAGCTGAGATGCCAATACTTTGGCCTCCTGATCCTGATGCTGGGAATGATTGAGGACATGAGGAGAAGGGGATGACAGAGGATGAGATAGTTGGGGTACCACTGACTCAATTGCCATGAGTTTGAGCAAACTCTGGGAGATAGTGTTGGACAGAGAAGCCTGGCATGCTGCAGCTCATGGGTTCACAAAGAGTTGGACACAACTTAGCAACTGAACAACAACAATAGCCTTTTCAGTGTTTTTAAAACTCACTGAAGCATCACTATAGTCATGTGAGGAAGACACGTTTACGGATAGGGCCACTGAGGCCCAGGGAAGGAACTTGTTCCAGGTTTCACGGTCAGTATATGACAGAGCTAGGATCTGAACTCAGAGCTGTGATTCTGAACCATTCAGTGGAGTGTCCCTGCCATTGTCCTAAGATATATACATAGATACAGGTATCTATGTATATACATATACATATATGTATATGTATACAGGTATAGATACATAGATATAGGTATGGGATGCTATAGCGGCATTATACATGCATGGTATTGAATAGCATCACCTACCTTTTCTAACTTCTTGCCTTCTTCCTCACCTGTACAGTGGGACCTGCCATGCTGCAGATGGTCAGTTTTCTAGAACACCATCTAAACATGCATGGTTCTTTCCAAAGCTCTCCCACTGCCTGTAGAGAAACATGTAAGTTCCTCAGCTAAATTTGCAATTTGAGCTCTTGTTCTCCCAGCCTCCTCTTCTGTGGCTCTATCCCAGTCACCCCCAATTTCTCTTTCTCCCCCAAGCAATGTTGCTTTCTCATGCCCATATGCCCTGATGCCTGCTGCCCTCCAACCTAGAATCCTCTTCCTGAGTCTCCCTCCCACAAACACTGCACTCTTGGCTTCCTTCTAGGCAACCTCTGTGATGCTGGCCAGCCTTCAGGCCTCTTAATCTCATAACAATCCTACAGGAGAGATGCTGCTGGTTGTTAAGTGGGGAAAACCAATTCAGAGAAAGTTTGGTTCCCACATCACATAACTAGAAAATGAAGCTGACATTCATTATTTTTAGAACTAAGTTTTATGATAGTTGCTTTATAATGTTGTGTTGGTTTCCTGCTATACAGCAAAGTGAATCAGTTATACGGATGCATATATCCCCTCTGTTTTGGATTTCCTTACCATTTTAGTCACCACGGAGCACTGAATAGAGTTCCCTGTGCTACATAGTAGGCTCTCATTACTTACCTGTTTTATACATGGTATCAATAGTGTACACATGTCAATTCCGATCTCCCAAGTCATCCCACTCCTCCTTCCCTCCTTAGTCACATAAATTTGTCCTCTATATCTGTGACTCTATTTCTGCTTGGCAAATAAGTTCATCTCTACCATTTTTTTAGATTCCACTTATAAGCAATATTATATGACATTTGTTTTTTCCTCTTTCTCACTGATTTCACTCTATATGACAGTCTGTAGATTCATCCGTGTCCCTGCAAATGGCACTGTTTCATTTCATTCCTCTTTATGACTGAGCAGACTGAGTAGTATTCCATTGCATCTATATGCCACATCTTCTTTATCTAGTCATCCTCTGATGGACGCTGAGGTCAATTCCACGTCCTGGCTATTGTAAACAGCGCAGCTGACATTTAAACCCACATCCTGCTAGCCTTATGACCCTCCCACCTCCATCACACAACCTCCCTAGTCTGGGTAGGGCCTCAGGGAGTATTTTCAATGCTCTTCTAGCTAATTTCCCTGACCCATGAATTGTGTTCCCTTCAGCTACATCCGATGTCTCAGCCCAGGCACTCCAGAATGTCACAGGCAGATGCAGCCACAGCCCTGGGAACAACCTCCCTGTCTGTCTACACTCTGCCCCTTCCCTACTCTCTGGGAAGGGCACAGGCTGTGCACGAAGTTAAGTCTAACTTGGGAAGCAAAAGAAAACAGAAGACGGGGGCATGTGCATTTTATCAGAACCAAACAAATTGTGGCTATAAACATTCCGTCGCCAGTGAAATTGCAGGCTTCTTTGAAGATCAGTGTCTGTTTTTTAATGTATCTATACTAAAAAAAAAAGAAAAAAAAGCTGAACCAAATTTTCATTCAACCAGGATGAGGAGGAGTCTGAGGGAGAGGGAGAGGAGGACTGAACCCGGGAAAATGAAATGAAGGACAGAGAGAAAGGAAAACCTTTGTCCCAGATTAACACATTGATTAGAAGCAAGTTTCTTTTGAGTAGCCCTCCCCCCAACACCATCCACAGCCCCACAAGCCACTAACCACAGTTATTTCGTGGGGTCCCCCTTTGCCTTCCTTATTTGATATGTTCAGATCAACTGCTGTGGTTCAGACAGTTTGTTAAGGGTCCGGGGAGAGAGCCAAAAAGACAGCTTCCTAATTGTCTGCAATCGGCTGTTGACATCTGGAAAGCACTCTATCTAGGTTTTAACCCTGTGTTGGGTCAACCCCTAGATTCTCCCTGCCTCATCCTAACCTAACTTTCTGAGACCACAGAGGTGCCGCAGGAACTCCCTACCCTCGGCTCCATCTTCAGACCCCACACCCTCAATCTAGTCCTTGCTTCCTCTGGACTGTCTCACCCCAGCCCAGGGATTTCCATTTAGCTACAGGCTACTTTTCGTCTGTGCTGGGTCTTCGCTGCTGTACGGGCTTTTCTGTAGCTGCAGCCAGTGGGGGTTACTGTCTAGCAGTGGGGCTCGGACATCTAAAAATTACTCTGGCTTCTCTTGAGGGGCACAGGCTCTAGGGTTTGTGAGCTTCAGGAGTTTTGGCCCAGGGGCTCCAGAGCACAGACTCAAGAGTTGTGGCACCCATATTTCGTTCCTCCTCGGCATGTGGGATGTTCCTGGACCAGGGATCAAAGTCTCCTATGTTGGCAGGCAGCTTCCTCACCCCTGAGCCACCAGGGAAGCCCCCTAGGGCATCACTTACTCTTTTTAGACCAACAAGACCCAAAACCCTACCTCCAGCTTTGATCAGTCTTTCTTGCTCCAGAACATCTTCAACCGTATAAGACATTCCAGTCACTTTCATTCCTTTGTGGGTAAAAATAAACAGCAAAAAAAAAAAAAAAAAGAACACACAAATAACTCCTTTTATACCAAGAATGTCAATGAGTATACATTTAAACAAGGCTCAAAAATTTCTCTCTCAGGGCAGGATCTCTCGCTTTCTGCACTCACGTGTTTTTCTGCTCCATCCTTCTGTTCTTCTAGATGCTACACATGAATTTTGTGTTCGCCCTGGAACTGTAAATGTCTGTCAAACACTGAAATCAACCTTGCACAGTTGAGAGCTGGGGACCAGTAACATTGGAGAAGGCAATGGCAAGCCACTCCAGTACTCTTGCCTGGAAAATCCCATGGACAGAGGAGCCTGGCAGGCTGCAGTCCATGGGATTGCAAAGAATTGGGTACAACTTGGCAACTAAACAATAGTGTAGTTGATATACAATATTATATGAATTACAAGTATATGGAGAAGGCAATGGCACCCCACTCCAGTACTCTTGCCTGGAAAATCCCATGGATGGAGAAGTCTTGTGGGCTGCAGTCCATGGGGTCGCTAAGAGTCGCACGCGACTGAGCGACTTCACTTTCACTTTTCACTTTCACACAATGGAGAAGGCAATGGCAGCCCACTCCAGTGTTCTTGCCTGGAGAATCCCAGGGACGGCAGAGCCTGGTGGGCTGCCGTCTGTGGGGCCCCACAGAGTTGGACTCGACTGAAGCGACTTAGCAGCAACAATGTTATGTCTTCCGGTCTTCTTCCCACCTTGCTTCCTTCTAATTCAATACAAATTACGCTGGTTTTCCAACTACAGCCGCACTGTTTTCAGTCACTGTGCTACTACCATCTTTATAACCCCACTATTTCTTATCAAGTGGATTTATTCATGTAATGAGTTTCCCCCACACCCATTGGCTTCCAAGAAGAATCTGATGTAACTTTGAATCAGAGAACTAGAGACAGTTAAACTGGAAAATAATAGCAAAATATAAATAAGTAAAATAAAATAAGATAAAATGAAACAAATAAACTGAGATAAATAACACACCATACATAAAATAATGGATGCTTCTCCCAAGGAAATGAATGATTCATGTTGTTAAGCTTTGTAGACATGTTTTGTCATGAATTGTGCACTCTTCTGTGTGTGTATCACACTTCAGTGCCAAGTTCACAAGCAGGAAAATGAACCGAAGTGTCAAGATCCTTCAGAAGTTGGCTCTGAGTGTCCCCTCTGTTGGGGTTATCCCTTAATATGCACTCTGCCCACTGTGCTTGACTTTAATCTTTGGAATGTACTCAAGGTCTGGTCTAAATCCTGCCTCCTTGGTCGAGCTTTCTGATCTCTTTTCTCACTCAAGATTCATCTGCTGCCATTAATCCCCTCTCCCTCCGAACTGGCTGAATTTTCTGTCTTTCCCTCAAGCCTGGTTCTGGTTCTGAGTTTTGTACTTCAGTGGTTGCAACCATGATCCATCCATAACTACAAACCAGAGACCTAGAAGATGCCCTGAATTCCACACTCCTCATCATTAATTAATCCCAAAGTCCTAGGGCTTTTATATCCTAAATATCTCTTAAATCTTCTTTTGTTGTTCAGTAACTCAGTCATGTGAGACTCTTTGCAACCCCACGGACTATAGCATGCCAGGTTTCCCTGTACTTCACCATCTCCCAGAGCTTGCTCAAACTCATATCCATTGAATTGTAGATGCCATTCAACGATCTCATCCTCTGTTGTCCCCTTCTCCTCCTGCCTTCAGTCTTTCCCAGCCTCAGGGTCTTTTCAAATGAGTCAGTTCTTTGCATCAGGTGGCCAAAATATTGAAGCTTCAGCATCAGTCCTTCCAATGAATATTCAGGGTTGACTTCATTTAGGATTGACTGGTTTGATCTCCTTGCAGTCCAAGGATTCTCAAGAGTCCTCTTCAGCACCATGATTTGAAGGAATCAGTTCTTTTGGTGCTCAGCCTTCTTTATGGTCCAACTCTCACATCTGTACATGACTACTGGAAAAAGCATAGCTTTGACTATACAGATCTTTGTTGGCAAAGTGATGTCTCTGCTTTTTAATACGAACTTCCATGATAGCTCAGTTGATAAAGAATCTGCCTACAATATAGGAGACCTGGGTTCAATTCCTGGGTTGGGAAGATCCCCAGAAGAAGGGAATGGCAATTCACTTCAGTATTCTTGCCTGGAGAATCCCATGGATGGAGGAGCCTAGTGGGCTACAGTCCAAGGAGTTGCAAAGAGTCAGACACAACTGAGTGAATAACACCTATAACCTACCACCTAGGTTTGTCACAGTATTTATTCCAAGGAACAAGTATCTTTTGATTTTGTGGCTGCAATTACCTTCTTCAGTGATTTTGGAGCTCAGAAATAAAACTTGGAAATAAATAAAACTTATCACTGTTTCCACTTTTTCCCCATCTATTTGCCATGAAGTGATGGGACCAGATGCCATGATCTTACTTTTTTGAATGTTGACTTTTAAGTCAGCTTTTTCACTCTTCCCTTTTGCCCTCATCAAAGGGCTCTTTAGTTCTTCTTTGCTTTCTGCCATTAAGGAGGCATCATCTGGATATCTGAGGTTGTTGATCTTTCTCCTGTCAATTCTTTATTAATACAGTCTTAATATGCTATATAATACTTTACTATGGACTATTCCATAGTTTAACCACTTGCTTATCGTGTCACATAGGTTTTCCTAGGTTTTTTGTTTGTAAACCATACAATGTTGAACTTGCAAGTCATGCACTTTTGCTAAATGTCAGACACTGTGTTAGCTCTTTTCAAATATCCTATCCACCTATCTGTCCAAGCAGAGGTATTTTCATTACAGCACTCAGCCTTTGCTATGCAGAGAGACGATTTATTTGTTTATTTAATTCACAACATAGTTCATCTTTTTAGTCCCATGCAATGACTCCCTTCTGTGAGCCCCAACATCAGTTGGAAGCTGTTTTACTAGAGGAAAGGACCAAATTTCCTATCACTACTACAATTAGCCAGGACTGTTGTGATACTCACCATGTGCCGTGTATAACCCATGGAATCATCATCAGCGCCTATAAAGCAGATACTATTATTAACATTCATAGCAGCAGACTTTGTTTTATCAACACAATTGCCTATAAGCTTAGGGATGGCAGGCACTGATTTTATTTAACTCTATCCAATAACTCTGGACACAGGAATGAGTATGCAGCAGGATGTGTTAAATAGCAGCCAAAACATGTAAGAAGTAACAATAGTGGAAACAAACGGACAATGTTAAGTAGCAACTTAATGTTGCATAGTAAATAATCTTACGTAAGTTTCTTAACTTCTCTAATCCTCTTGTAAAATGGATAATTAGGAACATGTATATTAGACTAGATGTTTTCCAAGGGATAAAAGTTAATTACCTAGTGTCACATTTATTTACATTAAGAAAAAAAAAAAAAAACCTAAGATCATGGCATCCGGTCCCATCACTTCATGGCAAATAGATGGGGAAAAAGTGGAATCAGAGATATATTTTATTTTCTTAAGCTCTAAAATCACTGAGAACGGTGACTGCAGCCACAAAATTAAAAGATGCTTCCTCCTTGGAGGAAAAGCTATAAGAAACCTATAACATACAGCATATTAAAAAGCTATTAGCACTTTGCTGATAAAAGTCTGTATAGCCAAAGCTATGGTTTTTCCAGTGGTCATGTATGGATGTGAGAGTTGGACCATGAGGAAGACTGAATGTTGAAGAACTGATGCTTTCAAACTGGTGCTGAAGAAGACTCTTGAGAGTCCCTTGGACAGCAAGGAGATCAAAGCAGTCCATCCTAAAGGAAATCAATCCTGAATACTCATTGCAAGGACTGATGCTGAAGCTGAAACTCCAATACTTTGGCCACCTGATGCAAAGAGCCGACTCATTGGAAAAGACCCTGATGCTAGGAAAGACGGAGGGCAGGAGGGAAAAAGGGAGATAGAGGATGAGATGGCTGGATACCATCACCAATTCAATGGATATGAGTCTGTGCAAGTTCCGGAAGATAGTGAAGAATAGGGAAGCCTGGTGTGCTACAGTTCAAGGGGTTGCAAAACGTCAGACACAACTTAGCGACTGAACAACAACCACCACGATTTCCTGGGCACCTACTATGTGATAGCCACTTGACTAGTTACTGGGTTTTCTGACACTAAGATAAAACTTATTCTGAGAATTCAGATTTTTCATGGCTCGAAAGAGTGAGATGGTGCTCCATCCCCATCCTTTGAATGTTTTCATTGAAGTCAGCATGAAAGAATATGAATGTTTAGAGGGTATGAAGAGGGTTGGGTTATTGAAAATTTTGAAATCACATCAGCAATTGCTCGGCAAGGCTCATGAATGGTCTATTCCCTCTTACACTGCTGCCACTTGTTGGAGATAACTGAATATATTCAAATCTGTTTAGACATTTTGAATCTTGACGTTATCATGCAGATTCTGTATGTTCTCTGGAATTTGGTTTTCATATTTTCATGTCTTTACCCAAGACTTGTGATGTAGGTGATGACATAGAATGGAGTTGGGGAGAGGGACCTTTTCCTCTGTTGTATTCTTCTTCTAATCATGATTCTGCTGGTAAGGAAATTTAATTAGCCCAAAGTCCACTTATCTTTATTTGCATATTTCAAAACCTCAGTCACAAAGAGAAGATACTAAAATATAACAAAGGGAAAAATAAAAACTATATTACCTACCAAAAAGTAAGATCTAAATAGCATCCATCTTTGATAATCACATAGGTGTTATAAGACAGCGAAATGACATCTTTTAAGGTTTTAGGGAAATAGTTTCATACTCAGAATTTTACACTTAGCCAAACTATCAGTTAAGTGGAAGGTATAACATTTTTTGTTTGCCTATTTTTACTTTCAAGGACCCACATTTTCCTTTCTAAATCCCCCACCTGAGAGAGCTTCTTGAAGATACCTCCAGTTAAGCAAGCAAGACATAAAGAGGATAATATGTGGAGAATGTGCTGTGCTATGCTTAGTCACTCAGTCATGCCCGACTCTTTGTGACCCCACAGACTATAGCCACGAGGCTCCTCTATTCATGCGGGTTCCCCAGGCAAGAATACTGGAGTGGGTTGCCATGCCCTCCTCCAGGGGGGTCTTCCTAACCCAGGGATCAAGCCTAACTCTCCCACTGGATTCTCTACCCTCCAAGCCACCAGGGAAGAATAAGTCAGTCAGTTCAGTCACTCAGTCCGACTCTTTGCAACCCCATGGACTGCAGCATGCCAGGCTTCCCTGTCCATCACCAACTCCCAGAGTTTACTCAACCTCATGTCCATTGAGTTGGTGATGCCATCCAACCATCTCATCCTCTGTCATCTCCTTCTCCTCCTGCCTTCAATCTTTCCCAGCATCAGGGTCTTTTCCAATAAGTCAGTTCTTCGCATCAGGTGGCCAAAGTACTGGAGTTTCAGCTTCAGCATCAGTCCTTCCAGTGAATATTCAGGACTGATCTCCTTTAGGATGGACTGGTTGGATCTCCTTGCAGCCCAAGAGACACTCAAGAGTCTTCTCCAACACCACAGTTCAAAAGCATCAATTCTTTGGCACTCAGCTTTCTTCACAGTCCAACTCTCACATCCATACATGACTACTGGAAAAACCATAGCTTTGACTCTATGGGCCTTTGTTGGCAAAGTAATGTCTCTGCTTTTTAATATGCTGTCAAGGTTGGTCATAGCTTTTCTTCCAAGGAGCAACCATCTTTTAATTTTATGGCTGTAGTCACCATCTGCAGTGATTTTGGAGCCCAAAAAAATAAAGTCTGTCACTCTTTCCACTGTTTCCCCACCTACTTGCCATGAAGTGATGGGACCAGATGCCATATCTTAAAAAACTCAAATCCAAGGGCCACTGAAAGAAAAGGAAAACCAAGATGAGAGCTTTCTGCAGCCCAGCTGACTACATACTTGAGGAACTCAGAAGGCCTCCAGAATGATGCATTTAAGATGTTTTAGAGTAATGGAAGAGTGATGTGTTGGGTTTTCACCTATAAATTCAACATAAGATAAAACATGGAAGAGGTGAGTAAAGTGATAAAGTAGGTCAGTGGGATTCTCTTTGACAAGGTAAGAGTGATGATACAGCTGAGCAAAAAATGGGAGGTGAGATAGGAAAGGGTTGGGGGGAGGGGTGGCAGGGAAGAGAGCAAATATTCTTATTATACCCTTATGACCAACCTAGATAGCATATTGAAAAGCAGAGACATTACTTTGCCAACAAAGGTCCATCTAGTCAAGGTTATGGTTTTTCCAGTGATCATGTATGGATGTGAGAGTTGGACTGTGAAGAAAGCTGAGCACCGAAGAAGAATTGATGCTTTTGAACTGTGGTGTTGGAGAAGACTCTTGAAAGTCCCTTGGACTGCAAGGAGATCCAACCAGTCCATTCTGAAGGAGATCAGCCCTGGGATTACTTTGGAAGGAATGATGCTAAAGCTGAAACTCCAGTACTTTGGCCACCTCATGCGAAGAGTTGGCTCATTGGAAAAGACTCTGATGCTGGGAGGGATTGGGGGCAAGAGGAAAAGGGGATGACAGAGGATGAGATGGCTGGATGGCATCACTGACTCGATGGACGTGAGTCTGAGTGAACTCTGGGAGTTGGTGATGGACAGGGAGGCCTGGCGTGCTGCGATTCATGGGGTCGCAAAGAGTCGGACACAACTGAGTGACTGAACTGAACTGAATTATGCAATACAGGCTTCATCAGTGATCAGGGGTGAATAATCTGCTTGCCAATGCAAGAGAAATGGGTTCAATCCCTCGACTGGGAAGATCCCCCTAGAGAAGGAAATGGCAACTTACTCCAATACATTTGCCTGAGAAATCCCATGGACAGAGAACCATGGGGGGCTATAGTCCATGGAGTCACAGAAGAGTCGGATATGATTTAGCAACTAAACAACAACAAAATTATGCAATAGAAATAGAGGGTAAGTAGACCATTGACAAACACAGGTAGCCAATAGACGAGCTAAAGTAATCATTCAGAATTAACAATGAAATTAACTGAATCAATGGGAAGTTTGGTAGAAAGTGATGTAGGTGAATGAAACTGTGTTTTATCACAGTAGGAAACCAGTAGATAACATCTGATGTTGGAAAAATGAGAAATAATACTAGAAGACCATAGTATTTCAAAGATTTAATAATAGAAAAAAGTAAAAGTGATTTCCTTGGGGGATTGAGCTTGGAGTGGAGATGGGGCCTGGAGACAGTTGCTTTTTATCATGAATTCTTGCATTCTTTGACTTTTTAAGAAGATGTAAAGAATAATTTAAATCATTTTTAAGGGGGAAAATATTATAAATATCTGAGCTTATTAGAGAGCTGCCTATACAGCTTCCTTGTTGCTTTAAACACTGATCCATTTTATTTTTGTCAGGATTATCTGTGATTAAGTAGTCAGATTTCTTTTTTTATTTTTTTAGAACCACAGCTGCCTCCCTCACTCCCTTCTGCTTAAGAGCTGAGAATGGAATTATATACAGCCTTTTTCAGAATTGTTTGAAATGGTTGAATCAAAGATGCAGAAAAAAATGCACGCTCATCCCCAAAGCATCTTGGCTAAGGATCATACCCTTTTTTCTTTCACTAAAAGTCAGTAGCTTGGGGGCCATCCTTCTTACACTTGCTTTTTGATTACCTATGAGCTTTGTAAGGGCTTCCCTGGTGGCTCAGCAGTGAAGAATCTGCCTGCAATGCAGGAAACGCAGGAGACTGGGGTTCGATCCCTGTGTCAGAAGATTCCCTGGAGAAGGGCATGGCAGCCCATTCCAGTATTCTTGCCTGGAGACTCCCATGGACAGAGGAGCCTGCTGGGCTACAGTGTGTAGGGTCTCAGAGTCAGACATGACTGAAGCAACAGAGTACACACATGAATTTCATAAGGTTTGCTGTTGCACACATGACTACCATGATAGTAGTGATAATATTAAATAATTGCTCATGTTTATTGAATAACACTATGGGTTAGACATTGTCCTAAGGAGTTTCAAATATTATATCATTTTATCCTGATAATAGTCTATGAGGGCAGCTAGTATGGTGGTTGAATATAGATTTCAGGATCCACTGTCTGGATATTGATCCAAGTTAGCCATATACTCGCTTGTTATCTACAGACAACTTCCTTTTTTATTGAAGTATAGTTGATTTACAATGTTGTGTTAGTTTCAGATGGACAGTAAAGTGATTCAGATATATATGTGTATGTGTACACGTATGTATTCTTTTCCATTTTCATTTTCATTATGGCTTATTGCAAGATACTGAATATAGTTCCCTGTGCTATGCAGTATACTCTGGTTGTTTATCTATTTAATATATAATAGCGTATCTCTTGGAGAAGGAAATGGCAACTCACTCCAGTGTTCTTGCCTGGAGAATCCCATGGACAGAGAAGCCTGGTAGGCTGCAGTCCATGGGGTCGCACAGAGTCGGACGCGACTAAAGCAACTTAGCAGCAGCAGCAGCAGTGTATCTCTGTTAATTCCAAACTGTTCATTTATCCCTCCCTCCCCCCTTTCCCCTTTGGTAACCGTTAAGTTCGTTTCCTGTGTCTGTGAGTCTATTTCTGTTTTGTAAATAAGTTTATTTGTGTTCTATTTTTAGATTCTACTTATAAGTGCTATTATATGATATTTGTCTTTATCCCTCTTACTCCACTTAGTATGATCATCTCTACGTCCATCCATGATACTGTAAATGATGTTATCATTCTTTTTTATGGTTGAGTAACATTTCATTGTATAAAATACCATGTCTCCTGCATCCATTCAACTGATGAAGGATATTAGGTTGCTTCCATGTCTTAACTGTTGTTCACCAATGAACACTGGGGTGCATGTATCTTTTCAAGTTATGGTTTTCTCCAGATATATGTCCAAGAGTTAAACTGCGGGATCATATGGTAGCTCTATTTGACAACTTGCTTGTAACCCTTCTGTGACTCAGCTTCTTTACTAATCAATGGGAATAATAACAGTACTTAACTCCCAGAGTTTTGGTGAGGATTCTGTGAGCCAATACATGCAAGCACTTAGAACAGCATCTGCCTGCCACATAATAGTCAATGAAACATAGTCATGGTAGTATTATCCCAATTTTATGCCTAGAACCTGAGTTGCAGAAAGGATAAATGATGCAGCTAAGATTCTAGTCTGGAGGTCTGACTTAGTATTTTTTTCCGCAGTGTACCAACTTGGGGGTGGGAGGCAGCAAAGAGTTTATCTCATGTTTGCTTTATTCACCTACTTAAGTGGCCAACACGACATTGAAATGAACCTGAGTTCTAAACCCAGCTGCACCCCATTCCTGTAGCTCTGTGGCCTTGGTAAACTTTTAACTTCTCTAATATTGTTTCCTCATTGGTGGTGGTGGTTTAGTTGCTAAGTTGTGTCTGACTCTTGTGACTCTATGGACTGTAGCCCCTCCCAGGCTAATCTGTCTGTGGGATTTCCCAGGCAAGAATACTGGAGTGGGTTGCTATTTCCTTCTCCATGTTAGTGGAGATATAAAAGCCTCCTTTGCTGGGTGGTTGAGAGGATTAATTAAGTTAATGTGTGGAAAGTACTCAAATCTCATTAAAAGGTAAGATATTATGGAAGACTTTTATCACCCTGCTTTTCTGTATTAAGAAAACTTACTTTACTCAACTATAGTTGATTTGAAATGTTGTGTTAATTTCTGCTGTACTGAAAAGTGATCCAGATATACATAATATATATACATATATATATATGCATATACTTTATTTTTCATATTTTTTTCCATTATGGCTTATCACAGGGTATTGAACTTGTTTCCTATGCTATATAGTAGGAACTTACTGTTTATCCATCCTATATATCTGTTTGCATCCACTAATCCCAGACTCCTAGTTCATCCCTCGTTGACCCCATCAACCACAATCTGTTCTCTATGCGTATGAATCTGTTTCAGTTTCATTGAGAAGCTCATTTGTGCCATCTGTTAGATTCCACATATAAGTGATATCCTCCTCCTTTCCTGATAAGCCATGTCCAGGAATTCCTCTGTCCTCCAGAACTTTGAACTGTGAAAGGAAGTATAAGATTAGTAAATGTTCAGATTCAGCTCTCCTTGCTATCTTTTAAGCAGCTAATATGCCCCCAGCACTGTGCTTTGCAATTTCCTATATACGTATTACATAATTTAAAGACTTATGGCCACCATTCCCTTTTTATAGGTGAAGCAGTGAAAGATTTGAGACTTGGTGAAAGTGAAGTCGCTCAGTCGTGTCCAACTCTTAGCGACCCCATGGACCGCAGCCCACCAGACTCCTCCGTTCATGGGATTTTCCAGGCAAGAGTACTGGAGTGCGGTGCCATTGCCTTCTCTGACTGATAGGTATAGGTCCAAGGAATCAAGAAAACATTATAAATGATCATAAAATTCAGATCAGCATCTTGGGCAAGCTGTCTACTTCTGATGTCTATCTTCTCATCCTAGTGTAGTGTAGTTTCCTAGTTTGAGCAATGTTTTAAGGTGAGTTTGAGGTCAGCAGACCTCTCTATAGACGAGTCCAGCTTAAGAGCCTTTAGAAGTGGAAGTTAACCCTTCGATTTCACTAGGCATGAGCTAGTTTAGAGTACCTGATAGGAAGGTCCTTCCACCCAGGTTGGAGACAGTTCCTTAAATTATATCTTATTCCAGTCTTGATTGCAGGTCATGTGTGAAGCATCCAAATTCGTCTGCACTCCCCGAGGAGGCGGATGGGTGCAAGGGGCTGCTGCTGGTACCAAAGCTGTGGTTCCTCGTGGAGTCCAGTCGAAGAAAGGAAGTCCACTCTGGATCCCTTTGTGGTCGCCATAACTGTCGACTAAAAAAAGATACACAACTTGAGAGTTGTGAGTTAAGTTTTATTTGGGGCAAAATGAGGACTGCAGCCAGAGAGGCAACATCTCAGACAGTTCTGAGAGACTTAGTGAAGCTTAAATAACAAAGTTTCTAGGACATAACTCAACACCTTCTGAATTGTAAACAGATGTTTAGATACAGGCCAATAATTGATTTTCAACTGTGAAACAAATTTTCCCTTGGTCATGTATCTGTGAATCACTAAATCAATTCTTAGTGAGAAGGTAAACTCATACTTCAAGACAGTGATCTGTAATCTCACCTTTTACCTATACCTATACCTATACCTATACCTATACCTATACCTATACCTAAGCGATAAGAGGTGGATTTGTTAGGATCCAGAGAGCAGCCACTCTTCAGGGTGTGAATCATTGCCAAGGGCAAGGGCTGGGGCTATGGAACTAGGCCTGGCCTCAGCCTGCCTGGGGATCTGCACCCTGACCCGGGGACGCCTGGCTCTCAGGTTGCAACAGTACTAGGTAGGATGAGCTTGCAAACTAGCAATAAGTTACAAATCTCTTAATTCTACCCAGCACTGGTCACGCTGAAGACCTTGGGGATGCCCAAACTCCAGTCCGGGGGTCCCAGGAGGTCATCACGCCTTGACCTGCCTAGGGATCTGGTCCTCAAAAGGTTGTCATGCCTCAACCTGCTAGATTCTTGGGTCGGGAAGATCCCCTGGAGAAGGAAATTGGCAATCTACTCCAGCACTCTAGCCTGGAAAATCCCATGGACGGAGGAGCCTGTTAGGCTTCAGTCCATGGGGTCGCAAAAAGTCGAACACAACTGAGCGACTTCACTTCACATACCTTACCTATACCTTACCTTACCTATACCTTGCCTTCACCTTACCTTCTGCCAAGTCCTTTGGCTGAAAATAGGCAATGTAGAGTTTTGCAAGGTTGACTTTTGCAGACAAGAAAACCAAGGCTCATGGAGATGAAGATGTGTCCAGGACAAGCTGGCCAGTGGGCTAAGGACCCCAGCCTCCTCTGGCTCTTTTCCTGTGCTACAATCTGCTCTATTCAGAGCCTGTTTCTGGGAGTCCTAATGACACCACCCACAAACGGGCTATCAGTGGGATGCCAGTGGGATCTCAGATTTGGACACACACATTCCAATGTGTCACAGCTACTCACGGATCTGATGAAGAGAATGATCATAAGCAGCTTTGGGGACTTAATTATTTTTCAAGAGGTAAAAAGTGATTATGTTGATTTTATCTTGAAGCTCAAAACTTTGTGACTGTTAACAAGAAGCCAGCCCCGTACTGTAGGCTCTCACCCTTCTGAGGAGTGCCCCCTGCCTCTGGGGGTGAGGAGGTGAGGGGAATGACCTCTGCATGCCCAAAGAGTCACATTTTGGGTCCTCATTGCTCTCCATTGTCAACAGACAGTAAAGACAGAGAACAGAATCTACTTTTCTATGGCAGAAGGTAAATCTAGTGTTCTCTCCATTTTCAATTTCAATATTGATACAGCCTCCTGCTTCTGCAGAACTCAGAGTCCCAGAAAACATGTAATCTTCCCTGGCTCTAGTTTGTATGGGGCAGGGATAAATTAAAAGTCTTTTTGTTGTTGTTGTTGTTACTGCAACATCAAACAATACAACTTATTTCTGTAATCAAGGGCAGTGAGATTCACCTTTCTGGAAAAAGGAATTTTCTCTCTAGCCACAATTCTGTTTTAGGTAAACATCATTGACCACCCACATGTAGAGATGCTTTGTTGGGAAAATTACTCCTCCTTCCCCCTCCCCCCACATTTGTGTTTTGGTAGCTAAGTATGGGGAGGGGAAATTCCACTAAGAAAGTCTATTGTTCTCTGGAGTTGTTCCACTTAGGACAATGAAGTCAAAGTTTGTTCCACTGAAGCATATTACAGTTGCTATAAATACAATTACATTCTGCTGGAAGATATTCTGCAACCACAGTGTGGTCATATGCAGAGCTGTAGAACTGGGCACAAAGAATGCGGATCACATCGTTTCCTTAGAAGACTAGCTGATTATTAATCTTTATGTTTTCTTATTGAAGGATATTCATTCATTTCTTCAGTAACTGCTTACAAAGTACCTGTTATATGGCAGTCATCATGCTAGGTGCTAAAGATGGAAAATGGGACATGGATCCTGCCTGCCAAGGGTTTTCTGTATACGGGAAAGACAGGATTTGGAACCAAAAATATCATGCATGAGTTACAGGATGGATAACAAGTATCTATGATTTGGAACACATAAGTATCAGAAAATATGATCTAATTGCAGACAAACATGATTTAATCTTTATAATCACCTTCTGAAGGATGCAACATTGCCCACATTTAATAGATGAGGAAAGAAAGCAAATGCTTAGAGCGTTCAAGTGCCTGTCCATGGACAACAGCTAGGAAGTGGAGGATTCTGAACTTATACCTGTCTGTGTTCTTTCTTCTTTCAGAAAGACAAGAGTAAGAATTGGTATGGTGTGTGGTGTGGTGTGTGTGTGTGTGTGTGTGTGTGTGTGTTCAGTCATGTCCAACTCTTTGCAACCCCATAGACTGTAGCCCACCGGGCTCTTCTGTCCATGAGATTTTCCAGGCAAGAATACTGGAGTGGGTTTCTGCTTCTTACTCTGGGGATCTTCCCGATCCAGCGTTGGAACTCAAATCTCTTGCATCTCCTGCATTGGCAGCTAGATTCTTTACCACTGCACCACCAGCTCCGTTCAGTTCAGTCACTCAGTCATGCCCAACTCTTTGGACCCCATTCGACCCCATGGACTGCAGCACACCAGGCTTCCCTGTCCATCACCAACTCCAGAGCTTACTCAAACTCATGTCCACTGAGTCAGTGATGCCATCCAACCATCTCATCCTCTGTCATCCCCTTCTCCTCCTGCCTTCAGTCTTGCTCAGCATCAGGGTCTTTTCTAATGAGTCATTCTTTGCATCAGGTGGCCAAAGTATTGGAGCTTCAGCTTCGGCATCAGTCCTTCCGATGCATATTCCACCAGTAGCTGTCTCTAAGATTGCCTTCATATACAAAAGTTCGCATGTTGCTGCTACCAAAGCTGAATCTGTGTGTTTATTGATTCAACGGAACAGTTTCACAGCAATATCCCTTTACTCTTAATGACATCAACATGTTCCTGTTCAAATTCATCGCTATGTATTTGGAAGCAAAACAGATATTTATCCAGGAAACAGTTCAGTAAACTATCAGCAATATGAAGGAATAATAAACAAGTATCTAAAATATTGTTTATAAAAAGTTAAACTTTTAAATAATTATCAAATAATGAAAATGAAACTGAAGGGCACAACATTGTGTGTATGTGTGTGGGTGGGATTCCCAGGCAGCACAAGTGGTAAAGAACCCACCTGCCAATGCAGGAGACAAAAGAGATGCAGGTTTGATTCCTGAGTCAGAAAGATCCCTGAAGGAGGGCAGGGCAACCCATTCCAGTATTCTTGCCTAGAGAATCTCATGGACAGAGGCACCTGGTGGGCCATAGTCCATGGGGTCACAAAGAGTCAGACACGACTGAATGACTTAGCATGCACACATATGTGTGAGAGTATTCACAGTATTTTTTGAAATGAATACATGAGTGAAAATAAATGAGGACAATGGCTAAAATATTAACATGAGCAGTTGGCTTTGAAATGTATTTTATTTTTCCAAATGTTCTACAATGTATCTTTTATTGAAGTAATAAATTAAAGCCCAAATCATTTTATCAAAGTCATGCATATCTGCCAAGTAGAGTCAATAAATCAGAGCATTTTCAGACTTAAAACCAGTCAGGAAGAGTCATCATCAGCTTTCCTTTTTCTTGGTTTTCTCCACAACCTAAGGTGGTCTACAGCTGATACCTTTGATTGTACCAAATATATTGGATTTTGCAGTGAAATAAATGTATAGAATGAGACTTGCTTAGGAATATGGCTGAGAGACATATTGTTTTAAACTTGAAAAAGACTAATTTAAACTTGAAAAAGTGATTTGAATTAACAAACGAATTCTTTCATGTTCTGTAATGTATGCTATATTCTGCTATTTCTGTTATTACCCCTCACCTGACATTTAGGTACCGATTTCTGCGGTACACAGGATAGGATAGTATATACGTTTGCTAGGACTGCCATTAAAAAACACCACAGACTTTGGTTTTAGCAACAGATATTTATTTCCTCACAGTTCTGGAGGCTAGAAGTCCAAGAACAAGGTGTCAGCAGGTTGAGTTTCTTCTTAGATTTCTGAGGGACATATTTTTTAATATATCAACATTATCTTCTATCTATCTATCTAACTATATCTGTGCGTTAGCCACTCAGTCATGTCCAACTCTATGCAACCCCATGGACTGTAGCCCCCCTGGCTTCTCTCTCCACAGAATCCTCCAGGCAAAAATACTGGAGTGGGTTGCCATTCTATTCTCCTGGGCATTTCTGGGAAGTCTATCTTTACCTACATCTCTGTTTTTTCTTAATTTCAAAGAACAAGTAATTTGCCCTTTATGAACTCTTACAGTATTCCCACCCTGAACTTGAACTATTTGTTCTGAACTTGTATTATTGAATCCTCATGGCAACGCTAGGAGGGAATTATTATAGCCAACCCCATTTTATGACATATGCAAGGTCACAGATTTGACCAGTGGCAGAGGGCAATGGCACCCCACTCCAGTACTCTTGCCTGGAAAATTCCATGGACGGAGGAGCCTGGTGGGCTGCAGTCCATGGGGTTGCTAAGAGTCGGACACGACTGAGCGACTGACTTCCCTTTCACTTTTCACTTTCATGCATTGGAGAAGGAAATGGCAACCCACTCCAGTGTTCTTGCCTGAAGAATCCCAGGGACGGGGGAGCCTGGTGGGCTGCCATCTATGGGGTCGCACAGAGTCGGACACGACTGAAGCGACTTAGCAGCAGCAGCAGCAGAGGGCTTCCCAGGTGACTCAGTGGTAAAAAATTTGCCTGTCTTGCGGAAGGCACAGGAGGTGTGGGTTCAATCAGTAGGTCGTGAAGATCCCCTGGAGGAGGAAATGGCAACCTGCTCCAGTATTCTTGGCTGGAGAAGGTCCATGGACAGAGGAGCCTGATGGGTTACAGTCCATGGGGGTCACAAAGACGGAGCATGAGCACAGAGCCAGGATTTGCATCCAGGCGTCTTCATCCCCACTTACAGCAGCCCTTAGTTCTGGCAGCGTGCCTACCTCTTAGCACTGTCCCCAACACACAAAGTGCACTCAGCACTGTGAGCCATGGCTGCTGCTGCTATTATTATTACATATGACTTGTCTATCATGACACTACCTGCTCTGGGTTCTCGAACCTGGCTACTTTTTCTCCTATTTATATCTATTTGCAAAATATGAAGAATCATTCCATATGAAGATTTTAGGTTTATCAAAATGTGTTCAAATGCAAGAGATGGAAGAGCATATTGGTACTGGGTATTTCAAGAATAGTCCAGAAAAATCACAAATCAGAAAATAATCCCAGAATAGAGAACAGAAAATATTGCACACTCTGTTCTGTGTGTGGGCTCACCCTTCCTCAAGGAATGTTTACCTGTGGAATCCAATGGGAACGCCGTTGTCAAGTGCTTAAAAGTACCCACTTAACACCCTTGACCGAGGTAGAGTCCAAAGTTTTCAAAGTGAACCAGGAGATCCCTCCTGTTCACACCACTTTCTTCTCTGGTCTCTCCTCCTGTCCTGTTGTTGTTCAGTCACTCAGTTGTGTGCGACTCTCTGCGACCCCATGGACTGCAGCATGCCAGGCTTCCCTGTCCTTCCCCGAGCTTGCTCAAACTCATGTCTACTGAGTCGGTGATGCCATCCAACCATCTCATCCTCTGTCGTCCCCTTCTCCTTCTGCCTTCAATCTTTCCCAGCACCAGGGTCTTTTCTCATGAGTTGGCTCTTCATATCAGGTGGCCAAAGTATTGGAATTTCAGCTTCAGCATCAGTCCTTCCAATGAATATTCAGGATTGATTTCCTTTAGGATTGACTGATTTGATCTCCTTGCAGTCCAAGGGACTCTCAAGAGTCTTTTCCAACATCACAGTTCAAAAACATCAATTCTTTGGCTCTCAGCCTTTTTTGTGGTCCAACTCTCACATCCATGCATGACTGTTGGAAAAACCATAGCTTTGACTATATGGACCTTGTTGGCAAAGTAATGTCTCTGCTTTTTAATATGCTGTCTAGGTCCTAATCCATTCCTAATCTGTGATTTCTCCCATACAGTCCAACCAAATCACGCTCACCTATTTCTCACCTCTGAGTATGAACAGATTCTCTCAGCTCGCAATGATACTCATCCTCCAAAACACAGTGGATCCATGACCTTTTCTGAAAGAGACCCAGACTTTGATCTCCCCCTTCTCAGAGATCTGAATTTTGCAATAAGGACATGACTGCACTGAACTTCTCAGAGATCATTCTGCAGGTCCCTTTGCCCAAATACTAAACCAGTATCCTAAATAGAGCATCACCTCCTCCATACTGAGAAGCTTTGGGAGCAAAGTCTGAGTTTGGGGCAGTCTCAGTGCCCAGAGGAGGGGATAGCACAACTCACCTCAGTAAAGGTTTGTTGGATTCCTATTCAAGGGGTCACATCAGTGAAGCAGCACTGATAACCCAACACAGTAAAATGAAGCAAAACAGGGAATTTATCAGAAGATTAGAGAGTAATATCGTGGAGCTGTGAGGAAGGAATTCTAATCAATTTCAAGAATGGCTGCAGAAAAGGACACGTGGAGGATGCCTTTTTCCTCTTTCTTCTCAGTTCTTGTCCATATTTGTTCTTTGTTTTTTCTCCTTCTTTCTCCTTCTCCTCCCCCTTCTCCTCCTCTTTCTCCTCCTCTCCTCTTCCTTCTCCTCTTCTTTCTCTGCTTTTTCCTCCTCCTTCCCCCGCCTCTCTACAGCCCTCTCCCCTTCTTTTAATTTTTATTTTCCATTTGAAAAGAATACATGGCAGTTTCCACTTTAGCTAAAATCTTAACATAACCAAGACTCTGTTTCAGTCATCCTCAATAAGACTGTACAGTAGTTCTCAGTCTCTAGCCCTGAAAATCTTTGATTGGCTAATTTGGGGTCAGATAACCAATGTTAACCCAATAAAAATAGGCAAGGGAAGATATTGTTTTACCACTAAGGGGGCTTCTATAATAACAGTAAAGATTTTGAGAGCCAGGCTGGGCTGTTACTAGAAAGAGGTGGTGAGGAAAGAGTCAAAGAGATGCCCCGGGCACACGAGGGCACACGAGTGCACACATGCAAATGCACGCATTGCCCCATAGTCGGTCTGCCCAAGTATCTGTTGAATCAGTAATTGTACATATGAACATACATACTTAATATGCATTTCATCTTGAAGGAACCCGTATTTATAATGGTGACTTCTGTCTAGGAAAACATCCTTGGCTTTCTCTACCCTCAGAGAAGAAAAATAAATTCTCATTGTGGTCTAAATGCCTGCTGGGGTCAAAACACTCTGTTATCTTCAACATATGTTTAATGGTATTTGTTTTAATGAAGAGCCCTGGCTCACCTCCGTCTCCACAGCACTTGATCTTGCACTTGGGATGTGGGAGGTCACGCAGCGGGTTCTTGCCCTTGGTTTGGGTTCAGGCTCATGGAGGCAGGACTAGAGAAGAATGATAAAGGATAGGACCCAGTTTCCATTAATAGTCTGGCTGGGTTTCCAGCGCTGCCCTCTCTCAGCTTGCGGTCCTGCAGCATGCTTCCATCAAGATCTAAAAGGAAGTGGTTACTTTTAAAAGGAATGTCTGTATTTTAATAGCACTCACTATTTGTAATTTGCCCATGGAGTCACAGTGGGAAGAAAAATGGTGCAGACCCCTTAGCATTGTGGTCGCCACTGCAGGCTCCTGAGCCAAACCTGCTGGTTCACTTCTGCCTTCTTTCCCCGACTAACTTGAATGAATTTCCTCTCTATGTCTTGTGTCTGCATGCATGCTCAGTCATGTCCAACTCTTTGCAATATCATGGACTGTAACCTGCTAGTCTCCTCTGTCCATGGGATTCTCCAGGCAAGAATACTGGAGTGGGTTGCCATTCCCTTTTCCAGGGATCTTCCCAACCCAGGGATCTAACCTGGATCTCCTGCATTGCAGGCAGATTCTTTACTGTCTGAGCCACCATTAGGTCCACTCTTTGCCCTAGTTTACCATAAAATGAGCATAACAATCATACCTGGCCCTCAGGCACACCCAGGGCTTAAGTGACTCTGAGAGGGTTAGCCCTCTGCCTGGAACACAGTGATGCTCAGGGATCATGTTGATAAAGCCATCAACTCCCTCCCCTGCTGTTCCTGGACAAGCTTCCTCTAACATCCTAGTGCTGATAATAACCTACACCTCATGCTGTGAGACTCCCAGAAACCCAGCCTCTCTGCCCAGCCCCGAGCCTGCTCAGATCTTCCAGCTCTCTCTCTTCTTGTGCCCTCTCTGCAGGCCTCACCTTCCCCACCTCCCCTGGCTCTCGTGTTACCACGGCCCTATACCAATCTGCCACACACACACACCACAGACACACCACACACGCCACACACAGACGTCTCACACACACACACACACACAGACCATGCACACCACAGACACACCACACACACACACAACACACACAAAAAGACCACACATGCAATAGATCACACACACAACAGACACACACATCACACACACACCACAGACACACAGACACACCACACACGCCACACACAGACGTCTCACACACACACACATACACACCACAGACACACGGCACACACACACATGACACACACACACACAGAACACACATGCAATAGATCACACACACAACAGACACACACATCACACACACCCGAGACACATCACACCCACACAGAACACACACAAATAGACCACATACATCAACACACAGACACACCACACACTCACAGACCATACACCACACACATCACAAATACACACCACAGACACACCATACCACATACATAGCACACTGCATTACACACACATACACACACAAACCCCATATATATACTATATACTGCACACCACAGGCACAGCACACAACACATACATCACACCACACTACCCACTACACCACGTCACAAAGGCATATCCTATACATACAACACACACACATATACTACATACCTCACACCACACCCGCACACACATCATACACATACACATACCATGATGCACGTGTCACACATGCACACAACACACACACGCACACACACACACACACACACACCCAGGGCCTTCCCAGGAATGCCTGAAATGGATGCAGATCTCATTGAAAGAGCAGAAGGAACAGGGTGAGTTCACTGCCCAATGAAGAAGAGGTGCCTCCCACTCGGTGGTGCATGTCACTGCCCCTCCTACCCAGCTGTCACTCACATCCTCACAGGGACCCTCCCCGTTCTCCCTCCTGCATCCTCAGCCACTGCGGACCGGGTACCAGGCTTCTCCTCCCTCTGAGGATCCCGGTCCGCCCATCACCAGGCTTTGACTGGAACCCAGGACCCGTGGGAGGCCTAGGAGGGTCACCTTCCATGTCCTTCCATAGACTTTAAGTATCCTGAGAAGTTTAAGCTCTTGGAAAACTTCAAAGATTCTGGATTTTTCCCAAAGTAACATCTCTTCTGTGTGTGCTCAGTCACTCAGTCACGGCCCACTTTACAACCCCAGGCTCCTCTGTCCATGGGGTTCTCCAGGCAAGAATATTGGAGCAGGTTACCATTTCCTTCTCCAGGGCATCTTCCCAACCCAGGGACTGAAACCATGCCTTCTGTGTCTGCTGCATTAGCAGGAGGATTCTTTACTGCTGAGCCACTGGGAAAGTCCAATATTTCCTCTAGCCCTACCCAAACATTTGCTGGGGAACCGGCCTTGTGACTGGTTCTCCAATGTGGTCCCACCAAGGACAAAGCACCCTTTACCCAAAACAAGTTTCTGCTGCCATATGTGGGATCCAACAATTCAGAAAGATTGGGTCCCAGACTCTGAGCACTCTACAGCAATATGCGCATCTAGAATGTTCTTTGGGAGTGAGAGGCACTAGCATCAGTTGAGCTCACAGTACTGGCCAGAGGCTTTATATAAATCACTCTATTGCTTAATTATCTCAACAAAGCTGCTGGGCAGTTTTGTGAAGCTATCTTTTCAGATCTATCTATGTACCTTTCTATTCAATATCTATCTACCTATTTAGCTATCATCTTTCTATCTACGTATTTATACAACTATCTGTCAATCTATCTATCTACCTATTTACTTAAATATTATTTGTAAAACATTTGTTTCACTTGTCTGTGTATCTCTATCTAGCCTACCTATCTGTTGGTCTAATAGATTATAGTTCAGTTCAGTTCAGTCGCTCAGTCATGTTCAACTCTGTGATCCCATGGATTGCAACACACCAGGCCTCCCTGTCTATCATCAACTCCAGGAGTTCACTCAAACTCATGTCCATTGAGTCAGTGATGCCATCCAACCATCTCATTCTCTGTCATCCCCTTCTCCTCCTGCCTTCAATCATTCCCAGCATCAGGGTCTTTTCAAATGAGTCAGCTCTTCACATGAGGTGGCTAAAGGATTGGAGTTTCAGCTTCAACATCAGTCCTTCCAATGAACACACAGAACTGATCTCCTTTAGGATGGACTGGTTGGATCTCCCTGCAGTCCAAGGGACTCTCAAGAGTCTTCTCCAACACCTCAGTTCAAAAGCATCAATTCTTCGGCTCTCAGCTTTCTTTACAGTCCAACTCTCACATCCATATATGACCACTGGAAAAACCATAGCCTTGACTAGACAGACCTTTGTTGGCAAAGTAATATCTCTGCTTTTTAATATGCTTTCTAGGTTGGTCATAACTTTCCTTCCAAGTAGTAAGCATCTTTTAATTCCATGGCTGCAATCACCATCTGCAGTGAAAAAAATAAAGTCAGCCACTGTTTCTGCTGTTTCCCTATCTATTCACCATGAAGTGATGGGACCAGATGCCATGATCTTCGTTTTCTGAATGTTGAGCTTTAAGCCAACTTTTTCACTCTCCACTTTCACTTTCATCAAGAGGCTTTTGAGTTCCTCTTCACTTTCTGCCATAACGGTGGTGTCATCTGCATATCTGAGGTGATTGATATTTCTCCCGGCAATCTTGATTCCAGCTTGTGCTTCTTCCAGCCCAGCATGTCTCATGACGTACTCTGCATATAAGTTAAATAAATAGGGTGACAATATACAGCTTTGACGTACTCCTTTTCCTATTTGGAACCAGTCTGTTGTTCCCTGTCCAGTTCTAACTGTTGCTTCCTTACCTGCATACATGTTTCTCAAGAGGCAGGTCAGGTGGTCTGGTATTCCCGTCTCCTTCAGAATTTTCCACAGTTTATTGTGATCCATACAGTCAAAGGCTTAAATGTGTTTATTACCATGGATTTAGGCTAAAAACCTTTAAATTCACATGTGTGAACCTCTTTTAAAGTTGAGTTTCCTTGTCTAAAATGTAAGGCTAAAACCTTAAACAAAGAGAGATTGTGAGGTCCGAATGAAATATATATTAAAGAATTTTTAAAGTCTAATTTCTCAAAACCAAACTGTTTTACCAATAAAAAATTGGTATCAGATGTCAATCAGTTACAGATTTGTACCCCTACTTCTTCTATATTCCTCATAACTGTCTAAAGACACAGAGCAGATCAAAAATTAAAATAAAATAAAATCACATGGCAATAAATACAAGCCATGAAATAAACCCAGAGGCTATTGGGGACATCCGTACAGGCTGAGGAAAACATCTACCCAATGGGGTAACCTTAACACCCAAGATTGTGCAGGTTTAAGAAAACACAAGCAAGCAAAATTCAGACCAAATTTTCATGGATGAGCTATAATTTGCCTTTGGACCATCAGAAGTGAAACTCCCCTATCCAAAGTCATTTATGAATGTTTGAAACAAATGGTTTTCACAAATTCATAGATAGAAAGGTGAGCAGAAGTTTCAAGAAGTTTAAAGCAAGCATCTTAGAGAAGAATAAAGTGAGGGTCAGAGAAAAGGAAGGCATTATCCAAGGTCACACTTTACACTCAGTGTAAAGACTTCGATTAACTCCCAGATCCACCCCAGGGATGGGAGAGCATGTACGGACTTAGTGCTTCTCATCGGGTGCCAGGCTTGTGTGTAACTGATTTCCTTCTTTAGTTTCTCAAGTTTTGAAAATGAATGTGAACTATATTTACACAGATTTGTTCATTGTAAATAAATCTGAGAAAAAAATAGAAGTCTTGGAAAAAATATTCAAAGACAGGTAAGCAAGTTGAAAAGATAAGGTAAAACTATTGTATACAATTAAGAAAGCTAAAATATTTATTCTGGAGATGTAAACTCTTAGCAATAATGTGAGCAGGAAAGGATAATTTATACAAACTCCCTGTCTGGAGGAGCAAACTAGTTCTGAAGGTGAATGAGGCTATGTTTTCATTCTTTGTTGGTCCAGGGGAAAATGAAGAGACCCAGTGAAAGATTCAAAGCCACGCAATTCTTATCTGGAAAGGATTTTCTCCTTTGAAGCTGGCCATGAGAAGCCTGGGGATTGTCATCACTGGAGAAGCTGGAGATTGGAAGAACAAGTGGTAGAGAAGTTTTCAAAAGGATTTTCATGTGTTAATGCTTGGGAAAAAGACTAGAGCATGCTCTAATATGGAACACCCAATGGGGACGCAGGAAGCTCTTAAAGAGCCTCTGTGCTAAATTGCTTCAATCTTGTCTGACTCTTTGTGACCAGGTGAACTGTAGCCTGCCAGGATCTTCTGCCCATGTGATTCTCCAGGCAAGAATACTAGAGTGGGTTGCCATGCGTGCCTATGGCTCCATAACTTCTATTAGATGAGGCTTGGATTGTTGTAACAAACATGTTTCATTTACACCATCATCTTCCTTAGCCAGAGCTTTTAGGATATATTTTAGTGGAGACAAGTTCTTGAATTTCCTTTCTCGTTATAGTAAGCTGAACAATGGCCTGCAAAGATGTCCACATCCTAATGTATACAACCTTTGCATGCATTACATTATGTGACAAAAGAAGTGTTGCAGATGTTATTAATAAGGATCTTGACATGGAAAGATTATCCTGGATTATCTGGGTGGTCCTAATGTAATGACAAAAGGGAGGGTCAGAGTCAGAGAAGATCAGGATGGTCAGTATCACGATCAGATATGACAATAAAGCAGAGGATGGAGTGATGAACTTTGAACATTGGAGGAAGAGGCCAGAAATCAAGGAATATGGGTGGTCTTTAGAAGGTGGAAAAGAGAAGGAAATCAATTCTCCCTTATAGCCTCCAGAAGAAACATCAGCCTGCTGGTCTCTTGATTCTGGACTTCTGACATATAGACTACCACCCACCTGGGGAGTGTTGCACATTTTGTTTTAGGTTCTCCTCACTTGAAATGGACCCACCTTCAGATATGGGTTTCAGAAACCCGATATTATATAAGAGGACCTTAAAGGTCCAAGAATGGTAAACAAATTGCATAAGACAATACAGCCAGTGAGAAACCCAGCTGGAACTGAGACTCAGTGTAGTCTAGCTTTTTCTACCAAACTTTCCTGCTTCCTGTGAATTCTCTCCTGTATCAGCCTAATTGATAACCCTTTGCTCTGCCAACCACCATCTGGGTCTTTGAGCTCTGCAGCTCCAACAGGACCTGAGTATGAGGAGGCCATCTCATGGTAGGAGAGAGTGCAGGGTGGGCAGTAAATATTCAACCATCTTATGTTTGGTTGCAGGCTTCTGCAATAGCTCAATGAGTAAAGAATCTGCCTGCAATGCGGGAGACATAGGAGACACGAGTTCAATCCTTGGGTCAGGAAGATCATCTGGAGGAGGGCATGGCAACCCACTTCCATATTCTTGCCTGAAAAATCCCATGGACAAAGGAGCCTGGCAGGCTATAGTCCAAAGGTTAGCAAAGAATTGGACACCACAGAGCAACTAAGCAAGCAGTGTTTGATTGGAGCACAGATGGTGGGGGAGGGGACAACTGGTGTGGTTTCAGATGCTGGGCCTGGATTGATAAGAAGCTGAACCGAGAGGCTACCCCTGTGACCTGCTCCGGCTCTGAGACAGGAGCTGAGATCAGCTGCTTTCTCTCTGGAGTGAATATTTAGAAAGATCACTTCCTCTTCTGAGAGGGAAACCTGACCCATTTCTGAAAATGCCTGTAACCCTATCTTTACAGCATTATAAACTAATGCCGGCACTATAAATGCCACGCTTGCAGTCCTTGTAGGCTTTTTTTTCTTAATCCAATGCTTGCTTTTCTACAACTTGGTTGTTTTTTTTTTTTTCTGAATCAAAGTCTTTTTCATCTGCTAAATGAGCACACCAATGCAGAATTCAGGGAGCTACTAGGAGGTCACAGTAAAGAAAGTCATACATGTGAAAATATTAGGAAAACTGTAATATGCCATGCAATTTTCGTGTCCTAGTTGATTAATTGGTGAAAGCAAGATGTCCCTTGGACAGCAAGGAGATCAAAGCAGTCAATCCTAAAGGAAATCAATCCTGAATATTCACTGGGAGGACTGATGCTAAAGCTGAAGTTCCAGTATTTTGGCTACCTGATGTGAAGAGCTGACTCACTAGAAAAGACCCTGATCCTGGAGAAGATTGAGGGCAGGAGGAGGAGGCGACAGAGGTTGAGATTGTAGGATGGTATCACTGGCTCAATGGACATGAGTTTGAGCAAACTCTGGGTGACAGTGAAGGACAGAGAAGCCTGATGTGCTGCAGTCCATGGGATCGCAGAATCAGACACGACTTACAGACTAAACAACAAGATGAAAATAGGGAAAATGAAAATATTAAAAGGCATAAAGAGAGGTCGCAAGTCTCTAAAAAGCTGTCGATTGACCACCTGTGTCTCAGTCACCCACTGTCTGACTGAAGTGAAGATTACTGAGCCCTCCCTATACCGATTCAATGGTTGTATTTAAGGGAAGATAGGCAAACAGCATATTTGCTCATTTCCGTCTTCAGGTAATTCACACTAAGGTTTGAGGATCACTGTTTACCAAAGTTTTGAAAAATTACTCAAAGAAAATTACAAATTTCACCCCAAGCCTTCTCAGGAGTCAACCCAAACATGGTCAATTAAATGTTCAAAAATGTCATCAGCTAAGAACAGACCGATTGTTCAGGAAAAAACTTCTTTTTCTGGTTTAAAGCCTGGGAGAAATCTCTGTCATGACATGCTCAGAAGATCAAGTATACAGTGCATTATGGGCCATGGATGGAAGGTTAGTGGGGCCATGGCAAACAGCAGGCAGGCTGCAGAGCGTGCATCTTCAGGCTCCACCTTCCAGGGCCGTGGTGTGGCTGAGCTCCCGGGGTGTGCAATATGCAAGCTGCCAGGAGAGATACACTGGCTGATGGAGACCTCACGGGACTCTCTCTTTGACATGATTGTGAAGCAAAGTTGCCTCACATGTGAGATGTGTCAGAGGATGGCCTTGGCCACTGATGCAGAGAAACATGAGAGGCAGTCACAGAAGACGCAGAGAAGCAAATCTGGTCTATATACCTGGCATCACCATCCTCCAGGTATCCTTGAAATATGGCACCTCCACAAAGAGTTCCTCTTCTTTCTACTCAGCCTGCTCCAATATTTAATGAGCTGCTGCATTTCATCATTTCTTGGACATTTCTCTGTGTTGTTGTTGAGTTGCTCAGTAGTGTCCAACTCTTTGCAACCCCATGCATTTCAGCAGTCTACATTTGATACTTAATAAGTTCCTTTTTAAAAGCCAGTTTTATTGCTATAGATACACATACCACACAACTCACTCATCTGAAGGATACAATTCAATGTCTTTTTAGTATATATACTTAAGGTTAGGTAATCATCACTAGAATCAAACTTTAGAACATTTTTGTCCCTTTATTGAAAGAATTCTGTCCATATTCATTGACAGTCAACTCCAACTTCCCTCATTTGCCATTCCCACTAGGCCTTCCTTCCTCTAGAAAACCACTGATCTACTTTCTGTCTCTGTAAATTTTCCTATTCAGGACATTTCATATCAATGCGATCATATTATATACTTATATATATCACTACTTACATACACATATATATCACTTACATACAAAGATATATTTCTTACATACACACAAATATATACCTATATATACATATATATGTATATGCATATGTACTTGTATACTATATGTAAGTATGTGTACATATATACTTACATATAATGTGTATACACTTATATACTTATGTATATGTATGTTGTTGTTTAGTCACTAAGTTGTATTTGACTCTTTTGTGATCACATGGACTATAGCCCGCCAGGTTCCTCTGTCCTTGGTATTCTACAGGCAAAAGTGCTGGAGGGGGTTGCCATTTCCTTCTCCAAGGGTTTTTTCCCACCAAGGGATCGAACACACGTCTTCTGCACTGGCAGGCAGATTCTTCACCTCTGAGACACCTGGGAATCTCTGTGCTTGTGTATGTGTGTGTATGTATATATATATATATAAAATATATAATCAGTTCAGCCTACATTTATGTCCCTCAGTCGTGTCTCTTTGTGACCCCATGGACTGCAGCATGCCAGGCCTCCCTGTCCATCACCAACTCCCGGAGTTTACTCAAACTCATGTCCATTGAGTCAGTGATGCCATCCAACCATCTCATCATCTCTCATCCCCTTCTCCTCCTACCTTCAATCTTTCCCAGCATCAGGGTCTTTTCTGATGAGTCAGTTCTTCGTATCAGGTGGCCAAAGGATTGAAACTTCAGCTTAAGCATCAGTCCTTCCAATGAATATTCAAGACTGATCTCCTTTAGAATGGACTGATTTCATCTCCTTGCAGTCCAAGGGACTCTCAAGAGTCTTCTCCAACACCACAGTTCAAAAGCATCAATTCTTCATCATTCAGCTTTCTTTATGGTCTAACTTTCACATCCATACATGACTACTGGAAAAATCATAGCCTTGACTAGATGGACCCTTTTTTGGCAACACAATGTCTCTGCTTTTTAGTATGCCGTCTATGTTTGTCATAGCTTTTCTTCCAGGGAGTAAGTGTCTTTTAATTTCATGGCTGCAGTTACCATCTGCAATGATTTTGGAGCCCAAGAAAATAAAGCCTGTCACTGTTTCCTTTGTTTCCCCATCTATTTGCTATGATAACATCCACAAAAATATTTGTATGTGAATGTCATAGCATCATTGTTCATAATAGCCATAAAGTGGAAAAGATTACTTATACATCTACACAATGGATCAACTTTTCAAACATGATGCTAAGTGAAAGATACTGGTCATACGCATATGTACATATATATACATTTTGTAGCATGTGCAAGCATTTCATTTCTTTTTATTATCAACTAATATCCTATTGTATGGATGTAAACATTTTATTTATCCAGGCAGCAGTTGATGGGATATTTAACCTTTTTCACTCCTTGGCTATTATGGATAGTGATGCTGTGACATTTGTATCCAAGGATTTTTGTGGATGTATGTCTTTTATTTCACTTGGGAATATCCGGGAGTAGAATTGTAGAAACACGATAACTCCATGTTTAACTTTTTGAGAAACTGCCAAACTGTTTCCCACAGTGGCTGCCCCATTTTACATTTCGACCAACATTGCTGCCACTTCCTTGCCAACACTTGCATGTTGCTGTCTGTCTCTTTGATTGGAGCCATCCCAGTGAATGTGAACTGGTACTGGTGGTTTTATTATTATTATTATTTTACTTTACAATATTGTGTTGGTTTTGCCATACATCAACATGCAACCGCCATGGGTGTACACGTGTTCCCCTTCCTGAACTCCCCTCTCACCTCCCTCCCCATACCATCCCTCTGGGTCATCCCAGTGCACCAGCCCCAAGCATCCTGTATCCTGCATCAAACCTGGACTGGCGATTTGTTTCTTATATGATATTGTACATGTTTTAATGCCATTCTCCAAAATCATCCCCCGCTCCCTCTCCCACAGAGTCCAAAAGGCTGTTCTATACATCTGTGTCTCTTTTACTGTCTTGCATACAGGGTTGTCGTTACCATCTTTCTAAATTTCATATATATGTGTTAGTATACTGTATTGGTGTTTTTCTTTCTGGCTTACTTCACTCTGTATAACAGGCTCCAGTTTCATCCACCTCATTAGAACTGATTCAGATGAATTCTTTTAATGGCTGAGTAATACTCCATTGTGTATATGTACCACAGATTTCTTATCCATGCATCTGCTGATGGACATCGAGGTTGCTTCCATGTCCTGGCTATTATAAACAGTGCTGTGATGAACATTGGGGTACACGTGTATCTTTCAATTCTGGTTTCCTCAGTGTGTATACCCGGCAGTGGGATTGCTGGGTCATACGGCAGTTCTATTTCCAGTTTTGATTTGAATGACAGTGAACATCTTTTCATATACTTACTTTCCTTTTCCATATCTTCTTTGGAAAGCTCTCTTTACAAATATTCTACCTATCTTTATTTGGCTTACCTGTTTTCTATTGGATTGTAATAATTCATTATATAGTCTGGATGGAAACTCTTTACTAGATATATAATTTTCAAATATTTTCTTTCATCTGTGCATAGTCTTTTCACTTTTTCACTTCGTAGCACACAGCATTTTTAAATTTTACTCATGTCCTTTTAAAAATTTTTTTTATCATTTTTGTCACTTGTGTTTTTTGTGTCATACCTAAGGAACTATTATCTGATATATAGTAATGAAGATTTACACATATACTTTCTTTTAAAAGTTTTGTAGTTTTAGCCCTCACATTTGGGTTTATTATCCACTGTTCTGTGTGTGTGTGTGCGTGTGTGTGGCATGAGGTAGCTGTTCAACTTCTCTCTCTACTGTGAATATCTAGTTTCTGGATATGTGGATACTCAACACCATCTGTTGGAAAAACTTTGTCTTCTCCACTGGATTGTCTCAGTGCCCTTGTCGAAAATCAGGGACCACACATTTAAGGGTTTATTTCCGGGGCTGTCTATTCTATTCCATGAATCTCTCTCTATGGCTATCCACTCTTTTAGACCGAGGCACACTGTAGCCCTGGGATTCTAGAGGCAGATGCATTCTATGCATTCTTGTTAGATGAGTAGAATCCATGAAAAATCCTCTAAATTATTCACACACTAGTGTGTTTAACTCCTCTTTAAAAATATTTTGTGTATTTTTCCTTCAGTTTAGTCACTCAGTCATGTCCAAATCTTTGCAACCCTGTGAACTGCAGCACTCCAGGCTTCCCTGTCCATCACCACCTCCCAGAGCTTGCTCGAACTCATGTCCACTGAGTTGGTGGTGCCATCCAACCATCTCATCCTCTGTTGTCCCCTTCTCCTCCCGCCTTTAATTTTTCCCAGCATCAGGATCTTTTCCAATGAGTCAGTTTTTTGCATCAGATGGCCAAAGTATTGAAGTTTCAGCTTCAGCATCAGTCCTTCCCATGAATATTCAGGACTGATCTCCTTTAGAATGGACTGGTTGGATCTCCTTGCAGTCCAAGGGACTCTCAAGAGTCTTCTCCAACACCGCAGTTCAAAAGCATCAGTTCTTCGGCGCTCAGCTTTCTTATGGTCCATCTCTCACATCCATACATGACTACTGGAGAAAGGGTATTTCTCCTTACCTTTTGGGAAAACCCAAACTTTAAAATCCTTTATAAGTCCTTTCATGATACAGCCCTGGGTACTACACTGTATGGTTTCTCACCATTCAGCTTCTGTACTTGTTATTCTCATTTCTCAGACCCCTTTCAATTTCTCCTTCTACTCACCTTTCAGGACTTTTCTCTGAGGAACCTTTCCCTTTGCCTGTGGGTGGTACCCCAGCCCTGTGTTCCCAGAGCTCTTCAGGTCTCCTCTAGCATTGCTCTTGTTATCCCGTATTTTTCCTGCCTGTTACCTTGTCTTCTCTCCTCTCGCACACAGAGACTAGGACCTACGGGTCTGGTATGGGGATATGTAGCTGAATTCCATCACTGCAGGTTCAGTATCTTTCAGGGCCATGGGATGTGGTGGGAATGCAAAGCTGGACACCTCAGCCAGACTTTAGAGGTCAGGAGAAGTGGCCTGGAGGATGTGACGTCTGAGGATAATTTACCTTTCGTACATGAGTGGAAGGTCAAGTGTTTTCCAGGTAAAGAGTGTGTATGTAGAGGCTCAGGAGAGAAGGAAGACAACATGTTTGAAGCCTAGAAGGAATACAGATTATTTTTCTGATGGGGGAAAGTGAAAGTGTTAGTCCTTCAGTTGTGGCCAACTCTCTGCAACCCCATGGACTGTATCCAGCCAGGCTCTCCTGTCCATGGGATTCTCCAGGCAAAAATACTGGAGTGGGTTGCCATTCCTTTTTCCAAGGATCTTCCCATAGAGAACAGGTAATGGCCAAAAGTTCTCAGAGGATATTAGAAGGACTAGGTCAGTCAGACCTTTCCTGCCTTTCAATATTTTTTTAATTTTATGTTTGAGGATAGTTGATTAGCAAAGTCATATTAGTTTCAGGTATACAGCTAAGCGATTCAATTATATGTATATCTATTTTTTTTTTCAAGTTCTTTTCTCATTTAGGTTATTACAGAATATTGAGCAGAGTTCCTTGGCCTATACAGTAGATCCTTGGTGCTTATTTATTTTAGATAGATCAACGTATATGTGCCTTGTCTGTTTTCTTTATGCTTGTTCTCTAGACAAAATACATTCATTTCAAAAACCCTAATTAGGTTCATCTGGACTAAAAAAAAAAAAATCTATAAACTGGATTAAGTTTTCAAGTAGCCTCAGCAAACCTTCCTTCCCTCAGACCCAGGCCAGTGGCAGAGATTTACTTAGATAAACAGAGGAGGAGGGAGAGGCATGGTCCAGCAGCGTGTAAACAGAGAGCTAAGGCTAACACAAAGTGGTGAGCCGAGTCTCCGCACTTCCTGCAGGGTCTGGTGAGGAGAGTGGGCTCCTCTCCAGGTGGTACTAATAAAGTCAGGCTAGGATAATGGGATAAAAGCCCAGAAACATAAAAGCTGCCTGGAGGGGAAAGAGAAGAAGGGGATGGAATATGCCTTCATCCCCATGTTAACTGTTCCCGCATTAATCAGATTCAAGTATCTCAAATTGGACTTGTCTGCTCTTCCTGGAACTTTAAGGGAAGCCGCAATTCCAGAGTCAAAGATCTTGAAAGCCGGAGTAGCCTCTTTAATCATGTGGTTGAGCCTCCCATAGGAGAGGTAGAAAACGAGAGGCTCAGAAAGGGGCTGTGCCTTGGGAGAGGTTACAGAGTGAGCGGAGGCAAACTCAGTACCCTTGACCTTGACTTTCCTCAATTAGACTGTTGAGGGTTTGGGACCTGTTTTTCTGGACTAGCTTCATACCACACACATTAGTGCTCTAGAGAAGAAAAAAAAGCAACAAACAAAAAGACACAGATAATAATAGCATAACCTCGTGGAGAGGCAAGGGTTGTGAATCTAATGGGACAGGGCAATGCTATGGTGACTGGGTGAGGAAGCAGACGTGTGGGATGGTAAGGCAGTGTGAATCAAAGCCAGGGAGAGTCAAGAGGGACCCAGGGAATTCCTTGGTCTCACCACCAGGACAAGGCGTTGATGTGGTGCCAGGGGCACCAATGCCATGCTGTGAGCAGAGGTGGTTGGAGCTGAAACAAGCAGAGAAATCAGGAGGAAATGGAAGCTCGGTGATGGGAGATGCTGATAGACCAGATGGCCTGGACAACCCAACTGAGATAGCCCAAAGAATCAACTCAGCCTCAGTGCCAGGATGGTGTAAGGAGTTACAGATTGACTGGGAACTCGACAGCTTTTGCATGAATGAAGGTCTGACTGTGGCTCACCTGGTAAAGAATCCACCTGCAATGCAGGAGACCTGGGTTTGATCCCTGGGTTGGGAAGATGCCCAGGAAAAGGGAAAGGCTACCCACTCCTGTATTCTGGCCTAGAGAATTCCATGGACTCTCTAGTCCCTGGGGTCACAAAGAGGTGGACATGACTGGGTGACTTGCACTTTCACTTTAATAGCAAAAACAGTCAAGAGTCTGCAGTAGCCTCCTTAGGAGGCAGAAGCCCACTTTGTTGTCATTCAGTCACTAAGTCATGTCTGACTCTTTTTGACCTCATGGACTGCAGCACACCAGCCTCCTCTGTCCTCCATTATCTCCCAGAGTTTGCTCAAATTCATGTCCACCAAGTCAGTAATGCTATCTAACAATCTTCTTCTTTCACCCTCAATCTTCCTCAGGATCAGGGTCTTTTCCAATGAGTTGGCTCCTTGTATCAGGTAGCCAAAGTATTATTTAGAAAAAAGAACAAGAAGGTGAAAAGAGGTTTGGATTCAGATAGTCTTGATGAATTTCAAGGAATGAATTTCGCTTGTGTAAGCTCTTGTTGAAAGATAAAAGATCAGCTTCTTGTATCTCCAGTCATAGAAGAAGGTAAGTGCCTATTCTCTGCAGCTACACTCCTGGGTCTGCCTACCAGCTATGGGATCTCAGCAAACCTTCAGTCTTCATTTGTATCATAGAGATGATGAAAGTACCTTTCTTACAGGGCTATTGTAACACATAGAGCCCTTAGGATGGTTCCTGTGTGAACAGGAACAGGTGTGATGTATCATCTGATAATTGACGCTGTATAACACTAAAGGCAGGACTTTACTGACGTGACAGTATGGATGATTGCCAAACCCTTAGGACAAACTTTTAGGCTATCCTCATCACAGTGAATAGAATGTGGGACATTTCCTATTATCTGCTTTTCAGCTGATCTCCAAGGCCAAGAAAAACAGTGACATATGCCTCCACATTCTAAAATCCACTCAGTCTTGGGAGTTCCCCAGTGGCCTAGTGGTTAGGATTCCGGGTTTCATTGTCCTGGCTCTGTCTCTAGGCTCTGGATGGGGAACTGAGATCCCACAAGCCATGCAATGTGGCCAAAAAAAAAAAAAGTCTGTGGGTAATGATGCCAGTGGCTAATCCATGGAAAATCCAAACCATAGTGACAGACATAGGGGCCTCAGATGACCAGAACACATAGGACTGAACCAGACCAACCATCAGTGAACAATTTGATAAAATACCACAATCTGTCGCTACCATTATGAGCCCATCAGCTACCTCCAGAAGGATGAGAATTCATTGGAAAGAGTGGACAGTAAAATCCTCTTTGCCAAGAGTTGTTGGCATGCTGTTTTCTCGTCAACTTTAGCAACTGAAGGGAACATCAAAAGAATAGTTAGGGAAATTTGATATGTGTTCTTTGGATTTGAGAGTCAAAGGGACATTATCTCTTACCCAAAAAGTCTAAATATAGGAGACTGGAATAGCTTAGGGTGGCAGAGAAAACCCAGGTAACAGCCTTCACATAAGCTTTTTTTTTTTTTTCAGCAGTCCCTAGTATGAGCTAGAGTTGCCAATAGAAAGATGTTGCTTTGGGCTATCCAAAAGAATGTACTAAAATGATGAGAGGATCTTAGCCTCAAGATGCTAAAGGGACCCCTTACATGCTGATGGCTAAGAGACTCATGAAATACCCACTAGAGGGGATATCACCCTCATCAGAGGACTGCCAATGGAGTCCCCAGCAGGAGAATCTTTGAGGAACACATGAAAGCATCTCAGAAGAAAGAATGACCTTTGGGTGCAGATATCAGTGTCCAAGCAACTATACAAAGCACAAAAGACATGACTGACACTGATGTCCCCTCTGTGCCTGTCCTCTAATGTGACTCCCGCCCTGGAAAAGAGCCAGACACATCTCAGGAGAAGGTGGAAGTGCAGGACAGGAAAGGGTTACTCCTTCTCTGCTGTGGCGTTGGAGCCCATCTGGCCCAAGCTAGGGATGAGACAGAGCTTTAGATGAGACAAGAAATGCCATGAGACTGGCCTCTCCATCTTAACCATTCAAAGACAAGGATGAAACTTGAAGGCAAGAAAATGATGTGACTTCCCGGCTGCACCAGACCCAGTCCAACTCAGTCACAAATTTTGACCTACAAATTGAGAAGACGTCTGCTACCTCCATGGTCCAGAGGAGGATGACAAGACTCGTAATCGCCAAAGGTTTGCCCCAGATTTCACAGATGCTGAGAGTCAGAACCGGAGCTCTGTACCCAAATCCATCTGCCTCCAGAGGTCACACTCAAACTACCCCGCCAGCTACCTACAGGAGAGTGAGTATTAATGGAATGATTTAAGACCCAAAAGGCGGCGTGCACACTCTTTCCAGAACAGCTTCAGTTTTGTAACGCAGAGCACAGCCTGTTTATTGATGAGCCCCTTCCTAAGTACCTCCCTCATGTTTATGAAATGATGTGTGGGTGCTGCCCCGTTTTTAATGACTCCTTATTTACATGGAGCATGTTATTTATGGAAACAGAGATAGCGCCATTGCAAACCCATTAGAAGGCGGAGATAACAGGAAAGCATTGTGCGCTCCCAGCGAGGACAGGATTCTAATTACTCAGGAGCTCCTGCCCTCCTTGCCAGTGGTACCCAGCTCAATAAATAACACCCCGTGAGGAGACGGTGCTCCATGTAAATTGTGACTTAGTCTGCGCAAATTGATGGTTGGCCGTCAGAGAGCTTCCAGCATTAGGCAAGAAAGTGAGTGGCAGCCTGGGAATTTGGAGACCTGGCTCCTCAGCGATGCAGCTCTCTTTCCTCCCTGTGCATTTCTCAGAAACAATTAGCATTTTTTATTTAAGTCATAAGCTCCGAAGAAGAGAGGTAGCTGGGGATAATAGCACCGGTGCAATCACAGGGTGTTTGGAGGTGAATCTGTGGGCACTTGGCATAATGAGACAACCATCCTCGGATGCCAATTTTCATCGAGTGTTTCAGTGCTAATCACTTTTCCAAGAAATAATTCTGCTGGTCCAACGTGGAAGTCGAACTTCAAAGGCAAAATTGCTCAAATAACTTTGGAATACATCAACTCTCGGGAAATGCTGGTTGTGGGAGCAAAGAGGCTGTCATTTTGGTTTGTTAAGGAGAGATGATTTACTTTTAGGAAGGAGAGATGGGTGGTCCTCCTGATGTGTGGGGAATGGAGCTACACGATCACTCAGTGATTCTGGGAAAATCAACAGGGAAGGTGATGATTCAACACCCCGTTTCTCTTGCTCAGAAGGCAACAGTTAGCTTGCCCAAGCCAATAGCAGAAGAATTCCAGGAAAGAGTAGAAAATTGTAAGACTCGGTGCTTTGATTCAAAAAAGAGGGGAGGGATCCAAGTGTCCTCCTTCTAGCTATGGGAGAAATTACTAGCATACAAGAACAAAACTACTGGAGTTAAAGTCCAGAAATATACCCCATCCAGCCCACCCTACCCAAGGTCAAGCTGTGGAGACTCTCCCAAGAGTTGGCATCTGCTACTCCGCCCAGAGGAGACAGTGTGAACAGTGGAGTGACTTCAGGTTTTGTGGTCCACTGAAAATAAATTTGGATTTCCCAGGTGGCTCAATGGTAAAAAATCCACCTACAGTGCAGAAAACCCAGGAGACATGGGTTTGATCCCTGTGTTGTGAAGATCCCCTGGAGGAGGCATGGCAACCCAGTCCAGTATTCCCGCCTGGAGAATTCCATGGATAGAGAAGCCTGGTGAGCTACAGTCCATAGGGTGACAAAGAATCAGACACAACTGAAGTGACTGCACACACATGCTTGAAAATGGATTTGCCTCCCATGACTGCTCCTTGTGTGTCCTGTGACTTTGGACATGTGATACAGCTTTCATTCATGCATTCCTCATTCATCACATTTTGGGGCTTTTCCAGTGAGCCAGGTTCAATGGAAGCACTGGAGTTACAGACATTCTGGGCTCACAAAGCTCAATAGCTGGGGTCCCAAGTCTCACTCAAGTCTTAGAACCTTTGCTATTTGATCATCAGCTCACAAGACTTGGGCTTTTCCCTTCTGGAAGCTCATAGTAGCTTCCCTGGTGGTTCAGATGGTAAAGAATCCTCAAGCAATGTAGAAGACCTGGGTTCAATCCCTGGGTCAGGAAGATACCCTGGGGAAGGGAATGGCTACCCACTCCAGTTTTCTGGCCTGGAGAATTCTATGAACAGAGGAGCCGAGTGGGCTACAGTCCATGGGGTCCCAAAGAGTCAGAAATGACTGACTGACTGACTAACACTTTCACTTTTTCCTTTCAAGCTCAGAGCTACACCCATGCCAGTATACGGCCAGGGGCCTTCATGTGCATTTTTCTGTGTTTGTTTCAGGATAAAAATTCAAAGGAAATATCATGAATCCCAATATTACAGATGTGGACTAATTTGAAGAAGGCCCCAGTACAGATTAATGGTAGAGTAGGTCTTCTTGTTAATCAAAGTAGGGGTCCCGATTGCTCCCTACTCAAAAGCCAGGTTGGTGGAAACAAGAGTTTGCTTTATTTTGGAGGCTGGCAACTGGAAAGGAGGACAGACTCCTATCCACAGGCTCACTTTCCTGCCCCCTCACCTACAGACAATCAGTGGGCAAGAGGTTTTATAGGTGGAGGGAGAGGGCTACATGTGGTTCTGCAGAGAGTATAGTCAGCTCTGGCAGTCATCTTGAATTTGATCATAGGGTGGTCTGATCAAGTCATTTTGATGGTTTTCTGTACAGTTAGTCTTCAGTCCCAGGGTTGGTTTGAGGCAACTTCTCAGAATCGTGGCAGCTTATGTCATGTCTGGTTGTCAAGTAGTTTACTTCTTCCACCCAGTGGGGGTTTCAGTATCTATAAGACCGCTCACAGAATAGGGCTCAGAATATTATCTATTGCCCTTCAAGAGGAACTAAAGGTCCATGACTTTGCTTAATGACTTAGTATTTAGTCTTATTGGGCTGTTTTCCATTTTTTCCCATGTACTTTCTCACTTCTGTGATTCAGCTTAAACTTTGGCTACAGTTTTTCCATAGATAAAAGGCAAGCTGAGGATACAGTGGTGGGGAGGCCAAGCCCATAGGGTCCTGCTCTGTTTCCTTCTGACTTTTCTGAAGTCCTGAGTCTTGGCCGTGGCAGCAGGCACCAACAGGGCCTTACGCTGCACCTGAGCCCTGGACACTCACCAGCCAACACGCACAGCAGGTGGTGCAGTGCCTGAGGGGCAACGTTCACACGCTCTCCTCCGTCTGCTACCCACCGATGACCCAGGTACCTTCCTATCTAGTCCTCACTTTCCTGCTCTTTAAATTTGTCTTGGGGAGACCCACGGATGCTACCTCCAATTGTTCGCACACGCTCTTGATTAAAGGGCTAAGTGAAAGTCACTCAGTCGTGTCCGACTCTTTGTGATCCCACGGACTATACAGCCCATGGAATTCTCCAGGACAGAATACTGGAGTGGGTAACCTTTCCCTTCTCCAGGGGATCTTCCCAACCCATGGATCGAACCTAAGTCTCCTGCATTGCAGGTGGATTCTTTATCATCTGAGCCACCAGGGAAGCCCAAGAATACACGAGTGGGTAGTCTATCCCTCCTCCAGTGGATCTTCCCAACCCAGGAATCGAACCGGGGTCTCCTGCACTGCAGGCAGATTCTTTACCAACTGAGCTATCAGAGAAGCCTGGTTGAAGGGCTAGTGATGGTGAAATCCAACCTCTCCCCTTGCAAAGCTCTTGCTTTTGCCTGGGGCCCAGAGAAAGGAGAGCTCTTTCCCTAATCTATGAATCACTCCATGTGCTACTGAGTGTCTTTTGGGGACCAAAGCTCTCCACATCCCTTTCCAACTCCCTCTGAAATAGCCAAAGTGCACAATCCAGGGAGAGAGTGAATGAAAAGCTGTGAAAACACATGACCCTACTAGACATATACCCTGAGAAAGCCATAATGCAAAAAGATATGTGTACCCCCATGTTCATTGCAGCTCTATTTACAATAGCCAGAACACGGAAGCAATCTAGATGCCCATCAACAGATGAACAGACAAAGATGCTGTGGTACGTATATACAATGGAATATTACTCAGCCATAGCAAGGAATGAAATTGGATCATTTGTAGAGATGTGGATGAAACTAGAGCTTGTCATACAGAGTGAAATAAGTCAGAAAGAGAAAAACGAATAGTGTATGTTAAAGCACGTATGTGGGAGCTAGAGAAATGTTACAGATGAACCTAGATGCAAACATAGAGAATGGACATGTTGACATAGGAAGAAGGGGAGGGTGGGTGAACTGCAAGATTAGGATTGGCATATATACACCACCATGTGTAAAATAGACAGCTATTTGGACGTTTCTGTATAGCACAGCTCTGTGGTGACTTACATGGGTGAGATGAGGCAGGAGAGGTTCAGGAGGGAGGGGATATAGGCCTACATATAGCTGATTCACTTCATTGCACAGCAGAAACTAGCACATTATAAAGCAAGTATACTCCAATTTTAAAAAGAAAAGAAAAAGAGAAGAGAGGCCTATGCAAAAAAAAAAAGGAAAAACATGAACTTGATCACTATGGTTCATGTGATGGGCATTAAAGAATCAGTTGAAGCAAAGCTTCATTGTAGAAACATTGCAGGCTTCCCTGGTCCTCATTCCTGTCATTGTGAAATCAGACATCAGAATCACCCCTGCCTCAAGCCTTATAATATGCCAGGCTGGCCTGGGTATAATGTCACTCAATGTGCAAACAATGTCATTCAAACTTTGCCAGCACTGATTTATCTCATTTTGCAGAAAGATGAAGGGGTTTTGGCTACTACTAAAAATTTGGAAAGAAGTCTTCACACCTGGACTGGAATGCAAGTTTCTCTAACCTGAAAACACAGGATCTTGGTGGCATTGCTAGTCCCTTGACGTCTCACCTCTCTGCATTTCCATTGCCTCAAAGTGAAAATAGTACAACTCTTCCCCAGTGATCCTTGTGATCACCACAATCTAAAAATCTCAGATTAGGCCCACATGTCAATCCTGGCTTCCTTACTTTCTACCCTTGTGTCTTTAAACAACTGAGCCTCAGCATGCTCACCTTTTAAACGAAGACTACACTAATCATCTCTAACTGAGAAAGTTGTTGTGAATATTAAAATGATACACACACACACACACACACACAGCACCTAACCCAGTGCCTGGCACATCATAAGTGCTCAATAAACCTGGGCTATTCTTAATACTTGGGAGTAGTTGAAGAAATATCAGCATTATGTGAATTTGTGGTCCAGCTCCTTGCATGACGTGGGTGCCCAGCAATCACCCATGAGGTGTCTTTTCTTGTGGAAGAGGAGAGGGGGGATTAGGAAAATGTATCAGTGGGAAGCGTGGCCTGTTGAGGAAGGAGGACGCATTTAGGAGCCAGCTGGCAATGTCTTTAGTGAGTCTCTGTTGACCTCAGCTCTCATTCACACATGTACTCGTGTTCTTTGGAAAACAAGTACCCAGACTTCAAAATGTTAACAATGTTTTTCTTTCTTTTAAAAAAAAATTAAAATAATTGTACCTACTTATTTATTGGCTGTGCTGGGTCTGTGTTGCTCTGTGGGCTTTTCTCTAGTTGCAGCCAGCAGGAGCTACTCTCTAGGGTGGGGAACAGGCTTCTCATTGCAATGGCTTCTCTTGTCACAGAGCATGGTCTCCAGGGCCCATGGGCTTCACTAGTTGTGGCGTGAGGGCTCAGCAGTTGTGGTTCCTGGGCTCTAGGACCCAGGCTCAGTAGTTATGGCACACGGGCTTAGTTGCTTCTCAGCAAGTGGGATCTTCCCAGACCAGGGATCGAACCCACATCTCCTACATTGGCAGGTAGGTTCTTTACCACTGAGTCACCAGAGAAGCCTGAAAAGCTGGAACTGCTGGTCAGAAAATACTCTTCCAGCCAGTCCCCATCCATTCCCTTACCTAAGCGCAGGATCCAGGCATGAATAATGGCCCCCACTGGCTGCCGTATGTCAGGATGCTCGCCTCTACCTAGGAACCTGGGTGGGGAGTCATCCAGGTGGTTCTTAGCCCCTGGAGGCCTCTGGCTTTCCTGCTTCTTCCCACCTTCCCTTCACTCCCCTCAGACTCTTGCAGCCAAGAGGCCAAGTGTTGAGAGGTTGTCTAAAACACACATACACAGCCAACCCTGTAATCAACCAAAGTGGTCATTTGATCTATGTGGGAAAGCGTGCCCTCCCCTCAGCTCCCAGGCACCAGGAAGTGACACCAGCGGTGAGGAGGCCACCCCACTAATAGGAACAACTGCCATCTGTCCTAGGATGCCTGCTGGTCGGCAGCATTTCACACGCCCCCTGCTATTAGTCATCACGGCAACCCCCTGAGGAAAGGCTCTCAGACTCTCTTTTACAGATGAAGAACAAGGGTCAGCAAGGTTAAGGAACTCACTCATATTCTCTACAGCTAATAGGTGGTGAAGCTGGGATTCTAGCCAGGTGTGGCTGATGTGGGAACCTGGCCCTATCTACTCGACTCAGGCGCTGACATTCAACTTGAGGCAGTCCCAAGAAATATACAGGAAGTAACAGGAATAGGTTTGCATCACAAGTAGTAAAGGACCCCAGGATCAGAGAGACATTTTTTTTTTCAAGTCTTCAGAAAAACTCTGAATGTTACTTAGTAGTTGATTTTGGTCTTCCTTGGGCCAAATTCCAGCAAGTGTTTACTGAAGACCTACCATGTGCCAGGAACTATGCTAAGTGCCTGATACACACCATGTGGTGGATGCTCCTGTTCAGAATCCTAGAACTGAGTACCATGGACAACCTTGACTGAGTGATGCCCACAAATCACTCATCCCAGAACCTCATGTCCTTATTTATACTCTGGATATCATCAAGATCAGAGATAAATATCAAGCATCTATTGACAACCCACTCCAGTATTCTTGCCAGAAGAATCCCACGGACAGAGGAGCCTGGCAGGCTACAGTCCATGGAGTTGCAAGAGTCGGACACGACTTAGCGGCTAAGCCACCACCACCACAGGGCCTAGCCGAACGAGGTATGGAATCACAGCTACAAGTAGCAGTTGGTGTGGTGATCATTACTGCTTTCCTTGTTTGGTCCCCAGGGTCACTTCCCCATATGGCCCTTCCTTTGTCCTCACCAGCCTGAGGACCCAGCCCATTTGCTTCTCTTTCATCACTAAGTGACTTGAGATTTGTCAGGTTTCCTTTATCCCCAATGATGTCTGAAAAATAGGACTCAGCATTCTTTTTTCACTCTTATCTTGATCTTCCCAGGGATAAACCCAAGGCCCTCTCACTTCAAAGAACATTTCTAACTACTTGTCCTGATTACAGAAAGTGTTAGAATTGGTTCCAGGCAGAAGCACATTAGTTGAACGTACTCCTGAATCCTTCTCTGAAGTGGTCCTAGCATTTTCCCTCCCACCTCGGCTCTGAGTGGCCTACTGCTCTGGGATTGATGTCATCTAGCACGTGAAAGCACTCATCTCTTTCTGATAATCTTTAAATATAAACATACCAAAATGAGGCCCATAAAGTTTCCATCATGTCAGAATTTATACAAATCTTTATATAACCATGAAGTGAAAGTGAAAGTCACTCAGTTGTGTCCAACTCTTTGCAACCCCATGAACTAGTCCATGGAATTCTCCAGGCCAGAATACTGATGTGGGTAGCCTTTCCCTTCTCCAGTGGATCTTCCCAACCCAGGGACAGAACCCAGGTCTCCTGCATTGCAAGCAGATTCTCTATCAGCTGAGCCACAAGGGAAGCCCTTATATAACCATGGTAAGTGTAATAAGAGTTGGACTCAACTTGGTGATTGAACAACAACAAACATATTAAATAAAGACTTAAAGTTCTATATCCTTAAACTTTTAGTTAAATCTTTTGACTTGATGGTGGAGATGAGTATCTCCAAGTTTACAAGATTCATTATGTTCCTAGGATAGAATGGAGAAGCATATAAGCTGTAAGTTAATAAAAAAAAAAAAAAAAAAAAAACCTAATACTTAAGGATTCCCTGGAATCTGAAGAAACAAAAATTCCATGGTTACTTTTCAAACAATTGTGCTAGAATGATTCATTATCAATCTGGGGAAAAGGTGAGATCCCTACCTCACACCATGTGCATAAAAATAAGTTCTAATGGATTTAAAACCTATATATCAGAAGAAAAAGAACCTTTAGACTATTAGAAGAAAAAATGGTGATTGCCTCCTTGACTTCAGGGAAGAATATCATAAACCAGACAAACCATTAAGGAACACAAATCTATTTTAAAAAAATAAAAATGAGAGAAAAAATAAAATAAAATAAAATTCAAAGACCAAAAAAAAAAAAAAAAAGAAGTTATAGATTGGGAGATTGGTATCCAGCATTACATAAAATAGATATTCTCTGAGGATTCTGAAGAAACCATAGGATTGCATAACTGTGTAGTAAAAGTCTTTAGAGACTTCCCACCTTAACCCTCTGTGTGTGTGTGTGCATGTGTGTGTGTGTGTGTGTGTGTGTGTGTGTGATTAGTCATTCAGTCATGTCTGACTCTTTGCTACTGTAGCCTGCCAGGCTCCTCTGTCCATGGGATTTCCCAGGCAAGAATACTGGAGTGGGTTGCCATTCTCTTCTCCAGGACTCAGCCCTCTAACTTGACAATTGATAAAATGTGGTGTGTGAATTTCAGAAGAAGTGAGACTATGATATTCATTCATGAGAGAAGTGTCTTTGAGACCACTGCATGGACTGGGCATTGTATATAGACACTCCAGGACACCCTTGCATCTGTGGCACAGATCCTAGTGATCCTAGGGGAGCTCCCAGGCCACAGAGGTGCCACCAAGAAGTAAGGAGAGGATCACATTGAAAACCACAGGAAAGGAGGTACCTCCGAATGCAAGTTGTCTAGAGTGAGGTCTGTAGCAACTTCCAGGTGGGAATGGCATGAGCTTGATCTTTGAAGAACGAACTTCTCAAAAACATAGGGTGAGGAAGGATATTCCAGCATGAGCAAGCAAAAGAGGCAAGAAAGACTGAAAGACCATGGCGTATTCTAAAGGGACCAGGGCTGTGTAGCTGGTGAGTTAGATTCCTGCTTGGGGATGGAAGGCAGGGGGCAGGAAATTATTATCTTGGGCCCTATTGCATTCAGCTTTGTAAGCATCCAACTTACTCAATATTGCCATGAGTTGACTCATGTCCTCCCAAGGGAGATATTTTGAAATCCTAACCCAAATATCCCAGAATGTGACCTTATTTAGAAGTAAGATTTTTACAGGGGTGATCAAATTAATATGAGGTCATTAGGGTGAGACTCAATCCATTATGACTCTGCCCTTTTAAAAGCGGGACAGACACGCACAGAAAGGAGGCAGTGTGAAGACTCAAAGGGAGGGAGAATCCACGTGAAGAGACAGTGATGCTTCTATGAGCATCATGAGTGATACTTCTATGAGCATCATGAGTGATGCTTCTATGAGCCAGAGACTAGCAGGCATTCATGGAACAGATTCTTCCCTTGCATCTTTAGAGAGAGCACAGCCCTGCTGACACCTTGATTTCCGACTTCTGGCCTCTGCAACCATGAGAAGATAAAAGTCTGTTGGAGCACCCTAGTGGTCCAGAGGCTAAGACTCCACCCTCCCAATACAGGGGGCCTGGGTTTGGTCCCTGGTCAGGGAACTAGATCCCACATGCCACAGCTAAAAGATCCCTCATGCCTCAAGGAAGATCCTGCATGTCACAACTCAGACCCACCCGGTGCAGCCAAATAAATATATACTATATTTAAATTTAAATATACGTATTTAAATATATACGTATATTTATATTTTAAATGTCTATTATTTAAGTCATCTAGGTTGTGGTACTTTCATACACCATTGCTAAGAAATAAATGCAGGTGTATGCAGAATGCTAAGCCACTAACAGCGAAGGCCTTGGCTGGATTAGAATCACCCATATGACCTTGGCAGGATGCGTGGGCCTCCCCCTGAAAGGATAACAAACAATGTAAATTAGTGGTAAAGAGCTGGGCTTCTGACATCAGACTGGCTGCTTCTGAATTCCTGCCTTGCCTCCTTTTAACTATTTGACTACTACCCCAGTTTCCTGATTTATCCAACTAGGAGATACTAACGAAAGGGCTATTGACAAACCAAAGATGATAATCAAAGGGCTATTGATGTTGTTGCTGTTCAGTCTCTTGGTCATATCTGACTCTGCAGCCTCTCAGACTGCAGCATGAAGATGCTAATACCCAAAGGGCTATAGGGAAGAGTAAATCCCATGTGCTAAGTACCCACCACGATGCTTAACAGCAGTAAGTGGTCAGCAAGTTCTGTCTCTCCTAACGGAGCCCACCTCCTTTGGGCCTTTCTCAATTAAAACTGTTCTTTGCTTGTAAATGTAATTTTGATGTAATTTTGCCCGCAGGCCCCACTGTGGCAAAGACTTAGAAAAGAGTTTGTTTACAAGCATCGAATTACCAGCCTTTTTCCAAGAAAAGTGTTCTCTTTCACTTGAGTATTTACTTACAAAACCTAGTCCTAGCCCAGGGAAAAATGATGCTTGTGGCTGGTGAGCTAGTCCTTGACCCAAAGCCCCTCCCTCGTGGTTCTGCTCAGCATGTCTAGAATATATTCCCAAATAATCAAAAGCACAGGCAAGCATGTAAAGAAAGAGACGTGGCTTCACAGAAAAAAAATAAATAAATAAAAGGGCTTAGTCTGGGACTTGGATTTGAATTCCATTTCTGCCACTGAATCACAGTAGGAACTCTTGACCAGTGACCCCGTCTTTAAATCTCCTTTTTCCTCACATGCAAACTGAAACTACTGCTTAGCTGGTGAAGATGCCTGAGGATTTAATCGGGCAAAGACCACCGTGAACCTGGCACGCTGCTGGCACTCATCAGGCCCTTGGTGCCAACCATTCTCTGCATCTTTTTGCCTTCTGGTGAGATCAGCCCCATCGCAACAAGGGGAGGTGATGAAATGAAGCAGTATCAACTGTTCATGAGGTCTGGACATGGACCCATCTCCAGCTGTCAGTCTCCAAATACTCAGCAGCCACAAGATGTATTCAGCACCCGTAAATGAAAGAACGTGTGGCTCACAAATTGCTTTTTAGGATTATTTTTACTGAAGTCAGATTTCAGCCTTGAGCCATCAGGATCTTTCCCGAAATGCTGGAAATGATTGACCAGCCAGATGCTGAGTATAGAGTGTCAGGAGGTTTCGGATTTGACAACAGAGTCATCTCTCTGGAGGAATGGGAGGAGGTGACTCACACAGGCTGGAAGCGACGATGCTGCCAGGCCGGGGCGGATCCCATGGTAGCAGAAGCCTCCAGGCAACAAATGACCAGTCTTGTCATTACCGTTGTCAGGAAAGATAAATCAAGAATTTTATACAAATTTAAACAGTTCCTTGAGGTAAGGACTCCTAAGAACAACTTTCTAGAACTTACTCATCTTGTGCAACTGTAGCTTTATGCCCATAAAACAACCCTCAACACCTCCTCCATCAGCCCCTGAAAACAAACAAGCAAACAAAAAACAACAAAAATCCAAAGGAACACAAGGAAACTTTCAGAGGTGACAGATATGTTTATTACCTTGATTGTGGTGATGGAAACACTATATGAATATGTTCACTAAGTGAAGTTTTTATTTGTTTGTTTCTGTGTTTGCACCTTGTGGGTTGTGCCATCTTAGTTCCCCAAGCAGGGATGGAACCCAGGCCCACAGCAGTGACAGTGCCAAGTCCTAACCACTGGACCACCAGGGCATTCATCATGTGAAGCTATGGACGTGGCAATCCCAATCTTCCGATGTATCCCTCCCCGTCCTTACCCCTGGTAACCATAAGTTTGTTTTCTACATTTGTAGCTCTATTTCTGTCTTGTAGATAAGTTCAATTGCACACACTACTATATATAAAATAGGTAACTAATACCGTATAGCAGAGGGAATTCCACTCAATACTCGTGCATATATGTGTATATATATGACACCAGGGACTGTAGCCCACCAGACTCCTCTGTCCATGGAATTTTCCAGACAAGAATACTGAAGTGGTTTTTCATTCCCTTCTCCAGCAGATCTTCCCAACCCAGGGATTAAACCCAAGACTCCTGCATTGAAGGCAGATTCTTTACCATCTGAGCCACCAGGAAAGCCCCAGAAATATATATATATATATATATATATATATATATATATATATCCTATTCATTTTGCTGTACACCTGAAATTAACACAACATTATAAATCAAGTATACTTCAATAATTTTTTAAAAAGATGTAAAGCTTTTATTTAGCAATTGCACCTTAATAAAACTGGAAAACAATCTTTTGAGACTCAAAAGTCTGTTCTCAGAGTGACTTGGTTTTGCGAAGCTATGGCATCCTCTTGAATCCTTCCACCTCGAGAGTACATATCACACAGATCCGTATGTGAATGGGGGAATGTCACCCATGGCAAACTTGAGTACCATTCACGCCCCTGATGCTTCTTACACGGGTGACCTCCATGCTGACAATGTCCTCACCTGAAAAGCTAGAATAGTACTGACCCCCTGGACAGTTATGCCGTTCTGAAAATAAAGACTATCAATGTTGACTTGCATAGGGCCTTATGATTCAGTTGCCAATCAGCAAGTCTTAACTCCTTTTGAATTTGTTCTTGTCATTATCATTGTTTGTAAAATAGGTCATATTTGTTTTTACGGTGATGCTTTCCATAAAGCAACTGTTTCATTAAAATTCTCCAGCAGAATTAAGAGCAAATGGGTTAGTTCTTCTGGGCATAAGGCATGGAGAAGGTGGGGCCAGGCCATAGGATACCAATGACCCTGGTGCCAAGGGGATGGCACCAGTGGAAAAAGGCCTGAGAACTCTGCTGGCTGCCCTGCTTATCACCCCCCGCCTCCCACCCCAGTCCTGCAGCCACTCCTGTGCCCGTCTGATTATTTTCTCTTGGGATCTAAGCTGGATGACTTTCACAGGGGGCCAAATGGTGTGGTCAAGATCTGCACATTTCCCACTGGGGTTCTGGAATTCCAGATGTCCAAGGAAGGTAAGTGGTATGCAGATGAGTGAGGGTGAAGACATTGCAGTGAGTGAAAGCCATTCAGTCATGTCCGACTCTTTGTGACCCCATAGACTATACAGTCCATGGAATTCTCCAGGCCAGAATACTGCTGTGGGTAGCCTTCTCCAGGGGATCTTCCCAACCCAGGGATTGAACTCAGGTCTCCTGCATTGCAGGTGGATTCTCTACCAGGTGAGCCACAAGGGAAGCCCAAAGATATTGCAGAGCTAGTGGTTAATTGCTTAGCTTGGACTGCAAGAAGATCAAACCAGCCAATCTTGAAGGAAATCAACCCTGAATATTCATTGGAAGGATTGATGTTGAAGCTGAAGCTCCAGTGCTTTGGCCACCTGGTGCAAACAGCTGACTCACTGGAAAAGACCCTGATGCTGGGAAAGGAGAAGAGGCCGAGAGAGGATGAGATGGTTAGATGGCATCACTGACTCAACAGACATGAATTTGAGCAAGTTCTGGGAGTTGGTGATGGACAGGGAGGTCTGGCGTGCTGCAGTCCATGGGGTCACAAAGAGTCAGACAGGACTGAGTGACTGAACAACAACAACAACGAAAGAATAAGGAAATTCATCACAAAGCTTCCTTCTTTATTATCAGTGACTTAACACGGGGATGTCACCACACTGAGCTTGATGCCTGCTGGCTGGGGTAAGGGGACTGGACAAGAACACACAGCTGTGTGGCCCCAGCTCAGACAAGGGAAACAAATGCTGCAGGGTCGGAGGGAACTGGTTCAGAAAAAGGAAAGACAATGACTGTATAAGAGGAATAGTGATGCTTCTGGAAGCAGGGAGTTGAAATATCAAAGAACTGAGATTTAAACATGCATCTATGGGATGAGGGAATGTCAGGCTGGAGCGTAGGGGATTCATCAAGTGCAGAGACAGGTCCAGAGGGTGTGAAGGCCCCGGCGAGGAGCTTGAGCTCAAATCAGGAGGTGATAGGAAGCCACTGAAGGTATTTGAGCAGGAGAGACATTCCGGAGCTACACTGCAGAAGACTGAGGACTAGACTGTGGGGATCTGATTAGCTGGGAACAAGCTAAGACGCCAAGAACCCCATTGAAAGGGCATTGGGTTGGTAAGAGTGAAAGAGGGAAATTAAACCCAGCTTTGATGACAAGTGGTGCCATCTCACTAGGAGAGGCTGGTGCTTTCCCATCTCCTGGGTAATGTGTATCACTAGCACTCAGAGAGCAATTTTAGATGTGGTCACAGGAACATCAAGCATCCTGCCTAAGTTCAGAGTGCTGATCAGGGGCAGCACCAGGACTGGACGCTCTGATTCTCAGGCCACACCCCTCACCATGGTGCTCTGTGGTCTGGGCAGCTGCCAGTAGTCAGAAGAGGTGGGTCTGGGAGGACCCAGAGTCAGGGTTGGGCTTGCTGACCTCAGGCATTGATCTCAGAGATCTGGTGAGGGGTGGGGTTAGGGGGTTGAGTGGAGGGCATCCATCAGGAGACTGGAAATAAGGCAGGAGGTAGATGAGCCCAAACCTAGCTCCCCCTACTCCTGACAATCCCTACCTCTCCTGAGCCACCTACTTCTCTGGAGTCACCTACTTCTCCTGGTCCCTCTGACTGATCCCAAAATCTACATCCCTATATCCTTCCATATCATTTGTCACCCCAAGAAAGAGGCCAGGCCCTCTGGGATGACTCACACTGGAGCTCCTATCACCCAACACCAAGGAAGTTACTTCCTCTTAGAGAAATGGCAAATGTTGAAGGGACAAGCAGAGTACTATAGCCCTTCCCGTTAACCAACATAGCCCAATGCAAACAGAAACTGGGCGGATTCTCTGAAGACCCTAGGAAGTTTGTTGAAGGGTTTCATGCCCTCACTCTGGTCTAAGAGTTAACCTGGAAGGATGACAAAGTAGTCCTATATCTACTTGTTAAACTCCTGGGGGGAAAAAAATGGAGAATCTGGACAGCAGTCAAGAGGCACACTGATCAGTTTCCCAGAGACCAACACAAACATTACACAATGAGCAAAAATGCCCTCCCAAATCAGGCACCCCCTTGGAATTATAATCCCCAGGTGGGAACAGAAGCCAGGATGTATATGATCTAATGCGTATTAGAAGGAATGAGGAGTATGTGCTCTCTTATCTTGTATCTGGACAAGGTCCAGCCTCTTCTCTCAGTTGTCCTATTATTGATATTTTGCAGTTTCTATCCAGAGAATGAACTCCAGCTGCTTTCCCTGGGGTCAGGTGGGGTGGGGAGCATCTACCTCCTGCCTCAGAAAGGCAGATGAAAAGTTGGAAGAGATACCTGGGGAGAAAGCAGCTAGATAGGGGAGTCCACTTCAAGGTCTTATGCATGAAAGCCTTGTTGATTGGTGAGCTCCTTAAAGGAGAGAACACCACCTTGCCAGCACCTTAATCTCAGACCCCTTACCTCCAGAACTATAAGAAAATGTATTTCTCTTGTTTTAAGCCTACCAGTATATAGCATTTGGTTATAGCAGTCCACGCGAACTAACACAGCAATTCCAGTCTGTTACCGGCAAACAAACCTATCTCCTAACTAATACTAAAGGCCATTGGGAACCCTCAAGGCAGAAGTTTTATAAGAGCAATGGGACAGAATCCAAATTGCTAGTAGCAAAGGGTGATATTTGGGGGAGAAGGTGGATATGCGCCTCCTTTTTAAGATCTTTAAGTGAAATATTTAACTTCTCCAAGTCTTGGTTTTCTTAAGTTGAACATGGAGCTAATAATAACACATACATTTGTTGTTAAGAAAAGTAAATGAGCTATTGCCTGTTAAGTATTCAGCACAGAGCATGAAAGGAGATAGGCAGTCTTGTGTTGAATAAATGGAAACAATTTTTAAAAGAAGCAAAGGCTTAATATACACAATAGGTTGAAATGGCTGGAAACTTCATTAGAGATTCAGTAACTCACACTTTCACTCATCAAATATTAACTGAGCTTTTATTGGGTGCCAGCCGCCATCCTAGACACTGGGGATATGTCTTGGAAGGAAACGACGTATCTTTCTTGTTTTCTAGAAGTTACATGTTGGATGAAGTCATTGCCTCTGCTGCTAATACAAATTCTGCCTCCTTCTCTGGATAGGAAAATGAGATCCAGGGCACAAAATCCAGATGAGAAAGTGAACTGACCACCTACCAACTCTTACAGCTGAGAATCTGACTACTCTAGAATTAAAAACCAAATGAAAATGGATCCTGAGGATCTGAAAATAAGATATGTTCCAAATCAGGAGTTAGAAGAGGAGAGAGAGGAAGTATTTTTTTTTTAACTTGGAAGGCATTCTTATTTAAAAGACATTGCCAGAGAGATTATTTAAAAGCATTGTTAATGGATAGATCTAGAGATGATCATACTAAGTGAAGTAAAAGAAGGAGAAAGACAAGTACCATATGAAATCGTTTGTATGTGGAATCTAAAATACAATACAAATCAACATAGCTATGAAACAAAAACAGACTCAGAGACACAGAGAACAGACTTGTGGTTATCTAGGGGAGGGAAGGTAGAATAAGGAAGGATGGGAGTTTGGAATCAGCAGAGGCACACTATTATCAGTTCAGTTCAGTTTAGTCACTCAGTCATGTCCAACGCTTTGTGACCCCATGGACTGCAGCACACCAGGCTCTCTGTCCATCACCAACTCCTGGAGCTTGCTCAAACTCATGTCCATTGAGTCAGTGATGCCATTCAACCATCTCATCCCCAGTTGTCCCCTTCTCCTGCCTTCAATCTTTCCCAGCATCAGGGCCTTTTCCAATGAGTCAGTTCTTCGCATCAGGTGGCCAAAGTATTGGAGGTTCAGCTTCAGTAACCAGTCCTTCCAATGAATATTCAGGACTGATTTCCTTTAGGATTAACTGGTTTGATCTCCTTGCAGTCCAAAAGACTCTTAGGGTCTTCTCCAAGAACACACGGTTCAGAAGCATCAATTTTTCAGTGCTCGGCTTTGTAGTCCAATTTGCACATCCATACATAACTAGGATGAATAAACAACAAGGCCATGAGTATAGCAGAGGGAACTGTAATCAATATTCTGAGACAAAACATAATAGAAAAGAATATGAGAAGAAACATATATATACCTGTGTGTGTATAACTTTCCTATACAACAGAAATTAACATCATGTAAATCAAATATATTCAAATGCATTTTTTTTAGAAAAGCATTGTTTGAAGATCATGGGTTTGAAAACATGATTCTTTGGTCATATAGTTCTCAGGCTTTGAAAGAGTCTTTAATAGTAATGGTGCAAACAAGCAGATAATAAATAAATGTGGACAATCTCTAAGCCAAAATACACTAGACCTCTAGGCAAGGCTGTCACCATCTGCTGATGGTAGCTGCTGGACACAGGACCAAGCCTCTGGTGCCCACAGGGTGGCACACACACTGGGTCCTGTTGCTCTATTGTCAGGGCTCTGTGTATTCAGGAAACATCCAGCTTAGGAGACTCTAAGTTCCCCAGTGCACCCAGTCCCCGCCCCCCACAAGCACATCCTAAAATCTGCCTTTCTTATTTGTATCAGCTCATGATTTCCAGAGTGGTTCACACATGTTTTAAATAACACATGGAACTCAGCGTGGAGGTTTATGAGATTATTAAGCTGTAACTGAGGAGTCCTCAGACCTGAGCGGATAGGATACACATCTCTCACTGTGAGCATCATGCTTTGTGACCTTGCCCATCTCCCCACTTGTCTAATTCATCTCTATGCCCTGTACTTCCAGTAGGTCTGCTACTTGAACTTTATCAGTGTATGAATGAATGGTTGAATGCGTAAGTGATAAAGTAAAAGGAATACTTGAAAAGGAAAGAGGCAGAGAAGACTTTGTCTGTGAGGTGACACGTGAGTGGGTCTTGAACAATGAAGATGAGTTTCCTACCTGAAGCGGGAGGGGGCAGCTTTGGAAACAGAAGAACCGTTGTGTGGATGAGGAATATTCACTATCATATTAGTGAACAAAGGATGTTGCAGTCATCAAGCCATCAGCCAACAGCAACCCCGCCTAGACTGTGCACCTTGAGCAGATTCAGGATGGGAAAAAGCAGAATGCTAGCCCTACACAGCTAAGGTGCACATCTAAGGGATAACTTTGATGAGTTCAGAGTCTTGCATCTTCCCAAACATAGAATAAGCACTAAATTTATTAACTTCAAGTCTGTTTCTTATCTATGTAATAGCAATCTTCAAATCTTCCAACTATCTGTTTCCCTTGTGGTTCAAATGGTAAAGAATCTGCCTGCTCAATCTCTGGGTTCAATCCCAGGGAAGATACCCTGGAGGAAGACATGGAAACCCACTCCACTATTCTTGCCTGAAGAATCCCCATGGACAGAGGAGCCTGGCACGCTACAGTCTATGGGGTCACAAAGAGTCAGACACGACTGAAGTGACTGAGCACATCCACCATTACCTCTTTGGAGCAGTCTCTCAGAGCTATCTAAGAGGCTGCCTCTTGGGCTTAAGTCCTCAGAAAGTCCACCAAATAAAACAAACTTCTTAGCTGTGAGGTTGTACATATTTTTAAGTCAACAGTTGTATGCACAGTTCTATTGTCCTGACACTGCACACCCTGGGTGAGGAATGATGAGAAATCCTGACTCCTGGATAATTAGAGAAAGTCATGGATTTGCCTGAGATGAGCCTGGAGATCAGATCTGGACTCAACCAGGAAAGAGAGTGCCTCCACGTTGAACTTGGAATCTCTCTAGAAAACAGCTGAGTATTAATAACTCCAGAAAGAATGAAGGGATGGAGCCAAAGCAAAAACAATACCCAGTTGTGGATGTGACTGGTGATAGAAGCAAGGTCCCATGCTGTAAAGAGCAATATTGCATAAGAACCTGGAATGTTAGGTCCATGAATCAAGGCAAATTGGAAGAGGTCAAACAAAAGATGGCAAGAGTGAATGTCAACATTCTAGGAATCAGCGAACTAAAATGGACTGGAATGGGTGAATTTAACTCAGATGACCATTATATCTACTACTGCGGGCAGGAATCCCTTAGAAGAAATGGAGTAGCCATCATTGTTAACAAGAGTCTGAAATGCAGTACTTGGATGCAATCTCAAAAACGACAGAATGATCTCTGTTCGTTTCCAAGGCAAACCATTCAATATCACAGTAATCCAAGTCTATGCCCCAACCAATAATGCTGAAGAAGCTGAAGTTGAATGGTTCTATGAAGATCTACAAGACCTTTTAGAACTAACACCCAAAAAAGATGTCCTTTTCATTATAGGGGACTGGAATGCAAAAGTAGGAAGTCAAGAAACACCTGGAGTAACAGGCAAATTTGGCCTTGAAATATGGAATGAAGCAGGGCAAAGACTAATAGAGTTTTGCCAAGAGAATGCACTGGTCATAGCAAACACTCTCATCCAACAACACAAGAGAAGACTCTACACATGGACATCACCAGATGGTCAACACCAAAATCAGATTGATTATATTCTTTGCACCCAAAGATGGAGAAGCTCTATACAGTCAGCAAAAACAAGACCGGGAGCTGACTGTGGCTCAGATCATGAACTCCTTATTGCCAAATTCAGACTTAAATTGAAGAAAGTAAGGAAAACCACTAGACCATTCAGGTATGACCTAAATCAAATCCCTTATGATTATACAGTGAAAGTGAGAAACAGATTTAAGGGACTAGATTTGATAGATGGAGTGCCTGATGAACTATGGATGGAGGTTCATGACATTGTACAGGAGACAGGGATCAAGACCATCCCCATGGAAAAGAAATGCAAAAAAGCAAAATGGCTGTCTGGGGAGGCCTTACAAATAGCTGTGAAAAGAAGAGAAGCAAAAAGCAAAGGAGAAAAGGAAAGATACAAGCATCTGAATGCAGAGTTCCAAAGAATAGCAAGAAGAGATAAGAAAGCCTTCCTCAGCAATCAATGCAAAGAAATAGAGGAAAACAACAGAATGGGAAAGACTAGAGATCTCTTCAAGAAAATTAGAGATACCAAGGGAACATTTCATGCAAAGATGGGCTCGATAAAGGACAGAAATGGTATGGACCTAACAGAAGCAGAAGATATCAAGAAGAGGTGGCAAGAATACACAGAAGAACTATACAAAAGAGATCTTCATGACCAAGATAATCATGATGGTGTGATCACTGACCTAGAGCCAGACATCCTGGAATGTGAAGTCAAGTGGGCCTTAGAAAGCATCACTACAAACAAAGTTAGTGGAGGTGATGGAATTCCAGTTGAGCTATTTCAAATCCTGAAAGATGATGCTGTGAAAGTGCTGCACTCAATATGCCAGCAAATTTGGAAAACTCAGCAGTGGCCACAGGACTGGAAAAGGTCCGTTTTCATTCCAAACCCAAAGAAAGGCAATGCCAAAGAATGCTCAAACTACCGCACAATTGCACTCATCTCACACGCTAGTAAAGTAACGCTCAAAATTCTCCAAGCCAGGCTTCAGCAATATGTGAACTGTTAACTTCCTGATGTTCAAGCTGGTTTTAGAAAAAGCAGAGGAACCAGAGATCAAATTGCCAACATCTGCTGGATCATCGAAAAAGCAAGAGAGTTCCAGAAAAACATCTATTTCTGCTTTATTGACTGTGTCAAAGCCTTTGACTGTGTGGATCACAATAAACTGTGGAAAATTCTTCAAGAGATGGGAATACCAGACCACCTGACCTTCCTCTTGAGAAACCTATATGCAGGTCAGGAAGCAACAGTTAGAACTGGACGTGGAACAACAGACTGGTTCCAAATAGGAAAAGGAGTACGTCAAGGCTGTATATTGTCACCCTGCTTATTTAACTTCTATGCAGAGTACATCATGAGAAACGCTGGACTGGAAGAAGCACAAGCTGGAATCAAGATTGCCAGGAGAAATATCAATAACCTCAGATATGCAGATGACACCACCCTTATGACAGAAAGTGAAGAGGAACTCAAAAGCTTCTTGATGAAAGTGAAAGAGGAGAGTGAAAAAGTTGGCTTAAAGCTCAACATTCAGAAAACGAAGATCATGGATGGCATCTGGTCCCATCACTTCATGGGAAATAGATGGGGAAACAGTGGAAACAGTATCAGACTTTATTTTTTTGGGCTCCAAAATCACTGCAAATGGTGATTGCAGCCATGAAATTAAAAGATGCTTACTCCTTGGAAGTAAGGTATGACCAACCTAGATAACATATTCAAAAGCAAAGACATTACTTTGCCAACAAAGGTCCGTCTAGTCAAGGCTATGGTTTTTCCTGTGGTCATGTATGGATGTGAGAGTTGGACTGTGAAGAAAGCTGAGTGCCAAAGAATTGATGCTTTTGAACTGTGGTGTTGGAGAAGACTCTTGAGAGTCCCTTGGACTGCAAGGAGATCCAACCAGTCTATTCTAAAGGAGATCAGTCCTGGATGTTCTTTGGAAGGAATGATGCTAAAGCTGAAACTCCAGTACTTTGGCACCTCATGTGAAGAGTTGACTCATTGGAAAAGACTCTGATACTGAGAGGGATTGGGGGCAGGAGGAGAAGGGGATGAGGATGAGATGACAGAGGGGGAACAGAGGATGAGATGACTGGATGGCATCACCAACTAGAAGGACATGAATTTGAGTGAACTCCAGGACTTAGTGATGGACAGGGAGGCCTGGCATGCTGCAATTCATGGGGTCGCAAAGAGTCTACACAACTGAGCAACTGAACTGAACTGAACTGAACTGAAGAATGGATTTTGAGAAGAGGATAACAATAACTGATTTCATATTCAGAAAGACCACTGGTTGAATAGGTCACAAAGAGAGGGAGGGGACCAACCTGGGAACCAGCAACCAAGGGACTTGGTGAAAAATGTCAAAGTCTAGCATGAGAGGATGAATGTCAGGTGAGAGGAGGGAAAGAATCTAAAAACATTTCCTGGGCACAAGTGGTCACCAGCATGGGAAGTGAAAGGAAGGTTTTGAACTTCAGGGTCCAGGAGCACCATGGTGCTAATTAGTGAGCTGGGCAGTGGGGAGGACATCAGAGCAGTGGGGAAGCTGAGGTTCCATATGGGTTTGTTGAGTTCATGTCACCAAGGGGACAGCCAGGTGGGAATGTCCCAGCCTGGGGCTTTAAATATTAAGTTGGAAATTTCATGTTGAAGCTCACAAGGAAAGAAGCTCTTCAGGTCTTTAGTAAAGAAGCCTAGGGGCCATGATCATATTTCAATAATTCAATATTGTTTTGAATGAAAGGATGCTGGAGAATGCACTGGGACTTACCATGGGGGAAATTGATTTTTCACTCTTTAAAGAACAGAGCACATGGTTCTAAGAAGGTGAAGGCTGCAGAGCACAGGTCTGCAGCCTTCACCTTCTTAGAACCATTACTGCCACTGCCTACAATGCAGGCAACCAGAGTTATGGGCTTCTCACAATCCTGGGGGGCTTCCCAAGTGGTGCTAAGTGTAAAAAACCCACCTGCTAATGCAGGAGATGCAAGAGATGGAGGTTCAATCACTGGGTCTGGGAAGATCCCCTGGAGAAGGAAATGGCCAACTCTCTTCAGTATTCTTTCCTGGAGAATCCCATGGACAGAAGAGCTTGGAGGGCTACAGTCCACGGGGTGGCAAAGAGTTGGACATGACTGCGTGCGTGCACACACACACACACACACACCCTAGCCTGTGTTAGAACCTCCAAAGTGGGGAAGTTTCTCCAGCTCATGGAACTCTACTCCGTGCATCTTTGGGTCAACCCAGGACTGATGGCTCAAGCCCATCTTCAATCCTTTTTCCCATCCTGGCATTCTGACCACTAAATCTATCATATGGTGGGCTAAGAAAGCACCCGCGAGGTTTGCTGGTGGATTCCCTTACTACAAAGTGCATAGGGATGCCTGGCCTTGGTATGACCCAGGAGAGATGCTGGAGACTGTAGAAATGGGCTGTCCAAGTGCTATCTTGGAAGGAAGACTGAGTAGGCTGGCCTGGAGCTGGAGCAGGGCTTTCTTTGGGTTGAAGTACAGTGGAGGGGGAACAGGAGCCTCATGAAAGCTGAGTGCATGTGCATTGGAAGTGGACAAAATTGAGTTCAAGTCCCAGCTTCAGCACTTCTTATCTTTAATCAGATCACTTCAGTTTCCTTAGTTTTTTTTTATTTTAGTTTTAACTTTTTTCCAAGTTTATTGAAATATAACTGACATATAACATCATGTAAGTTTAAGGTAAATAGCCATTGATTTCATGTATATATATATATATATGTATATATATGTGTATGTGTGTGTATATATATATATATATATATAGCAAAATGATGACCACAATATCATAAGCTAACAACTCCACTACATCCTATAATTGTCAATTCTTTTTTGTGGTGAGAACACGTAAGACCTACTCTGTTAGCAACTTTCAAGCATTATTAATTGTAATCATCATGTTGAACATTATTAGATCCTCAGAACTTACTTGTCTTATAAATGGAAATTTACTACTTTGTTTATGCAAGTTCTAGATTTTTAGATTATGTGTGTAAGTGGGAGCATGTAGCATTTGTCATTCTCTATCTGACCCGTTTCACTTAGCGTAATATCATCAAGATTCATCCAAGTTGTCACAAATATCAGGATTTCCTTCTGAATGATATTCCTCTGTGTGTGTGTACAACTTTTTATCCATTTATCCTTCGACAGACATGAAGCGTTTTTCCATATCTGCATATTTTATTGTGAATGCTGCTGCAATGCCCATGGGTGTGCAAATATCTCGTCAGGACACTGACGTTATTTTTTAGATATAGTTCCAGAAGTGGAATCTTATGGTAGTTTTATTCTTAATTTTTTGAGGAAATCCCAAACTTTTTTTTCCACAGTAGTTGTACAAATTTACATTCCCACCAACAACAAATTTTCTCCACATCCTTACTACGCCTTGTTATTTCCTGAGTTTCTGATGCCATTCTAACAGGTGTGAGGCGGTATCTCACTGTGGTTTGGATTCGCACTTCCCTACTGATCAGTGCTGGTGAGCAGCTTTTCATGTACCTATTGGCCATCTGTATCTTCTTTTGAAAAATATCTCTTCAGGTCCTCTGTCCATTTTTAAAACCAGATTGTTTATTTTACTTTTTCTTTGCTATTGAATGATACAAGTTCTTTTTATATTTTGAATACTAACCTCTTAATAAATATATGATTTGTAAATATTTTTTTCTCATTCCATAGGTTACCTTTTCATCTTGCTGATTTTTTTTTTTTTTTTTTGCTCTGCAGAAGATTTCTAATTTGATATAGTCCCACTTGATTTTATAATTTCTTTGGTCTTGGTTAAATGGGAAGATTATGGGGTGTTGCCTGCTAGGCTGTTTCTCAAAGTACGATTCTGTAGGTAGATACTTGACTGCAGCCTGGCACTGGTAACAGCTGAATCCATATGGTCAGACAAGACAAAGTTGCTTGGCCCACATTCTTTGTGGTGGGATTGTTTTGTCACGAGCCTAGCCCTTGTGTCTGCCCTTAAAGGCACAGGGCTTTACACCAGATGCCTGACAGCTAGTAAATGTTCAAGAAAAGAAAAAACAATCCCAGGCAGTAAATCAAAGGGCAGTTTCTAATAAGAGAAACAACAGAACAAAGAATACAGGAAGCATTTGAAAGAGTCAGAATCATAGCATAAAATAATAGTGTGTCTGAACCTATAAATAATAACATGTGCTCTGGGGGAGAAATTTTTTTTTCCTTTTGAATAGGTTTATAAAACCAGATGAAGCAAGCAGGGTAGGTATCCGCATTTGGTGCCAGAAACACACATGAACTTCCATCTCTTGAAATTTCCCCTCACTAAAGTAGCACAGATGAACACAGTTGCCTGGCAATAATTCAGGGTGAGAAACAGCCTCAATGTAATAAAATTGATGCCTGATTGTCCAGGGGCTTAGTCTATAGAGTACAGGGTAGGAAGGGCCTGGTCTGATTCTGCAACGTCATTCTCAAACTGAGAGCAGGTTAATGAAGTTTGCCAGAGATATCCTAAATCATAATGGCCTGGGACCAGGATCAAAGCAAGAGGCATCAGGCAAGGAACTCATCGAAGCTGCGATGATGAGTTAAAAATAAGACACAGATTGGAAAAAATGCAAACGAGCCTATCTGGAGAAACTGATCAGAAACAATTGGAGAATGCAGTGGAATCCCGGCAGAAAAAGCAGAAGTCCTGATGGAGATACAAAGAGAGTCATAAACTCCACAAGGGAAGAATGCAGAGTGTTGCAGGAGCCGAAAGAAATCAAAACGATGTGTGTTCCACTGCCCAAAGTCAAGTATGAATGTCCTGACCCCAAGAAGGCATGGGCTTCCCAGGTGGCATTAATGGTAAAGAACTCATCTGCCAATTCAGGAGACATAAGAGGTGTGGGTTCGATCCCTGGGTGGACAAGATCCCCTGGAGGAGGACATGGCAACCCATTCCATTAATCTTGCCTGGAAAACCCCATAGACAGAGGAACTGGCAAGTTACAAAGAGTCACGTGGGTCTTTGCGGCCACAGGGTCACAAAGAGTTGGGACACAACTGAAGCAACTTAGCACACACACAGCACACATTCGCAAGGAGGCCTTGCCTTGTCTCTCCAGAGAAATTCTAGAGTGTTAGTTGAGGCCTTAGAAAGATCCTCAAACTTAGAAGCAAACCCCCACCAGCCCCAGTAATCTTAAACCTGTCTCCTCTACTCCACATGGCTCACTCTGTAAAGCACATTTGAAAATAACAGCCATCCCCATAGTGGAAAGTTCTGGTGGGATTCGATGGATAATAATGGGAAGAAACTGAAAATTATAAAGGGTTTCTCAAACATCCGCCATTATTATTATGGGTTCAAACAAACCAAATTGATGACGGTTGCATAGATTCATTGATTTTTCTGTTAAATGGAGATTGCTCAAAAAGTGCTGACCTCCTAGGTTTTTGAGAGCATTAAATGAGTGACTGCATGTGAAATGTGTAGAAAAGTATCTGACAATAGAAAACCACATTGCAACAATACCTAACATGCAATGGATCACTCTTTCTTTGTAAACTAGTTTATCTCACTAGAACTTGTACTTCTTAAGGGACAAAGCCACTTTACCTGTGTTTTAGTTTCTAGCACAGAATAAGATATTTGGACATTGAAGTGTGCCTGATTATATGTTATAATATGACAGCTAATATTTATTTATAGGGGCTTCCCTGGCAGTTCAGACCGTAAAGAATCCACCTTCAATGTAGGAGCCACAGGTTCGACCCCGGAGTCAGGAAGATCCCCTGGAGAAGGAAATGGCAACCCACTCCAGTATTCTTGCCTGGAGAATCCCATGGACAGAGGACCCTGGCGGGCTAAAGACCATGGGGTTGCAAAGAGTCAGACATGACTGAGCGACTAACACTTCCACCGGTATGCATCATCTCTTTAGTGAGGAATTACGTGAATTGTTTTGCCTTATTTAATTCTCACGAAAACAATTCAGATTAGCAACTAACATCAGTGTTATTTTGCTGATGTGGAAAGAGATGCAGAGATTTGCTAAGCCGTATGATGAGAGAGGGGTAGAATTTAAGCCCAGGCCATCCTTTGGATAATACCACAGTCTGTGCTTCTCACAACTAAAATAACGGATGAATAAAAGCATGAATGAATGAAAGCGTGATTGAATGAATGAAAGCATGAGTGAATGAAATGCACAAAAATCATTCACTATCTGGAGCTGCGGCCTGCCTCCCAGGACTCCGAAATCTTACTTGGGAACAATACACACATTAAACAATTCTTAAACAATCCAAGAGCAGCCAGAGGTGACAGCCACATGTGAATAGCAGGCAACTTCGGTCACAGAAGAATCCAGAAACCTGGCTGGGAAGGTGAGCTCTTTGGGCCCCTCTCTCAGTTCTCTAGGGACCTCTTTTAAATTTCTGACAAAGCCACTTTCCTTCTCTCTCCTCCTTTAGAAATCAGCCACCTGGACACATTCCAGAAATGCCACTGAAACACCCTTAACAAATGGGTTATTTCATTAGAAGGATCTGAGTCGGATTTGCTTCCCTCTGAGCTGTTCAGATGTTAAAAGTTTGGCAAATGTCACATTAGTATGGAAAGTTTTATGAGCATAATGGTGCAGTGCAGGACACGGCCCCTCTGCACCTTCCAAGTGTTAGAAATGTGTCAAGGAAGTAAAATCTTGACAGTGTCTGCACCAGGACAACCGTGAGCAATGGTCATCTAACTCACCGTGGCCCCAGTACCCACCTCCACTCAGTCTCTCATCTGGCACAAGACCACAATGCACGTGTGGTCATCTGGTCTGAGGGCAAAGAAGCCCAGGCTACGTGCTAATGTGCTAATGTAGAATCCACCTCTGATTTCTCTCTCCCAGGTCATCCCTGTAGCCCAGAATTGTGCTCCAGGCAAGCGACTTTCATGCCCATAATTGACCGTCTGTTTCAGATTATAAGTTTTTGGCTACTGCTGTTTCTGTTTGTTAAATGTTAACACCTCTGAAACTGCACCTCATTAAACTTTTAATATCCTGCCATAGCCTCTCCTTTGGAGCTGATCTTAAACTCTGGGAGGCTTAAAGAGATATATTTTTAATAGTCTTATCACCTTGGACATGACAAAGGAGTTTATGCGTCTTATTTCCTCCACCAGTTAGTGCTGTTTATTTTTGGTCCTGCTCTTCCATGACACCATATGGTTTAAGACACTGTCTGGATGCCTTTTCAAATAGGGCAACCATGATTCCTTATCATGTTTCTGTGAGAAGTCACCGAGACCTTGGAGCGGGGGAGTGGGGAGTAGCCACTTTCTCAGTCCTTTTCCTATCTCCGTGGGTAGAAGGAGAAAAGTTAACAGAGATGAAGTCTCAAGAAGGCATCTTGGAGGCTGGACTGGGCGACCCATGTCCCTGCCCTGCACGAGACTCTACCCACGTGACTCTCACCTCCCTCATTAGTTCCTGCTGTGGATCTAAGATGATTTCAGGATCCAAGATAAAGACTCCAGAAATCAAGTCTAAGGACAACCCTGATGCTGGCTTCTGCAGGGTTTTCAGAGGCTCCCAAAGCGTTACTTACCTCAAACCCTGCCCTTGTATCTTGAATCCTTCATCCAACACCTCACGGTAGACCAAGAGCTTCTCCATCCTCATGGGCTACAGTCGTGAGAAGGGTTGGCTTCCTTGGCTTCTGGAAAAGCCTTGTGCTGCTGGAAGCAGAGCCTTCCCGCCCCAAGGTCTATCTCCAGTGGGTGCTCCTCCCAACCCCACCTCCTACCGCATGCCTGGAACCACCCACCCACACTCCCTCTAGCCTAGATCTCCATCTCTGCCCCCCTCACAGCCTTCCTATCCCCAAGATCCCCCCGTCAACCAAGTCCTATCCCAGGCTCCAGCCTCCTGCCACGGCCACCCCCCTTCACTGGCCTGAGCCTCCTGTCCCTGCTTCTTCCAGACACAGCCCTGCTCCCCCTGGAGGAAGACCTTCCTCGTCTCCAACTGGCTCTGCCTCCAGACCCCACCTCTGACCTCCTCCGCTCATGCATCCAACCATTTATCTGAACTCTCTGACAGCTTCCCCAGCTCCTTCTCGGATTTTTGAAGATACTTGAGCCCCTCAAGGGGCTCCATTTGTATGGTAAGGTGAAAGAAAATTCTATTCACTATATTATTTCTATTTTGTCTGTTTGTTCTTCATTATTATACTAATTCTATTTATATATTATTTGCTATTATATATGTTATTATACTGACACTGTTTCCACTGTTTCCCCATCTATTTCCCATGAAGTGATGGGACCGGATGCCATGGTCTTCATTTTCTGAATGTTGAGCTTTAAGCCAACTTTTTCACTCTCCACTTTCACTTTCATCAAGAGGCTTTTTAGTTCCTCTTCACTTTCTGCCATAAGGGTGATGTCATCTGCATATCTGAGGTTATTGATATTTCTCCTGGCAATCTTGATTCCAGCTTGTGCTTCTCCCAACCCAGCGTTTCTCATGATGTACTCTGCATAGAAGTTAAATAAGCAGGTTGACAGTATACAGCCTTGACGTACTCCTTTTCCTATTTGGAACCAGTCTGTTGTTTCATGTCCAGTTCTAACTGTTGCTTCCTGACCTGCATATAGGTTTCTCAAGAGGCAGGTCAGGTGGTCTGGTATTCCCATCTCTTGAAGAATTTTCCACAGTTTATTGTGATTCACACAGTCAAAGGCTTTGGCATAGTCAATAAAGCAATAAAGTCAATAAAGCAAGGAGATCCAACCAGTCTATTCTGAAGGAGATCAGCCCTGGGATTTCTTTGGAGGGAATGTTGCTGAGGCTGAAGCTCCAGTACTTTGGCCACCTCATGTGAAGAATTGACTCATTGGAAAAGACTCTGATGCTGGGAGGGATTGGAGGCAGAAGGAGAAGGGGACGGCAGAGGATGAGATGGCTGGATGGCATCACTGACTCGATGAACATAAGTCTCGGTGAACTCCGGGAGTTGGTGATGGACAAGGAGGCCTGGCGTGCTGTGATTCATGGGGTCGCAAAGAATCGGACACGACTGAGCGACTGAACTGAACTGATGTTATTATACTTATTATATTTGTGTATTATTTATTATATATATAATACGGCAACGACAGAGAATGAGATGGTTGGATGGCATCACTGACTTGATGGACATGAGTTTGAGCAAGCTCTGGGAGATGGTGAAGGACAGGGAAGCCTGGCGCGCTGCAGGCCATGAGGTTGCAGAGTCAGACATGACTGATTGATTGAACAACAAATATATACACGTACATATTACATATATAAATAAATTTTTGTATATATTTATTATTATATTATGACTGTATAAGTTATTTATATTTATATAAATAAATGTGTATGTGCAAAGATATATATATATATGTATATGAACTGGAACTGACATGCTACCGTCCATGGGGTTACGAAGAGTCAGACAAGACATGGTGACTGAACAGCAACAACATATCTGAATGAGGAGTAATGTTCCCCATCCAGAACCCTCTCACGACATTACAACCCTTCCAAAGTCCTGAGCTCTAACAGACTTGGGAACCCAGCCAGGGCTGCATGGTCAACCTGAAGAGCCTGACTCCCAGTGGAAGAGACCAGCAGATGGGAAAGCAGGGCACACAAACCTCAGAGGCCAGCTTTACCTCCTCTGAGCCTCACCCAGGCTTGGCATATCCTGTGAGCTCTAGAGTGTCCACTGAAGATCGGTGGCAAGGGAAGGGAGGCTGGATCCCACGTCCAAAAGTCAAAGAGACACACAGGCACAGAGGGGATGAGTGGTCAGAACTGAGGCTGCAGAAGAGCTGTTCCGGGCGTTAGAGCCGAGTCCTTACCCTGAGCCGACTCCTGGGCAGGATGGGCCTGGAATGGGCAGCCAAGGCTCTGGTCTTGGAAAACCCTGGGCAGGAGTGAGAAGGACAGAGATGCAAGGAATCGCTATTAGTTGACGAGGAAGCACCTTGGTTTCCTAGGAGGGCAGGAACAGACTGCCTCAAACGGGATGGCTTAAAACAATAGCAATTGGTTTTCTCATGGTTCTGGAGGCCAGAAGCCTGAAATCCAGATGCTGGCAGAATCGGGCTGTTTCTGGGGGCCTCCAGGGAGAATCTGTCGCACATCTTCCTCCCAGCGCCTGGTGGTTTGCCGTTAATCCCTGGTGCCCTTGCGGTGTAGACACATCGCTTCAGCTTCTGGCTACATCTCCACGGGGGGCTCCCTGGGGCTGGCTTTACTTCATCTTCCCTCTCTGCCTGGCTCTGTGTCCAAATTTCCTTATTTTTATAATAAGGACACCAGTCATAGGACTAGAGCCCAGAGCGACCTTATTCAGAATGAGGATGACCTTATGTTCATTTGATTATTCCTTAAAAATCTATTCCACTGGGATTTCCCTGGTAGTCCAGTGGTTAAAAAATCCACCTTCCAATGTGGGGGACAATGCTTCAATCCTTGATCAGGGAAATAAGATCCCACACACTGCAGGGCAACTGAGCCCTGGAGCCGCAACTACTGAGCCCATGCGCTCTAGAGCCCGTGTTCCTCAACAAGAGAAGCCTGTGCACTGCAAGGAAGACCAAGCACAGCCAAAAAAAAAGGATATATATATATACTCCCAAATAAGGTCACACTCTGAGTTTCCAAGTGGACGTGACTTTTTGGAGGACACTCTTTCCTGATGGCTCAGAAGGTAAAGAATCTGCCTGCAAAGCAGGAGACCTGGGTTTGATTTTTGAGTCCAGACGATCTCCTGAAGAAGAAATGAGAACCCATTCTGCTATTCTTGCCTGGGGAATCCCATGAACAGAGGAGTCTGGTGGGCTACAGCCCAAGGGGTGGCAAAGAGTTGGACAAGGCTGAGTGAGTAACACCTTCACTTTCTTCAGCCCAATACAGAAGGGCAGAGCCAAGTTGGAACCAAGTCTTAAGAACATCTTGGATTTCTAGAGAAACGTGGATGCCAGGGCATAGCATCAAATCTCAGAGCAGCTCAAGAGAGCAGATGAGCGTGGGTCAGCTCGGGCCCCAGGACAGAAATACAGGCCAGGCCGGACAGATGGGACCACTTGGAATCCAAAATTACAAATTCCTCAATAAGTTACACAGATCATGCTCATTTCTCTCCACCAGCAGTGCAGTCGGAAGCAACATCTCATATCCTGAGTGAGTCTTTGCCAACGTGATGGCTTTAATGAGCCTGGAGTCAGGGCTACTTAAATGAGAACGTGAAGCTCTACACTTTTCAGTGTCTCAGGGCCCTCATCCCTCAACCAAAAACAAACAGGCACAGACAACTGACTCAACAGAGCAGCGGGAAGACTCCCCCGAAGCTCACTGCCCCCCGAGGCCATGAGTCCAGGTCCACAGTCCAGCCCCAGAGGCAGGGAGTCAAGGTTCTGTTGCTTCTTGGCTAGTGTGCAAAAAACAAAACCAAGCAAAATCTGTTAACTGGGAAATGAGAATATGATGTTCTCAGACACTATTCTGTGACTAAAAAAAAAAAAAAAGCCTCAAGAATGGCCACCATGATACCAAGCTACGTTAAAGTGGATTTTAGAAACTTCTGTTAATTTCCATGTGACACATGAAAGGAGCTAATTCCTGGGTTCCTCCAGCAAATCCTACCTGGTGGGAGAAGGGGAGGAGGCTCTCAGAAAAGAGCACATGTCCGTGTTCACTCGCTAAGTCATGTCCGACTTTTGCAAACCCCATGGATGGCAGCCCATCAGGCTCCTCTGTCCATGGAATTTCCCAGGCAAGAATATTGGAGTGGGTTGCTATTTCCTTCTCCAGTAGAACTTCCCAACACAGGGATCAAACCTGAGTCTCCTGCATCTCCTGCATTGGCAGGCCAATCTTTTTTTAGCAGGGGCTCAGTGGTCCCTGCTGAGGGAACCCCAAAAAAGGAAGAGAAGTCCCCCCAAAAAAGGAAGGTTGATCAAATCTGTGTTCTGGGTGGTCCTCAGAGCTCATCCCCTGGATGTTAAAAGCACGATCGTGACATCACATGGTGGCCCTCCTCATCCCCTCCGCAGGGCGCCCTGAGATGCCCCTTGCCTGGTTGTCACATAAGGGACTGCGGTTTATTCCTCCTGTCCCACCTGAAGTCACCGGCATAGATGCTGGAGTCAAAAGACGAGTGGTCTAACATTTAGCAGCTGTGTGATCTTGGCCTCCTTCTTGGACACTCTGGCCACAGTTTCTTCATGTGCAAAACGGAAGCTTAGTAATAGCACGTGCCCAGACTCTCACAACATATGTAAACAGGAGGAAAATAATATAATTCCCATTTTTCAAATAAGAAAATTTTAACTCAGAGAAGTTGGAATGTTGGGCCACTATTCTGAGAACTAGGTCTTCTCACAGGGTCTTTTTGCTCATCTGGTGACCAGTACAACCTTGTGGCTGTGAAAGTCTTTTCTGGAAACATTTTAAATGCATCCTAACAGCACTGGTAGTGCTGCCTTTGGGGGCTTAGTTGTAGCTGATCATCACTCTGTGGGGCCTCCCAGGTGGTGCTACTGGTCAAGAATCCCTCTGCCGGTGCAGGAGATGCAAGAGACGCAGGTTTGATCCCTGGGTCAGGAAGATCCCCTGAAGGAGAAAAGGGCAACCCACCCCAGTATTCTTGCCTGGACAAACCCATGGACACAGGAGCCTGGTGGCCTGCAGTCCACATGGTCACAAAGAGTCAGACACAACTGAGCACGCATACACACACACACACACACACACACACACACACTACTGTGTGAGTGGAAGGGAGTGTCTACTGTCTACACACACAATTCTGCAAACTCTTTACAGCAGAATTTCTTGGTAGAGATTCTGTGACACCTTCCTGACAGTTTTAAAACAGAGCCAGAGAGTTTAAGAGCCCTATCTGTAGTCACACAGCCTGAAGATGGTTTCGCTGAGTCTTCAACCTCTGAAGACCGACTCCAGGACCAGGGTTCTGATGGGCACCCATCCGGGGTGTACCTGCAGCGTGGGATCAGGGCACGTTCCCAGCTCTTATTTCCACAGTCTGGAGCCTCCTTCCTAAAGATGCATGAATAAATGCATGATGAATAAAAGAATGAATGAATGAAATTGTCATAGTGCATCTTCTCGTATCATCTTAGGTCCTTTTCATCAGGATGGGGCCATGCACTGGCAAACACGGACAATAAATTCTTTCAGAACAAAAGTTTCATAAAAGATATTTCTTTCTACCCAGGACATAGCATGGTCAGAGACAGTTTGCAAGATGTCCAGTAGATGTTTGTTGAGGGCCTGAATGATCACATTGTGTGTGCCAATTTGTATTGGGGAGTATATTAATTTTCTGGGGCTGCCATAACAAAATACCACAGAAGGGAAGAAATGCAGTTCTCACAGTCATGGAAGGCAGAAGTCCAAGGTCAAGGTCTCCTCATGACTGGTTTCTTCTGAAGCCTCTCTCCTTGGCTTGTATTGCTGCTCCTTCGCATTGTTGTCCCTTTACATGTCTGTACTCTGGTATCACTCTGTGCATCCTAATCTCTTCATAAGAACACCAGTCATATTGGATTAAGGTCCATTCATACAACCTTAATTATCTCACTCTAGGCTCTGACTCCAAATATAGTCACATTGTGATATATGAGGTGTTAGGGATTTTATATATGAATTTTGGGGAAAAAAGATAAGTCCATAACAGTAAGATTAAAACTATTTTTGGTTATTCTTATCAGTTAAGTGTATGCATTCTGGAACTGTATTGTCTGGGCTTAAATCCTGGCTTTGACATTTATCAACTGCAGAGCCTTGGAGAAGTTACTTACTCGCTCAGTATTTCTGTTTCCCAATCTGTAAAATGGGTATAATAACGTTGACCCCCACTTAGCCTGGTTATGAGTATAAAATTGTTTTGAACTGAGACTCATGCATTGCAGTCACTCAGATAATAGATGCATGATTACTTGTATTTTTACCAGATGACTCTGCAATAAACATGCATGGCCATAATGAATGGACTATGTTAGTAGCTCAATAGTGTCCAACTCTTTGTGACCCCATGAGCGCTCTGTCTTTGGGATTCTCAGGCAAGAATACTGGAGTGGGTAGCCATGCCCTCCTCCGGGGGATCTTCCTGACCCAGGGATTGAACCCAGGTCTCCTGCATAGCAGGCAGAGTCTTTACCGTCTGAACCACCAGGGAAGCCCTGGTGGAAGTTAATGGAAAATATGGGCAAATTGCTGCACACATACACTCTGTGCATGTATATTACTGTATTTGGGAGATGTCATGACAAATTCATCATTGCTACAGCAATATAGCATAAAATCTCAGAGACCCTTTTGGGATTTCTTTTGGGTTTTTTGGATTTCCTATAAAAGATAATATTTCCTAGATTTCAGAAACCTTGGAGCACCTAGAACTATCTCTGCACAGGGATTTCCCAAGACTTTCTTATCAGGGACATACACAGTGGCCTTGTGTTTCTTCACTGGAATCTGAGCAAATTTGCTGCCTAAGGAAGCTTTAGGTAAAAGATAATTAATGCCCTGGTGGTTCTGAAGTCCAAAGTACTTTACCAACTCCCCAAGCAAAGCTGCAAACAACATTTCCAGTTGTCTCTAGTAATGGATCTTATCTTTCGACCAAATCCCTAGAATCTAAGAGGGGGAAAATAAAGCAAGATTGATCAAAGCTGTGCAGCCTCTACATTCTTTTAGAGCTGGGAAACCTTCTATCCCCATAAGGCAAGTATGTCCTTGAATTAGAGTGAGGCCACGTCATCCTCATTCACTGGGGGGACGCTGAGGTCCAGGGAGACTGGAGTACAGAAGACTGAAGGTCAAGCTGCTGGTAAGGGCGGAGCTGGGACATGAACATGTGTCTTTGAACTTCAAACTCACAGACTTCAAACTCTTCTACATTCAGAGAGATAGTCATGTCTTGGGATGCTCGGTCAATAAATATTGTGCCAGGCATAGTTCTAGGTTCCTAAGGTTCAGTAAACAAAATACTTTTCTGCACCCACGAAGGAGACTTTGGTTGACTAAGACCCTATTGGTTTGACTATGATTTGTAGGGTTAAACAATTAAGGAAGGGAAATGGGGAAGGAAGGAATGCTTTTTCTCAACTTTACTCAAATTGCTCTATCAAATCCTGCAGATACCATGCCTTCTCAATAGGAACAATGAAAAGAAAAATTTAGCCTCAGTTGAAAAGTAGTCGGTTCAAGAAGCTCCCAGTTCAGACAAGGAGTTTGCAGGCTACTTCTTCCTCTGTTTTGTTCTTTATCCTCTGTCAATGCCAAACTGCTTAGAGTCCCAATACCCCTCTATAAATCAAGGTAGATCTTACAGTGAAAGTGTTAGTAATTCAGCCATTTCCAACTCTTTGTGACCACATGGACTGTAGCACACCAGGCTCCACTATCCATGGAATTCTCCAGGCAAGAATACTGGAGTGGGTTGCCATGTCCTTCTCCAGGGGATCTTCCTGACCCAGGGATCGAATTTCTGTCTCTTGTATCTCCTGTAGAGCAGGCAGATTCTTTATCACCTGAGCTACCAGAACTTACTAAGCTACAATAATAAGTTAACCTCAGCATCTCAGTGATTGAACCCAAACTCTAATGCCTGTTGGGAGACCCTCCAGGGACGTTGTCCTCCACGCAGTGACTCAGGAATCCAGGCTGCTTTGATTTTATCATGTGGTCCCCACGGTTGGAGTCACAGGGGTAAAAGACCTGAGATTTACACAATAGCTTTTAAGTGCTTGAGCCTGAAACTGACACAGCACTTCTGCTCACAGCCTATAGGTTAGAAGTGTTCCTAGAATAGTTCTAACAAGCCCTCCCTCTAGCAAATGGTCAGTGCCGGGGAACAGCTGGTTATTCAGTGATCAGTAAATATCTCTGCCATTGCCTGAAGGTGCTTTGCCTCCATATCGTCTCTATTCCAATCCACTCTTTCTGGCATATCTCCACATTCTCTGGACAACTTCTAGTCATCCTCTAAGACCAAGTGCAGGCAAGAACACTTGAAAGGAGTATTTCACGAATTTTTAGATTTGTTTGAAAACTCTCATGTTGCCATAAGCTTCCATGTTTGTGTCTATCAACCCCATTACATGACTTTGTAATGTTCTTTTCCCTATTAAATTGTGGTTTTACTTATCTTCCCTATTAACTTGTAATTGTTAATGCTGATGTGAACCAGTATCTGGTAGGTAGTAGTTTTATTAAATGCTTGTTGACTGAATAAAGGTTTGGTAAATAAATGCTATTGATTGCTTAGAATTTCCTGTTTAAGGACAAGTCCCCAAATTAAGGTTTCAGCTGGGAAACAGTCTTCCTACAGGTAGTTTCACATCTTACTCATATTTCTCAGTTGGAAGTCATCCCTACAGAAAATGTAGAATAACACGGCTTCTTGTCATGCTGCTGAGACTTTACAGAATCCAGTGACAACTTACTTTTCTAAAGCTACTTATGCACACACATGCACAAAACAAACACATACATGCTCATGCACAAGAGTCAGCACACAGGCATACACATACAGTTGCTCACACGGTAACACACACACACACACACACACATACAGAGCATTCAAGCCAAATAGGCACTGTTCCCATCTCCAGAATAGCCCAGGAGAGTACCCCCACCATGTCTTCACCTATTGTATCACCAGGAGTGCCATTTTATCAGCCCTTTTTAAATGTCAATACTTTGAACTCAGAGTTTATTCCTGATTCATCATTCAGTGCCGTTCCTCTTGGTGAACAGAAGTAGTCCGATGTGAGGCAAAGAACACAGGATTGGAATCAAATCAACTTTGATGTATGTATGTCTTAATTCCGCATCTCACTCGCTGTGGCACCTAGGGCAAGTCACTGCATCCACCTGGTCTCAATGCCCTCATCTGTAAAGGGAGCTGATATGGCCTGACTTGTGAGGTGGTTATTTGCCAAGTTCCTGACATTTAGTGGACACTCCACATCAGATGAAGGTGTTCACAATACATTTGCCAACAGATGTGTGTTTCACAGTGGTGGGATGGATGAGTCAGTGGTGGTTAACAGGCACCAAAGGCACTGAGGTAGGATGAGGAGGCAGCTTTGAGGTCTATTAACTAAAGGCTATTTATATTTCTTGAACAGTTTCTCTTAGGGCCAGCTTTCCTGCCAGCTTGAATGGGGAGTCAGTGAGGCAGCGCCAAACCTGAGTTTCTTCTGTTTTGCAATGAATTAAAAAAAACCTCTACAACACTGCCCTCCTGACACTGACAAGCTGTATGTAGGTGGTACCGTGAGTCAGGTTGTGGCTGGTAACGCAAATAGGGCTGATGTCCACAGACTTGAAACCTTCTCCAGCAGTACGTTTGGAGGAGGGAGGTTGTCAACAACAGCCAGAATAAAAACAACAAATGAGGCTAAAGAAATAAGCCAGGAACAAATTCACTTAGTTCTGGCTTCTAGGTCTCTCGGGCTCCCTGGGTGGCTCTAGCGGTAAAGAATCTGCCTGCCAATGCAGGAGCCAAAGGAGACTCAGATTTGATCCCTGGGTAGGGAAGCTCCTCTGGAGGAGGAAATAGCAACCCGCTCCAGTATCCTTGCCTGGAGAATCCCATGGACGGAGGAGCCTGGCAGGCTGGAGTCCACAAGGTCACAGAGAGTCGGACATGACCGAGGCAACTGAGCATGTAGATCTCTCAGAAAGCGCTGATGTAAAAGATCAGCAAAGGGTGAAGAGAGTAAATTCTGCAATCCCAATGATGCTAGTTCCAGCTTGGGCTAAGTGTGTAACCTTGGGCAAAATGTCAGAAGAACCCAAATTTCCTGTTTCTTCATGTGGCCCGTGGAGAGGTGAGCTCCCCTCGCCCTGGGTGGTCGTGCTAGCAATGTTTAGCTGGAGCCTACACACAGGAGCCTCTCAGGCTGCCCGAGTGGGCTGAGCCAGGGAATGTTCACTTACAGGAAGGTGGGCGTGGCATCAGAAATGCTTGGGGAGCTTTTTCTAACCAAAGGGTTCCACCTCATCCCACTGCGCTTGGGGCCCCTCCTGCTGTTTTGCTGGGTACCTTGGATGTAGTAATGTTTTTCACCAGGAGTGGGGTAGCTGTAAAACAGATTGTTTATACTGGGACACCTTGCATAATGAAAGGGGCTGGGAGTTGGGGGAACTACTAGAGATTACACTTCGACAAAAAGCCGATGGCGTGTCAGGTCACCCTCGACAAAGAGACTGAAACGATCGCTGCCATCTCCACCAGACCCTGCCACCCTTCCTCTCCGGCCCTGAGGAGCCCCCTCTCTGGTTGCTGACTCCCTCCCATTCATCCCCCGCCTGTGTCAGGTCCCCCAGCCCCTTGGGATCACTTTCCTCAGAGTCCTTTCCCACTCGGTCATGTTGCTTTGCTCATCTCCCTGCCCCGCCCACCAGACTGTAAGCGTATGAGGTCAGAGACCACATCTGGGTTCCCAGAACCTCTGACTCAGCACAGGTGTGGAGCCCGTGCACGCTGATGCCTCAATGATGCAGAGATGATGGGAACTATTTCCAAATCTCGACTTCCCATCAACACGCTGCTCTACCTTTACCATACATGTATTGCAGAGGACTGAAGGCAAATTGAATAATTCTCACTATTTTCAAATAGAGTTCCAATCGAGCACCGGCAGATATGTATAGTACTTGTACATTATAGCAGACGTGTACAGGGCTGTACATGTACAGTACGGCAGGAGTGCTCAGTACTTGGGACTCTGGGACCAGCATGAGTCCAGCGTCCTCCATGGGAGACAGTAGGATTTGCATGAAGCAGGTGGAGGTTTGGAATGGAACAGCGAGGGTGATACCTGAACAGATGCGGGGTTTCATTTCGAAGGTAGAAGAAGCAGGATGCTTTGGTGCATTGGATGAGGGAGTTTACAGGAGGGAAGAAGCAAGCTTGACTTCTAGGTTTGGGGCCTGATCAGACGGATATAAGGTGGTAACACTGGTGAAATGGGGAGGAATTGAGATGGGACAGGAGATTGTAGGGAGACAGTGGGGAGAGAAATGAGGCCAGAGTTTTGACTACGCTTTGCACATTAGGTTTGAGAAATTTGTATACAGGTCAGAAAGCAACAGTTAGAACTGGACATGGAACAACAGACTGGTTCCAAATAGGAAAAGGAGTACATCAAGGCTGTATATTGTCACCCTGTTTATTTAATTTATATGCAGAGTACCTCATGAGAAACGCTGGACTGGAAGAAACACAAACTGGAATCAAGATTGTCAGGAGAAATATCAATAACCTCAGATATGCAGATGACACCACCCTTATGGCAGAAAGTGAAGAGGAACTAAAAAGCCTCTTGATGAAAGTGAAAGTGAAGAGTGAAAAAGTTGGCTTAAAGCTCAACATTCAGAAAACGAAGATCATGGCATCCGGTCCCATCACTTCATGGGAAATAGATGGGGAAACAGTGGAAACAGAGTCAGACTTTATTTTTCTGGGCTCCAAAATCAATGCAGATGATGACTGCAGCCATGAAATTAAAAGACGCTTACTCCTTGGAAGGAAAGTTATGACCAACCTAGATAGCATATTCAAAAGCAGAGACATTACTTTGCCAACAAAGGTTCATCTAGTCAAGGCTATGGTTTTTCCTGTGGTCATGTATGGATGTGAGAGTTGGACTGTGAAGAAGGCTGAGCGCCGAAGAATTGATGCTTTTGAACTGTGGTGTTGGAGAAGACTCTTGAGAGTCCCTTGGACTGCAAGGAGATCCAACCAGTCTATTCTAAAGGAGATCAGCCCTGGGATTTCTTTGGAAGGAATGATGCTAAAGCTGAAACTCCAGTACTTAGGCCACCTCATACGAAGAGTTGACTCATTGGAAAAGACGCTGATGCTGGGAGGGACTGGGGGCAAGAGGAGAAGGGGACGACAGAAGATGAGATGGCTGGATGGCATCACTGACTCAATGGACGTGAGTCTGAGTGAACTCCGGGAGTTGGTGATGGACAGAGAAGCCTGGCGTGCTGCAGTTCATGGGGTCTCAAAGAGTTGGACACGACTGAGCGACTGATCTGATCTGATCTGATCTGATCAGCCAACCCAATAGAGATGCGAAGGAAGCATGTTGGACTTGTCTGGAGTTCAAAGAATAGGTCCTACTGTGTGTCAGACCTTATCAATATGCCTGTAACGCCTTCTGCTACAGTTATAGCCACAACTGGCTCATTTAAATTCTCCAACGTTCCAGGTTATCATTTTTTTCCAGGCCTTTGCATGGCCCTTGCTTTCCAATGGCCTTTAAATCTGAAGATGGTGCCACTTCCTTCAGGCAGCCCTCCCTGATGCCCTAGACTTAGTCATGAGCCTTTTATAGGTGACCACACAATACCCACACAGTTGGGCTTCATGCCACTCATTGTACTCGGTTGTAATTGTCTCATTGTCTTGTCTTTTACAGTCAATACCAAGTCTCCTGAGAGGCTCTTCCTCACCTAGTATCTCACGGGGAAACGCAGGACATGGCACCGTGGAGACCAGAGGACACTGTCTGCCAAACAACCAGCAGAGGGACCATCACAGCCAAGTGGAATCACTCTAAGTGAAATAGCATGTGTTAAGAACTGCCCTTTGTCATGAGAAACAGGCCCGGGCTGACCAAATTTCCAATACATATGGATTACGACTTCTCCAGTCAAAGTAATTAAGAGACCATGATAAATTAGAGCTTGATAAAAGGCTCCAGTCCATGATTGATGGCTCTTCCAGAATTCTTTCAAGTTCTCCCAAATGTACAGGGACTGGTCTGTCTCCTGGAGCTGAACATCTGAATTCAGTTAGCACGTCCCTGCCTGGCAGGGAGGCCCCCCATCTGCCGAGAACCATCCGCATCGGGCAGGGCGCCTTAGTGGTCCTGGGAAACCAGGGCTGGCCCTGAAACAGGCGTGTTCTTACACATACATCCTGCTTGCCCCCTGTGCCTGGAGTTCTTGGCCAGCTGGGCTCAGCCCATGAAATTCAGACCTTTGCCATCGTGTGTTTGAGGAGCTTCTGAGGTCAGCAGGCATTCTCTCCTAAAAGGAACACAAGTTCCTGCGCATGAGCATGTGTGCATGTATTTTGAGATGGCTAATCCATAAAATGGGGTTGAGAAGTTCTATTTCCTGGTGGCACAAGAATCTGCAATGGATGTCAAGGACCACAGCCTATGAGACCTCTGTGCTCAACAAATAGTATCTACAATAAGCTTAATAAGTGTGAAAGTGAAAGTCACTCAGTCGTGTCCAAGTCTTTTCAACCCCATGAAATGTCCATGGAATTCTCCAGGCCAGAATCCTGGAGTGGGTAACCCATCCCTTCTCCAGGGGATCTTCCCGACCCAGGAATCAAACCAGGGTCTCCGGCATTGCAGGCCAATTCTTTACCAACTGAGCTATCAGGGAAGCCCTAAGCTTAATAAAGTATCCTTAATAAATTCTATCAATAGTTATTTAATATCTGCATGTACCAGGAGCTACACAGGTTTCTGGGCAAAGAGAGGTTAACAGGCTCACTATACCCCATGCTTCAGTGCAGCTGGTATTCCAGGAAGGGGTGAGGGAATAGGCAGTAATAAGTAAAATTAAACTGGTTCTTTAGAATGGTGAGTGCTGTGGAGCATCAGGAACCAAGGTTGAGGAGCGGACAGTGACAAGTGATGGAATCACAGGTGTAGGAGTTTGTCCGTTGAAGGCAGCTGGGGAACATTCGAGCAGAAACCAAAGGACATAAGGTGGGGCCAACTAATTGCTGACATCAGAGAGGGATGATGCCACTGGGAGAGGGAAGGTCTGGTAAGGCAGTGACAGTAGTAATGATGAGGGGGAGGAGGGAGGCAGAGTGTTTATGAGCACAGATACAAATTCACACATCCATCCGCCATTTCTACACTCAGTCCTTGAACAAGCACACGCCAAGCCTATACCCCTCCGTGCCAGGCTTCCAAATCATAACTACTTCATTTCCTTTTATAACCTGAATACTTGTGTGTGTGTGTGTGTGTGTGTTTTAACCATGCCATGTGGGATCTTAGTTTCTCAACCAGGGATTGAACTCATGCCCCCCTGCAGTGGAAGCACAGAATCTTAACCACTGGACCACCAGGGAAGTCTCTGAGACCTAGTTCTTGCTCTCAAGAACTTTGCAATCTTATGGAGGAGCCTCATCCATTCAAATATTCCCCTAATTTGCACTGGGCTGCTTTTCTGTGGCTATCGGGCTATTTTTCAGTCTTCGTTGCAGTTCCGTTACCTTCACCTGCTACCGTCTTGCACGCCGGTGTTCCTATAACTTCAAGTAAAACCCTAAATGGCAAAACTGGAAAGCCTCCCCAGCTGAACATCAAGTCCTCTCTGGGCCCTCTGACCAAGTTCTTATGCTGCTGCTGCTGCTAAGTCGCTTCAGTCACGTCTGACTCTGTGCGACCCCATAGACGGCAGCCCACCAGGCTTCCCCATTCCTGGGATTCTCCAGGCAAGAACACTGGCGTGTGTTGCCATTTCCTTCTCCAATGCATGAAAGTGAAAAGTGAGAGTGAAGTCGCTCAGTCGTGTCTGACTCTAGCAACCCCATGTCTAGCCTCTAAGTAAACCTCTCCCCAACCACTGATTTTCCAGGTTAAAATTAGGTTAAAGTGTGTATCTTTAGCTCTATGTGAATCACCTACATGGACCTCAACTTTCTCTGTTTCCTCGCCCAGCATTTAAGGGCTTGGTGTGACCAGGATCAGGCTTAGGTAATGAAAAGCATTTAGGTGGTGACCTCATCATATCTGTCTGGCTTAATGAGTATCAGCCCCTTTTCACATCTGCTCCAGAAAATAATTTTTCTGGGTCTTTCCAGGGCTTTCCTGGTGGCTCAGATAGTAGAGTATCTGCCTGCAATGTGGGAGATTCGAGTTTGATTCCTGGGTTGGGAAGACCCCCTGGAGAAGAAAATGGCAACCCACTCCAGTATCCTTACCTGGAAAATCCCATGGTCAGAGGAGCCTGGTAGGCTACAGTTCATGGGTCACAAAGAGTCAGACATAACTGAGAAACTTCACTTTCCAGAGCTTAGAAACTCTTATCAAAGCTTATTTGTTGAGGTCTGTGAATGCCTCCTGGTTCATAGGGAAGAAGGAATCACATGTCACATTTGTTCCTTTGTTTACAAAGTGCTCTCATGTACAGAGTACAAAGCTTTCCTGAGACTCTCACTGTCTCCTTGGAGTTAGGCTCAATGACCTCATTTTATAGGGGAGGCACAGAATTTCCAGGAGGTTGGGGCTGCAACTGGGAGGGTTGGAGATCTAAAACCGTTGAGGTACCTGCATGCTTCTCCGATTGTTGATCTGCCACAGGATTTCTTCCAAATAGTTTCTTTAAAAGCCCATTTTACAGACATGTATCAGCCACCCAAAGTTTCAGCATGGTAGAGTCAAGACTTAAGCAAGGTCTTCCAGCTCTCGGTCCAAGGCACTTTCTGCTACACGATGCTGTGTTCATCTTTCTGAAAATAAGCCAAATGCCCATAGCATGTGTGGTGGTGGCTGGGAGGCCAGAGGGAGCAGGTAGATGGATGTCCCAGACTCAGCCTCTCCACACTCCCTCATGGAGGTTCCTGATCATGTTGTATTGAAGAAGGATGAGCACTTGGGCTATTTTAGAATCATGGGTCAAATTCAGGTCAAAAGTACAAGTATTTCAGGAAGATTTCAGTAGAATGGTCATTTGCCCTAAATGGTGGCGCTAGTGGTAAAGAAGCTACCTGCCATGCAGGAGACGCAAGAGATGCAGGTTCAATCCCCGGGTTGGAAAGATGCCCTGGAATAGGAAATGGCACTCTACTTCAGTATTATTGGCTGAAGAATCCTATGGACAGGGAAGCCTGGCAGGCTACAGTCCATGGGGATCGCAAAGAGTCAGACACAACTGAGTGACTGAACACAAGAAAAACCATAGATCAAATATTCTTAAACATGTATGAGCATGCACGCATGCTAAGTTGCTTCAGTTGTGTCTGACTCTTTTCGACCGTATGGATTGTATCCTGTCAGACTTCTCTGTCCATGGGATTCTCCAGCCAAGAATACTGAAGTGAGGTGCCATTTCCTATTCCACGGGCATCTTCCTGACCCAATGATCGAACCTGCATCTCCTGCACTGACAAGCAGATTCTTTAATACTGCCACCTGGGAAGCATGATATTTCAATAAGAAAAATTTGAAAAGAAAAAAAGACATTCCAGGCCTTCATAAGAGCCTCCCTGTGTTCCCTCTTATCTATGCCAAGGAAAGGCCTTTTGTCTGGAAGGATTTCTCTGCTAAACACAGCAAACCACTGGATCAAATAAATAAGAAAGTAGAAGACTAAGCACTGTTGTCTCTAGTTCTCCTGCCCGCAATGTGCCCTCAGTGACTTTTCTAGGTCACTCACACAGGACCAGGCACATTGCTGCAAGCCAGTGACATGAGTTATTAGCATGTTTATCCTTATCAAGACCCCAGGAGAACAACTTCTATTCTTGTCTCCAATTATGTCTGTGAAAACAGAAGCCCAGGTAAATCCACTTGCCCAGGATGCCAGGAAGCGCATGGTCCAATTTGAACCCAGTCAATATGGTGACAGATTTAATTTTCTTAGACTCCAAACTCACTGCAGATGGTTACTAGCCATGAAGTTAAAGGATACTTGCTCCTTGGAAGGAAAGCTATGAGAAACATAGATAGTGTGTTTAAAAGCAGAGACAAGAAAGTCCGTATAATCAAAGCTATGGTTTTTCCAGTAGTCATGTGCAGATTGTTGGACCATAGAGAAGGCTGAGCTCTGAAGAATTGATGTCTTCAAATTGTGGTGCTGGAGAAGATCCTTGAGAATCCCTTGGACAAAGAGGAGATCAAACCAGTCCATCCTAAATGAAATCAACCCTGAATATTCATTGGAAGGACTGGCGTTGAAGCTGAAGCTCCAATACTTTGGCCACCTGATGCGAAGAGCTGACTCATTAGAAAAGACCCTGCTGCTGGGAAAGACTGAAGGCAGGAGGAGAAGGGGACGACAGAGGATGAAATGGTTGGATGGCATCACTGACTCGATGGACATGAATCTGAGCAAACTCCAGGAGATAGTTCGGGACAGAGGAGCCTGGCATGCTGAATTCCATGGAGTTCAAACTCAGAAACAACTTCACAACTGAACAACAACAGCAAAGTATGATTCTAGAACTCACACTCCTTCCTCCAAGAGACAAACTTTCAGAATCCTCTGAAGTCCCAGTGACTTTGGACAGTAGCACATGGTTCTCTCCATAGGCGGGATTCTGGAAACCCCCAGAAACATCCTTTACCCTCTTCAGGGCTCAGCTCAGTAAATGTCCTGCCCATCATGCTGACCCTCCTGCCCTACTGTAGGGCTGCTCTCCTGGACTGCCCTGCCCCAGTGTGCTTGCTGCAGACAAGGAAAGATCCACCAGGCCAGGCAGGCCTGGACTCCAACCCAGGCCTTAATGAAGATGAGAGGATTATACTGAGAAATGGACACCTCCCTCAGGGAAGAAGCACCAGGCATCCACTGTCCATCAGAGCCCTTTAGGAGCTCATGGGCCCTGAATTTTATCTTTGGGGGTCTAGGACTAAGAGTATAAGCCAGAGCACATTAATATGCCACCAGGTCACTTCCGGGCCCTCCGCACGACACCTCCATCTCCTCTGCTTAGTTTTGGGTAAGTTCTTTCCCCCTTCTGACTTGGGCAGGCCACCCAGTGGAAGCAACACACCCTCTTTGAGATTAATCTCAGCAACAAAGGGCCAGGACAGAAAAAGAACCATTTAAACTTGTCTAGGACCCCATAGGAAACGGCTCTCAGCCTCTCAAAATTTGGATGCAAGCTTCTATCATTTCTGCCGGCTCACGTTGGAACACAGAAAGGTAGACATGATTGAAATTTGCATTTAAATGGAAATGGTTCAAGGTAAAGACCCAATGTTTAAAGAAATGAGAGTATCCATTTTTCTAAGAGGGAGGCCGTGTGTGATTGTGTACCATTAAGGTGTCACCGAGCCGAAATATGTTTAGAAATATTAGACGCGGCTGCAGCATGTGGAGTGGAGACTGGCATTTGGAAATGACTCCACACTATGAATGGATGTAAACGAACCCTGCATCAAGCACGACTGCTTATAATGTCACCTGCCACCGTTACCTAATTCCAGCCCTGTTCACTAAATAGTAGACGTTCTATTAGACAGCCTTCTGCTACTTATCAATTGTAATAAACACCAGAACTGGCTCGGCAACATACAGCTTAGTGACAGAGATCATCTTCCACTTGTTGTTGTTCTTCAGTTGCTCAGTCGTGTCCCACTCTTTGCAACCCCATGGATGGCAGCACACCAGGCTTCCCTGTCCTTCACCACCTCCTAGAGTTTGCTCAAACTCATGTCCATGAGTCGGTGATGCCATCCAACCATCTCATCCTCTGTCATCCCCTTCTCCTCCTGCCTTCAATCTTTCCCAGCATCAGGGCCTTTTCCAATGAGTCAGTTCTTTGCATCAGGTGGCCAAAGTATTGGAGTTTCAGCTTCAGCATCAGTCCTTCCAATGAATATTCAGGACTGATTTCTTTTAAGATTGACTGGTTGGATCTCCTTGCAGTCCAAGGGACTCTCAAGAGTCTTCTCCAACACCACAGTTCAAAAGCATCAATTCTTTGGTGCTCAGCTTTCTTTATAGTTCAATTCTCACATCCATAGATGACTACTGGAAAAACCATAGCTTTGACTAGACAGACCTTTGTTGGCAAAGTAATGTCTCTTCGTCTTAATATGCTATCTAGGTTGGTCATTGGGGAAGGCAGTGGTGACCCCCTCCAGTACTCTTGCCTGGAGAATCCCACAGACAGAGGAGCCTGGTGGGCTGCAGTCCATGGGGTCGCTAGGCGTCAGACATGAATGAGCGATTTCACTTTCCCTTTTCACTTTCATGCATTGGAGTAGGCAATGGCAACCCACTCCAGTGTTCTTGCCTGGAGAATCCCAGGGACGGAGGAGCCTGATGGGCTGCTGTCTATGGGGTCGCACAGAGTCGGACAGGACTGAAGCGACTTAGCAGTAGCAGCAGGTTGGTCATAGCTTTTCTTCCAAGCAGCAAGTGTCTTTTAATTTCATGGGTGCAGTCACCATCTGCAGTGATTTTGATAATCCAAAAGGAAATAGAGGTCAGGGTTGTAGAAAGCACCATGTGCCCTTATCAATCTGGATTCTTTATATTATGCTGTGGTACAAGGAACCCTGAGATAGTTGTAACCTTACAGCAACTCAGCTTGCTTTCTTTCTCATGCTCCATGCATAGGTCCAATGAAGCTGCTCTTACCTCCTCATTCCAAGACTCATGTTGATGGACTGGCTGCCATCTTGACCATGCTGATCACTGAAGCAGAAGGACAGAGACACCCAAAATATCTCTCACAGGCAAATAAATAGTATAGGAGAAGCAATACCTAATTATTTAACTCACAACTCAATGGCCAAAACCATTACATAATTCCAGAAACAAACTGACTCAGAACTCAACGGCCAAAAATTGTAATATTATTCCAGAAGCAAACTGACTGCACCCAGAAGGCGGGGGCTGAGAAATATTCGGTGAGCACCCTTCATGGCTACTTAGCACGTTCCTGTTCATGTTATCAGGGAGGTTGTCTGGGACAACGTCAGAGGCAAGACATATCCCAAGACTGAACGGCAGCGAACACAAGTGCTACCAAAAAAGTTATCCTTGGGATAGAGAAGCCAAAATAGAGCCCGCAGAGGGCCAAAAGAGAAGTTGAATCTAAGTCAACTTGGAAGAGTTGAGTGAAGAGAAGGACTATAGGCTGGAAGTGAGGTCTGTGGCTGAGACGAGACAGCTGGTAGAACAGAGGGAGGGGTAAGTGAGTAGCTGGAGGTGGGATTCTTAGAATCTAAGACCCCACACCACTGCAGATGGAAACCTTTATATCACAGAGACCCAGGACGCTTGTTGAATCAGGAATAGCCCCTGAAAGGAGGTCAGCTGAGCCAGTGAACAGCCTAGAAGACCACGTTGTCAGCTGAGCCAGCTGTAATTGTAAGAGAGTATTGGTTAGTCCCAACAAACAAACAAATAAAACCTGACAAATTGCATCCAGAATTTTCAGACCATTTCCAGCTGCTGACTTCTAGAGAGTTCTGTGCTTTGGTCAAGCAGGGACTGTTTGAGAGGCTTCTGGGTAACACCTCGCTCTCTGTAAATTGAATAATCATTTGCTCATTTGTTCAACAAATATTTTTCAAGCTCTCAAGGACCAGAGCTTAGAACAGTGGCTAATGCACCCCAGGTATTTAATTTAATAAATGTTTGTTGAAGGGCTTAATGAGTGACTCCCTACTCTGAGCCAAATGCTGCACTACGTGCTGGGAGGGAAATGAGACTGACACAGACACCATTCCAACTCTCACGGAGCCTACGGGCAGACCCACCTCACAATGAATCAAATGACCATGGGAACAACGCTAATGAAGTGACATGAAAAATGGTCAGTTTCTCCTCCCTTAAGCTAGCATCACCGAAGTGCCCTATCTGTATTAATGAACTGAATCCTCAAAACAGCCATGCAAGCTGAGCAAGAGATACATATCCACTCTAAAACGGAAGAAACTGAGGTCAAGCAGGCTTAATTGCCTTGTTCAAGCAGAGATGCTAGGATTTAAGCCAAGGTCCCTGGTTGTGGAACTTATGATTATGAGAAAAATATTATAGACAAACAGAGGAGGAAGATGTTATTTCTGCAGACACATTATCTGGAAAAATATCTCAGTAGAGAGTTATTCAATCTGTGCCTTGAAGGACAAGTAGGAATGAACCTAGAAGGAAAAGGGCAGCTCAGAGAGATGTTACCTAGAGGACCTGGGGAATGATGTCCTTTTTTTTTTTTTTTAATTGGAGTATAATTGATTTACGATGTTGAGTTAGTTTCAGGTGTAGAGCAAAGTGATTCAGTTATAGCTACACATATATCCACTATTTTAAGCTTCTTTTCTGGTATAAGCCATTACAGAGTATTGAAAAGAGTTCCCTGTGTTATTCAGCAAGTTCTAATTTTATTTTATATATGTCAATAGCAGTGTGTATATGTCAGTTCCAATCTCCCAGTTTATCCCTCCCCCCACCTCGCTTTTCCCTTTGGTAACCATAAGTTTGTTTTTTATATCCATGACTCTACTTCTGTTTTAATAAATAAGTTAATTTGTACTTTTTTTTTAGATTCCACGTATAAGCTATATATTATACAATATTTGTCTTTCTGTGTCTGACTTACTTCACCTAATATGACAATCCCTAAGCCCATCTTTGTGGCTGCAAATGGCATTATTTTGTTCTTTTATAGGGCTGATAATATTTCATTGTATGTATATGTACTATATCTTCTTAATCCATTCCTCCGTTGATGGACATTAAGTTTGCTTCCATATCCTGGCTGTTGCAAACTGCAATGAGCATTGGGGTGCATGGATCTTTTTGAACTATAGTTTTCTCTGGGTATATGCCCAAGAATGGGATTGCTGGGTCATATGGTAGCTCTCTTTTTTGTTTTTGTTTTTTTAAAGAAATTGATGTTCTTTTATACCAAACCATCAGTCCTTAAGAGCAAAGACCACTTCTGCACATCCATGCCCCTGCTTCTAGACCATGATCAGCACACGACTGTGTTTTATCAAATTGAAGATACCACCAGTTTTAAAAGAATATTGTATGTGCCACTAAGAAAAAAGAAAGAGACCTGACAATAAAACAATGGCACTATGCTTTCTTATGACTTAGACATTTTATCTTATACTTATTGGAAAAAGTCCTTTAGACTTAAGTAGACAGATGTTTATCACATACCACTGTTGTGATAGAAAAAGGAATATGCTTAAGATAGTCTTAACACTTGCTCACAGATTTCAGCTTTCCTGACTCACTTTTTCAGTTTCTTTTTCCATATAGTATTATTTCTTCTGACACCCAGAGTATTGGAGATGCAGAATTTCTTTAAAGAGTTATTATAGTCATCAATGCCGGGCTATTAAGTCTGCTTTGCAAGTATGTGGAACGCACGGATTTTTTCTTCCTTGGGAATGTTGCTAAACCTGGCTGCTTTGTCACTTTCTCGCAACCATTTATGTCCTGTGTGCATGCGTGCTCAGTCACTCAGTTAGGTCCGACTCTGCGGCCCCATGGACTGTACCCCACCAGGCTCTCTGGTCATGAAACTTTTCAGGCAAGAATACTGAAGTGGATTGCCATTTCCTTCTCCAGGGGATCTTCCTGACTCAGGGATCAAACTCAAACCCACATCTCCTATGTCTCCTTCATTGGCAGGCAGATTCTCTACCACTGAGCCATCTGGTTTAAGCAGGTGCCATGCCATCATCTTCCGGTTACGCTTCTCTCTGCAGGTCTGCAGGATGGCAGTGCTGGCGTGTCTTTGACAGATTCACACATGCAGACTGTGGCTGGGTCAGGACTGCCCTTGCTGTAGAGTGATGGGCGCACGCTGCGGGATTCTAAGGTGCACCTCAACTTTAGAGATGCTTACGTGTGCTTCTTAAAGTGCTTGACAGTAACTGAAACTGATAAACCTCTGATGTGTAAGTAGATGAATGAGAGTTTGAAAGACCCTGAATGTCAGGGGGAAAAAAATTTTGAACTTTATCCTACAAATCACAGGCAGTCACTGAAGCTCTGGGAATGAGAACACTTGACTTACGTGGCGGTATGTTCTGATCTTGATTTTTAAACCAGGAACTCCTGAAAAGAAAAACCTGCAACACCCAAGAATCCCATTGCTTAAAATAATTAAGGGTTTGCACATAAAGCCAGATGGAGTTTAGCCGAGCCGATACTACAGATCTCTATGGAGGTGAGAGAAACCTGGGGGATGGGCCGCAGGCCCAGAGCCCTGGTGGGAACGATTTGCATGCTGTATCCCTTGGAGGCAGAGGGACCAGCCTCCAGGTCCCTTCCAGCCTGTTGATTCTGTATTCCATCAGCAGAGCTGGATGTTGCTCAGGATTCCAGACCAAGTAGAGTCTGGGACTTCACCAAGACTCCTGGGACATACCCAAGGGCTATCTGAAAAGTCCTCAGGATGTTCCAAGGCTGTTTAAAAATATTATAAACTTCATGTTTATGGATGGAGCAAGCGAGGCCTCATCTTCCAAATCCTGATGCAAATAATGGCTCTAGAAGAACCTCTCAAAGTCCAAATGGGATTAGCTCAAAGCAAAGGATGTAATATGGTACCATGTAAGTGTGAGAACACGTGGGAAAATTCATGGTTGATGGTACCATTAACCAACGCTACTGGGGACTAGTTCTGAACCCTAAATTCATTTATTTCTCAACCTTAGCTTATGAAATAAACACAATCATTGCTCTGCTTCATGGATGAGGAAACTGAGGGTCAGAGAGTTAGGAAGATTTTCCTGGAGCTGGTCAAGTGGTGGTGTCTTGACTGCTGGCCAGACAATTTGACTCATGGCTTCACTTCTGCTCAGCACTTCATGCTCTCATTTCTGACGCACATGCCCCAGTTTGTTCTGGATGCAAAATTTATAAGCTCTGTGCCCTCTGACAGGTTAGTTAACTTCATCAAGGCTCAGTTTCCTCATCTGCAAAGTGGTGGTAGAAAAAAAAAAACTGCCTCATTTGATTGATATCAGGGTTAAGGTAGAAATGCATGGAAGACAGTGTGCGCCTGACTTGGAGTAAGAGCTCAGCAAGTGTTAGCTCAATAAAATGATCTACTTCTGTTATTATGAGCCCACTGCTGCTTCCACTAACTGTTTCTAGTTAATCAATAGCTAACAGTTAACTAGGGCTGTCTGATCCTTCCCCCAGCTGAACAGGAGTAGATCTTGCATCTTAGAACACTGCGAGTGAAAGCACTCTCACACTGCAGACCATCTATTCTCCAAATCACTTCTTTAGCAATGAACCTGACCACCCTGTGCTGGTATCAAGGTACCATCTTGATCAGCAATTGGCAGACCACCAGGGACAAGACAAATGCGTCCACTGTCTGCTTTTGTATGGTCATTGAGTCAAGAGTGGTTTTTACATGTTTGATGATTGAAAAAAGGAATCAAAAGAATGATACCTGAGGACATGAAAAGTACATGAAATTCAATCTCCAAATCTGTAAGTAAAGTTTTATTGGATCACAGCCACACCCATTCGTACGCTTGTTGTCTACAACTGCATGTGCTCAGGGCAGCTGAGTGGAGTAGCTTGACAGAGGCAACGTGGCTTGCAAAGCCTAAAATACTTAGTATTTAGTCCTTCCTAGAGAAAGTTTACCAACCTTTCTCTTGGTCATCTGTAGCAAAGTCAGCTGTAGAATCTATGCCTCTTCTCTTCACTTCATCCCCTTCCTACACCCCCACCCCTCACTATGATTACACAGTACAGAGTCCTGGACATAGAAAGTCCTCATTTGTATTTCCTTGCTGGCTAACTTAAAACTCGCATTTTACATTTGCCTTATGGCTTCCCAGATGGCTCAGATGGTAAGGAATCTGCCTGCAATACACGAGACACGGTTTCGATCCCTGGGTCAGGAAGATCCACTGAAGAAAGGAAACACTACCCACTCCAATATTCTTGGCTGGAAAATTTCATGGACAGAGGAGCCTGGTGAGCTACAGTCCAGGGAGTTGCAAAGAACCAGACATGACTGGGTGACTAACACTTTATTCTTAATTTGGAACATAGTCTTGTATCCTTCACGTTTAGTTTAATAGATCCATCAATTAATTGATGGATCTATTGTTTGGTGCTTGATTTAGTGTATGATTTATCATTGGTCCTTAGATCTCAGTCTTTGAGTTCTACCAAACTGTTTCCATAAATGTTACTTACGTAGATAACATTCTCTAAATCTGAGTACTGGCTTATTTCTTTTCACCAGCTTTGTGGAGATAAATCTGAAACTCAGCATCTCAAAAGGATTTGGACAAGATATTCATATAGCTCCTAACTCTTTTCCCTGCATTTCTTTCCTCCCACCCCTTTATCGACTTTTTTTTTAAGTACTTGGGGCAGGTTCGCAATATTCAGATGGGGGCTCAGTGAAAAAAGCAGGATCCTGCAAGAGAGAATTCACCAGGGTAATGCATTCACAGCCCTTTCCACCTTTGTAAGTTTCACATCTCTTTCAAAATATTGTCCTGCCATTTCTCCCACACATGAAAAGTAGCCCATATCACATGTAGAATATGCCCATTAAAGATTTCTCTAACGTCTACCTACTGAAATGGTGTTTTTTTCACTTGGAAAGACTTCAACGGGTTGCACTGCTGGGGACCAAAAATAAGATTTTAATTGAAATACAGATAAGATAGGAGCCTTTAATTTACCTTCTCCCTAAGCAACAGGACTTTCCTGGCTGCATCTGATAGATGACTTTTTCCCCTTCTTTCTTTTTCAGCCTAGGCTGGAGCAAAATTATCTTATCTTCAGATGAAATATTTTAGGGATTTGGGGATTTTGTGTGCCTCAGGACAAAGGACAGTGTTTGTGAAAAGATCACTGTCCTCTTTTGGAGGCAAATTTCCTCCTTATTGAAATTCTGATGTTAGAAAAAGCCTGCCGTCTCATTACCATCCTGCAGGCCACGCATTTTATGTCCTCTTATAGATGCGCACGAGACTATTAGTGGCAAGAGAGAGAAAAGAACACAAGAAGATTTCCCCTGCAATCATGTCAGATGAGACATTTTTCTCCACCAACAAAAGAGTTTGTATAAAATCTGCTGCTATAAAAATGAATCATGATATTCTTACCGGGGGCTCCAAGGGACAATGCGTTCTGGACCACGAGATCATTGCCATCGCTTTCAGAGTAAATAACACAGGTTCTTTTTCTCAGCCTGCAGTCCACGTGCACACCAGGGTTTTCCCCCCACCCCCAAGTCCACCCTCACCATCCCCAGGTCTGACTGAACAGCAGGGACTGATAGAGAAGGGCATATAAACCACATGACAGACTTCCAAGGCCAGAGATAATTGAATTACCTGGTTGTCTACAGTGATGAATACAAGTCATAGAAACAGGATGAATAGTCTGTTTTTACTGCATTTCTGGCTGCGGTTCCAGCTTTTAGTTTCCATGCCTGCACCAAACGGCTGCAACTTCACTGTATCGGCCGTTTCCGGCCAGTTACGGTCCCTCAAGCACCACTTGAAATGCAGCTTTGAAATCACCCTTGCATTTCACAGATACTAGATGGGAGTTCATCACTTCCATATGTGAGGCAATTTTACAAAATATCTGACTTCATGATTGCATGAATCATGCAACTTTATTAGTTCTAAATTAGGTTTGGTGGCAAGTCATATCTATTATTAATAGTAATCTGTGTATTTGTTTTTCTCTGTTGTCCTTGCTGGTCAGACAAATTCCACCTACTTTTATTTGGCAGTTCCCATTTTCAGCTCTCTGGCTGCTTTGTGGACTTGTGAAGAACTCCCAGTACCAAGAATATAGTTGGTCCTTAATTCAGTAGAGTAGACACTGGGTAGATGAAAAAGTGCAGTGGAAGGAACATGGTTGCTGTTGTTCAGTCGCTCAGTCCTGTCCGACTCTTTACAACCACATGGACTGCAGCATGTCAGCCTTCCCTGTCCTTCACCATCTTCTGGAGTTTGCTCAGATTCATGTCCATTGAATCAACGATGCCATTCAACCACCTCATCCTCTCTTGTCCCCTTCTCCTCCTACCTTCAATCTTTCCCATCATCAGAGTCTTTTCCCACGAGTTGGCTCTTCACATCAGATAGGCCAAGCATTGGAACTTCAGTGTCAGTCTTTACAACGAATTGTCAGGGTTGATTTCCTTTAGGATTGATTGCTTTGATCTCCTTGCTGTCCAAGGAACTCTCAAGAGCTTTCAAAGTGGCATCTTAGAAAAGGCACAAGAATTGATGTCAGAGCTGAACTGGACTTGAGTCCTAGTTCTTGAGAAGGCGTTAAAACATTTCACTACCTCACTTAGAAAATGGCAGATGTAATATTTATCTGAGGGTTAAAAAGGGCTTGGGTTCTTCTAATCCTCCTACACACACTTGGCATAGAGTTTGGCACAGGTGACCCACCAAGTATGAATTCATTCCTTTTCCCTGCTTCTAGTGGCTGGGTTAGCTAAACCGGAAATTATACCATTTCACTGGTACCCTCCTTTGTTTGCCAATTTGTTCTCCCTCCCAGGAGAATCAGCAGGTTGGGAGACCTAGAATCTGTGAGCTCTAAGACATGCAGGGACTACATGTATTTATTCACTGTTGGGTGGCCAGCGTCGGGCCAGGCACAACATACAATGCATTTTTATTGAGAAAATGTTGAGATGTACCTTAATGACAAATACTGCCCATTTCATTAACAGACTAAAAGAAGACGCAAGGTCCAAAACCAGCTCTGCTAACATGTGATATGAACGTACATGTCCCTCAATCGTGTCTGACTCTTTGGGACCCCATGGACTACATGGTCCATGGAATTCTCTAGGCCAGAATACTGGAGTGGGTAGTCTTTCCCTTCTCCAGGGCATCACCCCAACCGAGGGACTGAATTCCAGTCTCCTGTATTGTAGGCAGATTCTTTACCAGCTGAGCCACAAGGGAAGCCCAACATGTGATATATGTATACCTAAAAATCACCCACTATGCAAAATTATGCAATAAAATACACAAGATAATGGAGGAAATTCAGCTGGAGATTAATGTTTAGACTGTTTATCAATGGCATGCTGAAAAAAAGAAAAAAACAAGAGATGATACAAAAAGTGAAAGTGTTGGTTGCTCTATCAGTCAAGTCTGACTCTTTTTAAGCCCATGGACTGCAGCCCGCCAGGCTCCTCAGTCCATGGAATTCCCCAGGCAAGAATACTGCAGTGGGTAGCCATTCACTTCTCCAGGGGATCTTCCCGACCCAGGTTTCAACCTGGGTCACCTGGGCGACAGGCAGATTCTTTACCATCTGAGCCACCAGGGAAGCTCAAGAAAATGTAACTCATATTTAATGGCTGAGAAAAAATATATGATTATGGCACTAAATATAGTGCTTTACCCAGAAAAAAGGCTCAAACTTGCTTATGGAAGTGGGTATGGGAAGGGTGAAAACTTGTGAATTATTGAAAAGTGGTGGAAGGAGGGTTTTCTGAAATCAGAGGAAATGCTGTATTGTGACCGTTAATTGTAATACATACAGTACGCTGGGGCAGTGAGTGGGTGTTTGAGGGGTACACGCATGTGTAATCTGTGCATTTCCACATGGCTCCATCCACACGGGTACGGTTTTTCGCTTTCACTGGTGCTTGCTGCAGAGGAAATGACACATAAGCCACAGCAAACTTTGCGTAATGTTTAATTCTTTAATATATCAATCACAAATGTGTGTTTTCAAAACAACAGTTATAGAGAAGCTCACTGTATTTTCAAATATTTAAGAGGCTCTCCTATGGAAAATCAAATAGGCTGCTTCTCGGTTTCTCAGGTGGTGGAGCCATGGAGAATGGATAAATGTTAGAATGTGTTCCCAGTCACTCAGTCATATCTGACTCTTTGTGACCCCATGGACTGTAGCCCCCCAGGCTTCTCTGTCCATGGGATTTCCCAGGCAAGAATACTGGAGTGGGTTGCCATTTCCCCCTCCAGGGGATTTTTCCAACCCAGGGATTGATCAAACCTGTGTTTCCTGCATTGGCAGGTGGATTCTTGACCACTGAACCACTTGGGAAGCCCAAATGTTAGAGAAGGCAGCTCTCATCTTGATTCAAGGCATGCCATTGTGCCATTGTAACAGAGTGGCTTGACTATGAAAGGCAGCGGCATTATGTCACAGGAGAGGTTCAAGCCAAAGATGAGGATCTGTAATACAGCTGTGCAAGGGAAATTCTAGATTGGCCTCTGAAAGTCTCTCAAATACATATTTTAAATATAAATTCAAATATGAATTTTAAAATTTTTATAGTATTCTTTAAGACTATGTAAAGCCAAGATCACAAAGCTATTTATAGGTCAGAAAAGTGAAAGTGAAGTTGCTCAGTCATGTCCGACTCTTTGCAATCCCATGGATTGTAGTCTACCAGGCTTCTGTGTCCATGGGATTTTCCAGGCAAGAGTACTGGACTGGGTTGCCATTTCCTTCTCCAGGGGATCTTCCTGACCCAGGGATTGAACCCAGGTCTCCTGTATTGCAGGCAGATGCTTAGAAAGAGGACCTAAACTCCAAACAGGAGATGGCCACTCTGCTTTCTTTCCCTGTGGCCCTTTGGAGACACTCGACGGGTAACTTTTGACTTAGGGAGGGCTGACTCTTGGATGATGGTGATCTAGACAGATTTGGATGATATCTTCAAAGATGGAGACGGATGGGAGTTCCTTGGTGGTTCAGTTGTTAGGACTCTGTGACTCAATTGCAGGGGGCATGGGTTTGATCCCTGGTCAGGAAACTAAGATTCCACATTCCACATGGCATGGCTAAAAATAATAATAAAATAAATTCCAAGATGGGGAGGGATGAGAAGAGGAAAAGGGATGAGAAAGGGGGAGAACACTTAGACACTGGGCAGGAGATGGTCCTCAATTTGGTTGTTAAATTTGTATAATTTGGACATATGGCTTATTGTCACAAAAAAAGCTGGCAGGCTACTCAAATCAACCTCAGTTTCTAGACCCTTCTCAGCCACTGTGGTCACTGCAATTTGGTTACATTAGCCCGCCTCCCTGAGTTTCAGTTTGTTCAACTAAAAACTAGATAATCAACAAATAATCTTTCTTTTCTAGAGTGAGCTAAGAGTCCATTAATAGAAAGCATGCAAGTAAATGTGTTTTTAAGCCCCTTAGGTGCTATATAATTATCATCATTACAGAAAATAGCCATTTGTGCTGCAGGAGAAAAGAACAGAAAAATCATACTCAGGTTGTTTGCGGGGAAAATACAAAAACTTGATCCTGAATGAAAAGGGAGAAAAAAAAAAAAAAGAAAAGACAGTCTATTTTTCCTCCTGCTGGTTCAATGATAGCTATTAATGTTTTTAAGTCTTTCAGATTGGTCTTAAGGACTCAGTTTTCTGAGGTCTTGTTGCAATTGAAAAGCCCATGGGAGTGATTTCCAGTAATCTAAGTTAATAAACTGTAAACTAACTTTGTTCCAAAGGTTTAAAAAAAAAAAATCAGCCCTACCACCTTTGACAAAATAATTGCATCAATTGTAAAACAGCCAGATGTTGGTTAGATACAGACATATCAAGGCATTAATGTGGAAAACAAACAAACAAACAAAATATATATATATATATATATATATATATATATATATATGTATATGTATGTATATCTAGAACCAAAGAACCTATTTTGTTCTCTCTTCTTTTATTTCATTTTCTTTCTCCAAGTAATAATTCCTTCTTCAGTCATCAAACGTTTGGCCAATTTCTGATGACATTTATCCATACAGATAAAATTTGAATTAAAGGAAGAAAAACCAGTTGGTGTTTCATTTACTTTTCTCACCAACCCTCTCTTTGTTGGCCTGCTTTGTTGAAGAGAATGTTCTGGAGCTTGCAAAGGCAGGAGAAACTGCAGTTTTCTTCCAATAGTCTGCTTTCCAAATGAAGAAGGAAGAGGAGTCAACATTTGATCAGTGTCTAACATCAACCAGGAAATGCAATATGGCGCATCATTGAATTATCGCAAGTAGCCTAGAGCACAAGACTCCACTGCCTCTCCATCACAATGGGGAAAACAAGGCTCAGAGACCCATGACCATGTCAAAGCTTTAGGAAGCATACAGATCACAATTCAGGATTCCAAAGGCCACTCTTTGCTCTTTAAAGAGATTGTCGGTTGCCTAGCATCATGAGCCGCACAAAAATTGGACTGTCTTCCTTTCTGTGAGAGGTATTAGTCAGCATTCTCTAGAGAAACAGAACAGAAGGTGGCACATATTTAGACAGAGAGAGAGAGCAAACTTTATTTTGAGGAAGTGGCTCATGTGACTGTAGAGGTTTGAGAAGTCCAAAATCTTCAGGGTTGCTTGGCGGGCTGGAGACCTAGGGGACAGTTGTGATTGAATCCAAAGACCATGAGGTGACAGAATTCCTTCTCTCTCAGGAAAGGTTGGTCTTTGCTCTATTAAGGCCTTCAAATGATAGGATGGGGCCCACCAATATTACGGAGGGAAATCTGCTTCTCTCAAAGCCTACTGATTTAAATGTAAATCACATCTGAAAAATACACACCCTCACTGAAGTATTCTGAATCATGTTTATGTAAGTATCTGAGCACCCTGTCCCAACCAGGTCAACATATATAATTGCCCATCACCTAGGGGTAATCTATGATGAGATTCAAAGTGACAAAGAGAAAAGATTCTGAGTCTCAGATCAGATCAGATCAGATCAGTCGCTCAGTCGTGTCCGACTCTTTGAGACCCCATGAATCACAGCACGCCAGGCCTCCCTGTCCATCACCAACTCCCGGAGTTCACCCAGACTCACGTCCATCGAGTCAGTGATGCCATCCAGTCATCTCATCCTCTGTCGTCCCCTTCTCCTCCTGCCCCCAGTCCCTCCCAGCATCAGAGTCTTTTCCAATGAGTCAACTCTTTCCATGAGGTGGCCAAAGTACTGGAGTTTCAGCTTTAGCATCATTCCTTCCAAAGTAATCCCAGGGCTGATCTCCTTCAGAATGGACTGGTTGGATCTCCTTGCAGTCCAAGGGACTCTCAAGAGTCTTCTCCAACACCACAGTTCAAAAGCATCAATTCTTCGGCGCTCAGCCTTCTTCACAGTCCAACTCTCACATCCATACATGACCACAGGAAAAATCATAGCCTTGACTAGATGAACCTTTGTTGGAAAAGTAATGTCTCTGCTTTTGAATATGCTATCTAGGTTGGTCATAACTTTCCTTCCAAGGAGTAAGCGTCTTTTAATTTCACGGCTGCAGTCACCATCTGTAGTGATTTTGAAGCCCAGAAAAATAAAGTCTGACTCTGTTTCCACTGTTTCCCCATCTATTTCCCTTGAAGTGGTGGGACCGGATGCCATGATCTTAGTTTTCTGAATGTTGAGCTTTAAGCCAACTTTTTCACTCTCCACTTTCACTTTCATCAAGAGGCTTTTTAGTTCCTTTTCACTTTCTGCCTTAAGGGTGGTGTCATCTGCATATCTGAGGTTATTGATATTTCTCCTGGCAATCTTGATTCCAGCTTGTGTTTCTTCCAGTCCAGCGTTTCTCATGATGCACTCTGCATAGAAGTTAAATAAGCAGGGTGACAATATACAGCCTTGACGTACTCCTTTTCCTACTAGCATCTCCTTTATTGTTGTTGCTGTTCAGTTGCTAAGTCATGTCCAATTCCTTGCAACACTATAGGCTGTAGCCCACCAGGCTCCTCTGTCCAAGGGATTCTCCAGGCAAGAATACTGGAGTGGGTTGCCATTTCCTTCTCCAGGGGAGCTTCTTGACCCAGGGATCAAACCCAGGTCTCTTGCATTGCAGGTGGATTCTTTACTGTCTGAGCCACCAGGAAAATGCCCACTATCTTCTATCCTTGTTCAAAAATCATTTGAGAACTCATATTCTTGGGTCAGCTTGTCAGGAGGTCAGTCCATTCTTTGTTCCCGATGAATGCAAAGGCTCAGGTGACAAAGAGTACAGAAGTTGTGGAACAAAAAAATTAAAAGATGAACATCTATCATTTGTGAACCTCAGATTCCTTCAATTGTCACCATGTCACATTTTTACTCCACGCTCTAAGAACATTCATCATTAGCCGGTCCCTCTTTGTTTATGACTTTTATGTCATTTGACAAATAAATCCATTCCTTCAGGGTTACACAAATTGTTGACTTGCTGAAAGTGTGGTCTTCACTGCTGACATCACAGTGCCATTGTATACTAACTCTCATGTGGGTGAGGTACCAGGTGGCCTGTTCCACAGGAGCTGCCATGGTTATGGCACCAAAGTCACCATCAATCCCACGTTTGGGTGTTGTCATCTGCATTTTGCCAATGAGGAACCTGAGTCACAAAGAGATAAGACAGATTTCTAGAAACACACAGCTCATACACAGCAGCACTGAGCCTCCACACAGGTCCGTCTGTTCTGAAACCTGTGTTTATGATCACTGGGGGACATGCCTTCTTTGTCATTTTTTTCAATGTATTCCTTTTTTTTTGTCTCTATTACATTTTTTCCCTGTGTTTATTCAGAATGTACCTTGTTCTTGGGTTTAAAATATCTGCTTAATTCAACAGTTCCCATTTAAAAATAAAGACTCCACCTGTAGGAATATTGCTGGAATAGTCTGTGTCTTGAACTGAATTATTTTTCTTTTTCTGTGGACAGATGAGCCTTATGGAAGTAGGTCAGGCCTCAATAAAAGAATTCAAAACCAAGAAACAAAAATTTAAAAATAACCAGAAGATCAAAACAAATCAAAAGAATCGGACAATAGAATCAGAATCACAGAAACTTAGTATCCACACGGAAAGACACTCACTGAAATGTGGGTTCTTTGCTTTGATGCTTTTATCATGTGACACCGTCACCTCTTGTCTGGGTGTGTTCTTGTCATCCAGCCAGACCAGAGCTCAAGGACAGAGCCTGGCACATTTGGTCCCTCGACACAGGCTTGCAGGGTGAATGAAATAGCTTTTCTGCCTTGATACATTTTATTTGCAGAAGTTAACCTGGTATGAGTCAAAAACTTCATCTTATTTACCAACGGGGCCCTTGGCAGAGACATTTGTTACACACCTGAAATTTGCAAGGTTATCTTTTCCATATTGCTGAGTACTCACCTTAATCTTCCTTATCATCTTCTCTTTACCCTGTTAAGTGCCCACTCACCTAAAACACACTGGGTAATGATGTTTATTACCCAACAATGAAAATATTGTTATTTATGGTTACAATCAGGGTGTCATCAAATATGAATGCTCACATTCGGCGAGGCCCTTTCAGCTGATTGTTTATGTAAATGAAAGTGTTCGTTCATCATCTCATCCATTTTGGGAAGAAACAATCAGCCGCGCGGTTGTTTCTCCCTGTAATATCTTTTTAATATTCAGTTCACTGAAAGCCAATCTGCAACAAAAGAAAAAAATATAAAGAATTTGAAGATAAATTTAAGCCTATAGCAAAACATCAAGTTGGCCTGCCTGTAAACCACTGGCACACAACAGGCAGCAGCTGAGCTTTGGCTCCTCTTTGCTGGGAAACTTAGAGTGAATGTCCAGTCAGGATGGCCTTTGCCATAGAGATGCGGCCACTCCATCCCAACTGCTTCCACTCAGCCCCAAGTGACAGAGATTGCCATACAGCAGGTGTCACTGCCCAGCCCTGTAACTGTCCATCTTCATGATCTCAGGGATGTCACAATTACTTGCTAAGTCTTAAGTAACTTACCTGTGAATGGAAAATTAAATGGATTCTAAGTCGTAACTCTAAAAGTGTGTCCATAATGACCTTCTCAATGGCTAAGTCTCATTATACCATTAAGAAGGGAGAAAATTGTTCTGGCTCTAACTCTCATAATGATTAATACTTGGCTCTAATCTAAGCTTATAATAAAAAGGAAAGAGGATCCCATTGTAGTCTTCTCTAAAGGGATATACATGTTATTTTATGTAAAGGACCAGTGACATACAGGTGTGGCCATGGGCTTCCTTGGTAGCTCAGCTGGTAAAGAATCCTTCTGCAATGCAGGAGACCCTGGTTTGATTCCTGGGTCAGGAAGATCCCCTGGAGAATGAAATGGCTACCCACTCCAGTATTCTGGTCTGGAGAATTCCATGGACTGTTATAGTCCATGGGGTCACAAAGAGTTGGACACGACTAAGCAACTTTCACTTTTGCTGACCATACTCTATCAATTGCAACTACTTAATTCTGCTCTTATAGTGCATAATCACCCACAAAGGTTATTTCAACAGACAAACGGGTCTGTGTTTCAATAAAACTTTATTTACAAAACAGGCACCTGGCCAGATTTGCTCTGTGGACCATAGTTTGTTGATCACTGGTCTAAAGCAATCATTTCCCAAAGTATGATACAAGAACCCTGAACCAAACAAAATATCCTTGGAAAAAAAGATGATTCTCTAGACAAGTGAGAAGCACTTCGCATCTTGACTGTCTTGGACATTTATCACGCACAGTAGCTCCTTGCATGGACAGAAAAGTCCTACCGCAAAGAAACTGTAACCAGAATTGTCCCAAACTTCTCTGACCTTCCTGTGCCTACTCAAAGGACTCTTGTCTTGAAGGATGGTTCCCTGAAGCGTGTGTGTCAGCAGGTTCTGGGGTGCAGACAAAGGGAGAGGTTTTTGCTCACCTTCATCTGGATGATCCATGATCGGGGTGGACAGGATTGGGATTTGAGGGGACCTAATAGACCCAAAAGGCAAGGTTGGGAAACATCAACTTACGGACTGAGGACCAGCCGAGAAGCCACCTCGTGACCTCATGGAAGGATCCATTTGAGAGACCTAAGCCTTGGTCTTCAGTTTACCATTTATTAGCTTTGTGGTTCTGGGAAGTCCCTTCACCCTTCTGAGCTACCTCAGTAAAATGGTTTCCCTCAGGTGAAAAAGGAAGACACTGGCTGAGGAAATTCCCGAGGGTTTTGTTACTTTGTTGCTTTTGTTCCAGCTGCAGGATGATTTTTGTGGTCTTTTGGAAGAGCTAGAATGTGGAGGCAAATTCAGAGGGTGACTGACGACTGTATGACACACTCGAGGTCTGTTGCATCTCTGCCGATGACCTAATTCTGTTCCTCTTTACGGCTGACTAATATTCCCTTGTATACATGTGCCATTTCTTCTTTGTCCACTCATCTGTTGTCGAGCGTTTAGGTTGTCTCTATGTCCTGGCTATCGTAGATAGTACTGCAGTGAACATCAGAGTAAATGTGTCATTTTGAATTATGGTTTTCTCATTGGAGAAGGAAATGGCAACCTACTCCAGTATTCTTGCCTGGAGAATCCCAAGAACAGAGGAGCCTAGTGGGCTGCCGTCTCTGGGGGTCGCACAGAGTCAGACATGACTGAAGCAACTTAGCAGCAGCAGCAGGGGATCTGGATAAACAGTACAGGTGAACCTATTTGCAGGGCAGGGATAGTGATGCTGACATAGAGAATGGACATGTGGGCACAGACAGGGAAGGGGACAGTGGGACACATCGGCAGATGGGGATCAGTGTAGATACACTGCCATGTACCGTTTGTAAAGCAGGCAGTGATTGCCAACCTGCTATACAGCACAGGGAGCTCAGCTCAGTGGTCTGTAATGACCCAGAGGGGTGGGATGGGGCTGGAGGGAGGGGAGCCTAATGAGGAGGGGATATATGCATACACTGGAGAAGGAAATGGCATCCCACTCCTGTATTCTTGCCTGGAGAATCCAGGGACAGAGGAGCCTAGTGTTCTGCTGTCTATGGGGTCACACAGAGTTGGACATGACTGAAGCGACTTAGCAGCAGCAGCATATGTATGCATATAGCTGACAAGCTTCATTGTACAACAGAAACTAACATCGCATTGTAAAGTTACATTTGCAATTATATTCCAGTGAAATTATATTCCAATATAAAAATTCACAGGGTGAGGAACATGCAGACAGATGGACCAGCACTTCTTGAATCTGACTTCTTGACTTCCAATTCTGTGAAAACAAAGTTAGCTGAATTTTGTTTCTGGATTCAGAATCACAAGGATCCAGGCCCCAGGAGGAAGGCAGCACATTCCAGTGGAGACCTCTTGATGGCCTTGCATTCAGACACAGATGTCCTGATCCGAACCCAAGTTCAGTATCTTTATCCATGGCACTCATGTTCAGTCACTCAGTCGTGTCCAACACTTTGCAACCCCATGGACCATAGCCTGCCAGGCTCCTCTGCCCATGGGATTTTCCAGGCAAAAATACTAGAGTGGGCTGCCATTTCCTCCTGCAGGGAATATTCCCAACCCATGTTTCCAACGGCTCCTGCACTGCAAGCAGATTCTTTACCACAGAGCCATTGGGGAAGCCCTGTTATCTGTGGAACCATGCCTAATTACCCATTCTTCTCCTGGCCTCCGTTCTCCTATGTCACTGGAGATGGTGGAGCTCAAAAGAACTTTTTAACCTGTTGGAATAAGCAGAGTGTTACGATTAATAACACCATGCTACCATCACTGGAGTCCCTCGGAACAAAACATAAAATACCAAACAAAATGACACGGTGAGTAGCAAACACTTTGTACAGCTGGCAAAATAGAAATTGTTCTATAGCTCTGTCACAATATAGACTAGTCTTCTCTGCAAAATGGGAATCTTTTAACTCCCTTTTCATTCAGAAACGTGTTGAGAGAATGGCTTGTAACATCTCAAACACTACCGGATGCATTTGACATATTATTATACATAAAAGCAATGATAATGGTGTTATTGGGTCTTCCCTGGTGGGGCAGACATAAAGAATCTGCCTGCCAACGCAGGAGGCACAAGAGACATGGGTTTGATCTCTGGGTCGGAAAGATCCCTTGGAGCAGGAAATGGCAACCCACTCCAGTATTCTTGCCTGGGAAATCCCATGGTCAGAGGAGCCCAGTGGGCTACAGTCCATGAGGTCACAAAGAGTCAGACACAACTGAGCATGCACACACAATGACGTTATTAATGGGACATGCCTCATGTAGGAACACGGAGACAGCCTCGATTTCAGCACGAAAAGTATGTTAGAAATAGCAGGACCGTCTATCCCACCAGGGAATATGAAGAAATTGGCCTTGAATCCAAAAGTTAGCAAGGATTAAAAAAAAAAAAAAACATGACTTTGCTTTCTTGAAAATGTATCCAATTGAATTTCCTTTCAAACGACAACTGAATTCTTCATTGGATTCCTTCATTTCTGTTAGAGTCTGGCTTCATAAATGCCATCTCTGCACAGTATATTATGCACATCATTTATTCAGCAGATATCATAATATATTCAGAGCTGTTCTTAGGGAGAGAAATTTCAATATTAGATAAAACTAGTGAGATGGCGATGGTAACTGTGTTTGTCTGGTACACAGAGTAAATAGGATTGTTAGTGATTGCTAAAGGCTTTGGGAAAAGATAGGGAAACAAAGATAGCCCGTGCCAGACTCTGAGCCAACCCGTTACAGAGGTTCAGGGGAGCTTGATTACCTTCTGCCACCATGTACTTCTAAGCAGGCCCAGTGATGAGTTGTTCCGTCCTTATATTTTCTCATAAGAATAGCTGAATGTTATCCTAATTAGAAATCTGCTCAGATTCTGAAACAGTCTGGTATTGCCTGCTCGTCTCATCTTTTTATCCTACGCCTCTCTCTCTCTCTCTCTCTCTCTCTCTTTCTCTCTCTCTCTCACATACACACATGCACGCACGCACACATACATAGTTATGTTCAATGTCACAAAGAGTCAGAGGTCTTGCCTGGGCCCCATCACAAGCTGACCACATGGATGTGACCTTGGTTGGGGCTCTCTCTGCGTTTTTCAATCTGCATTGGCAGGGCCTGGACGGGAGTCTCTCTCTGGGTCTTCTAGCTCACGTTACCTGTACATTTCAGAGCTGACCTACGGATGCCCAATCCTGGTCATATGCTTTGCAGGCATTAATGCATTCAGCCCTCACAGCACCCCAGGAGAGAGCCAGTATTAACTGCTCCATGGCAAGGATGAGGAAACTAAGGCATGGAGAGTTTAATGAGTTAGCCCAAGGGCACATCAAGGAATTGGCTCAGTCAGAATAACAACTTAAGCCCCGTGGTGCCAAAACTCGGAGCAGAGAGCACTGAAGGACCTCTATGAGGCCCAGATCTGCAGTGAAGAATCCTCAGTTTGACCCTTCAAGTCTGTGACTCATGTATATTCACTAGCACATGCGTGAAGTCACATACACAGCACTCTCCTTGCCACCAAACAGAATGGAGAATCTCACAAGTGTCCTAAGAGGGTTGGAAAGAGTGGACTTGAGAATCTAGAAAAATGGTACTGATGAACCAGTTTGCAGGGTAGGAACAGAGATGCAGACAGAAAGAACAGACTTGTGAACCTAGCAGGAGAAAGAGAGGGTTGGAGGAACTGGCATATATACACTCCCATGTATATAGCTAGTGGGAAGCTGCTCTGTAGCACAGAGAGTTCAGCTCAGTAATATGTGACAACCTAGAGGGGTAGGATGGTGGGGAGGTGGGAGGGAGGCTTAGCAGGAGAAGATATATGTATACCTACCAACACAACATTAAACTAAAATTGAATTATCCTCCAATTAAATTAAAAAAAAAGAGTGGACCTGTGGAGACAGAGCTGTGATTTTGGGGAAGAAATCAGACAAGAAAGGAGACTGTGTTGATGCCCAGGAGAGGGGCGGTGGCTGGGGCTGAAGGGGTCCTGAGGTTCCTAACGAAGGACACGTTTGGAACAAACCATGAAGGGCGGGCCAGGGTGGAACCAAGAAGAGACAGGCCAGGTGGTTGACCGGTGTGGGAAAACCACAGGGCAGGAAAGTGAGAGCCAGGGGTTCAGGCTGTGTCAGCCCTGGGGCTGAGCCCAGGGACCCTTCCTGCGAGGAACGGGAACCGAGGAGGCTGTGACTGCCGACCGGAGCTCATGTTTCTTTTTTGTTTTGTTTTGAATCATGCTGAATGCCAGTGGCTTTGGAAGGTCTGAATTTCTGCATGAGGATTCTCAACCACACAGGTGATGGGCAAGGTTTCAGGAAGAACCTGTCACGATCACACAGATTTGATGAAAGCCCTCTACGTGGCACACAGCCACCTTCTGGGTGTTGGCAACATGGATGGTTATCTAAGAAGGTAGCATCTAAATTATTACAATGAACTCACCTCACATCCTCTCTTCTCGTCTTTTCTTCCACAGCTCCCTGGAAGAAGAGATGGACTGGAGAGAGTGTGCATCTCACCATGCACGGCCCCGCCTACGGGTTTCCCTTTGGCTCTTCCACGTGGGGCCCAGTGGGCTGGCCACATGGGAAGAGCCGGGGATGCGTGGGAAATGTCAGCACCCCATGGGTCTAGAACTTGTTCTCCAGCCATTGTTTTTGCCTCATTAAGAGCTTCCTTTTTTCTGCTCCCACCAGTCATCGTTTTGGGGTTGTTTTCTGAAGCATTCTGACAGTTTCAAAACCGAGAAGCATGACTCAATCCTTGTGGGGGATCTGTTGGTTTTTCCCAAATGAAAAGAATGAAATTCCATATGTGGGAAGATTCCTGAATTTTTCTTTATTTGCTCTGTTCACACACCTTCAGGGCCGAGCTCCAGACTGAAGGGTAACAGGTGCTGTTGTGTCTTCTTTTGCTTTGGTCCCCTAGTTGGGGGGTGATCAGATCCTCTAGCAGGGGCTAGATGCCTTTCTATAGGAGTTCCCAATCACCCTTTATCTCTATGGACAGAAGAGAGGGCTGAATTTCACAGCTATGACATCCTGTAAAAAGTATAGAAAGTGGCAGAATAAAGGAAAGAAAGAAAGAGAAGGAAAGAAGGAAGGGAGGAAGAAAGAAGAAGGGAAGGAAGGAGGGAAGGAAAGAAGGAAGAAAGAAAGAGATTCAGATACAAGTGGATCTGATCTGAAAGTTTTCATTTCTACTATTATACTCAGTATGATTTCCTGAACGAAGAGAGTGAAAGGAAGCTACTGGCTCAGTTTCCCATCTATAAAATGGGGCAGTAAAAGGTAATTTGCTGGTTGGAAGAATCGACTCACCCATGCCTTACGCAGTGCAGGTGTCCACATATGTCAGTGAGATTTAAATCTGGATCTTCTACCAGCAAAAGGGAGGGAAGTAATGCTGGGTTGATAAAGGAAACAGAATCAAGAAGTCAAAGTCTTCTTCAAGGTCACAGAACATTTCATGAGTCACGTGATTTCAAATCGTGGGTGTGTGTGTGTGTGTGTGTGTGTGACTCAGCTGTGGACAGGAGGCCAGTCCAATCCCCTCCCCAGACCCTCAGCTGTGCCCTGCTCTTCCTGGCCTCCTCTCACCATCCTCACCTTGTCCACTTTCTAGAAAACAACAGAAAAGAGTAGAGAGAAATTTGAGACTCGAGAGACATGGGTTTCTCTCCTTGTTTCCTTCTGTGTGAGTGTGGAAAGTTCTCTTGAACTCTCCGAGATTCCATTTCTTCCTCCATAAAAGAAATGGGGCTATTTTAAAAGTCTTAAATCTTAGCATCTCCACTCTTCCCCCTCTCCTCATTCACTTCCTCCTGTTATCATCCACCATCTAAGAACCCCACAGAACTCAAGCGGAAGACACACCAGAGGGAACACCATGCTGGGCTTCTCCCCTGGATTCTCCAGACAGATGAAGGGCCACCCCTCTCAGCTGGCACTGAGGGATTCTGAAAGTGCCTGGAGTCTGGAAAGTCCAGTTAACATCCTGCTCTGGAGAGCATCTCCAACCCAGACTGGCCCCAGGGAAGCTCCCGCAGTGGAAGCCTCGATGCATGCTGTCCACTGCCCACCTGTGGGTGCCCTGCCTTCCGCGACCGCTTGTCAAGGCACAAACAGAGCCTGAGAGCAGGATTTGCAGTTAAAGGGAGGGGGAAAATGAGACCCAGGAAAAGTGGGAAGTGAGGAAAGAGACAAGACAAAAGCTGGAGAGTGAGCGGGGGCCAGGGAAAGAGAAGGAAGGCAGAAAGGGATGGCGGCAGGAAGGCAACAGAGAGACAAAGAGACAGAAAATAAGAGGAGACAGGACTTGCTAAAGATTAAATAATAGAACCCCTGGACTTTGCTGTTTGGATCCTCAAATCTGTAAATTCTACTAACAACAACTGGAGCTGACAAGTCACCACACCCCTGCACTTTTCCCTACTCAGTCCATGGAGTCTCCCTGTGGGTTGTTTAGTCATTAAGTTGTGTCCTATTCTCTGCGACCCCAGGACTGTAGCCCACCAGGCTCCTTTGTCCATGGGATTCTCGGGCAGGAATACTGGAGTGGGTTGCCATTCCCTCCTCCAGGACATCTTCCCCACCCAGGGCTCGAACTCACCTCTCCTGCTTGGCAGGTGGATCCTTCACCGCTGAGCCAGCAGGGAAGCTCGGGCAGGACTGTTACTTGTCGCCATCATCAGAAGGATGCTGGGTCTTAGCTAAGATCATTTTCCTGAAGCTGCTTGACAGGTGAGCCCAGTGTCTGGCCCACCTGATCCCAGAGTCCAGGACTGTCCATCAGGTTGGGCTGCCTCCAAGTTCAACCTTGTTCTCACCCAAAGAATCTCAGACACACACTGAACTCCAAAGCATGGAAATCAATTAGAACAAGTCAGGGAAAACAGTTTGCAGCCTGAACCACACATGCCAAATGGCCTGGGGGCCAGGCCCCAATGCCCCAGAATTTTTTTTTTTTTTAATAATTTCAGGCTAGAAAAGTCAACCTCTGTTGGAAAATTAGACCTAAGATGCAGATGTGACCATAACTCTCGCAATTCATGTATTTGTTGATTCCTTAATTCATTGTTCAACCACTAATTTATGACCAGCAGAAAGGTACAAACTCTGGGGAATATACCATATTAAATCAGGACAAACTCTGCCTTCCAGGAGCTTAACCATGCAATGAGAAACTTTACATATATGTTTAAACATCTCTTAAAGATGAGTTTTAAAAGGAAATTTAAAAAGGAAAAATGCCAGCAACCTTCAGGGTCTGGATAAGAGTATGTGTGTGTTAGTTGCTCAGTCATGTCTGACTCATTGCGACCCCATGGACTGTAGCCCATCAAGCTCCTCTGTCCATGGGAATTTCCAGGCAAGAATATTGGAGTGGCTAGCCTTTCCCTTTGGAGAAGGCAATGGCACCCCACTCCAGTACTCTTGCCTGGAAAATCCCATGGACAGAGGAGCCTGGTAGGCTGCAGTCCATAGGGTCGCTAAGAGTCAGACACGACCAAACAACTTCACTTTCACTTTATGCATTGGAGAAGGAAATGGCAACCCACTCCAGTGTTCTTGCCTGGAGAATCCCAGGGACGGCAGAGCCTGGTGGGCTGCCGTCTATGGGGTCACACAGAGTCTGAAGCGACTTAGCAGCAGCAGCAGCAGTCTTTCCCTTCTCCAGGATCTTCCTGACCCAGGGATGGAACCCAGGTGTTCTGGATTGTAGGAAGATTCTTTACCATCTGAGCCACCAGGCAAACCTGGATAAGAGAATAGAAGAGTATAGATAAGCTTTATACTAGTCTAGCCTCTTTTTACAGACCATCTTTGAGGTCAAATCACCCTTTCAAATCATCAGTGTTCTCACCTATAAAATGGACCAGTAATAGTCATAGGATCAGCTACTGTACAAAGTCAAGGTGATGCCTCAGTGCACTTGACTACTTGAGTTGATTTATCCTCAGGGAACCACAAACTATACATGTCCCAGTTACATTCCAAACAGGGAATTTTTTTTTTCCAGTTCTGACTTGATGCTATTCCCTTTTCTGTATTTTTTTTTTCTCCTTCTATTCTTAATAAGTTTAATCAAAGGGACAGTGAACTGAAAAGGGAAAACATGTCAAAATGCCGAGAATTCTGAAAATATAACTTTCCAAATTGTGCAGCTTGGTGCTGGCAAGATGACAAGGGCCCCTACAACCCAGTGCAAACACAGAGCTGCAAAATCACGCAGCTCGCGTGTGCAATATATGTATGTTACGTGCCAAGTGCTAAGCAAGTGCTTTTAAACAAATGACAAATACGATAAGACTCTTGGAGGATAAGGCCAAGTGAGTATGAGAGTCTTCTAGATTCCGATGTGGACATGTGCTCACCTCACCCCTGTCTGCCAGCCAAGTACCATGCCAGAGACCCCTCCTTAGCATCCCCTTAGCGCCCCCCACCCACTCTCTCTGCCTACCTGTGTCCAGCGGTCCTGCAGCCACAGGCAGACACCATCAGGAAAACGCAACTTCATTTCAGCTGTTAAGTGTCTGGGCTGAGAGAATCTCGGACGGCACATTTTTTCCCCCAATCAACTTCACAAACTTAACTAATAATTTCATTCCCGGCATGACAAAGCCGCTAGTTCATGCCAACAGCAACTTAAACGGAACGGGTCATAAAAATTCCCTTGTCTGCCGATGCCCTCGTTAAAAAAGAGAAGGGATGACAAAGTGAAAGGGAAAACGCCGTGATTCTTTTATGTGAAGATTACATTTAAAAATAACCAACTAACCGTCTGCACTTTTCCGGTGCCTGACGTCTCCAAACGCATTTAGATTGATACAGACTGAGGCTGAAGTTCTCGTGCTGAGTAAACAGTCAAGTGTTCTTAATAGGAATTGCAGTTTCTCGACATCTGTTAGGGAAAAGGGAATGGCGAAACAACAATTTAGAGTGAGATTGGTTTTGTTAAATGCATTTAAATTCCAAGATTAGTGGTGTTCTTTCTTTTTCAATTAGCATTTACTTGTAGAAAGGTTACAGCTGAAAGGACTGGGGGGGAGGTCGGGTGGGGTTTTTTCCCTCACTGAGAGGGCACTCTAAAGCATAGTAAAGCTAAAATAGGAAGAGAACAGAAGACTTAAAAGAACTTAAAACCGGTGCCAAATCGAGACAGCCGATTTTGAAGGGGAACGCATTTGAAAAAAATAAAATAAAAATAAAACAAAGTTGAATTGGGATTGGATTCTCCTGTCCTCTGGGTTGAGAAATCATAAATTGCTTTGAGAAAATATAGAGATGTGTATTTTCCGAGCCAGTTACTAAATGAAATTTGCATGACTTCCCAAATATATGCCGCGGTTCTGTTTGAGTGTGTAAAGAGCTGTAACTAGCTCCATTTTTTTTTTTTTTTTGATAGAAACATAAACAGAGACACAAAATGTAGGGAATGTTTCACCTGTTTTACTGCCATTAAATAAACCTCATCTGCTACCAAGCTGTTTTGGGTGACATTTGTTAAATAAATACATTTTGTGGGAGACTGGAGCACTAAAGGAAAGAGACGTGTGAGCAATGTTCTCGGATAAATTCTGCTTGCTTCTCAGCACCCTTACCCCTGCCCTGGGGGAAGAATGAGGTGGTAAATTCAGATTTATGGTTTCCCATAGGTATTTTAGGTCTAAACTTAACACAGCTATAATCAAAAGCGCATGTTATTGTTAGTAAAGTTTCTTTTAACTCTCTGCCTCCTCCCCCATTTTTCTGGCTTTGTTCATTTCACCATCTCTTGTTCCCGCTGCGAAACATCTTTATTTGGTAGTTGTGTTATTCTTCCTTTAGGGATACATTTAATATTTATTTTATTCTTCTATATGCTTTGTTTTTTAATCTATTAGTGTGTATACTTTTGCACAGCTGTGGCCTTTAATATACACTTAGCTGTGATTCTTTTAAAACATGTATATTGAATATTTGTTTAATTAAAGCCAGTCCTAGCCAGTTTAAAGTCAGACTAATTAGTTTTTATTAATTAAAACTAATAATTAGATAAGGCAGTTCTCTAGAGTATCTCTATGGATATCCTAAAAGGCACCAGGATGGATTATAATTTCTGATGATTTCTTGTGTGAGGTCTCTACAATTTTGCAGCAATTGTAATCAGAGAAAGGAATGGGTAAGACGTTCTGAATATAGAAGAGCATTATTGCATCAGCTGGACAGTCAAGCTAAGGTCTTCATGGTCCCCAGCAAACAGTGAGTTCATGTGATGGTAACTAAAAAGTTATATGTTTCTAGAACATTCTGCAAGCAGACTTTAGACACCAGGATGCCTTTGTAGGCAAGGTTCCTCTGACTTTTCAGCTGGCTTCCTTTGAGAAATTGCATACGCTGATTCCTTTCAATTATCTGTCAATTTTCAACATGCAAATAGAAACATGCATGTCATCACTTTGGTACTCACCAACTGATTTCCTCCAAGCACCCAGACCATAAGTGAATGCCGTTCAATATGTTCTCTTCCCTTTTTATAAGTGGAGTTAATATTACTGAGCAGATTTTGGTCAGCTTCCAGGAACCCAGTGTGTAGAGATGCAGAATTTTATTTTAGAAGCACAAGTTGGTTTGCAAAATGTGAACTTAGCCCAACTATTTCTTTGTTTCATCTTTCTTGCTAGACATATTTTTTCTTAAAAAAAAAAATCTTCATAGAAACACACGTACACATGCACAATTTTGGCCAAATTATGATTACTGCTTAGAATGTTTTTAATTATTTTACATGCTTATAATACAAAAAGGATAAAGAAAGAGGGGGAAATGGCCCAAAACAATAACAAATAATACTTTGGCATGATTTATTTGCATTGTCTTCTATGCATATACTTTTAACAGATTTGAGTTCACTGCATTTTGCTCTTACTCTCATCAATAAATATCTATTTATATTGTTAAAATTTCCTCACTTACATAGCCTAATATTTATATATAATACTTTCCCCAATCATTCAGCTTTTGGGGGCATTTTGTAGTTTTCCCTTTTTTTCTTCATAATTGCAGTAATGTTTAAATAAACCAATTCAAGGAAAATAGCTATCTATGTTGGATTACTTTCTTAGAATGGATTCCTGGAAATAGAATTACTAGGTCAAAGAGTACCAACATATTTAATGTTCCAGACGCATATTGGCAAATTGCCTTTCATAAAAATTAGACCAATTTACCCTCCTGCAAAGAGCATATGAGTGTCTGTCTCACAGCATCTCCTCTGTTGCAAGATTTTTTAAGATGTCTGCAAATTAGAATGATGACAAAAAATGGTAACCTTTGCCTGAAATAATTTTTAGACATATACCAAGCAATAGATTCATTTTAAAAACATTTTAATTCATCAAGATATTTCAAAGTATACTTCCAGAATGCTTTCTAATCAATGAACGCTATAAAGCTGTAATACATTATCATACATAGTAGACTGTTTTTAGAAAACCTAATTTTTTTTTCAAACTGCAGTATAGTTAATTTATTATGTTGCATTAGTTTCAGGAGTACAGCAAAGTGACTTAGTTATACATCTAGCTAGCTAGCTAGCTGGCCATGTTGATGCTGAATCTGGCCTCAGTAACCTGATCCAAATTAGCTCTGTATACAGAGTTTGTGGTGAAGTAGAAAAGAATAGCTTTATTGCTTTGCCAGGCAAAGCAGGCTATAGTGGGCCAAAGCTGTGTGTCCTACCCTAGAGGGGTTAGTGAGGAGTTGTATAGTATTAGTTAAAAGAGTGTGATCAGCTCATGGACTTTTTTCTGACTGGTTGAAGTCAAAGTGAAAATGTTAGTCATTCAGTTGTGTCAGACTCTGCAACCACATAGATGTAGCCTGCCAGGTTCCTCCATCCATGGGATTCTCCAGGCAAGAATATTAGAGTGGGTAGCCATTCCCTTCTCCAGATCTTTCTGACCCAAGGATCGAACCCCGGTCTCCTGCATTGCAGGCACACTCTTTACCTTCTGAGTCTAATTGGTGGTGAGGTAAGAGGGAGTCAGTATCATCAACCTTCTGGTTGCAGCTAGTCTGGGGTTTCCGTGCCTGTGGGGCAGCATACTTAACTTCTCCCACCAGTGGGGGTTTCAGTACCTGCAAAACATCTCAAAGATATTGTCCTGTGTATCCCTAGAGGGGGAACCAGGACTCTGCCCCAAGGCTGCACTATTGTTTCTTGACTGCTCCTCTCTAGTCTCTGCATGCCCTTCCTTCTCTAATTAGCATCTGTTTGAACCTGTCCCTTGGAACTCAGGGAAGGTCAAGGAGGCTGAATGAAGCCTATTTCCTGTAGTCAAGAAATGTGGGACACAGAAAGGCTTTTGTGCTCAGGAGCCCCACAGGGTCTTGCTTAGGATCAATATCAATATCTATTTATCTACACATACTCTTTTTTAGATTCTTCTTTTCCATGGTAGGTTAAGATACTGAAGTCTTTCAAGGGCTTCCCTGGAAGTCTTTCTAGTCCAGGGAATAGTCCATAGAAACAAAGGTGATACTAGTTTTTTTTGCATAAAATTTAAGGCAGTTTGCGCTAAATTCTGAATGTGATTGAATTAGTGCATCTTTAAGGACCCACATTATTGGGCTTGGTACTATGCCAAAGGGAGAAGGTGGATGGTGCCCTTGGCACTCGGACAGCACTCTGAGTTCAAGAAGCAGAATGAAAGAGAGCTTTGAGAACCTGGTTTCAGTCTTTTTGAGATTTTGCCATTAGACCCATAAGAGAACTGAAGAATCTGGAGAGGCAGCAAGAACGCTGCTCTAAGGAACGAAACCAACACCACAATGAGAGCCCAGAGGAGAAAGCTTCTCACACCGAGAGACTTGCCAAAGACCACCCAGAGATCATCGACAAAATATATTTTTGTTCTGCTCTGCAAGGGTCAAGAAGGAAAAATTTAGTGAGTACCTGCTGCTTTTGTATAAATGTGTTATTCCCCCAGGCTACTGTGTTTTCCAAGTGAATGAGGTCTATCTTATTCCTTGAAGTTTTCTGCTTCATAACTCAACTTTCTGCCTAAGAAAGAGTTGACATACCACCATCCTAAAAATCTCTGAATAGCTCTAATAACTGAAGGCGAATTTTTGTGATCAGAGAAAAGATCATCACTCTTCGAATAAATTCGACATACAAATTAGCACCCAAAGTGTCTACATGTATACAGCTCTGTTTATTTTGACTTCACCAACAACTGCAATAATGAATAGGCATTCCTGCACCACTGACTATTTAAAACCAACAAAAGGCAGGGGAAATGCAAGGAAAAAAGGGAGAGAAGTCCAAGTACCACCAACTAGAAGAAGCACACCCCTCCCTCCCCAAATCCTCAATTCCCTTAACTGTCAGATTGTTAAAACTGAGCACACCCTTCTGAGAGGATGGCATTTTTCCTTGTAAGAATTTTCCTTCTAGTGATCCGTCCCCGGCTTAATGAAGTGTTCCCTAAATTAAATCTACCCTTTCTGAAAGGTTACTCCCCAAACAAAATGAACAGGAAAATGCCTCTAGTCCATATAAATGTCATGTTGCCCTCCAGTAAATCTGTTTTAATCACTACTTTTAAGGAAGCAGCCCAATTGAAGAGGAGGGAAACTCAATTACTCTGTATACCAAGACAACTGTCAGAGGGGGTCACAAACAGTGTCTTTCAGGAGAAACTTCCTCTGGAGAGACGCAAGGCACACTCTGTTCTGTAAATGACTTGTCCTTTTCCTTTTCCTAGTGAGAGCCCACCTCCCACTGGCATTGAGGAGGGAGAGGAACAGTTATCAATGGAGAGATTGCTGTGCCAGTGTTCCTTCCCATGTGTTTTCTCACCAAGTCTTGACAAGATTTTTGAAGAATTCTTTCCCCTTCTGTGGATAAAAATGGGGTCCCAGAGTGATGAAGTCCACCTTCAAGGACACCAGGCCAGAAAGGGAAGAGGTGAGATCTGCACCCAATTCTGTGCGATTCCAAAGGTTTTGTTCCAGCTAAGAGGTGACAATTCTGTTTTCCACTGAGCTGTACGAGACCATTTAAAAGAAACAGTCAGTGTGGGAGGACCAATCAGTCAAATAACTCTTCATTGAAGAACTGGGCAAAATCTGATTCCCTGACACTCAGAAGCAAGTGCTTCAGCAAGATTCTTGGTGTCTGCAGAATACTAGTGAACCCATAGATCTGGAAGGTAGGCTGAGCCCAGGACCAAGGCTTGCCAACCTCAAGCCAACATTTAAAGGTCAACCCAAAAGGGCTGTAAATGACCACTCCAAAAACTTTTGGTTGGGAAATGACCAACAGCAAATACCTCTTGACGCTGATTCCAAATAAGCCTGTGCCTTGGATTGAGTTTCGACAAAGGCGTTCATATGCTTTGCGAAGCTAATGTGCAGAGGCAGCCTTCAGTGCTTATGTTTTTTGGAATTAAGTTGCATGACTGTGCCTTGCTCTCTAAAATGTGTAAATGTGCAAATTATGCTACAACAGATTGCCAAAGCAAGTTGAAGAAATGAAAAATATGGTGCACTCTCACGGTAAGGGCGCAGGGGTGTGGCTTATTGCCTGATGTTAAAGGCAGGCTCCAAACTCCCCATCCTTGGGGGTTCTGGAAAGGATTATTAGAATGGAATCAGGAAGTGAAAAGTAGCTAGATGGCTTTTTCAAGGGCCCAGTTGCCTCTGAACATGCTCTCTCTTACTGGCACAAAAGAAGTCATGTAAATTATGTGTGCTATATAAGTTCCATTTCCAGGTCATATTTAATTTTCCTAGTTCACCATATCCTAATAGAAATTATGGTCTATGTGCAGGTTAGAAAAGAATTTCCAGACATGAGGCAGAATGAAAGGAGAATAAACTTTATTAGAGTTAGCAGGGGCGGGGTGATGGTGGTGAGAGTCACTGCCGGTACCGCAGGCCAACTTCCTGACAGTCATGGAGAGCAGACCTTGAATGTGGGTCCTTGGTTCGTTTTTATAGCCAGGGGACAAGGAGTGGTGTAGGGGTCTTGCAAGTTGATTGGATAAAGTTTGTATACTGGGTGGGAGAAGAATAAGACAAATACATTTCCCTTACATGGGGTAGGAGGGAAGACAGGCCATACTGCTTAGGAGGGCTCAAAAATTCTTCAACAGTACAACATAGGCGCAGGAAGGGGTGATAGGGGTCTGGGTTTTTTTTTTTTTTTTTTTTTCGGTTCCTTCTTTCGAAGACCCTTCTCTTTCACCTTGTTCTTTGGTCCTTAGGGCACCACAGAAATACAAAGTCACAGGCCAAATCTTGATCCCTAAGATGTTCAAGGGTTAAAAAGATAGAGAAATACCCCAACCACTTCATTACCTCCAGTGGTGTGTGTGTGTGTGTGTTTATGAGTATGTTCATGTGTGTACTAGCATTCTGGTTACTCATTTTAATGTTGTCTAAGTTTTTTATGATGAGGAGACTAACCTCATGTATGGAAATGCCGAGAAGACATACAACATCTCCTTTCTTCAAGGAAATGAAAGGAAACACTCATATGCTCCAACATTTCATAGGGTGAGAAGGAAGAGTGAATGCCCATCACTTTTGCTGACCAAAACTTTCTCATGAAATGAAGAAAGTTGTAAAAAATGTGTTGGGTGAATAATAATTTTTGAATCATCAGGGCCAAAGATGTTACCGTGACTGATGAGTCATATTGTTAAATGATACCTAGAGTCCAATCCTGTCCTTGGAAAGCTAAAAGTATCAGCAACTTCCCAAGATCAGACATGGGCTCTCTTAGAATACACCCTAAACTCAAATTCCTTGTCTCCTGTTCTCCTTGGTACATGTTATTACTGAAGAGTCAACAGAATCCTTTGCAAATTAAGCCAGACTATATTTCTTCAACTTCCAAAAATGCTCCAAAAATTAGACACGACTCCTGTTTTCAGTGAAATGGATAATGAATATTGCAAATTTTCCTAAAGGTCATAAGTTGCACAATGAAAAGGAAGAGATTTAGATCCTACATTTATAGGTATGTCCTCACAGCTTAGTTGAGAGGTGGAAACATGTTTCTATAGAAACTCATTGACACATGCAGCCAATTTAATTGGGAAGGAGACCTGGGATGGGGATGCTGAAAATAGTGATGTCTAATTGTGGACAAAGGATTCACGGTGTTCAGAAAGCTTCCAAATTTGTGATTTTCATTCTCTTGGTCCTCCCTCCCTTCCTGCTCTATTGTTCCCTCTCGTTTCCTTTCATCTGCCATCATGAGAAAGAGACAAGATGCTGGAGGTGACAGCTCAGAATTGGCAGTGCCCTGAAGATTTTTTTCCCCTTCTAGTCTTAATATGGAACACTGTCTGTATTACAAAGTGTAATGATGGATTCATAAAATTAACCCATGCATGTGTGCTAAGTCACTTAAGTTGTGTCCAACTCTGAGACCCTATGGCTTTTAGGCTGCCAGGCACCTCTATCCATGGGATTCTCCAGACAAGAATGCTGGAGTGAGTTAAAATTAACCCATACCTCTGGTTAGAGTCACACAATAGTGGGATATTACAGAGAAGAGGGACAAGCATGTTTGCATAGTCACCTCAGGACTTACATAGGATTGGAGACTTGGAACAAGAATGTTCCATTAATTTCTCACATATATCAAACAGCCCTGATATCCCAATGTTTATATCAGAAAACAATATTGCCTTGTTTACACATAAGATTCCTGGGTTTGTGCAGGAATTCTACGAGCTGAGCTAGAGATCAACCCATAAGGAAGGTCTAGGACATTTGAAGGTCTAGGGCATCTGTAGTGTTGGAGAAGAGTCTTGAGAGTTCCTTGGAAAACATGGAGAGCAAACCAGTCCATCCTAAAGGAAATCAACCCTAAATATTCACTGGAGGGACTGATGTTGAAGCTGAAGCTCCAATACTTTGGCCACCTGATTTGAAATGATGTAAAGACCCTGGAGAAGACCCTGATGCTGGAAAAGATTGATGGCAAGAGGAGAAGTGGGCAATAGAGGATGAGATGATTAGATGGCATCATTGACTCAACAGACATGAGTTTGAGCAATCTCTGAGAGATGGTGAAGGAGAAGCAAGCCTGGGATCACAAAGAGTTGGACACAACTGAGCAACTGAAAACAATGAGGACATCTGAGAATCAAGGCCTACTTCTCAGTATTATTCTTGCCCAGCTCAGCCAGCTGTTTATAACCAAGAACTAGTGATGCTTCAAGACACTAGTTAGGAAATTACCTAACATCTCCAAGAGGATTAATCTTAAGGTACCATCACTTACTCATAAATATAATTATTATATGAAAATGCATTATCCCCAAATCTGTTTAGCAGTTATTCTGTGAGCTTTTTGAGCTCAAAAAGTATACTGTTTTATCTTATCTCTGCTTTAAAATGTTTATATTCTCATCACCTAACATATCATTTTTCATTTAACAGGTGTGTAACAAATATTAGGTAAGTACATGGATAATGCAAAAAATCAATCAACTAGAAAGAGCCTAGATTTTTTAGAACTCAGATGCTTTGGACCTCTGATTATATGATACACTCTTCTTCTCTGTTTCTGTTTTATTTGTTAATGAATTTTTCTATCTGCAAGTCCCGAATACAGTTTGGGCCACTCTGTCTTCAGTCCACTCTGTCTTCAGTGTAAATATCCAAATTAAATTTCAAGGGAATATCATGAAAATTAACATATGTATTGAGAAGCATGTCCTGTAAATTAGTTTTGTATTTTATTTCAATTGAAGTTAGACAACTGTAAATAGCTGTTGGAAAGGATTTTGATAAGCTCTGGGGCACATACTGTGTGGAGATGTCATTGTAGACATTTTCATATATATTATTTAATCACTCGTAACTCTGCATGTAATGTCAATTTTATTCTATCTCCTGACGTCTTACTCCAGAATGAAGGGCCATTTCCAAGGTCATTCAGAGAACAGTGGAGCTGGAATTTGAATCCATGCATTTCATTCTTTGCAACCACATATCAATATAAAAATGAAATATTCTTTTTAAAATAACTCAAGATTCTGGAGGATCAATCACGAATGCACCATATTTACCCAGACACTCCATCAAAGAATGCCATTTATCAGGAAACTACTTCACAAGAACTTTAACAATTTAGCTTCTTGAGTGATTGATTTCAGAGTTGACTCTCATTAGATCCTTGCAGGCTATGTTTAGCAAAATGGATTATGTAATCCATTTTTTGAACTGAATTTTTATTATCAGATATATTTTCTAGTCAACTAGTCATGATTGAACTTTTTGATGGCTCCAACTTCAAAACTACATCTTACATAATTTTAAAATCTGGCACTAAAAATATGTGGAGAAACATAAATTAGCATTTCTGGGGGATGAATGATGTGTATTATTCAACTTTCTCTGGAAAAGTGGTAAAGGGTAAGGACAAATGTAGTGTAATGACTTTAACACTTAGCAATGTATGATTGTAAATGATTCATTTCTTTAAGCCTTGGTTTTCTCATCTGTAAATTGGGGATAATAAAAACATGCATCTTTTCAAAACACTTTTAAATTGCCTTGAGGGCGCAGAGGAAATGACTGTTAAAAGGATTTGTAAAACTCTTAAGTAAAGATAAACTCTAGAAAGAATTTATGATGCAAAGCAGAAGAGTCACCAGGACTTACTAAAGAATTGATACATACCTGTCAGTCATTTTGAAAGAGTTGATCAAGTTATTAACACAGGTGGATCATTTGTTGCGAATGTATTGTTTTCAATCCTCATGTCCACTGCTTTGCATTCTCAACCTTGGAAAGTGAAAGAAGTTTTCTTGAAAAACATTAACATCATCATAATTACCTTATAGTCATTAAGATGATCATAATTATATTTTCATTCTGTCTTCTGCTAAAGCACAGCCTACATGGGAGAGGGTCCCATGATGCCTTCGCAACAGTCAGACATGTACCATCCTCGCCTGGCACACTTCCAGCCAGGGTAATTGCATTCTGCTCACCAAAAACTCCCTGTAGTTTTCCCCAGAGAAGGGTTCCCTCATTTCCTGCTCAAAACCAGCTGTGCTGGGGGGCTGGCAAACAGCTGCCATGTGGATACCCAGAGGTGGCTGTGTTTCAACACAGACCAGAACAAGGCTTGGATATTTCTGTGGCCAAGGCTCCAGAGAAAACCAGCAAAGTATCCAGACATTTTCTTTTGCTATTAAAAAATGGCTGCTCAATAATACTCATCAGTAGATGTTACAATTTGGGGATGAGGAGAGTGGGAAATATGGCTTTATTTTGAAGTAAAAAAAAAAAAAGCTCATCATTCTATAAGATCGTGTACCTCCAGCTGCCACATCTCCAATCAGGGAACTAATAGTCTATTTTATTTTAATTGTTCATAGTTAAAGATGACCTCTTGTACCTCCTAATTAATTACTGAGTTTCTCATAAGATTCTCCAGTTAGAGCTAAAGTTGATAGAAAACCTGGAGTTCTTTCTGAACTGTGATCTTGCAGATGTATTTTTGAATGAGAACATGATTCTGTTTACATGATGTTTAGTGAAAGGGACGATGTAGAAGTCTGTGGCTTCATGCAGGCCTCCCATAAAACCCCATGCAGAAGATGAAACATGACACCCACTTTGTAATCCATCCAGGACTCCTACCCCCAGTCCATACGTTTCATATGTATGTAATCAACTTTTATTGGTTCTTGAATTACATTCTGTGAGCACAGAACTCCCCCTTGCCAGTTAGAGCACAAGAACGGAGCTTGGAAGTGTCATTAATAAACGGCCGTGTGGCTTGAGCACAGCGAAACGTTTATAAAAACTCTTTCTTGTACCAATGTTTATTTTGGTGGGAATGAAGCTTTAGAAAAAATATTTCGCACATAAAAAATAGGCCGTCAGATCTGGAACCTTGATAAACTGAAGTGAGCAAACTTCCTTTCATTCATTCATTCATTCTCAGCTGAGTGCTTCCTATGAAAAAGGTTTAGCTTAAACATACATGTCTTTGATCCGGCCATAAGGAATTCACACAGAGCTGAACCAGCCCTAGCAGTCAAGATTGTGGCATGCTGTCATTTGAAAGCAAAGCACATAGTTATAGAAAGACATTTCTAAAATAAGCTAATCATGACTGCATTATGGTCCAAAACCAGAAATCGCCATTCACCTTGGCACATTAAGCAACTAGATCAGGTTGGAAGAAATACTTCATGCCTGGACAATAATCCATCTCAAAAGACAGATATATTTGCTACCAATTGTTCACTGACTCACTTTAGATAAGAAATTGACCTGCCAGTGACAGAATGCCCAAGCTGACCAAAATATTCCCTCACTGAATGAGTTGCCATTTCCTCCTCCAGAAGATCTTTCCAACCCAGGGATCGAATCCAGGTCTCCTGCACTGCAGGCAGATTCTTTACCATCTACGCTACCAGGGAAGCCCACCAAGAAAGTTACTGAAGCTCAAAGCTCCGTGAAAAAGAACGGCCACTGGGTCCAGACAGGGTGGCTCTGACATCCAGCTGGGACAGCCTGATACCTCTTTTCTAAGAAATACCGTGGACAGAGGAGCCTGGCAGGCTACAGTCTATAGGGTCACAAAAGTGTCGGAAATGACTTAGCAACTAAACAACAACAAACATAACAAAGCCAACAGGCACCCACTTCCTAAAGGATACGTTTATTCCAACCATGACTCCTAGATACTACTGCTGAAGCTTTGATCTGGGTTGAGCTGTATCCAAGCTCCAGTGAAAATTTATGGTTTGCTGGGGTTTGTGCCCACAGATGGTTTAACCCACCCACTGTGTTGTGGATGTGATGATTTTCATTCTTAGAGGCAAACACTGATTCTGGGGAGCACTTGGAATCTCCAAGAGAAACCAAATTTATGTGCAGCCCAAACCATAACTCACAAGCACACACCCTCATTTTCTTTATTATGTCCCATTGGTCTGCTTCTTCATTCTTGGTCCTGCACATGGAATTTCTTGGTTATTCGCAGCTTCACAGCCTCATGTTTGCCTTGCTCCAAATGTTTCTTGCACTGGCTTTTCTTGATGACAATGACTGCTGTAACTGTGAATAGGTCCTGGATACTTTGGGACTGATTTCACTTCATCTGTACAGCAAATTGATTCACTTATACTTGAGCCTACTCATTCGAAAAGAACATGAGGCTTTTCGAAGGAGAAGTAGGTAGCAGAAGATGAAATGGCTAGATAGCATCACTGACTCAGTGGACATGAATTTGAGCAAGTTCTGGGAGATAGTGAAGGACAGGGGACCCTGGTGTGCTGCCATCCATGGCTATAAAAAGAGTTAGAAATGACTTCATGACTGAACAACAACATATATATGTATATGTATATTATATATATATTCATATTATTTTCCGTTATGGTTTATTATAGGATATTGAATCTAATTCCCTGTGCTACATAGTAGGACCTTCTTGTTTCTCTCTTTATCCTATATAATTGTTTGCCTCTGCTAACCCCAAACTGCCATCCCTATATCTATTTCTGTTTCATAGATATGTTGATTTGTATTACATTTTGGAATTCACATGTAAATGATTTCATGTGATATTTGTCTTTCTCTCTCTAACTTACTTCACTTTGTGTGATAATCTCTAGATCCATCCATGTTGCTGCAAATGACATCATTTCATTCTTTTTGATGGCAGAGTAATATTGCATTGTATGCTGCTGCTGCTGCTGCGTCTCTTCAGTTGTGTCCGACTCTGTGCAACCCCGTAGATGGCAGCCCATCAGGCTCCCCCATCCCTGGGATTCTCCAGGCAAGAACACTGGAGTGGGTTGCCATTTCCTTCTCCAATGCATGAAAGTGAAGAGTGAAAGTGAAGTTGCTCAGTCGTGTCCGACTCTTAGCGACCCCATGGACTACAGCCTACCAGGCCCTTCCATCCATGGGATTTTCCAGGCAAGAGTACTGGAGTGGGTGCCATTGCCTTCTCCGATTGCATTGTCTATATGCATTTAGATTGTTTCCATGTCTTGGCTATTGTAAAGAATGCTGCCCTGAACATAGGGGTACATGTGTCTTGTTGAATTGGAGACTTTCAATATCTCTTCTGCATTGAGGTGAGCTAGAGTGAATCCCATGTCTTTAAGAAGGATTAGAAAAAGCATAATCTTCTTAGTCAGGGGGATTAATGGCAAACCATGGAAGAAATCTGGCCATTAGTCTATAGGCAGTGGGGACTCTGAAAAGTTTGAATGATGACTAATGTCAATAAAATATGCTTCCTTCTGAGGATTATTTATCCCTTAAAACTGGAGACGAAAGGGACAATAAATAGACCCAAGGGGCATGAGAAACTATGGGAATTGCATGGAACATGCTGGAGAAAGAATGTGGGTTTAGGGTCCTACCTACTGCTGCTAAAATCCTCTAAGTCTGACCATATTCTACTACTACTACTACTAAGTCCCTTCAGTCGTGTCCGACTCTGTGCGACCCCATAGACGGCAGCCCAACAGGCTCCCCCATCCCTGGGATTCTCCAGGCAAGAACAGTGGAGTGGGTTGCCATTTCCTTCTCCAATATTCTAACTGGGATTAAAATGTGTGAAAGTAAATTCTTTCCATCAACACCCCTCCTTCCTCCTCTTCTATTTTTTTTTTTATCCTTTTTGCCTTCCTTTTAAAATTCTTCCTCATATTTGCCAGTGTTTTGCTGTTAACAGAGCAATTTTATTTACATGTGTTTTCATTCACTTCTCACTCTATGAAGTAAACTGGACAGGTGTAATGACCCTAATTTATACTCTTAAGTCAAAGTTTAGACTAGCCTAGTAACTTGACTAAGATCACACAGCTAGTAAACGAAGAGCTGTAGCCTGAATCTTGTCTTCTAACCCTAAGATCAATGGTCTTTCAACAGAAGCCCTTTTATTACCACAAACTCAGCTACTAACAAATGTTCCAAATTGTGAGCATTCTTGCAACTGACAGTTTTAGGACAAATCTCCAAAACATTTTTTTTTTAAGTAATATTTTTTATGTGCCTGTTGGCCATCTGTACGGGTTCTTTGGAGAAATGTTCAACATCGCTAATTGTTAGAGAAATGCAAATCACAGCTATAAAGAGGTATCACCTCATATTAGTCACAATAGCCTTCATCAAAAACTCTACAAATAGTAAATTCTGGAGAGGATGTGAAGAAAAGGAACCCACCTAAATGGTTGGCAGGAATGTAAACTGATGGAAAACAGCATAGAGGTTCCTTAAAGCGCTGAAAATAGAGACACCATAGGATCCAGCAATCACATTCTTGGCCATATATATGGAAACGATGAAAAATCTTATTCAAAAAGACACCTGTACCCCTATGTTCATAGCAGCACTGTTTACAACAGCCAAGACATGGAAGCAACCTAAATGTCCATCAACAGATGAAAAGATAAAGATGTGGCATATACATTCAATGGAATAGGACTCAGCTATAAAAAAGGAATGAAATAATGCCATTTGCAGCAACATGGATGGACCTAGCGATGATCATACTAATTGAAATAAGTCAGAGAGAGAAAGACAAATGTCATATGATATCACTTCTATGTGGAATCTAAAAAAATAACACAAATGAACTTATTTGCAAGACATAATAAGCTCACAAACATAGAATACAAATCTATGACTATCAAGAAAGATCCCCTGGAGGAGGGCATGGCAACCCACTCCAGTTATTCTTGCCTGGAGAATCCTGTGGACAGAGGAAGCCAGTAGGCTACAATCCATAGGATTGCAATGAGTCAGACATGACTGAAGCAACTGAGCTCACACACAGCAAAGAGGAACAGGGGAGGGAGGTATAAATTAGAAATTTGGAATTAACAGATACACACAACTGTATATAAAACAAATAAGGATCTGTTGCATAGCACAGGAAACTGTATTCAATATCTTATAATAATCTATAATGGAAAAGAATCTTAAAAAGAATATATATATATCTGAATCACTTTCTGTATGCCTAAAACTAACACAACATTGTAAATCACCTACATTTCAACTTTTTTAAAAAGCAATATTTTATTTAATAGACTTAATAGATACAATAATGTATTACTGAATAACTCACAAATTTATTTTATCTTTCTTTTCAAAAGAAGTAGAAGCTTTTTTTTTTTCTGAAACAATTCTTGAATTTCTGATCTTTTATACCCATATCCTCTATATATTTATAAAACAAGAATACAGGTATTCTCTCCTAAACATTCTGGCTTGAAGAGTTAATATGAATCTTTCTTTCCAATATGGTGTCTCAATTTAGTAAGTCCCTGATGGTCTAGTAGTTAGGATTCAGAGCTCTCTCAACTGAACGTGGACAGGAAGTTGGCAGAGGAGCTTTCCCACCACATGAACTGTCTTCTTCAGAATAATCACTATCCATTTATTACATTAAGAGACTTTTTATGATGTTTCCCTGTTGTTGCATGACATTCTGGTCTTATTCTGAAGAATAATTTTCTATCTGTGCTAAGGATACTTCATCAAGAATACACAATGTGTCTCTTCATTATTTACATTTGGAATCTCCAAAAACACCATTGGAACCCAAGATTGGAATCCATAGGGGACTCACCATAGTTTTCTAACATGAATGGAAAACAGGGTTCAGATCAGATCAGATCAGTCGCTCAGTCGTGTTCGACTCTTTGTGACCCCATGAATCACAGCACGCCAGGCCTCTCTGTCCATCACCAACTCCCGGAGTTCACCCAGACTCACGTCCGTCGAGTCAGTAATGCCATCCAGCCATCTCATCCTCTGTCATCCCCTTTTCCTCCTGCCCCCAATCCCTCCCAGCATCAGAGTCTTTTCCAATGAGTCAACTCTTCGCATGAGGTGGCCAAAGTACTGGAGTTTCAGCTTTAGCATCATTCCTTCCAAAGAAAACAGGGTTAGGAAAAATGAAAAACAAACAAACAAACAAAAAACAGAAGGATTATCAAGTTTTTAGGGTCATCCTCACATGGAATCAGAATTTTTAGTCAAAGTAACCCAGAATTTTTTCAGTTCATCCGCTTATTTCCAAGACTGGGAAACAACATGAGAAGAAGCAGTTTTTCCAAATCATGAGGCTGGTTAGTGGCAGTTGAGGATGTTTTCCAGTAGTCTTGTACAGACGTGAGAGTTGGACCATAAAGAAAACCAAACACCAAAGAATTGATGCTTTTGAAATGTGGTGCTGGAGAAGACTCTTGAGAATCCCTTGGACTGCAAGAAGATCAAACCAGTCAATCCTAAAGGAAGTCGATCCTGAATATTTATTGGAAGTGCTGTTGATGAAGCTGAAGCTCCAATACTTTGGCCACCTGATCTGAAGAGATGACTCATTGGAAAAGACCCTGATGCTGGAAAAGATTGAGGGCAAAAGGAGAAGGGGAGCAACAGAGGATGAGATGGTTAGATATCATTAGAGACTTGATAAACATGAGTTTGTGTAAACTCCGGGAGATGGTGGAGGACAGAGGAGACTGATGTGCTGCAGTTCACGGGGTTGCAAAGATTTGGACATGATGTAGCAACTGAACAACAGCATTCATGGATGCATGTCCTCCAGCTCAGAGGTCACGGAGAGCTTTCTTGTGGGTCATCTTGCTATGTTTCATGGTCATGTACCAAGAGTCAGACACGACTGAGTGACTGAACTGGACTGAGTGACTGGACTGAACTGAACCCTGTACCCCTAAAATTCTCTTACCTTCTCATGCCCTGCTCCTGGAATGTTTCTTCCCCAGTCCTTTACATAGTTCACTCTTTCTGATTATGTCACTGCTCAGAGGCTCCCCCTCAGAGACATCTTTGCTGATGCTCTGCTCATGTCTCTTTCCTTACCCTGCTTTACATTTCCCTATAGAAACTATCAACAGCTGAAAGGGCATTTCAAACACGTTTGCCATTTCTTACCTCCATCCATAAGGAATCTCCAAAAGTAAGCTCCAAACATCAGTAGGCAAGAATTTTACATAAAGTAGGTACTCAGTATTTGACCAACGAAGGTTGCATGGGTGGGTGACTTGATAGTTGGTTTCATGTTGTGGAATTGTCAGCATTTCATGAGCTTACTTGATTCGTGGAAGGCATTTAAAAATGTAAACTCTCAGTTTAAGTTAGTTTGATTTCCCCACAGAACTCTAAACAGCGGGCACTTAAAAATAATGGTCTACATCTAGGAACAATAGTTTGGGGTTTTCAGACACATGTATTATGGAGTCTGTCTGTGGTCCCTCCAGAAACTCTGCTGCCTTGCAAAAGCTGAAACATCTCAACATCTACAGCTGTGACTCTCAAGATGCCGCGGTCCCTCCAAAAAGCTATCCCCTCCATGCCCTGAGAATTCACTCTGATCCCTCTTAATGAGCAGGGGAATAGCACTGTGTTGGTAGTGAGGGCTGTTGAGTATGAAAAGGAGTCAGACCCTGGATTAGCAGTGTGGACATAGCAACAGACATGGTGAATATCCATGGGCTTCCTTTGTGACTCAGCTGATAAAGAATCCTCCTACAATGCGGGAGACCTGGTTTGGGAAGATCCCTTGGAGAAAGAAATGGCTTCCAACTCCAGTATTCTGGCCTAGAGAATTCCATGGACAGTACAGTCTATGGGGTCACAAAGAGTCAGACATGACTGAACAACTTTCACTTTCACTTTCAGTGGAGGGACGGCCCTCAGGAAGTCAGTGGGAAGTAATCTTGAGGAAATAAACAAAAACAAAAACACCCTTGCAGACTTCTGACTATACTACAAAGCTTACAGTAATCAAAACAGCACGATACTGACAAAAAAAGAAAAAAAAAAAAACCACATAGATCAATGGTACAAAATGGAGAGCCCAGAAATAAGTCTACCTATTTATGGTCCATTAACCTACAACAAAGGAGGCAAGAGTATACAGTTGAGAAAAGTTTCCTCAAGAAGTGAGGCTGAGAAACTGGACAACTACATGTTAAAGAATGAAATTAGAACATTTCCTCATATCATATGCAAAAATAAATTCAAAATGGATTAAAGGCCTAAATATAAGAGCTTAAACCATTAAACTCCTAGAAGAGAATATAGGCAGAAGACTCTTTAGTGTAAAACATAGCAATATTTTGAGGATCTGTCTCTGAAGGCAAAAGATAAAAAAGCAAAAATAAATGAGATATAATTAAACTTAAAATATTGTGCACAGAAAAGGGAACCATAAACAAAACAAAAAGACAAACTACAGAATGGGAGAAAATATTTGCATATGATGTAACTGATAAGAGCTTAATATACAAAATATATACAACTCAATATCAGAAAATTAAACAACCTAATCAAAAAAAATGGGCAAGGACCTGAATAGACATATTTCCAAAGACATACAGTTGGCCAATAGATACATGAAAAGATGCTCAATATTATTAATTGTTAGAGAAATGCAAATCAAAACTACCAGCCTAAATGGCCATCATCAAGAAGTCTACAAATAATAAATACTGGAAAGGGTGTGGAGAAAACTCTACCCTGCTGGAGGAACTGTAGATGTATACTGATGCTATGGAAAACAGCATAGAGGTTCCTCAAAAAACTGAAAATGAAACTACCATATGATCCAGCAATTCCAAAACAAGTATGGAAGAAACAAAAATTCAAGAAGATATAAGCCCCCCAATGTTCCTAGCATCATTATTTACAATAGCCAAGATGTGGACACAGCCCAAGTATCCAACAGCAGATGAATGAGTAAAGAAGATGTGGTGTGTGTGTGTGTGTGTGTGTGTGTGTGTATGCACGTGTGCTTGCTCTTTCGTGTTCGACTCTTTGAACCCCATGGACTGTAGGGCCTAACTCCTCTATCCATGGGATTTCCCAGGTAAAAATACTGGAGTGGGTTACCATTTCCTGCTCCAAGCCAGGGATCAAACCTATGTCTCTTGCACCTCCTGCATTGGTAGGCAGATTCTTTACCGCTAGCACCACTTGAGCAGACCCAATATGCAACGAAGCCTAGTGGAATAGTACTCAGCTCTAAAAATGAATGATAAATTGCCATTTGCAGTAACATGGATGGTCTTGGAGAATATTATGCTTAGTGTCTAAAATAAGTCAGACAGAGAAGGACAAATACTATTTGTTATCATTTACATGTAGCATCTAAAAAATAAAATGAATGAGTGTAGCAAAATAAAAACAGAGTTTTCAGATACAGAAAACAAACTAGTGATTACCAGTTAGGAGAGGGAAGGATGGAGGGGCAAGAAAGGGATAAGGGACTAAGAAATTCGCTGGTGGCTCAGATGGTAAAGAATCCCCCTGTAATGCTGGAGACCTGATTTGATCCCTGGGCTAGGAAGAACACCTGGAGAAGGGAATGGCTACCCACTCCAGTATTCTGGCCTCAAGAATTCCATGTACAGAGGAGTGTGTCAGGCTATAGTTCATGAGATGGTTGGATGGCATCACCAGCTTGATGGACATCAGTTTGAGTAAGCTCTTGGAGTTGGTGATGGACAGAGCAGCCTTGTGTGCTATAGTCCATGGGGTCGCAAAGAGTCAGACATGACTGAACAACTGAACTGAACTGATACTGTATACCTGAAACTAATATAATACTGCAAAGCAACCACAGTTCAATAAATAAATAAGTAATCACAACCCACTCCAGTACTCTTGCCTGGAAAATCCCATGGACGGAGGAGCCTGGTAGGCTGCAGTCCATGGGGTCACTAAGAGTCGGACACTGAGCGACTTCACGTTCACTTTTCCCTTTCATGCATTGGAGAAGAAAATGTCAACCCACTCCAGTGTTCTTGCAGGAGAATCCCAGGGACAGGGGAGCCTGGTGGGCTGCCGTCTATGGGGTCGCACAGATCGGACATGACTGAAGCGACTTAGCAGCAGCAATGAACAAATTAAATAAAAACCAGCTAGTTTTTATTTTTATTTAACTTAAAAATTAAATTTAAAAAATCAGCCTAGTGGGCTGGCTGGTTTTTTAAAAAATGAAAGATGGAAGACACTGGGAAGGGCTCACAAACAGGATGATGCAGGCTTCATCTGTTCTCTCTTTTGTCTGTTTCCTCATTTTGTCTTTTCCCTATGTCCCTAAAATGTTGGGGAGCCTGCTATTAAATGGCAACAGCTGTGAGAAGACCTATATTTTGACCCTGGGTCTGCCTTGAGAGGTCATGCCTACTTACTGAACCAATTTCCTCATCTGCAAAATGGCCTGAATTATTCTCATCCCCTCTGAATGAGAAGTCAGGGAGCTGGTAAGCTGATTTTCTAAACACTTCTTAAACCGTAAGTCCAGCACAAGTGCACAGGCTCACTTATCTATCACAACATCTTATTAAACGGTATCTTGCTTTGTTTGGTTTAGTTGTTCAGGATGGAATGTTTATCCTGATCTTGCATTCTGAGAGCTCACAGGAATTTTAAATCTAATTTGATTTCTCTGATTCTGGCTTTCCCTTGACTTCTATTTCAAGAGTGAAACTAAAGGAGGATCTATTTCTCTTTGGTTTCAGGTTCTAACAGCGGGGCTTTTTTTGCATTCTGATTGCAAGCACAGCCTAACAAAGCCATATTTAAACGCAGGGAAATGTCACTTACATGTTAAAAAGCTCACAGAAGCAAGTCTGTCTCTGCTGAATCTTTGAAGACGCTGCTTAATAAAAACGAGAGATCTTTCTGACGCTGTCCAACAGAACCTCCAGTAGATTTGTTCCGTGCATATTTTTGACGATAGAGATAAAAAGAGGGAAAAAGGCAGAGTGCATCACAACAATCATTTTTCATTACAGTCAGATATCCTCAAGCTTTAGTGCAATGGAGTCAACCAGAAAAGACTGGGTATTAATTATGAAGGTTCACTTCAATTTATCAGCAAAGGGTATCAAACAGGCCAAACACCACAGCCTCTCATATAATTTATCTCTTCGTTGTAGGGAGGCATAGAGCAATGACTTGCAAATTGCCTCCTCTGCAAAAAGAAGGGAGAAAACACACACACACACACAACACACAATTAAAAGCAGATAAGCATCATGCAATGTGTCACATTTTCAGCAGAAAGCCAAAAGTGGAGGTCTTAATCTTCGGGGCTGGTTTGCTGAGAGTACTCACTGATTCCTCCCTTGATGTGACTACTTAACTCCTATTAAAATTAATAGGGGTCAGGCTTGATCATCAAGGGAGAAAGGGCCTCCTGGCGCGTATAGGCTTCACGTAATAAGGATTTGGTGATTACTATATTATTTGGCCATTCATTTTCAGATTATCTTGTAAGTGTATGCTCTTTGTGATCTCGTCCAATTATGAAGAATAACATGCCGTGTAGGATCTATTTTTATTAAAGCAATCTTCTTTTCTTAAGCATATAATTTAAGGGGGCATATTGACGGGATCTTAATGCAGAGACCTTGAAACTATGCCCCCCACACACATACATCAAATGAATCATGTTAGTTACCATTTCTAACCTAGGTGTACTTTTATGGGACCTCTGACCCAAAGATTTGGAGACCATCAACTCATTAAAAAAATCCAATTCAAATATGTCTTAGATAATGGAAGGGGAGGGTAAATTTGCTTGAAAAAGTGGCATGAACATATTGCTGAATGATAAATATGAAAAATCTGAGACAGCAACAGTTCCCCCAAATGTCTGAGACACAGTTTCTGTTAAATGGGTGTAGTAAAATTACCAGCCTCAAGGTTATTCAAAAGAAGACCACATTTGTAAAAGTGCTTGGAGCAAATTGTCATGGTATATAATACAAAAAACACCCAATGTCACAGACTCTGATCTGTGTAGCGAGGAGGATAAGTAAAAACAAGAGTCAGAATTCATCTGCAACGTTTTAAGTATACTTTTATACACTTGGAATTTCATCCATTAAGAGTCTGAAAAACAACAATAAACATAAAAACACCAACAGCATCATTTTGTGGAGAGAGGACATTTTTAAAGGTACAGGAATGAAAAGGGCATTTCTTTGAAACAAAGAAAGTTACCACCATGACGTCCTACTCATGACGTCTACTCATCTCGCTCTCTGATTTTCCTCGTTTGCTGCAGACTGGTGAAAATGACCTTGCAAACTACCTCTAACCTACAGGGAAGCATTCAGGAGCCTCTGAAATAGACCATCATGGCAGCTCAGTACCATGGATAGGATCAGTAATTCACAGGGACATTAACAATTAAGCAAGCAGGTGTGGTTGAATCTTTCTCATCAAAATGTTGTGCTGTGACCTAAGAATGAAAGAAAATGTTTGCAAAATATATATCTGAAAAGGGGTTAATATCCAAATATCCAAAATATAAAAGTAACTCATACAACTCAACAGCAGAAATCATCTTCACCATCATCATTACTTTACCAACAAAGGTCCATCTAGTCAAAGCTATGGTTTTTTCCCAGTAGTCAGGTATGGATGTGAGAGTTGGACCAGAGAGAAGGCTGAGCACCAAAGAATCGATGCTTTTGAACTGTGGTGTTGGAGAAGACTTCAGAGTCCCTTGGACTGCAAGGAGATCCAACCAGTCCATCCTAAAAGAGATCAGTCCTGAATATTCATTGGAAGGATTGATGCTGAAGCTGAAGCTTCAACACTTTCGCCACCAGATGCAAGGAACTGATTCTGATGCTGGGAAAGATTGAAGGCAGGAGGAGAAGGGGACAACAGAAGATGAGATGGTTGGGGGGCATCACTGACTCAATGGACATGAGTTTGAGCAAGCTCTGGGAGATGGTGAAAAACAGGGAAGCCTGGTGTGCTGTAGTCCATGGAGTTGCAAAGAGTCAGACAGACTGAGTGACTGAATGACAATGATCATCATATGATTAAAAAGTGGGCAGAGGATTTGAACAGACGCTTCTCCAAAGATGACATACAATGGCCTGCAGACACATGAGATGGTGTATCACATCACCAGTCATCAAGGGAATGTGAATCAAAATCACAATGAGATACCACCTGGCACCTCTTAAGGTGACATACCTATTCCTATTGATGCCTCATGCTGATACATGGCAGAAACCAACTCAAAATTGTAATGCAACAATCCTCCAATTAAAAATAAGTAAATGAATAAATGTAAATGAAACTGCTGTCTCAAAAAGGTACCTGCATTTCATGTTCATTGCAGCACTATGAACAGTTGCTAAGCCATGGAGACCACCTAAAATGACCACTGACTGATGGGTAGATAATGAAAATATAGTGTATACATTCTTCTCTATAGTTTGAAAATACATTGCTAGGTATATATCCAGGTTCAGGATTGTTATATCTTCCTAAAGACTCATTATTATTTTAAACATTATCTGATAAAATTATTTTTCCCTAATGCTTTTTTTGCCTCAAAGTCTGTTTTTTTTTTTTTGATATTGATATTGCTATTCCAGCTTTCCCTCGCATTGTGCTTTTTACTGATTTTTTAAAAAATCTTTTTATTCTCAATGTTTCTGTATCACTTTTTTTCTGTATGTCCCTTGTAAACAGAACATATGTGGAGTCGTCTGCTTGTTTATTACCTTTTCATTTTAAGATACTTGCAGGTTTACATCAGACAGGAGTAAGAGACAATGAAGACAGAACCCAGGAAGCCTTCACCCAGTTTGACGCAATGTTAGCATTTTGTAAAGCTATAGGCCAGTATCACGACTCAGATATTGACATGGGTTCAGTCGAGATACAGAAAATTCCTATCACTCCAAGGGTGATAAGTGGTTAATATCCAAAATATAAAAGGAACTCATCCAACTCACTCTGCATAATTCTTTAGAGATGCATCCAGGTTGCTGTATGTACCAAAAGTTAGTTCTTTTTTTTTTTTTTTTCCTTTCACTGAGCAGTATTACATAGAATATACATAAAGTGAAGTGAAAGTCGCTCAGTCATGTCTGACTCTTTGACTGTATAGTTCATGGAATTCTCCAGGCAAGAATACTGGAGTGGGTAGCCTTTCCCTTCTCCAAGGGATCTTCCCAACCCAGGGATCGAACCCAGGTCTCCCATATTGCAAGCTGATTCTTTACCAGCTGAGCCACAAGGGAAGCCCTAGCATATACATACTAAAGTTTAACCATTCGCTCATTGCAGGACATCTGGGTAATTTCCAGCTTTTAGCTACTATGAATAAAACTGCTATAAACATTTGTGTACAGATTTTTATGTGAACCTAAGTCTTCTTTTCTCTGGGCTAAATTGCCCAGGCATGTGTTTGCTGGGTCATATGGTAGTTGTGTGTTTAGTTTTTAAGAAACTGCCAAACTGTTTTCCAGGGTGGCTGCACTGTTTTACATTCCCGTTTAAATGGGACATTTAAGCAACATTTAAGTGATCCAGTTTCTCCACCTCCTTATCACCATTTGGTGTTGTCACTATATTTTTTTCTGTTTTATTTTATTCTATTTTTAATTTTCTATTAAAGTATAGTTGATTTACAATGTTATATTAGTCTCAGGTGTACAACAAAGTAATTCATACATTTTTTTTCTTTTTCATTATACATTCTTTTACATTATAGATTGTTAAAATACATTGAATATAATTCCTGGTGCTATACAGTAGGACCTTATTTTTATCTATAACAGAGTGGAGGAATAAGTCAGGAGTGTGGGATTAACAGATACACACTATCTTTGACTTTAGCCACTCTGATAGGTGTGTAGTGATATTTCTTTAGGTTTTTAATTTGCATTTTCCTAATGGTTAATGATTCTGACATATTTTGATGTGCTTATTTGCTATATGTGTATCTTTTTGATGAAGCGGTCTTTATGTCTTCGAAGATGTCCAATTGGTTTGTTTGTTGTTGAATCTTAAGAGTTCTTTATACATTCCAGAAAATAGTCCTTTATCAGATATGTGATTTGCATATATTTTCTCCCACTGTGTAGCTTGTCTTTTCATTCACTTAGCAGTGTCTTTGGCAGAAAATTTTTCTAATTTTGATGAAGCCCTACTTATCTATTTTTTTCTTTTAGTAATTTTACAGTTGATCTTAAGTCTAAGAACTCTCTGCCTGCCCTACATCCTGCAGATTTCTTTTCTCTTTTATTTTTCTAAAGCTGTTATGATTGTACATGTAAATCCTTTAACCATGTTAATTTAATTTTTAGAAAGCTTGAAACTTAGGTCAAGGGGTTCTTTTTTTAGTTTTTGTTTTTGTCTTTGCTGTTCTCTGTCTTTGGGTGCCCAGTTGCTCCAATACCGTTTGTTTAAAAGGCTGTACTCTCATTTAACTAGTTTTATTTTTTTCTAATTTAAATTTATTTACTTTAATTAGAGGCTAATCACTTTACAATATTGTATTAGTTTTGCCATACATCAACATGAATCCACCACAGGTGTACATGTGTTCTCAATCCTGAACCCCCCGTTACATGATTATCAAACATCACTGAACATATTTGTGTGGGTCAATATCTGAATCCTCTACTCTGTTCCATTTATCTATGTGTCTATTGCTCTGTTTCCATTGATCTACGTGCACTACCACAGCATCTTGATTACTATAGCTACAGAATAAGTCCTGAAATTGGGTAGAATGATTATTTGCAATTTATTACCCTTTAAAAAATTGTTTCAGTTATTCTAGTCCCTTTTCCATATACATTTCAGAATAATCTTGTCTATATCTACCCAAAAAGTCTTGCTTGGATTTTGATAAAAATTACATTAAATGTACATATCAATATGTGGATAACTGATACCATTACTTTGTTGAATCTTCCAATCCATGAACACAGTATGTCTCTCCATTTATTTAAACTTCCTTTGATTTATTTTTTCAGTGTTATGTAGTTTTCAGCATACAAGTCCTGTTCATGTTTTATTAGTTTCACACCTAAGTAATTCATTTTTCTGAGGGATTATAAATGGCAGTATATTTTAAATTTTATTCTCCATACGTTCATTTCTAGTATATAGATACAAAATTAATTTGTCTATGTTTGTCTTATATCCTGTGACCTTGTTGAAACACTATTTCTAGAAATATTTGGTAGATTCCCTTGGGATTTTCTACCTAAATTCTTTATTTTTACATCTTTCCCCCTAATTATTTTACTCTCAACAACTTCATATTATTATCTTTATGTATAACTCTGGAAGATCTTATATAACTCAGAAGTATTTGTTTTTACTCCATACATATCTCTCTTATAACTAGAAAATTGAGTTCACTTACATTTATTGGGACTCATGACAAATTTAAGCTTAATTCAGTAACTTTATTTTTTGTAACGTAGTACAGGTTTTTTTTTTTTTAATTCTTTATTTTACCTTCTAATGTATTCATTGGGTTTTCTTTATTTTTTAATTCTCCCTTCTTTGGTGGTTTATTCACATTTAAAATGCATATTTCATTTAACAAAATGTAGTCAACGTGACTATTCTTCTGAATATTACAAGAACTATAGAATATCTAATTCCCTCTCCCATCTTTCATGACATTGTGGTCTAACATTTTAGTATACTCTTATTTCTAAACCCATTCAAATACATCCTTACGATAATTATTGCTTGCTATAAATCTGCATGCAGAATAAATCTTTTTTGCCTAGTATTGTTTTTTACATTCCTATACATCTTGAATTCCAGCATCCTTCACCCATGTGTATACCCTCAGATAGCCCTTTTAGCAGGAGTCCCTAAGCGATACCTCTCACGAACATTGCTTGCCTGACTTGTCTTACTTCACTCTTAAATAAGCATTTGGCTATGTCTAGAACTAGGTTGAGGAGAAGGCAGTGGCACCCCACTCCAGTACTCTTGCCTGGAAAATCCCATGGATGGAGGAGCCTGGTAGGCTGCAGTCCATGGGGTCGCTGGGAGTTGGACACGACTGAGCGACTTCACTTTTCACTTTCATGCATTGGAGAAGGAAATGGCAACCCACTCCAGTGTTCTTGCCTGGAGAATTCCAGAGATGGGGGAGGCTGGTGAGCTGCCATCTATGGGGGTCACACAGAGTTGGACACGACTGAAGTGACTTAGCAGCAGCAGCAGAACTAGGTTGAGATTTATGTTCCCTCAGTGCTTTGAGGATATTCTGTTGTCTTCTAGCTTTTGGTGTGGGAGACAAGAAGTCTGTTGTCAACCTAACTGTTTATTCTTTCCAGATAATCTGACTTTTCTCACTGGTTGCTTTCGAAATTGTCCTTGCCCTTTCCCAGTGTCACCATATGTGCCTGGCTGTGGATTTATTTTCGTTTCTACTTCCTGCTCAGACTCAGTGTGTTGTCGTTCAAGAACGACAAGTGGCTGGCCACTGCAAGAACTTCATCTTCTTCTCTCAGTACCCTGAGTTTGATGCTTTAGTGAATTAACAGCATGGAGGACCTTTCTTTGAACCTGCCTTACATAAAGCACACTTGGAACTCACGCCAAGAGCAACTGGGCACAGAAGATGAAACAATAGCCACAGAGAGGGCTTAGAAACAGAAGTCAACCTGCAGACGAGGGAGGCATTCTTTGGCAAAATGTACCCTGGTACTTTAGCAGGACCCGCATCATTCAGGGAGGACACACCACTAAGAGTTCTTCCTTTGATCTTGGCTTAGACCCTTTTCTGTTTGACTACATACAGAAAGAAAGGCAGACAAAATCATCTACAAGCACCCTGGCACTGCTAACTTTCCAGGATGTATGTGGTCCCTCCCATTTCCTTCCAGGACTGAACAGATCGTTCTGTCTCTTCCCAGCTCACCTGGTGCCGAGAACATGTAAGGCGGCCACTGTGTCTGTCTTATCATCAGATGCTTGGATTCTGGCGCACCTGCTGCCTTGCCACCTCCCCCTGACTTCCATCTAAAGTGATGCTAAGGGTCCACATCTCATTTCCTTGACAAAAATGTCAACAGCATTATCGTATGCATGTGTTGTACAGATAAGGGAAAGTCACTTTAAACAATCTGTTCCATTCACTTTGAGTTTACCAGCTTTAGTCTTTATTTTGAATTCAGCAAAGCTGTGGGCTTTATACTGGAGATGACATAGCCAATTCCAGTCACCAGCTAGGTGAGTGAGTCACCTTCCACCATGTAAGACTTAATCATTTTCTCAAGGAATTTCACCATCAATCAGAAGAAATGAGATTCTCTAGTCTTCCAGGGAAAACACTTCTCGCATACTTTTGTATAAAAATCCCTTGCAAAATAATGAATTTTCAGCACCCAGCCTGGTTGGTCATTTGTGAAATGTAAACCAGAGGTAGCTCTATCTGTGGAGTGCCTCAAGTTCTAGGGCTTCCCGGGTGGCTCAGGGAAGAATCCGTCTGCCAATGCAGGAGACACAAGAGACTCAAGTTTCATCCCTGGGTCAGGAAGATCCCCTGGAGGAGGAAATGGCAACCCACTTCAGTATTCTTGCCTGAGAAATCTCATGGACGGGGGAGCCTATCAGACTACAGTCTATAGAGTCGGAAAGGGTCAGACACGACTTAGCGAGTGAGCACGCACAACCTCAACTTCCATCTCCCATCCCAAGTGTGACAATAAGACTTTTTTGTCCCCATATTTTGACAACAAGAATAAGTGAAGCTAATAGTCACTGAGTGCTCACTACCTGCCTGGCACAAAGCAATCTCTATATCATATTTTTTTCCAGCTCTTATAAAAGCTCTGTAATATATGTACTGTTATATTTTCTATTTGTGGATTAGATATCTGAGAATTATTAATTTACCAGATGGTGCTATTGGTAAAGAACCTGCCTGTGATTGTAGGAGACATAAAAGACTCGGGCTTGATCCCTGAGTCAGGAAGATCCCCCGGAGGAGGGCTTGGCAACCCACTCTAGTATTCTTGCCTGGAGAATCCTACGTACAGAGGAGCCTGGCAGGTCACAGGCCACAGGGTCGTGAAGAGTCAGACATGACTGAAGCGACTTAACATGCAAAATTGTCTATATTGGAAGAATTTGGACACCAGTTTGCCTGAATCCAGAATCAGATTTTCAACCTCTGCGTGAAGAACCACTGTGTTCACTGTCCTGGTGCCAATCTGATTTCTTATGAGGCAGCAATTCTAGAAGTGACAACAGAGAGACATAAAGGCTGAGTCACCTGCCCGTTTGACTCCTAAGTTTAAACTTCGACCACTGCACCTGAAAGCTTGCAGGGCCACTCTCCCTTAAGAGATGCGTCGGTAAAGATCGACTTCTGTTTGCTTTTATAATTTTTTAAAAGAAGGAGAATGCCCCTAGATTAACAAAAATGGATATTTTTACCACTTTAAAGCAGAACAAGGTAAAATGGAAATTAGCTGTTTCTCCTGCTTTTGAGGTGGATGTACAGCAGAGGTAGGTGAAGTCGTGTCCGACTCTTTGCGACCCCGTGGACTGTAGTCCACCAGGCTTCTCCGTCCATGGGATTGAATACTGGAGTGGGTTGCCATTTCCTTCTCCAGGGGATCTTCCCAACCCAGGGATCAAACCCGGGTCTCCCGCATTGGAGGCAGACGCTTTGACCTCTGAGCCACCAGGGAAGCCCACAGCAGAGGTAACTAGAGTTCAAAAAGAAGGTTTGTTATTTTCTTAGGCACTCAGGTGAAGAGAGGTGAACTTTGCAAATACATTGTACATCGCATAGGAGGGCTCAGAGAAGAGTTCTTCACAGCATTTCTGTGGTGTGTGCACCAACTTCAGGCCGTGTGCGCCGTGCACACCTTCAAAGTAAAGTGAGTAACTGTAACAGACAACCTACGTGTTTGCGTAGCAAAATAAATAAAAATGAGATTCAGGCAGGCAGAGCAGTGTAGCTGGGAATTCCACTTTTAGGAAATTTTCCTTGGTATTATATGACCTATGCACAAGGCTGCTTGTTGTAGCTTTTTATGTGTCTGTGTAATAGTGAAAAATTGCTACCAAGCTAAATGAATTTCATTGAATTAATCACAGTGTGACGTAGTAAAGAGCTTCCCAGGTGGCTCAGTGGTAAAGAATCCATCTGCCTATGCAGGAGAAGTGGGTTCATTCCCTGGGTCAGGAAGATGCCCTGAAGAAGGAAACAGCAAGCCACTCCAGTATTCATGCCTGGGAAATCCCATGGACAGAAGAGCCTAGCGGGCTATAGTCCATGGGGTCACAAAAGAGTCAGACATGGCTTAGCAACTAAACAACAACAGCAATAACACCTAATATGAAATACCAGGCAGCTCACAAAGATAGCTCTGACACAGGAAGGTTTCGGAAATCTATCAGTGAAAGTCAACTGTGGAACAAAATGCATAGTTGAATTCCAGTTATGTAAAAAATTAAAATAAATCAGATACGTGTATACACATATACACGTATCTGATTTGTTTTGATCTCTGGTTCAAGGGCAAACTGTGTTTCTAACATGATTTGGCCATTAGAGATGGAGACCCTTTCTTATCATAGCAACGGTTGGAAAACTTCAGCTGAAAACTATTTTACATCTCAATTACTCATGATTAATGTAATCAGGTGGAATCAATTAATAAAGTCAAAATACACAGAGCAGATTAAAATACCACAACCAGCACACATAGTTACTCAGGTATAAACAGAAGGGGAAGGAGACAGTGCACACACCTAGCAATGAACACGCAAGAGTGATGTGGAAAGTAATTGCAGGTTAATGACTGGTGCATTATGCAGAACACAATCATTTTGTTGGGTGTACAATATATTACTTTAATAAGCATGTGGGACAACACGGACAAGGAGATAAAGGGAAACCACCAGAGATTTGGCAAACCCTGGTCTCAGAACCTGGCAATTAGAGAGAGAAGGAAGCAAGCATCCATCCATCAGTCCAGCAGCAGCTTCACATCTGCAGCCCTTCAAAAAGCCAGAGGAATCTCATGCAATTGGAAATTGACCCTGCTGCATTTTGAGGGTTTTCTGTATGGTTGGCTCAGGAATATAATGGTGAGCATACACCATCAATGGTCCCTGCTTTCATGGGTGCAAAGACTAGTGGGCTAGTGTGGCAGGGTCACACGTTAATCAAATAGGTACCAGAGTCCGCGTATAATCACAAACTGTGATGAAGAGGACAAAGAAATTTGTTTGGAATGACAGTGGTTAAAAAATAAGAGATAGCATCCTTCCAAAATCATGTTTGAACCCAGACCTAAGAATGGATAGGAAAAATGCAATTAACAACAATAAACAAAGTTGGGAAAAATAAAGTGAGAGTGCGGGAAGGATGGAAATGTAAACGGGGGAAGAACATTCCAGGCACATAAAATGGAATGTTCAAAGGTCTATGAGACCTTTAGGCTTACCTTTATCAACTCAGGGGGTTTGTACCACTCTCTAAGATGGGTCGTTGTTGCTGTTTGGTTGCTAAGTAGTGGCCAATGGGTAGATAACTCTTCATTTTCTCATTTTACAGATACAAAGATTGAGGCACAGAGAGATTAAGTAATTTGTCAGAGATGCACAGGGGAGATCCTGGCAGTTGCTCTGTCAGAGCTCAGCCCCACCATCTGCTGTGTGACCCTGGCAAGTCACTTGCCCTCTCTGAGCCCCACTTCTCGCCTCCGTGAAAGGGAGCTGGCAGCAGAGATCGCTGGTTTGCAGGAAGTCTTGCTCTTGCACTTGGAGGCTCTGGCAGGAAGGCATACCACTGTCTGGCGCTATGGTCATGGAGGAAGGTTCCGGTTATTTCACCAGAGGCCTGCACCCATAGGACCAGCGCTGGGGAGAGCAGCATGGTGTCTTATGCAGCCCTTGAGATGAGTACGTGATTTCATTCTCAGCAAGGCTGCACAGGCCCTGACACAGAGATGAGGACAGGCCACAGCTACTCCAGGGTCGTGCTGCTAGTTTTCTGTGTGTGCACGCGTGTGCACAGTCGTTCAGTCACACCCGACTCCTTTTCACCCTAGGGACTGTAGCCTACTAGGCTTCTCAGTCCATGGGATTCTCCAGGCAAAAATGCAGGAGTGGGAGGCCATGCCCTCCTCCAGGGATCTTCCCCACCCAGAGATTGAACCCATGTCTCCTGTGGACCAGGTCTGAGCAGTTCTGCAGGCCACCATGGCCACCACATCCCTTTTTGCAGCATCAGTGGGGACAAGGTACTTCCTGGGACTTCGCCCAGAGCACTGCCTCCCGGGCCAAGCACCTGGGGCAGGGCTGTGTCTGCCAGAAGAAGGGGCATCTTGTCACATCCAGACAAGCTACGGTCCTGCCACATGTTCTTTTTCTCCCAGCAAAGCCACCCTGAGGGCCTACTTTGCTGGAGCAAGATAGGTATCCCCCAAGAGTCACCGTATTTGGATGAAAAGTGGAGACTGTCTGGTCTTCCCTCGGCCAATGTTCTTGCCAAGTACATGTGGCACAAGTCTTTCAGGAAAATGAATGACATTCCATCCCTCTCACTTTATCACCAGTGGGTGGCAAGGCCTGGGAGTTCCAAGTGGAGGAATGACCCTCCACACAGCGAGGAAATGGGTCCAGGAGTCTCTGAGCCATAGAGGAAGCATCCAGGTGGAAATGCACATGCCCAGGGCATCTCTATCCAAGGTGCAAAAGGAAGAGGTAAATGCAATGATGCCCACCATCAGAGAGAAAGGTACACCCATTCATCCTCTGGATGAGACGATAAAGGAACGGGAATCAGAATCCCTCCAAAGGGAGGTGTGACCCATGCCCTGGGTGCGTCAGCAGAGGGGACGGTGGTTAACTGTGTAGACCCTGGGCCAGACTACAGGGTTCAGATCATCAAAGCTCCCATCTCTGTCTCACTCAGCTAGCTCTGTGGCTGGTCAAGTCACCCACAACCATCAGCTTCTGTTTCCTAAACTTCAAAAGGCATTTCTAGTGACTACTTTATAGAATTGTTCTTCAGCTGCAGTGGTGGAAATCGAGAAGTCTTGGTACCCATCTAGTATGTTACCCAGCATGGTTATTACCTCTTGCCATTTGCCATGGTATATGGATGAGACAGTTCAGTTCAGTCCCTCAGTCGTGTCCAGCTCTTTGTGACACCATGGACTACAGCACGCCAGGCTTCCCTGTCCACGGATGTGACAGTTGGACCATAAAGAAGGCTAAGCGCCAAAGAATTGATGCTTTTGAATTGTGGTGCTGGAGAAGACTCTTGAGAATCCCTTGAACAGCAAGGAGATCAGACCAGTCAATCCTAGAGGAAATCAACCCTGAATTTTCATTAGAAGGTGAAGCTCCAATATTTTGGCCACCTGATACAAAGAGCTGACTCAGTGGAAAAGATTCTGATGCTGGGAAAGATTGAGGGCAGGAAGAGAAGGGGGTGACAGAGAATGAGATGGTTGGATGGCATCACCAACTCAATGGACATGAATTTGACCAAACTTTGGGAGATAGTGAAGGACAGGGAATCCTGGTGTGCTATAGTCCACGGGGTCACAAAGAGTCAGACACAAGTGAGCAACTGAACAACGACCCTTTCCCCACCAAAGTAAATGACCAACTGGAACGTGCTTTTATTGTTGTTCAGTCACTCAGTCATGTCTGACTGTCTCAGACCCAAATGACCACTCACCAGAACATCCTTCTTTTTCTTTCAAATTATGAAAGCCAGATTTGTGAATCAGTGTCCATGTTGCTTCTTCCAGGAAGCTTTCCTTGGATGTCTTACCCTGGTCTTAAGGACTCCTCTCTGGAATCCTCTGGAATCTCTGTTGTGGCATTTATCACTGTGTATCATATCTAGCTTACAACTTACCTGCTGTTTTATGGAGAGTGAGAATTTTGCATTCAGAAATTACATTTGATTAAGTTCTGTCTCTATAGTGTTCAGTACCAGGCCTGAATGCAGTAGTAATGCTATAAATAGCGATTTGATGACTGTGTAATGAAGGAAATAGCCCCCGAAGATACATTATTGAGGTAGGAGGAAAACAGGCCCAACGAACGAACTCTGAGCTCTAGCTACGCAACTGCATGAGCTCTTGGGCAAGTCATTTTAGGAAATGCAAAGTGCTAAGAAAATGGAAAGACCACAGAACTGCCCCACCCCCAAAATGGTAATAATTCACCGTCGCAGATGTGCTTGTCATAGAGATAACCAGCACGAGTGAGGCACTGTGAATCAGCCACGTCGGACTTGGGTCCAAATCTGAAAGACTGCGCGTACGGGCACTGCCCCTTTGGCTTCACAGATGGGCAGGACCCTTGAGGGCAGCGCTGGGCCCCATGGTCGCCTCACTGGTCACAGCTTCCACAAATAACAAGCCAGCATCTGCTGCGTTTTCTTCTGTACCTTTAAGTCAACCTTGGGGGAGCCTATTGAAAAATTGGAAGTAGGTTTCAGGGTCACTAGATATTCATGGCAATGAATTCTCATAAAACAGAAAGAAAGAAGTAGTTGCAGATCCTTTTAATCTGCCTCTCGCCAGCATCGCTTCGCTGAAAAGTTCTGCAGGTAGAGGCTGGGACGCTGGAATTTAGGTCAATGACATTCATGCCGCCTCTTAGAATCTTTCTGCAGCAAGCGCGTGATTTCCTGTTATGACTGTGGATCTCGCCAGCAGGGAAGTGACTGTAAAGGCTTCCATCCTGTTTGTTTATAATTCTTAACAATGGGCTTTTGGGGAAGGAGGGACCGACGTTGCAAACGCTCTGACGAGCGGCGCGGAGCAGGCGCGCGATGCCACCTGAATAATGCATGCCCACTTTGTGTGTGTACCCGCCACGGGCCCGAATGCAGGATCATGCCGCCGAAGGCTTTGAAACACCTGCTCTGAACAGCTCCGATGACAGCCAAGAGTCCAGATAAGATCTGAGCTCTGCCTCCTCCCTGCCACCAAGCTCGCTGGGCCGCCCCCATTTCCCTTTTTGCATTTAAAATAAGCTCTGAGACTAAGCCACAGAGAGATGCTGTCAAAGACGCCGCCGGCTTGCATGTGGCTCTCCGTCCTTTCTTGTGGAGCCCCACCCAGTTCTCATACCTGCGCGGACAAGGCAAGGACAGCCTCCCTAGAGCCTGCCCCGTCCGTGTCCCCCAAGTCACCCTCCACGCAGAGGCACCTGGTAGCATCTTTCTAACCAAAAATAGGCCACCCAGGGCTGACGCAGCCGCAAAGGCACAGGGCTTTGATTTCAGACACATCACACTCCCTCCAGGAGCGTGCTTCAAACCGGCTTGATACCTTTTAGTGGCTTCCCTTGACTGTTTGTCTCCATAGTGCGTTCAACCTTCTTAGCTTGGCAGGAAAGACCTCTCATGACCTGTGTATCCACAGCCACCCCCTGGTCTCACCCAGGCACTGGGCTTCAGCCACCCCGCCCTCTGAGTTTCTCTCTTGTCCTACCTGCATCCTCATACCTGCTCCTCCTGTATCTGTTCTTCTTCTGATCCATCAACCCTGGCAGCAGCCACCACCACCACAATAAAACAGTGCTCAATACACACGATTGATTAGTCAATATACACGTTCCTTTATTGAGCCCTCAAAACCACACTTAGAGGCATGTAGATTTCTTAACTCCATCATGAGGAAGCCCAGTAAGCCTCGGGGTGAGACATTTCTCCTCCAAGGTCACGCAGCCAGACAGTCAGCAGATGCAAGGGGCAAAGCCAACTTTCGTGGCCATTTACTTGACCCTGAGCTTCATCAGATCTTTACCTTGGCTTAAAAATTGTCCAAGTTCCAGCAACTCTAAAATGCCAAATCTATGCTAGGTCCCTCCCCACTTAAAACTTTGCCTCCTTTTTGTACAAGCTGAGATGGTCTCCCTCACCATGAACCTCCCTTAAATCTTACCCTTCCAGAATTGCAAGATAGAAGTCTATTTGCCTCCTACATCTACAGTGTACTCATCAAATTTGGAGTAATTTCCATCATCATATACCCACCTTATACTACATTATGACTATATATGAATAATTGGCTCAATCCCTGGGCTGGGAAGATCCCTTGGAGGAGGAAATGGCAACCCACTTCAGTATTCTTGCCCAGAGAATCCCACGGACAGAGGAGCCTGGTGGGCTACAGTCCATGGGGTCACAAAGTCAGACACAACCGAAGCGACTGAGCAAGCACACACACATGAATGATTACCGAATTGGCCAAAACATTCATCTGGGTTTTTCTGTAAGATGTCAGAAAAACTAGATTGAATGTTTAGCCAACCCAATACTTTTTCCCAGAGTGTATATAAACTATAAAAAGTAAAAATGATACAACCCACCCAATTTAACACCTTATCCTGACACCTCCTGTTGTCACCTGGAACAACTCATCTGTCTTTTTTATTATTATTATTTATTTTTTATTGAAGGATAATTGCTTTACAGAATTTTGCTGTTTTCTGTCAAAGCTCAACATGAATCAGCCATAGGTATACAAATATCACCTCCCTTTTGAACCTCCCTTTCATCTCCTGCCTCATTCCCCCATCAGAATGGAAGAAAATAATAGCAAATGAAACAACTGACAAAGGATTAATTTCTAAAACATGCAAGCAGCTCATACAAGTCAATGCCAGAAAAGCAAACAACCAAAAAAAAAAGGGGGAAAAAGACCTAAACAGACATTTCTCCAAAGACATACAGATGGCTAACAAACACATGAAAAGATGCTCAACATTGCTCATTATTAGAGAAATGCAAATCAAAACTACAATGAGATGTCACCTCACACCAGTCAGAATGGCCATCGTCAAAATGTCTACAAACAATAAATGCTGGAGAGGGTGTGGAGAAAAGGGAATGTTCTTGCACTGTTGGTGAGAATGTAAACGGCTACAGCCACTATGGAAGAGGGTATGGAGATTCCTTAAAAACCTAGGAATAAAAGCACCATATGACCCAGCAATCTCACTTCTAGACATATACCCTGAGGAAACCAAAATTGAAAGAGACACATGTATCCCATTGTTCATTGCAGCATTATTTACAATAGCTAGAACATGGAAGCAACCCAGATGTCCATCGACAGATGAATGGAGAAAGAAGTTGCAGTACACATACACGATGGAATATTACTCAGTCATAAAAAGAACACATTTGAGTCAGTTCTGATCAGGTAGATGAACCTCGTCTGTCTTTTTATCACTTCCTTATTCCCTTTAGGGCTTTACCACTTGCCTGCAAATTAAGGTTCACTGTTACATGTTTTTGAGTTTCCTATGAGTGGAATCGTCCAGAATGGGCTCTCTGGACAATATGATGTTTGCAGTGGTTGTGACCTGTCTGTTGTGCATTTTTAGCTCCTTATTGTTTCTGAGGTTCATCCTTGCTGTTATGGTTCCCTGTGCTTTATGTTGGAGAAGGAAATGGCAATCCACTCCAGTATTCTTGCCTGGAGAATCCCAGGACAGAGGAGTCTAGTGGGCTGCTGTCTATGGGGTCACACAGAGTCGGATACGACTGAAGCGACTTAGCAGCAGCAGCAGCAGCAGTGCTTTATGTTTTCTGTTGAACAAGCTTCTGTTGTGTGACCAGGACATGATGTCCTTATATAGTCTGCTCCAAATGTGTATTGGGTTCTTGCCAGTGTTTTGGTAGGTCAAGCTTCAATGGACTGATTATTCCAGCTCTTCATATATAGAGAGCTCTAGGGTGTATCCCAAGAGAGGAAAAAAGTGTTGGGTTTATGGTGTGTACTTTTTCTTTCTATTTATTTACTTTTTAATTTTATATTGGAGTAGAGTTGATTGGGGCTTCCCTGGAGGCTCAGTCAGTAAAGAATCTGCTCGCAATGCAGGAGACCTGGGTTTGATCCCTGGGTTGGGAACATCCCCTGGAGGAGGGCATGGCAACCCACTCCATTATTCTTGCCTGGAGCATCCCATGGACAGAGGAGCCTGGTGGGCTCCAGTCCATGTGGTCTCAGAGTCAGACACGACTAAGTGACTAAGCACAGCACAACCCATAGTTGATTGACAATATTGTGTTGGTTTCAGGTGTACAGCAAAGTAATTTAATTATACATCTACAAGTATCTATTCTTTTTCAAATGCTTTTCCCAGTTACGTTATTTCAGAATATTGAGCAGAGTTGTTAATAGATAATGGTAAATTGCTTTGCAAAGCAGTTTTACCAATTTTCACCCTCTTGAAAAATGTAAGAGTCTCCTTTGCTCCCTGTCATTTTGAAAATTTATTATTATCAATTATTTGAGTTTTTGCCCTTCTGGTGGGTATGAAATAGTATCTCATTATTATTCTAATTTTTATTCCCCTGTTTACCAGTGCACATCTCCTCCTGTGTCACTGGCCATTTGAACTTCTGGTTTGAGGAAGTGTCTGTGTAAATCTTTTGACCATTTTTCTATTAGGTCACTTGAGTTTTATTTATTATACTTTTTTACAGGTTTGTGGAGTTTCTTTATCCTGTATAGTAATCATTTTCAATTATGTATGTTATAAATATCTTTTCCATTTTTAAAGATTTCCCTTTATTTTTCTGTTTTCTGCAGTTATTCCTTTTCTTTCATGGATTTTGCATTTTGTGACTTATTTAAGAACACTCTTCACATGAATTTATTTAATTCATTTTCCTATGTTTTCTTTTACATTTATAATTTTGCCTTTCACATGTAAGTATTTTTTAACCTGAAGTTCACTTTTATCTATTAATATATTGTGATGTAGAGTTCACAGTTTTCTTGCAGATTATAAATTTTCCTCCATTGTGTATTTAAAATGTGTTATTTTCCACTGATCTGTTAGGCTACTTCTGCACATAAAATAAACACATATACACAGGCACACACACATCTTCCCATATTTCTGACTCTTAAACTGTTTCATTGGTTGGTTTGGATAACCCAGGAACAATATAACCCTGCCTTAATTACTATCATTAAAGTAATTACTGATATATGCAAAAACCAGCCAACCAACTTTGTTCTTCTCATTCAAGAGGATCCTCCTTTACCTGCCATTTGCAATTTCATATAGACTTTAGAATAAGCCTGTCAAATTCTATACATATATACACATATTCACAAAACCTGGTCTTCAAATTATAGTGACTTTATAGACCAATTTGGAGAAGTTATCATATGTATCACACTGAATCTTCCAATCTGTAGATCCATGTTACTTCAATTTCTATAGATCTTCTCATAATTGCTTTTCTAATTTTATCCATACAGAGTTTAAATATATTTTGCTAGATATATTCTTAAATTCTTTATATTCTTGATGTTATTAATAACAGCATATCTATAAAATTACATTATCTACTTATTGTCTGTGCATAAACATGTCATTGAGTTTTGTAGATTGAATTTGGAAAATTTACTAAAGTATTTTACTAATTTCATTCCTGAAAGTGATCCTACTTGGACATAATGAATGATCCTTGTGATATAAGGTGGTATTTTATTTAGGATTTTTTCACGTATGTTCACATGGAAATTGGTCTATAATTTTTATTTTTATAAAATGTGGGATTTTGGTATTGAGGTTACTCTGGTTCCAAAATTTGTTGAGGTGCGCTCTCCTCTACTCCCTAATCTGTAATAATTTATGTAAAATTGAGTTATTTGTTACTTGACTTTTTGGTAAAGCTTGGTGATGAAGACATCTAGGCCTGGAGTGTTTAGAGGGAGAGGGAAGATTTTTTTAATTTGAACAAATTTCCTTACTCATTATAGAGCTATTCATACTTTGTTTAATTTTTTGAGTCAGTTTTAGTAAATCATATTTTTCTAAGAATGTCTCCATTGTACTTGAAATTTAAAATTTATCACTGTGAAATTGTTTATAATATCTTTATTATCATTTCAATGTCTTCAGCTTAGTAGTAATATATCCTTTCTTTTTCACTCTTACTTCTCTTTACTCTCTTCTTTCTGTATCACTTTTATTTTTTCTCCTCAAATATCAGGCTTTTACTCTATCAACTCTCTCTAGTCCATCCATTTTAATTTTACTTTTTTTTACTCTTTTTTTCAAATATAATTTCCTTTTTGTCATTTCTTCTCTCTATTATGGTGTGTTTTTTAACCTCCTAAATTGGAGAATGATTTCATTAGCTTTTTAACTTTTATCCTTTATAGAATAATATTCTATATACAAAAGGAAATATAAAATTTTCCTCTACATACTGCATTAGTTGTATCACACATATTTTGAAAGTTTTTAAATTAATATTCAGTTCTAAATATTTCTAGTTTCCATTATAATCACTCCTTTAATGTATGATTTGTTTAAAACTGTATCTCTAAATATCCAAAGATATAGTGAATTTTTAGATGTATTTTTGATGTTGATACTAATTTATTTACATTGGGAGCAGAGACTGTAGAGTGAATGAGATTTACTTTTAGACTAGTATATGGTCAAGTTTTGTATATGTTCTTGGTGTGTTTGATATATGTATTCTACAACTGTTGGCTAGAGTAGCCTGTACACGCCCATTGGTTCAATTAAAAAGTAATACTGACGTATAGAGCTATCATTCATAAGACCTATTTACAAATGCTCTCTATATATTAATATATGATTTCCACAAAATCTTATAAGTGAATATTTATCATTTGATAGATTAGAAAACTTAGGAAAACTCCCTAAGGTTCATAGCCTATGGTTCACAGCTAAATAAGTGCCTGTGTCAAGACTTGAACCCAGATTGTCTAGGCAATACTAACCATATCTATCAGTTACTAAGAGAAGCATGTTAAAAATTCCGTCCCATAATATTCAGCCTGTCAATCTCTCCTTGAAGTCGGCATTTTTGGCTTTATTTATGTTGCTGCTGCTGCTGCTGCTCCGACTCTGTGCAACCTCACAGATGGCAGCCCACCAGGCTCCGCCGTTCCTGGGATTCTCCAGGCAAGAACACTGGGGTGGGTTGCCATTTCCTTCTCCAATGCATGAATTGTGTTGAGACTATCTTTATAGATCCATCAATTTAGGGAACTATTACTAGAACTTTTAGCTTTATGAGGTGACACTTCTTTTTTCTTTTGTTTTTATTAATATAGGTACCCTTGCCTTTTTTCGACTAGTAGGTACCTTCTACAGGGCTTCCTAGGTGGTACTAGTGGTAAAGACCCTGACTGCCAATGCAGGGGACATAATGTAAACCAAAGATACAGATACATTGTACAATAAACTGACACACACTTATATCTGTATCTTTTGTTTACACTGGTTCCCATAGAGCTGGAAATAGAACTTGACACTGCCCTCTTCATTTCTGTATTATTGTTCTTCCTCCACCCTATCTCAGTCCTTAAAGCAGACTGCCAGGTTACTTCTGACATGCAATTCTCTTTAGTACTTTTCTGGAAATAGGTTTTCTAAAACTGTAGCATCCAGAAGAGGTTTGCTACTGCTGCTAAGTCACTTCAGTCATGTCCGACTCTGTGTGACCCCATAGACGGCGGCCCACCAGGCTCCCCCGTCCCTGGGATTCTCCAGGCAAGAACACTGGAGTGGGTTGCCATTTCCTTCTCCAATGCATGAAAGTGAAAAGTGAAAGTGAAGTCGCTCAGTCGTGTCCGACTCCTAGCGACCCCATAGACGGCAGCCCACCAGGCTCCTCCATCCCTGGGATTCTCCAGGCAAGAACACTGGAGTGGGTTGCCATTTCCTTCTCCAATGCATGAAAGTGAAAAGTGAAAGTGAAGTCGCTCAGTCGTGTCCGACTCCTAGCGACCCCATGGACTGCAGCCCACCAGGCTCCTCCATCCATGGGATTTTCCAGGCAAGAGTACTGGAGTGGGGTTCCATTGCCTTCTCCAAGAAGAGGTTTACCATGGGAAAAACTGGTTCCACTGAGTTTTAAAAAATTTCTGCTCCGGAATTTGTGTTCTTTACTCTCTGTTATTCTCTGTTTATTAATCCATGTGACAAAATTTTATTCATGTTTTGTTAGTTTTGCTGCCATGCTTATAATGTGAATGATTCAAATATTTAAAGAGAAAGGCATCAACATTCTCCCTTGAGCAGTAACTCTCCATTTCTCGGATTAAATCTACTAGTAATATCCCAGTGCCTTCTATGTCTTATCATTATTCTCTACAACTGCAAATATGGCCATAATTTCTGTCGGTAATGGGATTGTGCAGCTTGAGTGTCTGTGCTTAACTAGCCATCAAGAAGTCTTAATTTCACTGTGATACCAAAAAGGCCTTTGTTGAAATTCTATTAGTCATAGTCAGCAATAGTGAGAGTTCACATTTAGAGAGGATTCCCCAAGAGCCCGAGACTACTAAGAGGTGAAAGTGCGCTAACACATTTCATCACCACAGAAGCACTACTGCGGTCTCCATCTTCAGATGAAGAAACTGAGGCACAGAAAGGACAGTTTTCTTTTTTTAACTAAAGTCATACAATCTAGTAAATGGTGATTCCCAAATTCACCCCCAAGCCAACTAGCCCCCCATGCTTTGAACCACTATATAATTTTTACTGTTTTCCTGATCTGACTTCAAGAATTCAGTTTTCATTTAAACGTACAGTGTTATTTAAGGTGAACATGTCTGTGATTCTAAAAATATTTTAATACAGGCAATTCTATTTGTGTTAACTATAAGGCTTGACATATACTGAATATTTTTATTTTACATAACCTATTTGAAATCTTGCTACAGTTTTTAAGGCGGTGTAACAGCCTTGTTTACAAGGATAGAGACTGAGATTTGACAAGGTCAGGTAACTTGCCTAGGTTACAGAATGGTAATTCAGCAACAGCTCAACAAATTTCTATTTTACACCTACGTCAGGCACACAGCAGATTTAGTCACCATGGAGATAAAAGAAAGGTCAAGGTATTGTAGAAGCACAGAGATCCACTGGCAGACGGATGAGGGACCCAAAAAGCTACTCAGGCAGTTTGCACTTGAGCTGAGTCTTGTAGAAGGAGGAGAAATTATCCAATAGAAGTTGTGGTTAGACATATGTTGGCATAAGTCAATAAGATATGGAAAGATGTTGCCACCTAAAGGACCAGCATAAGACATAGAGACCTGAAATAGCATATTAGTCGCTCAGTCATGTCTGATTCTTTGTGGCACCATGGACTGTAGCCCAGCAGGGTCCTCTGCCCATGGGATTCTCCAGGCAAGAATACTGGAGTGGGGAGCCATTCCTTTCTCCAGGGGATCTTCCCAACCCAGCATGGTATTTAGTAAAAAATTAAATTTGTTGCACTTAAGATAAAATATGAGACAACGAGTGTCAGATAAGCTTGATGAACCAGGTCACATTACCCAGGTCATATTGAGGAGTTTAACCTTAATCACAGGGGTAATCCAGAACCAAAGAAATTTTACAAGCAGTATTTGTAGGGACTTTCTTTAAGAAAAAATATATATAATCATGAATATACAGTTGGATATAAAAATAAATATTTATTTAACATGAGAAAGAAGGGACATTGGAAGGAGCCCTGCAAGTAAGGGGCTGTGAACATCATCAGCTTCATGGTCAGTGGTTCCTATGATAAAATATGAAAGAGGCAGAGATTTAGGTTTTAGGGTGCTCCTTGATGAATTTTTCTAGGCTTCTCTGATTTTGTTACATTATGGAAGCAATATATGGAGTGACTTAAAGAAAACCAGTTGGAAAGACCACCTAGAGAAGTTTTCCATAGTTCCTCTGAATCCACATAAATCTGAACCAAGTCAGCATGGGCTAGAATGGGAGAGGAGTGTAGGCTGAGAATTATTTCAGAGATTAAATTAACAGGATTTAGTCAGTGGTTCTTTCAAGGAGAAGGAAAGTTAATATGATAACTATCATATTCTGGCCCAAGTGGCTGAATGGATGAATAGAAAGCGGTAAGTATCACTCACTGAGATAAGGAATTGGGGAGGACAGTTGAGTTTAAAGTATCTGCAGGACATCCAAACTGAGAAATCCAGGAGGTACTGGAGTCAGGAACTTAGGAGAAATCCTGGGGCAAGAGGAATGGATATGGGGCTGAACAGCGTGCATTCAGCACTGAATGCCATGAGCATTTGGTATAAGAAGAGAAACAGAGCCGGCAGCCAATCTTCAGAGATGATCTATGTGTGAGAGTTGGAAAGAGAAAGCAAGTCACAAACAAAGCTGAAGAGGAATAGTCAGAGAAATTAAAGTGGTGAGGACCATCAAGGAAGAAAAATGAAGATATTTCAACAGAGAGTGATCAACACCATCGAAGGTCCACCATCCCCCAGAAGCCGCCTAAGCTGGATACTGGAATGTGTCCACTGGGCTTGTGTGAATTCAGTGAGAGTCATTTCACACACAGGTCTACTGGTCTTTTCATAAGATCACCATGATTTCCAACGAATTGTACATTTCATGGTGTGGTTTCAAAAGATGTCCTGTTAGCTATCTATGGCTACATAAAAAATTACTACAAATTGAATTACCTAAAACAGCACACATTTATCATCTCAGTTTCAGTAAGTCAGAAGTCTAGGTCCAACTCAACTGGGGCTTCTGCTGCAAGGTCTCACAATACCGCAGTCGAGCTGTCCTTCAGGGCTGGGGTCTCATTCATCGAAGCTTGTCTAGAGAAGGATCTGTCTGCAAGCTCCCATGGTGTGTTAGCAGCATCCAGTTTCTTACAGGTTGTCAGACTATCAGCCCTGGTTTCTTGCTGGATGTTGGCTGGAGGCTGCCCACAACCCCTAGCCCACAACCCCTAAGCAAGCTTACCATATGGCAACTTGCTTCTTCAAAACCAGCAAATGGACTGTCTCCCAGAAAGACAGACATTTCAGTCTTACAGTGAAATCACAGGAGTGATATCCCACCACCTTTGTGGTTTTCCTTTGGTTTGAAGCAAGTCATAGGTTCTGCCCACAATCAAAAATGGGGATCCCTCAAGAATGTAAATGCCAAGAGGTGGGAATCATGGATGTTGCCTCAGATCCTGTTTGCCACAGATATCCTGATATTTACCCTACCTTCTTACATACCCTCTGTCAGCTGTCAGTCCTTAAGACCAATCACTGCCTTTATTAGCTTGTACCTGGAGAATTGCGTCATTGGCCAAACTTGCTTCTAGTGCAAAACACAAATTTTAACTGTATTTTTAAAAAATATTTATTTACTTATTTGGCTGTGTTGTGTCTCAGTTGTGACGCAAGGGATCTTTGGTCTTCTTGCAGCATGCGGGTTCTTTAGCCGTGGCATGCAGAATATTTTCTGTGGCATTTTTAAATGGCTCCAATTCTTCACACATGGCCACTGGCAGTACACACTCCTGTTTCTTATCTGAGTTTCTCTGGACATATCTCTTCCCTCTTCTGAACTCCAGTTTCCTTCTCTTAATTAGGGAATAACAGTCCTTCATCCCCAAGATGTTGTCAGGTTCCAGAATTAATCACTGTGATTCACATAAATTGCTTAGCGCAGTGCCCGACCCACAGAACTTGGTCCTTGGTAGCCATTTCCTTCTTCTGCTAATAAAAGAACAAAAATGAATGGAAGGCAAAATGGATGTCATGTTTATCCCTGTGAAGTACTATTTCAGGGAAGGGGAAAAGCTATGAGCATGGAAGATTAATGGTGATTACCCACTGCCATGTGACTTAGGGGGAAAAAAATGCAATGCAATCTAAGAATTTAAATGTTAACAAATGCTGCAGGCTTAACCACAAAGTCCTTCAACTGGTTTTTCCCCTTCAACTCTGTGTATTATTAAATACTCTTTTTTAAGTTGAATTCCTCCAGGCTGACATACAAATGGAAAGTTTTCGCCATTTCTAAGTTAAACCTCTGTTTTTCATAATAAAGTTCAAGGCGGAAATGCTGAAGAAGGGAGCATCTTGGGTTGTCTCCATTTCAGAAGTCCAAACCAAGCTGGCTGGGTAACAGAAACACTCATCAAGCAGGGGATTATATTCACTACATACATACATCCATTACATGTGTACACACACACATTCATTGCATGTGTGTGTACACACACACTTCACATGTGTACAGGTATACATTACATATGTACATACATACATTACATATGGAGAATTTATTGACCCAATTTCATTTGTATTCTTATAAGTATATAGATTCTTAAGAGTGGGCCTGGAGAATATACTTTCAGATGAGATGAAACCAGTCTTTGAATATTCATGTAATATTGACTAGATAATTGGAGACATTTTAAAATCCAAATAAAAATTGAGTTTTCCATTAGAGACAACGTTGACCCTGGGGGTGGTTCAACAATCCAGTCTTCACATACTCATAATCTTCAGAGTGTAAGTAGAATTATCTTGATTTTTTTAATTGATGACTTATAATTAATGTTAGCAAGACACATTAAGACCTGGATTCTCAATTATAGCTGGCTGGATGCCTACAGAGGAGCAAATAAAAGAGTCTTTTTAAGGGGGTCCTCAAATCCATATGCACAAAAATCATTGTCTTTTTTGTTTTTCTTTAGTTCCAATAAAATTGTGCACAGAACATCATTTGTCACTTCTACAACTAAGTATTTATTCATCACCCCCTGTGTCTCAGTCCCAGAGGTAAGTGTTTAAATCTACTACCTTACTCAGTATACACAACAGCCCAGGAGGCATTGGGCCCACTAATAACAGCCCACTCGCCTTATTCCCATTTTATTGACAAGGAAACTAAAGCCCTGAGAACACAAGCAGCTGCTTTAAGGTCACCTTCCTACAAAGAGGCAGATCTAAAGCCAACTCTCCCCAGTTCCAAAGCACTTAGTATTTCTAGTAAATTCAGACTAGCTTCATCACATAGTTTGAGAAGTGCTTCTTAAAGGTGTAACTCAGTATTACGTGGGGATCCATAGACCATTTCCATACGGTGGAAGATGATTATCACCAAAATAATTAGGAACATTAGTTGAGGGCATTACTCCGCTAATTATGTGCCCTAAGGTTGAAATATAGTCTGTATTTTTAACAAATGACCTTTCCAAGAGTTCTCCAATTTCAGCAATAATTCTGTATGTAGTAAGTCCCCTACATATGAACTTTCAAGCTGCAAACTTTCAAAGATGCAACTGTAAGCTTGCGTGTTCAGTCGTGTAAGTTCACATGTCTGGCCTGGCATACATTGTCGCGTGTGTACACCCTCTACACGTGGTTGTGCTGTTGAGTACTTTGCTGTACAGAACTACATAGAGTGCAGAGTACGGTATCTTTATTTCAAGCCCAGGACGTCCAGAACCAAGTGAGAAAGCAGTGGTGATACAGCTGGCACTGCTCTACTTTTCATGGTATTGTACAGGGAGATTTAAAATGTTTATTGTCTGTGCTTATTTTTTGTGCATTACTTGTTCAAAAAGTATTATAAATCTATTACAGACAGTACTATGTAGCCAATTGCACTAGCTGGATACCTAGGCTAACTTTGTTGAACTTACACACAAATTGGACTTATGACTGTGCTCTCAGAACAGAATTTGTTCGTATGTAGGAGAATTACTATACTTCCATTTTACAATCTATTTCAGATCGTCAAGAGGTTCTAGGTACATTCGAGATAGTTAAGAGATATCCAGATTAGAATACGCCTGGCCCTTCTATGAGGAGCCTTAGGAAAGTACAGGCTGACTTGGGACAGTCTAGCCATGAGACACTCATGTTCGGCCAGTGACATTGGGAACAGAGCTCACATTTCATATCTAGATTGATGTTACTCTCCTTTTTACACAGACCTGAGAAGGAAGATGAGTTAACGGCAGTGACATCATCTGTTAGTTACTTCTGTTCTCTTCCCCATGCTTCCCACATCCGGTAGGTCAGTAAATCTCATCAAGTCACCCACCGCCAGGTATATGCGTGTGCATCCCCCTGCAATGACTTTCACTCAGAGTCTCACCATCACTAAGCCGTGATCACCATTATATCCTTCAATGGGAGGCCCCCAGACCGCCCATTTGCTCCTACCTCCAGCCTGTTGTCAGGGTCATCCTTCCAAACCACCTATAAAGTCAGTCTCACTTCAACTTCCCTTCACTGCAGGGAACCATTAGCAATTCCAAATAATTCAAAGTGATTTAAATTCTTACTTCAGTCTATTAAAGATATAACTACTATTATAAATTCAGTCTATTGAGAAAATGCAAAATGTAGGCAGGTTGGAATGTTCCCCTTTAAGTATATGGAAAATTCTAAATATTGATACTAAACAATTTTTCTTTTTTAGCCTTTCCCATTTTTAAAACCATGTGGTGACATCTTCTATTTGCTTAAACCACTCCAGCATCTCCCACTCTTCATGAGTCAAAACCAAAACAAGACAAGCAAGACCTCAGTTTCTTGGCACATGTGTCCATTATTTATTTACCTTTCCACTGACTCATTTCATCATTAACTGACTGTCTCACCTATGCATTCTCTGACACGTGAACTCATTCACCTATTCCTCATTTAAACATTTCATGAGGACCTATAATATTGTAAATATGGCAGTGGGTTCTAGGTTCTCAGGGTGTCCATGAGCTGGTGTAGAGTCCTTTGCTGTTTGGTGGAGCTTGACTTGGTTCACCAACCTGCCAAGTTTCCTTAGGCATCCAGAATGCCATGTGGGAATAAAGTGCGAGTTGATGATTTCTTAAGTAGTTTCTGGACAATTCACTCATGTCCAGGGAGGGAACTGCTGTAATCATGTCAGTCTCCTCAAGATCTCATGCCTCAAACCATCTTCTTCTTTGTTGTTAGAATGCATGAGTTCCTCCCTCCCTCAGGTTCTGAGCTAAAGTGGATGGAATGAATGTAATTAACCTGATCTGCTTGACCAAGATGTGGTGGCTGACAAAAGCCGGTTATAAGGGGGACTTCAGAGAGGATGAATGCTTTTTTAAAAATTAGCTAATTAATTAATTTGGCTGTGTTGGGGTCTTGCAGCATGAGGGATCTTCTATTTTTCTTGCAACATGAGGTATCCTTTAGTTGCAGCATGCAGGATCTTTAGCTACAACATTCGAACTCTTAGTTGTAGCCGTGGGATTTATTTCCCTGACCAGGGGTTGAACCTGTGCCCCCTACATTGGAAGTGCAGAGTCTTAGCCACTGGACTACCAGGGAAATCCCAAGGATAAATACTTTAATATATCATTTCATCACTCACTCTTTCATGGACCCCCTTGACATATATCCAGCCACCCACATCCTCACCTAACCACTTACTCTCTCATCCACTCATGTATTCACTGATGTATCATTGATTGACTCATTCATTCATTCTTTCATCACATTTGTTTTCATCCATCACTTACTCATTCAAACCAATATTTTTCTGAACGTCTGGCCTGGTTAAGCTATGAGGAATTTGTCTTCTAAGGACTGAGGGGACAGAGTGGCAAGAGGGCAGAAGGTGGACTCCAACACTTGAGGAAATCCTCTGAGCCAATATTTAAGGGCTGTGATAAAGAGCAGTACAAAGTGCCCTGGGAACTTATCACCTTTTTCTGCATTTAATGTAGTACTTTTTCAGAGAGTTCTAAAAAATTTAATACTTATAAATTCAAGATCCTCAGGGGAGGAAAAGATCAGAGGGGGGAAATAAATCTTAGTAAATGAAGAGATCTAGAGAAAATCTCTTCCTTCCCAGTCTGATTGAACCCAGAAGGGAAAGCATTAGCAGCCAGCAGGTATTTCCCAGTTCCATCCAATAGGTCAGCCTGCTGAGCCTATGAGCAGGCAGAGCAGAGCGAAGATCTCCACCTGAAGGTGCGATCCCTAGTCCTGGCGATGGTACACATGGACTTCGGGGCAAGGCAGTTGTTATTTATCTTCCTGCTCTTGTTCTCTGGTGGATCTTTGTCCTTGTAGGTTTACACTCTGAATTCTCAAGGTCTGAGATTTATTTGTCTTCCTAAATAGGGCCAACTCAGATATATGTAACGCATGCCTTGTTTTTTTTTTGGGGGGGGAGGGGTCCTTAAAAATCTATTCCTAGTGCCAGACAGGTCCATGTGCTTGTGGGCTCAGTTGTTCACCTCTGTCCAACTCTGTTTGATCCCATGGACTGTAACCCACCAGGCAACTCTGTCCATGGGATTTTCCAGGCAAGGATGCTGGAGTGGGTTGCCCTTTCCTCCTCCAGTAAGGTCCATACATTTCCATCAAAAAGAAAGAGACTTGGAAAATCTGAGTTTGAATTACGGCACTTTGCTTACCACTATGTGACCCCAGATGAATTACCTAATCCCTCTGAGCCTCAACTGGATCATTCATAAAATAAATAAAAGAATTATCAGTGATCAATTGTCTAGTTTCATCAATCCTTCACTGCATACTAAAGTTTGTATTAAGTGTGTTATTTAGCTTTTTGCATATAATTCTCAAATTTATAGATAGCGTGGTAGATTCGATTATTGCTCAGAACTATGTGTCCCAGTGCCATGTCCAAGAGACAGTGTCCACTTTTTCACTGAATGACTCTGCATGGTCATGAGGCTCGATTTGACCAAGGGATCATCAACCATTGTGAGTGATTGAAGCCGTCGAAAACACTTGTAAGACAAAGGCTGTTCTTGTATATCTCTGCCATTTCCAGAAGAACCAGCCTTAGTAAGACCATTTGCCCAAGGAAGACGAAAGACATGTGGATCAGAGCCATTCCACCTAACCATAGACCCACAATGAGAATGAGACATGGAGCTGATGCTGCAGCTGAAGTTGGACCACTCAGTTGAGCCTAACCTAGATCAGCTAGATCTTAGCCGAACCTCAGATGCACAAGCCATAATAATCGGTTGTGATTTGAGCTACTGAGTTCGGTGGTGGATGGTTATGCAACAAAATTAATGACTACAATAGCTTTATTGCAAGCTCTAAATCATAGACAAGCACACTGGAGAACAATAAGATTAAGTAAAATGACCAAGGTAGTAAGTGGCTGAGCTGGGCTTTGATCTTTTACTCACTCTGCAATATTGTCTCTTGCTAAGCTTTACCTCCTTTATAACACAGTCTAATCTGAGGTTGTTATGAGAATAAGAAACATTAGTGCAAAACACCTTGCCCTGTGCCTATTAACTTATTGTGTGTGCTACTACATGCCAGATCCTGCTCGAACAGCTTTGCATGAATTAGAATAATAAAAACGCCGGCCACTCTGGTTACTTCTGGAATTGCACGGCAGTTCCCTATAGATCTGCAGGGCTGTCTCCCGTGGACTGTGGGGTCCTGGACCACAAGGATCCATTGTATGCGCCTTGACATGGTCAGGGCTACGACAGTGCCAGCACAGAGCAGGTTCCAGAGATATTTGCTGGATGAATATTTTAAGAATTAACTGGAAATTTGGATGTCTCTTCACAGATAAACTTCCCTGGAGACGTGTGACAACAGTAAAACTTCAACAGCTTCTTTCTAATCTGAAATTCCTGTCCCTTGTTTATTGCATTCATTTCCTTAAATATATATATATATATATATATATATATATATGGCTATATATTTTTTTGCTTGTCTCTTTTATACTTGCAGACGCAACCACACATACATACCATTTTGTCAAAACAGTAGCTCAACAATAACATACTGCACCTTGGCAAACTCACATCCCTGCTAAATTTACACCAAGCAAAGTTTGTTGTTGGTTACATTAAAAAAAAAAGACATAATATCCCATCTCATCGACTTCAAGTCAGAAATCACTCTGAAACTTGGGCAGCAGCATATATCCGCACCACACACACACACGCACAGAGCCTGTATTTTGCACCTCATGTAGTTCTGTCATATCAGTTGCCAACACAGAAGGGGCACATGTCTGAGTTTCTTTGCTGCTCCTAATTACACAGAGATGGGAACTTCCATATCGTCTGCCCGGGAGAACTATGCTTCCCCCCCGGGGTCCAGGGAGAGCCTTGCTGCCTTTGTCCTTTGGTTTGGCTGAACCTGGGCAGTTAGACATGTTCCTTATTTGCTTGTGATGTGCCAAACAGGCACTGGAGAAATGCACGTCCTTGGCAATGCTAGGGCTTTGTCTGTAGCACAAAGAGCAGGGGCTGAAATGCGGAGTGAAATCCTGCAGTACTGACCTACAGCCCAGGGTCCCCAGAAGCCGAGGTTGTACTCCCGCTGTCCCAGGTGCTGAATTCAGCCCTTGGATGTGACTTGTTCCACCTTACTTCCCCCCACCCCTTTGATCCAATATTTAAAACTGGAATTGTGCATTTAGGCTTATGGCTTCCCTTGAAAAACTGGGAGATACGGCAACAATGAGCCTATTTCAGCTTGTGGAAATAGTGGCTGGAGCTGTGGAAGACCGACTCTTCCACCACTCACTCTGCATACCCCAAGCACTCTGCTGTCCCCCTTGGTGGGGCTAGTATAGGGGCTTCAGACTGCCATTGTGGTGTCCTGTTTATTATTTTCCTTTATTGTAGGAAAACATTTCTCTTACTCATGTCCCAAGCAAAGATATTTTTTAATATCAACTAAAAAAGCTACATATTTTGAGAACACTGGAAATGAACACATTTCAGTTTAGAAATGAAGACTTTTGCATGCATGGAAAACTTCAATATGACACGTGTACAGACATCCCCAATGTCCTTGCTCCTCAGGAAATTTCATGGCCTCTTGTTGATGAAGACCCTTCTGGATCCCATCAGGTGGTGGGTCATGGGGTGAATAGGGCACAGACTTTGGCTTCAGGCAAACTTAGACTCCAGCCCTCTGTTTGCAATCCCACTGCTCTGAGACCTTGGAAATGTTAAAGAACTTCTGCAGGTCTCAATGATCTTATCTATGAAGGACATGTACAGAACATATTTTATGGAGTTACTGTGAGGAACATGAAATGATTGTATGTGAATTGCGGAGCAAAATTTAGCTTCACAGTAGTAAGTCCTGAGCTTCCCTGGTGGTACAGTGGATAAGAATCCACCTGACAATGCAGGGGACATGGGTTCTATGCCTGGTCCTGGAAGACTGCACATGCCATGGGCAACTAAAGCCCATGCACTACACATATTGAGCCCTTGTGCTGCAAATACTGAAGCCCATGAGCCTAGAGTCTCTGCTCCGCAATGAGAAAAGCCACTGCAATGAGAAGCTTGCACACGGCAATGAAGAGTAGCCCCCACTCTTTGCAACTGGAGAAAGCCTTAACAGAGTAACAAAGACCCAGCACCCAAAAATAAATACATAAGCTAAAAAAAATAATAAACCCTCAAAAATATTATTTCCTTCTCCTACCAGGAAGAAAAAAAAACACATAAGGGACACCTAAACTGAAAAACAACCAGGAGATCTTATGACACTCCAGGAAATGTAATCATTATTATTAAAATTATTTTTTAAATGCTTGTCATCTCTGACATTTTAAACCAATACACTCCCATTGTGGAACAGAGAGACAGCTGATCATGAAAAGTCAGCTTCATTTGCTTTCTCTGCACTTAGCTCTTCCACATCTCCTTTTCTGAGGTCTAACCATGAGGCTAGTTCTTACCAATGGAATAAACCAAAGTGGTGGGGGTCACCGCTTCCGTGGATATTTTTTTTAAGAAACATTGGGCTGACCTCATTCTCCTGGTTCCTGGATGCAGATGACAGCAAGACACTAGTAGACGGTGACACTACACGATAAACCCACTCAGGACGTGGGTTCCTGAGTCACAACGTGGAGGAAAGTTGCTTGCCAACCACATAGATAGACCTACCATGGACGTTATCATATGTGAGCCATTATATTTTGGGTCTTATTTGTTTAGGTATTTTAATTTGTTCTAACTAAGGTCCACAAAATTTAAACAAGAACATAACTTATGAGGTTTGGGGCTCCTTATAGAACACCATAGCCATGCATTAAAGAACATTTATAATGTAGTTGTTGTTCAGCCATTCAGTCATATCTGACTCTCTACCCCATGGACTGCAGCACGCCAGGCTTCCCTGTTCTTCACCATCTCCTGGACTTTGCTCAAACTCATGTTCATTGAGTCAATGCCATCCAACCATCTCATCCTCTGTCATCCCCTTCTCCCCCTGCCTTCAATCTTTCCCAGCATCAGGGTCTTTTCTAATGAGTCAGTTCTTTGCACCAGGTGGCCAAAGTATCAGAACTTCAGCTTTAGCATCAGTCCTTCCAATGAATATTCAGGACTGACTCCTTTTAGAATTGACTGGTTTGATCTCCTTGCAGTCCAAGGGATTCTCAAGAGTCTTCACCAAACCACAGTTCAGAAGCATCAATCCTTCAGCACTCAGCAGCCTTCTTTACAGTCCAACTCTCACATCCATACATGATGACTGGAAAAACCATAGCTTTGACTAGATGTGCCTTTGTCAGCAAAGTACTGTCTCTACTTTTTAATATGCTGTCTAGGTTGGTCATAGCTTTTCTTCCAAGGGGCAAGTGTCTTTTAATTTCATGGCTGCAGTCATCATCTGCAGTGATTTTGGAGCCCAATAAAATAAAGTCCGTCACTGTTTCCATTGTTTCCCCATCTATTTGTCATTAAGTGATGGGACCAGATACCATGATCTTCGTCTTTGAATGTAAGGAGGTCTTCAAATCACATATAAGAATTAATAATGAAAAGGTTTTCTAACTTCCAGCTATATATTGGGGAAAAATGTGACTGTCAGCCAGTCAGTCAACAAATATCAATGATTGAGAACTTATTTTGGGACCTTGGGAGTCAGATTAGAGGGATGAGTAACACTGAAAGAATCATTGCACTCAGAAAACTTATGTTCCAGTGATAAGTGTCTGACTAGTTTTGATCATCTAGTTCTGCACTTCATTGGTTTTGGTCCAGACTGTTAATAGTTAACACTGTGAATCCTCCAGTTATAAGTGCACACTGTAATACCTCTGTGGGAAAGAGTGCCCAGGGGTGATGTACACAATATATTTATGTATTGCCTCTCTGTCCCATGCTTGTCCTTCCGTGTTCTTCTCTATTACAGGGATCTGGAAACCCCCAAACTACATTTCTCACTCTCTTTTATCACCTGGATCCAGATATTTTCTGTCAAGGGGAGGGTCTTGCACAAGGTTGAAATGCAGCGTGGGAGCCTGGGGATGACAGCAGGTAGCAGCAACAGTGTCATTGAGTCCAGAAGATCAGCATGGCAGCAAGCTCCTGGGATGCTGTAGCTGTGATGGGAATTCATGGGCCCTCCTCCGGATCTAGGCAGTAAGAACTAATAGGCTATCCCAACTCTTCCAAAAAAATGGGTCAACACCAGCCTCTTCATTCTCAATGGCTCAACTCCTTAGGAGATGCAAAGTCCATGGACACTGTAGCAATTGGCTAAGCTCAAGGTACAGCCCATATTTGGATACAGGAGGTCCAAGTATCCTCAACAAGAGACCCAGCAGCTTCAAGTTAATGGGGGAACTGTATTATCTGCAAATGCAAACCAGGATGTTAATAGTAGAAGATATAGGAGAGCCTCAACAGTGATCTAAGACATAAGTCTAGCCATTTTACTTCTCTGCGCAAAATCTTGCATTGACTCTCCAGACCATCCAGGATAAGAACTAAGTCTTTGCTTGCCTACCATTAATAGTGTCTGCCACCCTCTCTAGCTGCACCTTCAACTGCTTCTTATGATCCTGCATTTAAAATTCAGGAATATTTGTAGCTTGTCAAACATCTCTGTCATACCACTGTGACTAGGTCCATGCTGGGTTCTCTGCCTGGAACATACTCACCTTTTTCTGTCTTCCCCACCCCAACTCTCTTGGTTATGGTTATTACTTTTTTAACCCCTAGCTCAGCTACCTCCTTCTCCATAATGCATCCCTTGACATCTTATTCAGGTGACCTTAAGTGTTCGCCTTAGAGTCCAGAGAGTATCTTACGCTTGTCCTCTGTCATGTCCAACTCTTTGCAACTCTTTGGACTATAGCCTACCAGGCTCCTCTGTCCATGGGTTTTTTGATGCAAGAATACTGGAGTAGACTGCCATTTCCTTTTCCAGGGAAACTTCCTGACCTAGGGATCGAACCCATGTCTCCTGTGTCTCTTGCATTACAGGCAGATTATTTACCCACTGAGTCATTGGGGCTTCCCTTGTCTATATCATAATACATGTTAAACCTTATCATAAAAATGATATCAGGACCCAGGACAGTACCTGTCCCATTGCAGACAATTATAACAAGAGCTGCACACTTTTACTTATTCATTCTCTCAGCAAATGCTTATTGACCATCTTCTTCATGCCAAATGCTGCTCTAAATAACAAAAAATGTATATGTTGCATGCTAACATTGCATGATGCTGTGTAAAGTTTTACATTTTTTGTCTTTAATAGTATCCATTAGCATCCAGAGCAATCCTATGAAGGCGAAATCAGTATCAGTCCCAATTTAGAAATGCATAAACTGAGGCTTTGAGAGGATAAGTAAATATTTAGCAAATTAATACACAGAAGAATAAATATGCCTGTCTCTCCAACTGTACTGCAGGCTCTCTGAGAGAAGAAGTGGAATCTTCTTTCTCAGCTCTATTTTTAAGTGTTCAGTGTGGCATGTAACTAGGATTATCCCATGTCCTAGTTTGCCCAGCACAGCCCTTCTTTTCAACTGGAATCTGTTATGTGAACATAATTGTGAGTAGCTTGCCTTTTCGCTCCCAGATGTATCCAGGTTACCCAAAGCCTGGTTCCCAGTGAGTGCCATATTTATGTTGTTTGAGCTGAACAGAACTGGCCAAAAGTAAGGAAAGAAAAGTCAGAATTAGAAAGTAGCCACAGCCCCAACTCCAAAGCTCTTTTCACTATGCCATAAAGTGTCTGAAGGAAATTAACCTGTTCTCAGCAGACCTCAAGGTCAAATCATCCAAGAAAGACAATCCATGGATCATGTGACTCAGTAAACTGGGAAGAAATTCTTCACTTTCTTAATTGGCCAGCTTCATTGTACAGATAAAGAATCTGAAGGCAGATAGCCCAAGTGAGCTGCACTGAACAGCCACAACTAGAATGCCTGTCTTCTAGCATCAAGTCCGATGTTCACTCTGGCACCTCCTAGTCTTTGCTTACATATTCTTTCTTCCTAGAAGATTCTGACTCCCTTGAGGACCAAAATTAATCCCATTCATCCTTTATACCACCACTTCTGTGGCTCAAAGGCTCAATTCCTTAGTCTTCCATCCTTCTAGTCCTCACTTCATCATCTCCCTTGAATTTCTCAGGGATAACAGAGTAACTCTAGGGCTACATTTCTCTAGAAGGAAGATTCCTCTGGTCTGAACTCATATCATCCCACATCTTCTCATCCCACTCTTTTCCACACCCACCACTCTAGTGACTAGCATGGTTTATGTGTGTGTTATAATATAAAAAACATAACTGTAAGATTTTCAACTGTTTTTCCAAAATTAATTTCTCAAATTTTAACCTCTGCTCTCTGTTGATATGACTCTTTCATCCAAAAGGTTTAGGATTCATAGTCAATGTATTTGAGATTCATAGATCATTTATTTTCCACGGTTCTGTTAAAAAATGCCATCTCAGTGTCAGACAAAGCCCTGGGTTCTGCAGAGTCTCCAATGGTCCAGTGTGAGAATCAAGGATAAAAGACACACAGATCAATAAATACATGGTTCCATTGTGCCATGACACCTATGCTGGGGACATTCTCCTATGCTGGGAACATTAGGGAAGACATCGTTGAGAAGGGACTTTTAGCTTGTTGCTTGAAGAATGAGCAAGAGATTTCTGTAAGCCCCATAAGAACCGTTTAATCTCTCTTACTGGGACCCTTCACACATGTGATCCTTTAGTTCTGTTTGATTCCCTTTCTCATCCAGTAGCTGCTATGTCAACAAGGGCTGAAACAGTTTCTACCAATATGTCTGACTCACCCCATGGCTTTGTCCCCAGTGAGCCAAGAACTGCAGTCCTTCCCCTTTAGTTACATTTGATACCTCAATGCTAGAGCAAGCACACACTACTTAGATCCTACTAACCCTGCTCAAACCATTTGGCCATAAGTTGGTCATTGCCATTGATTCTTTAACCCTCCTTCGCTTGTATACCTCCTTCACACAGTAGGGTAAAAGACCTTCCACAACTCTCCAATGAACACCACTATCATCTTGGCCAGTCAAAGAGTCTCTTACTGATCATGGGACCCTGGACCAGCTTACCAACCTTTCTTAAGCATCAAGGTCCTCATCTTTAAAATGAGGATGATAACGATAAGTACACCTTAAGGTTGCTGAAGTATTAGACAAACTTAAGCAAGAACAGTGCCTGCCACAAGTTAAGAGCTGTGTACTTGATCACCAAAGAAACAACCATCTCTGTCATCATCATCATCATTTTCATTATCACCAATAGCAGCAATAACATTATGGCTATTGTAAATGGAGTATTTATTGTACTTTAGGGGGTATGCCAAGCAACGAAAATACTTTATTGAACACAACTCTGTCTAGTATTATCATTTCCATTCTATGCACAAGGACCCTAAAGCTAAAAGGGTCATGGTCTAAAGTAGTTAATGATACAGATAAAGCACAAGAGTCACCTCTTTCTATGGCAAAGTCTATTCCCAGATACTCAAGGCTGTTGGCTTTCCCAAGGATCCTATAGAGACCCTACAGAGACATATCACATCACTCATCTCCAGTTTAATCAAGTTTGTTTCCCCAGCCTTCACTGAAAACTGTAAAAGTTAAAACATTCCAGCAGTTCCCTGGTATTGATGAGATGTTCCAGCTGAGCCTTCACAGAGCCCTCGGCCAGGCTTCTGGCTGTCAGGTGAATGAGAGAAGAAATTCAGGGTCAGAACTCAGCTCACAAAGGGAGCTCAACTGCTCCCTCAACCAGGGGGGCGGGGGGACAGAACTTTTCTAGCATATGACTGGACAACCACATGCCCAGACTCACAGGAATCCCCAGGAGGGAACACCTGCCACAGGACCATCTTCAGCAATGGTAATCAACCCTTATACTTGGATGGCCCTCCAGCCTAAGTGAAAGTGAAAATCATTCAGTTGCATTCGACTCTGTGTGAGCCCATGGACTATGCAGTTCATGGAATTCTGCAGGCCAGAATACTGGAGTGGGTAGTATACTGGAGTGTGGAGGAATTCCAATATACTGGAATACTGGAGTGTGGAGGTCTCTGTTCCCTTCTCCAGGGGATCTTCTCAACCTAGGGATGGAACCCAGATCTCCCACATTGCAGGTGGATTCTTTAACAGCTGAGCCCCAAGGGAAGCCCAAGAAGACTGGAGCGGGTAGCCTATCCCTTCTCCAGGGGGTCTTCCCTACCCAGGAATCGAACCAGGGTCTCCTGCATTGCAGGCGGATTCTTCACCAACTGAGCCACAGGGAAGCCTAAGTGAGGGCGTCTGCATTTTCCTCATCTCATTCAGACCTCATTCAGTTTGGGCAGCAGTAGAAATGCCATCATTTCTACAGGAGAGGGAACAGGCACAGAGTCTTACGTCGCTTGTCCTGGGGCTCAGCTGCCCAGTTCAGGCACTGGGTGCATCAGCTCCCAGAGCCCTGTGTCAGCATCTCCTCCCACCTTGGCTGCTTCATCCGGAAGGCAATGCTTTCCTCCGGAAGTCAGAGGCCAGCTTTCCGCCCCTTGGTGCCCAGGTGCCTGTCAGCACAGAAATCTTTAGAACCCCCCTTACCTAAAAGAAAGCATTTCCTTAACGACACTAAAGACTGTATGGCCATCATGTCCTGCACAGATTCTGCCGCCTGAGTCCACCAAAGCGAAAATGGAAGCAACCGCTGTGTAGTTGTTATGGATTCAATTGTGTATTAAATATGCACAATATACTCAAATCTGTATATTGAAGTCCTGTTGTCGTTTAGTCGCTCAGTCATGTCTGATTCTTTTCAGTCCCGTGGATTAGAGCCCACCAGGCTCCTCTGTCCACAGGATTTCCCAGAGAAGAGTACTGGGGTGGATTTCCATGCCCTCTTCCAGGGGATCTTCCTGACCCAGGGATCGAACCTGAGTCTCCTGCGTCTCCTGCGTCTCCTGCATCAGCAGGCAGATTCTTTATCACTGAGCCACCTGGGAAGCCCCATAACTCTCACTATTTCAAAAGGTGACTAGATTTGGAGCTAGGGTCTTTAAGGAGGGGGTTAAGGCTAATGAGGTAGCAAAGAGTTGACACGACCGAGCCACTGAACTGAACTGAACTGAACTGAAGGCTAATGAGGTTGTGAGAGTGGGGCCCTATCCAATAAGATGAGGGGAAGAGACAGAAGGCGTGCACACACATGGAAAAGGCAATGTGAACACACAGAGAAGGTAACTGTCTGCGAGCTAAGGAGAGAGGCCTTCAGAGAAACCAACACTGCTCACACCCGGGTCTCAGACTTCCAGCCCCCAGAGCCGTGAGCCAATAAATAAAAACACACAATAAGTCTGCTTCTTAAGGCTCGCAGCCTGTGGTACTCTGTTATAGGGGCCTGAGCTGCCTCTTGTAGCTTACTTAGTCGCTCAGTCATGTATGACCCTTTGTGATACTGGACTCTAGCCCGCCAGGCTCCTCTGGCCATGGGATTTCCAGGCAAGAATACTGGAGTGGGTTGCCATACCCTCCGCCAGGGGATTTTCCCCACCCTGAGATCAAACCTGCATCTCCTGTGTCTCCCGCATTGTGTCTCCTGAGCCATCGGGGGAGACTCTTCATACAATAGTTAACAGCCATGTAACTGGGAGAGGAGCTACACAGATGAGTACCAGTGTGTATTTTTAGGAAGAGAATCCACACACAGACCCTCCATGCCAAAGTCCTATATTTACAAGGCAGAGAGAGCCCCCTTCCAGGCTGAAAGTGCCTTGAGTTTAGCCTTTCTTTCCCTTCCCTATCCATCCTAGACTCATCCAACACACCCAACCAGACTCAGGGCCTTGAGCTTGTCCAGCCCGGGCCCCCCGGCCTGGCTGGTGTGTCTGTCAAACCAGCCTCCTTTTCTGAAAAGGACAAGTCGGAGCCATCTTTCAGGAGTTTTCTTCCCCTGACAGAAATCAGCAGGGTTAGAATAAACTGCATAAGTTATCAGCTCCTCAGGAAAGAACATGAAAAAGGCCCTTCTATCACTTAATGAAAAATAGCTTCTTTTTTGGACAGAACTTCATAGGCCTGCAATCAAGCCATGGCTCCCCTCTCCCTTCCCTGACGTGCCATGCAGGCAAAGCAAGTCGGCATCTATTAATAATATTTTCTCCTGCTCCTTTCATTTTTCTGCATGTCCCACCACTGTCAGGCCCCGTGATGGAGCGCAGCCTTTATCTCGTCCGAGTCTGGCCTGTCAGGGTGATAAACAATTCTAACAAGAATCAGAATAAAGATCTTCCCAGTAGACTCTGCGGAGAGATAGAGGCTTTTCTCATTTTCTCGACGGAAAAAAAAAAAAAAATTTAATCTAGCGGCTCCGGCTTTTTTCAAGCGTCACATTCAAAGAGATGCAAATTTGTCAGAGCCGAGACCCCAGCTGACTCTGAGCACTGCATGAATGTCAAAGGGGGGATGCAGCGTCTTTGACATGGCTCCCTTTTTTTGGGGGGGTGGGGAGAAGCTCTCCGCCAAATGTTAAAAAAAAAATAAGGTTTCGCTTTGTAGTGCATGTTTCAACAATTTTCATAAGTTTTCTTCTGAAATAAAAAAACTGCCGTCGGGAAGGAAAAGAGAGGAGGAAAGGGACAGATGGAGATTTAGGGGTGAAGGAGGAAAGAGCCCCAGAGAAACAGCTCCATTGAGATGTCAGGTCTGACTGAAATGCACGGGCTCTGAGTCGGTTTGCAGAGGGGACGGGTGAGGACAGAAGGAGTGAAGGAGTTATGATGAATGAATGAATGCATGTCTCAGAAGGTGTGGCGCTCAGCCTTTTTTTAGGTTGTGTGAGTGCTTAGTTGCTCAGTCATGTCCAACTCTGCAACCCCGTGGACTGTAGCCTGCCAGGCTTGTCAGTCCATGGGATTCTCCAGGCAAGAATACTGGAGTGGGTTGCCATTCCCTCTTCCCTAAGTTTGTGGAAACCATGTATGCCTTTTTCTGGATATTTCTTCTCCCAATTTACCACCAGCATGAAAGCTTCTGCATGTTCTTATCTTCTGCTCTGTTAGATGCCTAGATTCAGAGACCACAACAGATTCAGCTGGAAGGGTCTGGTAGGTGAGCAGAGAACCAAAGAAGAGAGGGTGGATGATCAGAGTGCTGATGGACTGGGAAGAGGCTAAGATATGGCCAGCACAGGCCTCCAGGGAGCCCTGGGGCTACAATGCAAGCAAGGACTCGCTGGTCAGCCCCCAATTCCTTCATGGAACTGAAGCTCTGCTGAGCTAGTCCATGAAGAGCCCTTTAAGTCAGTTTCCTGGAGGTGGGTTGCATGGCCCTCTCGGCCCTGCTCCTTTAGGCTACATGCCATCCTTGAGCCCCCAGACTCTATGAAGCCTTCCCATCTCCTCCAATCTTTCTGTGTCTTTCTGAGTCAAGAGCACTGGATGCCTACATTCCTATGATCTATTTTTTCCCCTTGTTGTTTCCCCATCATTCCACTGACCTCTATCTCCAACCACATCCCTTGGTCCCTCGCTCTGCAGCGCTGCACAGCTCTCGTTCCCAAGAGAACAACTAGCAAAAAGCTATTGTGTGTTGCAGTCTAGATGTCAAGATTAACACAGGGTTAGCAAAAATGTAAGGAGGAGACAGTCACACTAACAGAGGAGACAAAGTCCAATCTTAGCCATCAAATAGTCACATGGTCTGCCCTTCTTAAGACTCTTCCTGATGATACCTCTATCTCCTGGCACGTTTTCTGAGAACCTGGGACCCCAACACTCAGGATCCTTCACTAGACACAGAACCTTTCAAAGAACCTGACCTTTTCTTATGCTGAGAAATACTATTTTTCTTCTTAGCCTCTCAAGCTCTCCTATCTCACTTGTACTTATTGGTCTTTCTGAAACTGATCTATTGGGTTGTAAGTTAGTTACAGGTTATAGGTTTGCATCAGTAGGACCTGCACAGCCTTGACGTCTCATATTTCCCTGCATCAGAAGTTCAGTGGGAAGTAGGCATGTGAGGTGGCTGGTTGGTTAGAATAAGGATTAGGGTAACACATGGGGTGGAGCGTATATATACTGTGGAGAGAAGGTCTTAGAAGCCCTTCTGACAGTAGGATGTGCGTGAAATAGGGGTCCCTCTCATCTTTCCACTGGCGCTGCCCTTTTGGTCATGTTGTTTTCAGTGTCGTCAACCATCTCCTAGAGCCAGCACTTCAGCTGTGGCCAGAAATACTAGTCCCAGGTCCAAGCAATGGCCGCTCTCGATCCTGAGTGCCTACGGCAGTGAGCAGCCTTCGACGTCGCCCTTCGCCCACACTTCCGGTCTGGGAGCCCGGTCGTTGTTTAGACTGTGCTGTTGTCTTGCTAACACTTGCTCACCAACAAATCAGGAGACAGAAACCTTGTCCCCCCGAAAAGATTCCATCCCAGAGGAAAGGTTGCCCAGCATACAGAGCTCTGGAAGGGAAGGTGAGCATTTTTATAAATAGCCAGTTGTCCCAGAAGGTCCACACTCCACTCCACAGCCCTAGTGAACCCAGGAGGCAAAAAAATTCTGAACATTTTTCCTGCTCTTAAGAATGTTCGAGAAGTTAAAACTTTTCCCCCTTAGGGTTTAGGGCACTCCTTGACAGGTGACAGCTTTGGCTAGTCAGGACTAGCAGTCTTTCAGGAAATAAATCATCACAGAGTGTTTCTCCACTTGGGATGAGTAGAAGAATAAAGAGGTATCTGTGACCCTACATTTAGCTCAAAATACATGTGACAGCCTTGTGTAATTAGTCAGTCATGTCCGATTCTTTGCGACCCCATGGACTGTAGCCCACCAGGCTCCTCTGTCCATGGGGATTCTCCAGTCAAGAATACTAGAGTAGGTTGCCATGCCCTTCTGTATGGGATCTTCCCAACCCAGGGATCGAACCCAGTTCTCCCACATTGCAGGTGGATTCTTTATCATCTGAGCTACCAGGGAAGCCCATGTGACAGCCTAGCATGGAGTTGAGCTCTAAATCCTGAATTCACAGGCTGTGGAGCAAGACTGCTCACTGCTATTAACCAAATGTCCTTGGGAAAAACATGCCTAATATCTGATGCTTCATTCCTTTGTTAAAAACAAGCAAACAGACAACAACAATGATAACAAAATTGTCTATAATCCCTGCCCCATTGGCTCCCAGAATTATTAAGTCAAACAAGATATGAAATGTGCTTTTCGATCCGTAAAGCAGATGCCAGTGAAGTCTGCTTCTTGTTATTGCCTTTCCTTCCCTTGTCTCATTCTGCTACTATTTTCACTCTGGGAGGCCAACAAAATCCTGCCACCACCATGAAGTGGCACCATGAAGTCTTTTCTCATCTTGCTTCCTAGGTGGCAGAGTGGTAAAGAATCTGCCTGCCAATGCAAGAGATACAAGAGACTCGGGTTTGATCCCTGGGGCAGGAAGGTCCCCTGTGAAAGGAAATGGCAACCCACTCCAGTATTCTTGCTTGGGAAATCTCATGGACAGAGGATCTGACAGGCTACAGTTCACGGGGTCGCAAAAGAGTCGGACATGACTACAACATACACACACATTGCCTTTTCTCCCTTTTTCTCATTCTACCACCATTTTTACCCATTTTTATTTCATCCCAGCAAAATACCACCACCATGAAGTCTCTTCTCATCTTAAGCAGGAAATTCACCTTTTCTTCTGTATAGTCAAAAAATATACATTTTTCTTTATCTTTACTAAATGCTACCACATCCTTATTGTCTTCTTGAGTTGAGCCTGGAATTGTCTATCTTTGCAGATGGATGCTCCTCCAAGACCTACATGTCTCCCTTTTCCCATGGAGTCTGGCCAGAGGAAGGGTTCAGAAAGAATCAGTGGCTAAGATTAACTCAAGTTTGCATAAGCAAGGATAAATGTCATCAAATATAAACATAGAAACCATATAAACTGCTGCTACTGCTAAGTCACTTCAGTCGTGTCCAACTTTGTGTGACCCTATAGACGGCAGCCCACCAGGCTCCCCCGTTCCTGGGATTCTCCAGGCAAGAACACTGGAGTGGGTTGCCATTTCCTTCTCCAAAGTATGAAAGTGAAAAGTGAAAGTGAAGTCGCTCAGCCGTGTCCAACTCTTAGCCACCCCATGGACTGTAGCCCACCAGGCTCCTCCATCCATGGGATTTTCCAGGCAAGAGTATTGGAGTGGGGTGCCATCACCTTCTCTGAAACCATATAAAACATCTCCCTAAACATCTTTTCATGCAACCCTGTAGTCTAGAAGTAGAACAGCATTAATATTTTATTGTCTGGATACTTAGATGAAATCTATTCTATATTTAACTTGAATTATTTCATTAACATTAACAGTGACACTAAGTTATCATCCATGTTTTTATTTGGAGAAAAATAACAACATGCCCGAATACATTCGATTGAATTTGAGCAAAAGTCTCTTTTGCCTGTCTTCAGATGGCAAAATAATCATTCATTCAATCAACAAATATTTACTGTGGGCCTGCTGTATTCCAGGCATTGGATTAACCACTAAAGACAAGGCTGTTGAATAAGATCAGATGGTGTCTACCTTCACTGGGCTTATATATAAGGGAAAGGAGTGAAGAAAATTGGCAAAAAAGTCAATACAATTATTACAGATTGTGAAAAGTTCTACAAAGAATGTCATACTCTGGCAGGCGGTAAAAAGTATAATCAAAGTTCTCTCTGAGGAGATAAAAAGTTCAGCTTGCAAATTTTAGAGGGAGCCAGGCAATAAATAGAAGAAGGAAGAACATTCTAGGAAGAGGACATGGTGTATGAGAAGCCTGCAAGGTGTGAGCTTTAGTATATTCAAGGGCCAGCACATGGATTAATGCAGTTGCAGATGAAAAAGGACTAACATGAAGCAAGTTTGAAGAAAAGTCTAGGGATCACATTACATAGAAGACTCCATGTAAATACATTGAATAATTTTATTCCAAGGGCAATAGAAAGACACCAATGGCTATCATCAGAGAGTGACATGGTCTGATGATATTTCAAGGTCACACTTGCTATGCTGTGGAGAAAGGACCAAAGAGTCTAAGAGAGGAAGCTGGGAGTCTGCTGTGGTCCTCTGGCCAAGAGATGATGGTGATCTTCCTGGACTAGTTATGGTTATGAGAGACATGGAGAGAAGTACCTGAAATTGACAGAAGTTTCGGAAGTATGATTGGAAGAATTTGTGGGTGAACTGGATTTGAGAAGTGAGAGAAATGAAGGAATCATGACAAGTCCTTGGTCTTTAGCTAGGATGATTGGATGGTTGGTGGTTCATTTATTAGGACAAACTGGAGAAAAAGTTTCATAGACAAAGAATCAAGTTCCACCTTGATAAGTCACGGATGGATAAGTTATGTAAATCCTTTATTTGTTATCTTCTCAATGTCTCAGTTCAGTTTAGTTCAGTTCAGTCGCTCAGTCGTGTCTGACTCTTTGCGACCCCATGAATCGCAGCACACCAGGCCTCCCTGTCCATCACCAACTCCCAGAGTTCACTCAGACTCACGTCCATCGAGTCAGTGATGCCATCCAGCCATCTCATCCTCTGTCGTCCCCTTCTCCTTCTGCCCCCAATCCCTCCCAGCATCAGAGTCTTTTCCAATGAGTCAACTCTTCCCATGAGGTGGCCAAAGTACTGGAGTTTCAGCTTTAGCATCATTCCTTCCAAAGAAATCCCAGGGCTGATCTCCTTCAGAATGGGTAAATAAATAAACCTTTGTTGAATCAGAAAAGAAGTATTGTGACATAGTAAATAGACACTTGAGTAAGTGAGTCTAAAGTTCAGATTAGAGATAAGGGTCAGAGACAGAAATTGGGAATTCATGAGCCTTTAGATATTAACAGACCATGATCAGTAGAATAAATCAAATGGGAAAAGGGTGTAGAAGTAGAAGCACTTCCCTGGTGACTCAGTGATAAAGAATCTTCCTGCCAATGATGGAGATACAGGTTCGATCTCTGGGCTGGGAAGATCCCCTGGAGAAGGAAATGGCAACTCACCCTGGTATTCTGGCCTGGGAAATCCCATGGACAGAGGAGCCTAGTGGCCTACAGTCCATGGGGTCACAAAACAGTTGGACAGAACTTAGGGACTAAACAACAACAATAGAAGTAGAAACAGCTGAGGACGGAGACCTGAGCAACATCACCTTTTAAACAGCAAGTAAAAGAGAATGACTCAGAGAAGAAGCTGGCAGGCAGAAGCCAGGATGATAGAGGGAAGGAAACAGAAGCACATGATAATCGTGAGAGGTAGTCAAGAGAAGTCTTACATGATCAACCACGTCTACTGGCTCTGAAAGCTTCAGTAAAATGAAGACAGAGAATCCTCCACCAAATATCGTTCCTTAAATCAAACACTAGACTCAAGTGAACTCATTTTAACTCAACGTTCTTTTGGTTTTACCGTTTGCTGATTATCACAAATGATTTAAAAAAAGACTAATAATCCATGAATTGCAACTTGGGGAAAGATAACCAATCCCCCAAAAAAATCTCGGTTATATAGTAATCTCTAATATCTTTGGACGTTACAGGGCGATCTGCATGAGATGAAAACACAGGCAGATCAAGAACCAAGTCACAATCTCTCCACTTTCAGGTGTGTGTTCTTAGACTAGTTAAAGCCTTAGTAAATACCGAACTCCTAATCCTTCCAGTTTGAGTGACATAAATAATAGTCGGGCATGACTGAGCAACTAACACTTCCACACAATCATAGCTGATTCACTTTGCTGTACAGTAGAAACAAACACGATGTTGTAAAGCAACTATAGCCCCCAAAACATTATAAACAATAAAATTAAAAGGTAATGTGAGGGAGGATGCAGCATGGTGAGTGTAAACTATTTAAAGGACCCACATGTGTGGCGGGTTCAAGACGGCAGGCTGAACTGGTCCCTGCTCTCAGTTCAGTTCAGTCGCTCAGTCGTGCCTGACTCTGTGACCCCATGGACTGTAGCACACCAGGCATCCCTGCCCGTCACCGACTCCTGGACCCTACTCAAACTCATGTCCATCGAGTAGGTGATGCCATCCAACCATCTCATCCTCTGTCATTCCCTTCTCCTCCTGTCTTCAACCCTCCCAGCATCAGGGTCTTTTCCAATGAGTCAGCTCTTCGCATCAGGTGGCCAAAGTATTGGAGTTTCAGCTTCAACATCAGTCCTTCCAATGAACACCCAGGACTGATCTCCTTTAGGATGGACTGGTTGGATCTCCTTGCAGTCCAAGGGACTCTCAAGAGTCTTCTCCAACACCACAGCTCAAAAGTATCAATTCTTTGTCACTCAGATTTTTTTATAGTTCTACAGTTCATGAAAAATCTCACAAGAGGCCAGAAAATATATTTCAAACAAGAAACCAGAACAAAGCCATAAGAATGAGCCAGAGGGCCATTAGCAGACTAGAAATGTTGAAGAATCTCAAAGACTGAAGGCAGATACAGGAAGTAAAAGACTGAACATGCACACAGGTACATACACTCATGTGCATGCACGCAGAAGCACTTCAGGGGAGCTCTCAGTGCGGAGTCAGGAGACACAGGAATGTGGGAAATTCATCAGCAGAAATGCAAAAATGTGCTTCCATCAAAGGAAAGCATGACTGAATCCCTGGCATAGGCAAGGACAGGCAGGTTTGAAAAATAGCAAGGTGTCTAAATGGGTCGGTGTGTAAGACACTCTGAAATTAAGTACAGTCACCCGTCTGTATCAATGAAACCATATTCTGGTTCCCTATTTGGCATTTACAGCCACCTACACTCTGTCCCCAGGATTTCCTTCATATCTGATTTGTCAGTGTATCTCCTCAACTACCCTTGATGTCCCATGTAGACTAGCCCATTGGTTACTATTTTTAAAAATCCATACACTCTAGATTTATACAGTACCCTCTTTGGGATGACACTCCTCATACCTCTGTCTTTGAAAGGCTAGATCTTCAAGTCCCATCCATACGTTACCCCTTCATGAAGTCAGCTTCAAAGGACCCACTTTGTGAAGGAATCATTTTTTCCTATACCAACCTAGCACTTTGGATCCTAACTCAAAAAGATTCACGTACCTGAAGGCTCATAGCAGCAGTAGTTACAATAGCCAAGACATGGAAGCAACCTAAATGTCCATCAACAGATGAATGGATAAAGATTTCGTACATATATACAATGGAATATTATTCAGCCATAAAAAGAATTAAATAATGCCATTTTCAGCAACATGGATGGACCCAGAGATTATAATACTAAGTGAAGTAAGTCAGATAAAAAAGACAAGTATTACATGATAATCACTTATACAATGAATCTGAAAAATAATACCAATAAATCTATATAAAAATAGAAACCAACTTACAGACATAGAAAGCAAATTTATGGTTGCCAAAAGGGAAAATGAGGCTGGGAGGGATAAATTACAAGTATGGGATTAACAGATACAAACTATTATAACATAAAATAGACAAGCAACGAGGATTTACTGTATAACACAGGGAAGTATAATCGATATCTTGTAATAATCTATAATGGAATACAATCTGAAATACACACAGGTACATGTGTGTACACACACACACACGCACACATATATGTATTTGTTGCTCCGTTGCTAAGTCGTGGCCGACTCTTTGTGATCCCATGGACTGCAACACGCAAGGCCTCCCTGACCTTCACTGTCTCCCAGAGTTTTCTCAGACTCATCTCCACTGAGTCACTGATGTCATACAACCATTTCATCCTCTGTCACCCACTTCTCTTCCTGCCCTCAATCTTTCCCAGCATCAGGGTCTTTTCCAATGAGTCGGCTCATTGCATCAGGTGGCCAAAGTGTTGGAGCTTCAGCTTCAGCACCAATCTTTCCAATGAATATAAATAAATCACTTTGCTATACATCTGAAACTAAGACAACATTGTAAATCAACTATACTTCAATTAAAACAAAATAAAGTTGAAAAAAGGACTGTCTCTCAGCATTTTGCACATAGTAGGAGCATATAAAACAGTATCTAGAATGTAGTAGCTACTTGGTAGTTACTTATGAAGCAGATGAATAAGCTTTAGTAGGCTGTGTGTGACATGTTTCTTGGAATGCAAAGGCTGGAGTCTCGTGGAGAAGGCCTTGTAAGCACGTAGAGAAGTGTTGGATAAATTCAACAGGCCAGGGGGAACCATAGCAATTCTGGCTAACATTTGGAAAATCTAAGAGCAGTCAGGGCAGAAATGGTGGAGCAAGTGGACTAAGTGCCATGCAAAAGTCTACCCACGTGGTGAATTTATGATGAGACTACTGTCTTAAAAAGTGGGCCAGAATTAAGTATTTAGTCCCAAATAAAACTTAAAGAAAACCAAAAAAAAAAAAACCTGCAAATAGGAATACAAAATATAGCCAAGCTGCCAAGGAAGACAACTTGAAACACAGATGTTTTGATGGCTGCATGCAATGCTCACCTCGGGAACAAATTCTTTTTGCAATATGGCCCTTGGTAGATACATGATTTTAATTAAGCAGGGAGACAAAGTACAACCGCAACATGTGAGAGGTAGGCACACCATGCAAGAGACATCTGATCCAGAGCTGGGCTTGTTTATGGTATTCTTGTCAATACCTCTGTCATCTCAGCACTCTGTTTATTTTTAAACCCAGGCTTTGTTTTGCATTATCGGCAAGGAAAGTCTTCATTTCCAGCCAGGTTTTGATGTGAGATGTTTATTCAAAACTCGAAATATATGAAGCAAGTTGCATTTTTCCTGAGAATTTGCACAACTTGAGACTTGGAAGGATAGTTTACAAGAAACAGTAAAATTAAAAAAGAGAGAGAGAAAGATGCTAAAATGGCCCATTTATTACTACGGTTGGGTGTTCCCTAAGATAAAACCCTGGGGTTAATGAGAAGTGGGGATTGCCTTCCTGGGAGTGACTTTTGAAGAAGCAACATCATACAAAGAAAGTGGAAGATGTGAGTATATGAATCCCAGCCCTCGCCCTGGTCTCTTGAGTGGGATATTGAGAAAGTCACTTCACACTTTGAGCCTCAGTGACACCATAGTCATCCCATCTCCACGTGGATATGATACTCCCTCTCTAACCAAAGCCCAGCACTGTTGCAATGAGGGGTGTAGAAATGTGTGTAGGAAAGCCCTGAGAACTCTGGAGAGAAGCTACACTTTGCCCCTGGGTCTCTAGGAGCTGTCTGACCCAGGTGCCTGGCCTCAGCCTCATAGCACTGCTGCCCGTCCTCCACGGATGATGTGAGGTCCCTGGCTCGGGTCTTGCTCACAGATGCATAGAAAGGAGAGGTCAGCTTAGCGAGGAGGTCCCTAACTCCTTTCTCTGGGTGTGCATTCCAGGATGCGGTCCCTAAGTCCATCTTCTCCTCCCCCCCTTGGGCAGAGGGGTGGGGGGCAAGGACTAGGACAGCTAGCAATGAGAAGAAGTCATTCTGAGGACCGCTGGCATGTGCTACCTCTTCGGTGGCAGGATTTTGTGTCTCTTGCCTCAAAACCCCCAAAATCTTTGTAGATTTTCTGGAAAATCAGATTTATAGATTCATTGGAAAAGACCCTGAGGATGGGTAAGATTGAGGGTAGGAGGATAAGGGGGCAGATGAGGATGAGATGGGTGGATGGTGTTATTGACTCAATGGACATGAGTTTGAGCAAACCCTGGGAGACACTGAAGGACAGGGAAGCCTGGCATGCTGCGGTTTGTGATATCACAGAGTTGGACACAGCAAAGCAACGAACACCAACAAAGCTTCATGTTTCTGAAAACAGCCACTCTTATGTGGGCATGAGAGTGCTCGGTCGCTTCAGTTGTGTCCAGTTCTTTGTGACCCCATGGACTGTAGCCCACCAAGCTCCTCTGTCCATGGGATTCTCCAGGCAAGAGCACTGGAGTGGGTTGCCTTGCCCTTCTCCAGAGGATCTTCCCAACCCAGGGATCAAACCTGAGTCTCCCGCACGGCAGGAAGATTCTTTACCATCTGAGCCACCAGGAAAGCCCTAGAAGAAAATAAGAATGCTTTCTTTTTCCTTCCCTTTCCCTCCCTTTTCATCTCCAACTCCCCCCAGAACACTCTTGCCTCCTGAGACCGGCTCTTCTCTCACCTCCTGCCCTGCCCTTCCCACTGCTGGGATCTGAGTGACAAGATGTGTGAACCCTTTACACATTCTTCTTTTTCCCCGGGACTTTGCTTGGCTTACCCCCTCCCCCATCTAGTCCTAATTCTACATCTCCAGACAGCTTGTCCCTGGGAAAGAGTCTTTGTCATACAAAGCCAGCCAAAGCCCCTCCTTTTGGCTTCAGGGAAGCACCGGCTTTATAGATCAGAGAATGGTCTCTCAATTCAGATCAAATTTCCACTGAGTCTCTTACAAGCTGTGTGATGTAAGCCAGTTGGATCACCCAAAGTTCAAAAATGTCTTTGTAGAGTTGCTCTGATGATTAAACCAAATTGTTATACCCATCTGGTGGTGGTGGTTTAGCTGCTCAGTCATGTCCAACAATTTTCGACCCCAGGGACTGTGGCCTGCCAGGCTCCTCTATCCATGGGATTTTCCCAGGCAAGAATATTGGAGTAGGCTGCCATTTCTTCTCCAGGGGATCTTCCCAACCCAGGAATCGAACCTGAGTCTCCTGTATTGCAGGCGGGCTCTACCAACTGAGCTACAAGGGAAGCCCCCATGACCATCAGAGTTCCTAGCAAAGAGAAGCAAAGAGCAAGTCATAGCAATAAGAGGAGTAGCAGGAAGAAGGGGAAGTAGGGGAATTAGGAGTTCAATGGCAGCATCAACAAAAGCAGGAGCAGAGAAAGCAGCGCCAGAGGCGTGGAGAGAGGAGGTGACCATGAAGACACCAGGGCAGTGGGGCACACACAGGCTGTGGGGTGACCAGGAGCCCGATGCTTCCTCACCGCAGTCCTGTTTCAGGAGCCTGAATTCCAGGCTCAGACCTTCTATGCATTAAACACGTGGTCTACAGCAAATCACATCACTTTTACGTGCCTCAGATCCTCCTTCCTCATCCCAGTCTTGTTGGCCCCATTGGGTGGGTGTGATGCTGGCCGGAAGTGGTGGGAGGAAGTGCATTGTGAGCTGTGCATTCACCCCACCACTTCCTGAGGTAATGGCTGCCTTTGCTTCCTTCCACTCTTGTCTCTCTCTTCCAAGAACTTTCCTTTTACCTCTTCCAGGGCAAGCTTCCACTGGAAACTGCCTCCCGCTCAGCTTCTTCCAAGACAGTTTGTTACACATGACTGGCTAACCCAAAATACAAGAGGTACAGCGCACACAGTGTCTTCTTGAAAGTGAGACTGGCCTGGGATTGGGTAAGCAGAATCGATGGGGAAGAGAATTCTGGATGTGAGTCATTATAAATTATGCTCTTCATACAATCCTCTTTAGAGGTGCAAAGTGAAAGCTCCTGACACCTAAGATCCACCTTCCTTACCCTAACCCTGGGGACGAACTCTGCCATATTCCCTTTTCCTAATGTGGGCGAGACACAGAGCCTGCTAAGCCCAGATGAGGTGCTCCTCCCATGGACAAGGAGGAAAGCTTTACCTCTGAATGCTTCAAGCAACTGAGTTTTCCTACTATCATCAGCATGGTTATGAGCAGTGTTATGTTTTATTTTCAAGCTCGGCATGCGTTCGAGAATTGCTCTTACTTGATAACAGCTCTGCCTCTCTGGGGAAGTGCATTGCAATTAAACTTCATGAGAAGTTTTATGTGGTTTTGATATGGCATCCCCCTTCTGAATGTCCCTCTAAATGAATTTCTAAACCTGCAGTCAGTGCCCATTAACTCAGAGTGTGGGGAAGAGCTGCCCGTGATTAATGAAAATAACAGCTTGCAGAGCAGCAGTGTTAATGTGTGCTGTGTTTTACAATATCTCAATTAATTACAGGTTAGTAGTTTTAGAAGGGGAAGGAGCCTTATCCCTCCCCACTCACGGATAAGGAAACCAACACCCAGAGAGGGTGAGGAATAAATGGCTGGTCCTTGATGACGTAGGTCATTGGGAACAGAGACCCTACAGAAAGTGAAAGAAAGTGAAGGCGTTAGTCATTCGGTCATGACCGACTCTTTGTGACCCCATGGACTATGTCTCACCAGTCTCCTCTGTCCATGGAATTCTCCAGGCAAGAATACTGGAGTGGGTTGCCATGCCCTTCTCCGGGGGATTTTCCTGACCCAGAGATTCCATCTGGGTCTTCCACATTACAGGCAGATTCTTTACCATCTGAGTCACCATGACCTACATGCCAGACCCATCATTTACTTGGATGATGAGACTGGAAACCTTTCCCAGGACACTTCAGCTGGATTCTCTCCTTTACTCTTGGGGACTCTGCTCTGCTCAGAACCTGACCCAGTCCTGGAGGAAGCAGGACCGATATCACCCCATGGTCCACCTGTGGGTGATGTCCAGAACTGGCTTTTCAGCACAAGACTCCATATCTGACACTGTTGGCATTATCCACAGGCACTCTTTGCAGTGAATTTCTTCCCCTAGGACAAATGGGCTTCTGCTTTGTCTCTGTGCCCAGCTCTCTGACTCCACAGCGACCCACCCCCCAACACACACCCCTCCCCAAGAAGCTTTGAGTCCTACTGTGATGGATTGATAGAGGGATACTGTTTCCCTGAGTCACTAGATGGAGGGAGCCCCTGCCAACTCTCCTGACATTTTACACCAGGAAGGAATATGCTTCTGTTTTGCTAAGCCACTCAGGTAGCAGGCCTTATTTGTTACTGCAGCACAGCTTAGCCCATCCTAACACACAGCGCAGCTTCTGCCCATCCCCTAAATGATGTGTCCCTTGGGTCCCACGCTCAGTCTCCTTATCTTCACACTCTTCCTGGATACTCTCATGTATCCCCACATCCTCAGTCCACCCATGTGCTGAGAGCACCCACACAAAATGTGTGTTTCTGCTTTTGAGATTCAGACATCTACAGCCAACAGCTTGGTCAGTTCCATTTGGGTATCAATTAGGAAATTACTGCCAATGTATGCAAAAGCATACAAGTTCTCCTCTCTGGACCATTCCTCTGTTCTGTCTTGGTATATTAAGCTGTTGGCTTTACTGCGTCTAGGAATGCATATATAAATCTAGACATGTCATTCTTCTTCCCTTCCTGTCTCTCACTGCACACCTATCCTGCAATACCTCGGACATAGCTCTTGACACCCTCCATTTCTTCCCAGTCCTGAGTCAGTCTCTCATTTGTTTCATCATCTCTTGCCTCTCTTCCAATAACACTCTAATCTGGTTTTCCTTGCCCCACTCTTGTTCTTTTCCATAAGCTCTCCACTTGCTTAAAAAAAAAGTCTTATCCATCTCTAACTTAAAGTCCTTCAGGTCTCCCCTTTACTGTTAAACTCTTTTGCAGAATTTTTTTTTTCAAGGTAAAGTACCATATTTATTGGGCTTCCCTGGTGGCTAGGAGGCAAAGAATTCACCTGCAATGCAGGAAATGTAGGCTTGATCCCTGGGTTAGGAAGATGCCCTGGAGAAGGGAATGGCAGAATTTTTTAAGGCACTTTTGATAAGGTCCCGGTGAAGCAAGGAGTGTCAGAAACCAAACCCTCAGGGGACAACTCAGGCTTCACCCGGGAAAGTCAATTAACTTCTCTAAGTATCATTGTTCTCATCCATCACAATGGATAAATAAGGCCTCTTTTACTGGACTGAATCTGATTATTCATAGTCACATAATTATCATTCAAAATCATTAATGTAAATTATTCTTAGTAATACTAAGATTTACTATATACTGTCCACTTTCAATGGATCAGCAACTATGCTAAACCATTTACATCCATGGCACCCTGTTTAATTTTTCTGACACATCTACTTTGCCTTGGATGTAGAGGGGATAAGCAACTTGTCCAAGAAAACATGGGAGTAGGATGCAGAGATGAAAATCAAGCACAGGTCTGTCTGACTAGATATTTGGTGCTTTTTCCATGAAGTGTGGATCTGGGAGCAACATAATGGTACCACTTAATATCCAGAAATGGAGAAAAGGCTGTAAAGATAATAGATCATGTATACAATGTTATAGCATAGAATTGCCACCAAGAGGGCATATCTATATAGAATGAAATATAAATATATGGCTAATAATATTTCCTGGTACATTATACCACCACTAAAAATTATATATGTGATTACTTTATGATAACATTGCAAAAGCTTCTCTCCCAGCATAGTGATTAAGAGCATAGGGTTCAGGAATCAGATTGCTTTGGTTGGAGTTACAGCTTTAGAACTTTCTGGTTGTGTGGTCTTAGGCTAATTCCTTAAACTCTATAAATAGGGAAAATAACAGAAATTATGTGATAGGGTTGTTTTAAGGTCCCAGTAGGGCAATATATTCATAGTGCTTGGAAAATTCCTGATGAATTCTGTTCAAACATCACCATCATCATCATAATCATTGGTATTATTGCAAATGATAAAAATCAGGACACAGATTTGTACTTATTTTTATGTTAACCTATAGAAAACAACACAGAGACACAGATAAGACTGGAAAAAATCCGACTACATGCTAGCAATGGATCTCTCCACCCTATTTAATTGCAAGTGACTTTTCTCTCCTCTTTGTCTTTCAAATTTTTGAGGATGAATATGTGTCATTTTATAAGAAAAGAATAGCCCTCCACTCTGGCTTTGGACAAGGAGTTTTATTTTCTGATCTCACTGATTTTTTTCCCCTACAGGACCATCTTTGGTCATTAAATTCATTTAAAAGCTCTGATCCATTTTTGATCATCTGAAATATAGTGACAGGCACCAAAATCAATCCTGCATTCGAGGTTTGCAAGGAGCATAAATTATTTGAGAAGTCGTGTCAGGTAGAGTTTATTCCAAGGTTTGCTTACACATTTTAATCAGAAAACACAGAAGGTATATGCAGCTCGGATTGAAATAGCCCTTCACCTTGCTCCACAGCCAGGCTGACTTACTGTTTGCTGGCTGATAGGACTGGCAGAAGTTACAGCTTGTGTGATAGACGCAGCCTGGGCAGGAACTGAGGGAAACACATACAGAAACATTTATTTAAAAAAAGTAAATCAACCATAAAGATCCTCCCAGCAGACCTAGGAGATGGAAGCCTCTCTCTCATTTTCTCCTTGGCAAAATTTAATCTATCGCTGGGGTTTTTCAAGCGTCATATTCAAAGAGATGCAAATTCGTCAAAGCTGAGACCCCAGCTGACTTTTAGCACCTTGTGAATGTCAAAGGGGTTTAGAGGTTGAAGTGACTTACCTCTTTCCATCCTAATTCAAATACATATGTGTGTGGGGGTGTGCAGGTCCATGTGTGTGTGTGTATATATATATATATTTTTTTTTTAAGAAGACTAAAAGAGAGCACAAATCTACCTATGTGTTCAGTGCCCTCTTTGTGTGCATCTATCTGCAGCAAAACTGAAATTCAAACCAAAAATACCATACTGAGAAACAAAAGTGCATTTGAGAATATCCACAGTCTATCACTAAACCATAGGACTAGCAAGAGAGGTTTTCTTGTTTTGTTATAATTCCTTTAAAACAAAATCATTTTATCCATGGGCTGCTTCACAATCCACTCCAATTAACTGGTTTAGGGATAACGATTAACTCATGAGTGATCTCTGTCCTCCACACGGTTCACTGCCCGCAATTCCCTTAAGTAATATAAGTCATGTATTTACAATAAAAATAAGAGGTGTTAATTAACATCTCCTACACAGTTCTGGTGATGAGAGAGCCATGCTCTGCGTGGGGAGCAGCAAGACTGTCCTAGAGCCGGCTTCCCTTCCATCTTTACACAAATGAAGGATCAATCTACCGATGGAAATTCTGCAACTTGGAGTCATAAGAGAAAAATGATGCTAGCTTTCCCTCTGCATAATAAAAGCTCCAGCTTAAGTGTTAGCAATTTTGAGGTCCTCTTATATACATGAGAATTTTAAAATCTGTTTTACTTTCAATTCAACAATTATTGATTGAGTTTCTAATGAGTGTCGGGCCCTGAGGATGTAAATAGGACTTAGACACAATGTCTGCCATTAGGGAGAGTGTAGATTTACAAGGGAGTGGAAGGTAAGCTGTGACAAACCTAGACAGCATATTAAAAAGCAGAGACGTCACTTTGCAGACAAAGGTCCATCTAGTCAAAGCTGTGGTTTTTCCAGTAGTGGTGTACGGATGTGAGAGGGGGACCATACAGAAAGAGGAGTGATGAAGAACTGATGCCTTTGAATCCTTGAACTGTGGTCCTGAAGAAGACTCTTGACAATCCCTTGGACAGCAAGGAGATCAAATCAGTCAATCCTAAAGGAAATCAGCCCTGAATATTCATTGGAAGCTGAAACTCCAATACTATGGCCTCCTGACTCGAAGGGCTGACTCATTGAAGAAGACCCTGATGCTGGGAAAGATCGAGGGCAGGAGGAGAAGGGGACAACAGAGGATGAGATGGTTGGATGGCATCACCGACTCGATGAACATGAGTCTAAGCAAACTCTGGGAGATAGAGGGACAGGGAAGCCAGGCGAGCTGCAGTCCACAGGGTCACAAAAAGTCAAACAAGACTTAGCAACTGAACAACAAGAGGGAGTGTATCAGTCACCCACAGCCACAATATGCTGCTGAACAAACAAAATCTCAGTAGTATACAACAGGAAACATTTATTGCTCATGTGTTGGGAGCTCTGCTGATCTCATTTGGCCCTGCTCACATGTCCAAAGTTTGGCTGGTTGTTGGCCAGGCAACTGGGATGTCAGGCCTCTGCTCTGTCTGCCATCCCCCAGTGGGCTACCTCAAGCAAGCTCTCATAGCAGTGTCAGAGATGCAGGGGCAGGCAGGTCCAACCGCATCAGTACTTTGACAGACTCTGCTTACATCATGTTTGCTAACATCTCATTGGCCAAAGATTATATGACTAAGTCTAAATTAGAGAGGAAGAACAAAGCAAGTTACACCACAAAGGGTGTGGGCACCAGCAGTGATGAAGAACATGGCTGCTTTTGCATTCTGCTTCCCAGAAATAGATAAGACATATACCACTGTTTTATAAATATGTACCATAGAGGAGCAGGCAAGGACCCCCGGGCTATCAAGGACAGAGAAATGCACTCTGGGAGATGAAGGAAGGGCTTTCTATGAAGGATGATGTCTAAACTGAGTTTGAAGGATAATTAGAAGCTCATCCAGCAGATCAGGGAGACAGGTCTGATAAGCCATGATAAGACCACAGATCAAGACATGGAGGCAGAAAATAATGCTAACCAGCCTTTCAGGAGTGTGTGGAGTGAGGCAATGGGGGAGGTGAAAGGTACTAGAGGAGGCAGAGAGTTACCTCAGCTCTGATTCTGGAGATGGAAGATATTACATGCTTATTTGCAGAACTTGGACTTCATGTTTAAAAAAGAAAACAGACTAGCCCACCAGGCTCCTCTGTGCATGGAATTCTCTAGGCAAGAATACTGGAGGGGGTTACCATTTCCTTCTCCAGGGGATCTTCCCAACCAAGGCATTGAACCCATGTCCCCTGCATTGGCAAGTGGATTCTTTACCACTGGGCCACTAGGAAAGCCCCAAAGAAAGAGAATCTATGAGAATAAAGGGAAGAAGCCTGCTTCATCAACACGTACGTAGGTTAGGGGAAGGGAAAGGACACCCAACACATGTTATCTTCCTGTTGTCATCAGGAGGTCCTGTATGGAACTGGAAGACATACAGGCAAATGGAAAATCTCTGCTGGCATCACTCAGAAAACACCCCCTAATGAGAAGCCATTCTTTGTGTGCGCTGGAAAGAGATGACTGTCTCTTTAAGAAAATGGTCGGGGCAGTGCTTGGGGGTTTGAAAGTCTGGAAACAGGCATTAGATTGATTAGGTGTGTAAATGTTGGCTGAGAAAGCTGTAGAAAGGCGAAGGGAAGTGTTTGACAAGATGAAAGACTACTCAACATGTTGGACAGCTGCTTGAGTGAAGAGATGTATAACAGCACAGTGAAATACACTCACCCACACACGATACCTTCACGGCAAAATCCACTACAAGCTAGGTCACAGGATTTCTGTCTGGCATGACAGGCTCCGCCAAACAAAGTTAGAAAGCAGAGTTAAGCATGTGACTCGCAACAGATGGGCCGTGGCCTAAGAGTTTGGAGGGGCTGCTTTGCCTCCCCCACGTTTGGTGGTCAGGGGAGTCAAGGGTCTGTCTGTGGATCTCTGCAGAAAAATGGGGTTATCCATCAAAGCTGCATGGTGGGCTAAAAGAGGACCGACTTTGGAGTCAGGCAGCCACAGGTAGGAGCGCAGGCCCCAGGTTCTCTCTCACGAGCCTTGGACAAAGTGCTTATGCTTCTTGACTCCCTGTGTTTGGTCATCTGTAGAATGGGATCACAGCAGCTACTTGCCAAGGAAAGCATGGCAGACATCACCACCGGCACACGGGGTGTATGAGCTTTCTGTGGCTGCTGGCAGTCCCCAACACGGAGTCACTGGGCAAAAGTCAAGGTGCCAGTAGGGCACCTTTCCAGAGGCTCTAGGGGAGAGTCCATCTCCTTGCCTTTTCCAGCTTCTAGAGAATGTCTGCATTCCTTGGGTCATGGACCCTTTCCTCCATCTTCAAATCTAGAACCTTATTTCTCTGACTCTTCTGTAGTCACATCTCTCTCTATTGTCATTGTAGTTCAGTTGCTCAGCCGTGTCCAGCTCTTTGTGACCCCATGTACTGCAGCACGCCTGGCTTCCCTGTCCATCACCAACTCCTGGAGTTTGCTCCAACTCATGTCCATTGAGTCGGTGGTGCCATCCAACCATCTCATCCTCTGTCATCCCCTTCTCCTCCTGCCTTTAATCTTTCCCAGCATCAGGGTCTTTTCCAATAAGTCAGCTTTTCACATCAGGTGGCCAAAGTATTAGAGCTTCAGCTTTAGCATCAGTCTTTCCAAAGAATATTCAGGGCCGATTTCCTTTAGGATTGATTGATTTGATATCCTCGTGGTCCATGGGACTCTCAAGTCTTCTCCAGCACCACAGTTCAAAAGTATCAGTTCTTCACCGTTCACCTTCTTCAGCCCAAAAGACTTCTCAAATTTTCAGGATTCACGTGACTAGGTTGGATTCACCCACGTAACCTAGGGTAATCCCCACTTCAAGAACCTTAACCACATCTGCAAAGTCCATTCACCATGTGAGATACCATATTCATAGATTCTGGAGATTAAGACATAGGCATTTCAGGGGCAGGGTTATTAGGCCTGCCACAATGGGGAGGGCAGCGCTCTCTGACAACTCTGCAGATAAGAGCATTATGTAATTAGTCTATGATATCTGTCAACATTGAACTGACCATAAAATATAGCTAGATACAAGATGCCTTGGGGTAAAGTAAGGGGTATTTCCACGAGTAAGAATCCAAATGCTAACCATAATATAAATGTCATTTCCTTAAAGGATTCTTCTCTGGTTGAGTAAGTTAGCATCACTGCGGTAGGTGCCCTGCATGATCCCTGTGCTTCCCTTCTCGAAAAAGTAGGGTCATCACTGCTTTGTGCATATTACTTTCCTGACACATAGTTCAGTGTCTGGCACAGAGGGCCATGGACAAATATTTGTTGGATACTTGAGTACACCACTGATAAAAGATCCACCTTATTCTAGGTACTGTGCTGGTCACTTCGCAGACAGCATGTCTAATTTTCACTTTGAGCTTTAAGATCAATATAATCATTCCCAATTTACAGAGGGGGAAACTGAAGCTCAACTCAGAAAAGCTCAAGCTGCTTTCCCAAATCCCAGAACTACCTAGTGAGTGGTGAAGGTGAA